>NC_139224.1:137535983-138166461 GCF_055691185.1 Crinia signifera | reverse complement strand
GAGACGATGCAATATTGAGTGTATTAGAGTGAAAATAAAACAGTGAAGACGTGTCATATACAACTAATGCAGGATTATCAAAATATTACATACAACACATAAAAGCAGAAAAGATACTTCACAGACATGGTATACTCTTCATTAAACTACATTTGAGTATAAATAGTCTTTTTATGATTAAGATTTGACATTGGTCGACTTAATCTGCGTCAACCTAAAGATAACTACAGTAATAATGAACGAGGGATCGAAAAATGGAAAAGAGAATACATCACAATGAGTAAGGGACAAAATTTGTGGGCATCTCTGCCAAACATGAAAGGTAGGTGCACTATCATGATTCAATGATGAAAAATATATGTTGATAATGTCAGTGTAACTGATGTCAGCAAGTGATGTAGGTCCTTAAGTAAATTTTAAACAAGGGACAACAAAAGATATAATGAAGGGAGCAGAATAGTAAGAGAAGTCGGAGATGAAAGAAAGCACACCAGGTGGTCATTAACCAACGTTTAGATCAACGCTTAGATATAGTATCGAATTTATGATCATCTATTTATAAGGACGAAAAGCAAGAATAATGTGGGAGAAAGTAACTAATTGGAAAAGGGTGTAGAGACAGTAAGATTAGCGGAGAGGAAGAAAAAGCACACAAGTTGAGAGTCCAGTGGTATTGGACATATTTAGTATGTTCCATTCTAAAGTAGCATGGTCAACATGGGTTATGTCGACACTTCTCAGGAAAAACTAATAATAATCTGCTGGACAACAAAACTAATCGGAAAAGGTAAAGGGACAGTAAGATAAGCGGAGATGAAGAAAAAGCACACCTAATGAATACAAGAGACGACTTGTGTCATCAGTATTGATGTCGACTCTAGTGTCCTGTGAACCCATGGTGAGAGCATTATGATTAATGTTAGAAAACCATCAGAGTATTTAGTTAGCCTAGATTCATAGTACTGTCTGAAGGGTATAACTAAGAATATTTAATAGTGGACAAAGAAATATAATAGAATAGGGTAAAGCGATAGTAAGATAAGCAGAGAAGAAGAAGAAAAAGCACACCTGGTCCCTCGTTCAAGGTAAGTATATTGGTATTAAGGCTATTAGGATGTCTGAGCCACAAAAGTGCGCAGAAAAACTTGAAGGCACCCCAATAGGTCAACAAAAGCATCATCATATGACTAGATCTATAAAAAGATCGCATAACTGAATTTATCGTTCAAGCCATGTGGTTTAACACTGTTCAGTTTATGTATCCAAGTTGCCTCTCTTTTTAGTAGGAGTCCTTCCCTGTCTCCTCGGCGTAGCGATTCTGGAATATGGTCAATGACCATATGTTTAAGGTCACTTAGACTGTGACCCATTTGAGCAAAATGCTTGGCTACTGGCTGTTCATTATCCTTGCCACTAAGCGCTTTGTTAATAGAGGACCTATGAAGGGCCATCCTAGTGCGTAAAGTTCTGATTGTTTTGCCCACGTACAGTAATTTGCATGGGCATTGAATGACATAAATCAGGTGGGTGGTCGTGCACGTGACAATATGTCTGATAGGATAGGATGTTCCGTCTATCGGATGAATGAATTTGGGGCCAGTAAGCATATGCTGACAGGTAGTGCAATGTAGACATTTGTAACATCCATTAGGCCTCTGTAGGAATCCAGCTTCTGCGGTAGTTGTAGTTTTAGAGAAACCTGTAATGTCTCTATGGACAATTTTGTCACTAATGTTTCTGCCTCTGGTATGACAGATTAGAGGTGTCTTGTCACGTAGGCTGGTAAGACTCAAATCGCTTCTAACTATGGGCCATAGTGCTCTGGAGGCTCTTGGAAGAACATAAGATGTTGTGTTAAACTTTGTTACAAACGGTAAAGCACTCTCTTGTTTGGATTTTTTTGTATTCGATGATAATAGGGTCTTCCTCGACATCTTGAGTACCTCCAATTTCTGGATCTGTAGGATGTCACTTTTATAACCTCTTGCTTCAAATTTGGAAACCATACCATCAAGGACTTTGGGCAAATCTTGGGCATTACTGACAATTCTTGCTGCTCTCATCATCTGTGACCTTGGTAGGGCTTTTTTTAAAGAGGTAGGGTGGAAGCTGTTACCTCTAAGTACATTATTCCTATCGGTCGGTTTGATGAATAGGCCTGTGGTGATATGTCCATCAACAAGATTGATTTGTACATCCAGGTAGTTTATCGTGTCCAACGATGTTTGGTAAGTAAATTTTATGGGGGAATCCCTTCAATTGATGTTCTCCATCAGGAGGCTGAATTCTTCATGACTACCACCCCATAGCATAAACAAGTCATCTATATAACGTGTGATTAGAATGACTTTACCACTGGCTTAGGGGTTGTCAATGAACATGGACTTGGTCTCTTGGAACATGTAGATATTCGCAAAGGAAGGAGAGACATTGCTTCCCATTGAGCAGCCGGATACTTGCTTGTAAAAGCCACCATTAAAGAGAAAGTAGTTTTTGGTGAGAGTTAATCTCAACAAGTCCAAAAATAAATCATGGTTCAATGCTTGCATATTGGTGGACAGCAAGAAGGCTTTCATGGCTTGTAAGCCTTTATCATGGGGGATACATGTGTAAAGACTACTAACGTCCATGACGCACAGTAGAGTGTTAGGAGGTACTACCTGGAATTTGCTGAGGGTGTTTAGAAAGTCGGTGGTGTCTTGTATGTAAGTAGGTTGGATCTTAATTAGAGGTTGTAATATTCCATCCAGAAACTGGGAGATAGGTTGAAAAATCGAGTTGCGGGCTGATATAATTGGGCGGCCTGGTGGATCCTGTAGATCCTTGTGGATCTTAGGCAGCGTGAAGAAGATCGGGACCGTAGGATGTGGCTGTTCTAGGGCTTTCTGCAATTTCGAAGACATCTGACCGGAGGTTACTGCATTGGTTAACATGGTATCTACTTCAGCTTTGAAGCGTATAGTAGGATCACTGGATAATTTTTCATACACAGTAGAATCCTGTAGTTGTCTTTCACATTCAGCTGTATACTTTATTAAGTCTTGTATTACAAGGCCCCCGCCTTTGTCGGCTGCTCTGAAGATCACGTCGCGGTAACCGCTTAATTTGGAGAGTGCTCTCTGTTCATTTCTCGATAAATTGGAGTGACATGGGTGCTTAGCGCCATTAAATTTGTTGACAGCTGTATCTAAAAGACGAGTGTACGTCTGTATAGCTGGGTTCTGAGAGGGAGGGTCAAATGATGACTTAGTTTTGCTCTTGATGAACTGAGCATGCACCTCCGTGCTGGGCAATGGGGATTTGTTTTGAAAGAATTCTTTTAACCTTAAATTTCTGGAATGTCGATACAGGTCTACTTTCCATGTGAGGTCATCAAAAGAGGTAGTGGGGACGAAGGAAAGTCCATGATTAAGGACATTAAGTTCATCGGTGGAAAATGAACGACTTGAGAGATTGTATACAAGAGACTCTAGCGGTTGCTGGTTTTTCTTGTAGATGCGCGTACATTGCCCACCCCGACGGGTGGCTTTCCGCCTCCTCTTCTTCGGGAGGTAGTGGGAGTTGACACCACCTCGGAGTTCCCCAAAGGGATCGGAGGTTCAGGGGTATCCGATTCTACGTTAAACTCGCTGTCACTGTTAGAAGACTGGTCAGTCCTTCGTTGAGGATTCTGCGCCCGCTTAAATGGACGATGTCGTGGTGGGCGATTCCTCCTTGTGGAGTCAGGGTCATTGCCAGCAAGCCAACGATATACTTTATTACTCTCGTAGTCATCTTTCACCGTGTAGTATTTGGACTTTTTAAATTTTAACAGATCTCTCTGATAGCTGTCACATTGTGCTTGTAGCTTGTTTATCCAGTCATGTGAGGGATCTCTGATGAATTCTGCTTTATGCGATGTTTCAAAATCGCTCACAGCTTGTTTGGCAGATTTTAGCTCACTGGCTGCCTCCTCTATTACGAGTAAAATCAAATCGTGGCTACATTTGTTCAGAATCCCAATCCATCGGCGGCAAAAACTGGGGTTATGCCGACCGATGGTTGGGGTGTTCCGAACGCGGAAGCCACGAGGGATCAACTTCTCCCGGTGGTATTCGGAGAGGGATACACCATGGAGAAGGAAATCAGTTTCCCTCTTTTTTAGGCGAAACCATTGCTTATATAGAATATCAAGGCTGGGCTGATCTTCCATCTGGTGCAATCTTTGTGTAAACCAGATCCTCTCAGGGTCATCTTCTGAGTAGCTAAATTGCTCGCATTTATCAACAGTAATTCCCTGAAATCCAGGGGTATCTCTCACAGGGGTAGCGGTATCATTGGTGTCAGTCATCATGAGCCTTCTTTCTTACTTGTAGGTCTTATGTCGACACAGGAAAAGGTTGACACAAATGTCTGTGATGGTAGAGTCTTTTCTGTATTAAAAATAAGTGAACAAATGAACTCACTTATCGTGAATGGCAGGCACACTGTCATTCAGGGTAGGGTGCCTTGGCTCCAAGGGATGTGTAGAGCATCCAATAGGTAGAGGGGTAGATGTAGGCCTGGCACTCCTCCAACAATTCAATGGACCCAGGTGCCCTCCGGAACAGTAATGTACAAAAGTTTGATAGAAGAAGCAAACGCGGCACTCTGGGAATTTCAAAAACGTGTATTACAGCATAGAAAAAGCTTCCAACGTTTCGGGGTTTAACCCCTTTGTCAAGGATATTAGTGCATTAAAACATACATGTCTGTGAAGTATCTTTTCTGCTTTTATGTGTTGTATGTAATATTTTGATAATCCTGCATTAGTTGTATATGACACGTCTTCACTGTTTTATTTTCACTCTAATACACTCAATATTGCATCGTCTCTTCAGGTGCATCTTCATTTTCACATTTATGCTATTATCAATTTTACATGTACTTTGTTTTTCACCACAGAGTCAGCCTGTCACGCTTGGTCAGCGCCGGCATCGCGGCAACAGCTACGCTGCGCTACATCTCTATAGCAACTATTAGCTTGCGCTTCACTCAGCGTTCCAGCGGCAGGATATCCGCCGCTCGGTACCTTCCTCCCGCGCCCACATCCTGTTTGATGCCGACGCTGCTGTATGCGTGACCTGCTCACTCCCTCACTTTTATGATAAAAGGTAAGCACATTGATGTATGTTTTAATGCACTAATATCCTTGACAAAGGGGTTAAACCCCGAAACGTTGGAAGCTTTTTCTATGCTGTAATACACGTTTTTGAAATTCCCAGAGTGCCGCGTTTGCTTCTTCTATCAAACTTTTGTACATTACTGTTCCGGAGGGCACCTGGGTCCATTGAATTGTTGGAGGAGTGCCAGGCCTACATCTACCCCTCTACCTATTGGATGCTCTACACATCCCTTGGAGCCAAGGCACCCTACCCTGAATGACAGTGTGCCTGCCATTCACGATAAGTGAGTTCATTTGTTCACTTATTTTTAATACAGAAAAGACTCTACCATCACAGACATTTGTGTCAACCTTTTCCTGTGTCGACATAAGACCTACAAGTAAGAAAGAAGGCTCATGATGACTGACACCAATGATACCGCTACCCCTGTGAGAGATACCCCTGGATTTCAGGGAATTACTGTTGATAAATGCGAGCAATTTAGCTACTCAGAAGATGACCCTGAGAGGATCTGGTTTACACAAAGATTGCACCAGATGGAAGATCAGCCCAGCCTTGATATTCTATATAAGCAATGGTTTCGCCTAAAAAAGAGGGAAACTGATTTCCTTCTCCATGGTGTATCCCTCTCCGAATACCACCGGGAGAAGTTGATCCCTCGTGGCTTCCGCGTTCGGAACACCCCAACCATCGGTCGGCATAACCCCAGTTTTTGCCGCCGATGGATTGGGATTCTGAACAAATGTAGCCACGATTTGATTTTACTCGTAATAGAGGAGGCAGCCAGTGAGCTAAAATCTGCCAAACAAGCTGTGAGCGATTTTGAAACATCGCATAAAGCAGAATTCATCAGAGATCCCTCACATGACTGGATAAACAAGCTACAAGCACAATGTGACAGCTATCAGAGAGATCTGTTAAAATTTAAAAAGTCCAAATACTACACGGTGAAAGATGACTACGAGAGTAATAAAGTATATCGTTGGCTTGCTGGCAATGACCCTGACTCCACAAGGAGGAATCGCCCACCACGACATCGTCCATTTAAGCGGGCGCAGAATCCTCAACGAAGGACTGACCAGTCTTCTAACAGTGACAGCGAGTTTAACGTAGAATCGGATACCCCTGAACCTCCGATCCCTTTGGGGAACTCCGAGGTGGTGTCAACTCCCACTACCTCCCGAAGAAGAGGAGGCGGAAAGCCACCCGTCGGGGTGGGCAATGTACGCGCATCTACAAGAAAAACCAGCAACCGCTAGAGTCTCTTGTATACAATCTCTCAAGTCGTTCATTTTCCACCGATGAACTTAATGTCCTTAATCATGGACTTTCCTTCGTCCCCACTACCTCTTTTGATGACCTCACATGGAAAGTAGACCTGTATCGACATTCCAGAAATTTAAGGTTAAAAGAATTCTTTCAAAACAAATCCCCATTGCCCAGCACGGAGGTGCATGCTCAGTTCATCAAGAGCAAAACTAAGTCATCATTTGACCCTCCCTCTCAGAACCCAGCTATACAGACGTACACTCGTCTTTTAGATACAGCTGTCAACAAATTTAATGGCGCTAAGCACCCATGTCACTCCAATTTATCGAGAAATGAACAGAGAGCACTCTCCAAATTAAGCGGTTACCGCGACGTGATCTTCAGAGCAGCCGACAAAGGCGGGGGCCTTGTAATACAAGACTTAATAAAGTATACAGCTGAATGTGAAAGACAACTACAGGATTCTACTGTGTATGAAAAATTATCCAGTGATCCTACTATACGCTTCAAAGCTGAAGTAGATACCATGTTAACCAATGCAGTAACCTCCGGTCAGATGTCTTCGAAATTGCAGAAAGCCCTAGAACAGCCACATCCTACGGTCCCGATCTTCTTCACGCTGCCTAAGATCCACAAGGATCTACAGGATCCACCAGGCCGCCCAATTATATCAGCCCGCAACTCGATTTTTCAACCTATCTCCCAGTTTCTGGATGGAATATTACAACCTCTAATTAAGATCCAACCTACTTACATACAAGACACCACCGACTTTCTAAACACCCTCAGCAAATTCCAGGTAGTACCTCCTAACACTCTACTGTGCGTCATGGACGTTAGTAGTCTTTACACATGTATCCCCCATGATAAAGGCTTACAAGCCATGAAAGCCTTCTTGCTGTCCACCAATATGCAAGCATTGAACCATGATTTATTTTTGGACTTGTTGAGATTAACTCTCACCAAAAACTACTTTCTCTTTAATGGTGGCTTTTACAAGCAAGTATCCGGCTGCTCAATGGGAAGCAATGTCTCTCCTTCCTTTGCGAATATCTACATGTTCCAAGAGACCAAGTCCATGTTCATTGACAACCCCGAAGCCAGTGGTAAAGTCATTCTAATCACACGTTATATAGATGACTTGTTTATGCTATGGGGTGGTAGTCATGAAGAATTCAGCCTCCTGATGGAGAACATCAATGGAAGGGATTCCCCCATAAAATTTACTTACCAAACATCGTTGGACACGATAAACTACCTGGATGTACAAATCAATCTTGTTGATGGACATATCACCACAGGCCTATTCATCAAACCGACCGATAGGAATAATGTACTTAGAGGTAACAGCTTCCACCCTACCTCTTTAAAAAAAGCCCTACCAAGGTCACAGATGATGAGAGCAGCAAGAATTGTCAGTAATGCCCAAGATTTGCCCAAAGTCCTTGATGGTATGGTTTCCAAATTTGAAGCAAGAGGTTATAAAAGTGACATCCTACAGATCCAGAAATTGGAGGTACTCAAGATGTCGAGGAAGACCCTATTATCATCGAATACAAAAAAATCCAAACAAGAGAGTGCTTTACCGTTTGTAACAAAGTTTAACACAACATCTTATGTTCTTCCAAGAGCCTCCAGAGCACTATGGCCCATAGTTAGAAGCGATTTGAGTCTTACCAGCCTACGTGACAAGACACCTCTAATCTGTCATACCAGAGGCAGAAACATTAGTGACAAAATTGTCCATAGAGACATTACAGGTTTCTCTAAAACTACAACTACCGCAGAAGCTGGATTCCTACAGAGGCCTAATGGATGTTACAAATGTCTACATTGCACTACCTGTCAGCATATGCTTACTGGCCCCAAATTCATTCATCCGATAGACGGAACATCCTATCCTATCAGACATATTGTCACGTGCACGACCACCCACCTGATTTATGTCATTCAATGCCCATGCAAATTACTGTACGTGGGCAAAACAATCAGAACTTTACGCACTAGGATGGCCCTTCATAGGTCCTCTATTAACAAAGCGCTTAGTGGCAAGGATAATGAACAGCCAGTAGCCAAGCATTTTGCTCAAATGGGTCACAGTCTAAGTGACCTTAAACATATGGTCATTGACCATATTCCAGAATCGCTACGCCGAGGAGACAGGGAAGGACTCCTACTAAAAAGAGAGGCAACTTGGATACATAAACTGAACAGTGTTAAACCACATGGCTTGAACGATAAATTCAGTTATGCGATCTTTTTATAGATCTAGTCATACTGTATGATGATGCTTTTGTTGACCTATTGGGGTGCCTTCAAGTTTTTCTGCGCACTTTTGTGGCTCAGACATCCTAATAGCCTTAATACCAATATACTTACCTTGAACGAGGGACCAGGTGTGCTTTTTCTTCTTCTTCTCTGCTTATCTTACTATCGCTTTACCCTATTCTATTATATTTCTTTGTCCACCATTAAATATTCTTAGTTATACCCTTCAGACAGTACTATGAATCTAGGCTAACTAAATACTCTGATGGTTTTCTAACATTAATCATAATGCTCTCACCATGGGTTCACAGGACACTAGAGTCGACATCAATACTGATGACACAAGTCGTCTCTTGTATTCATTAGGTGTGCTTTTTCTTCATCTCCGCTTATCTTACTGTCCCTTTACCTTTTCCGATTAGTTTTGTTGTCCAGCAGATTATTATTAGTTTTTCCTGAGAAGTGTCGACATAACCCATGTTGACCATGCTACTTTAGAATGGAACATACTAAATATGTCCAATACCACTGGACTCTCAACTTGTGTGCTTTTTCTTCCTCTCCGCTAATCTTACTGTCTCTACACCCTTTTCCAATTAGTTACTTTCTCCCACATTATTCTTGCTTTTCGTCCTTATAAATAGATGATCATAAATTCGATACTATATCTAAGCGTTGATCTAAACGTTGGTTAATGACCACCTGGTGTGCTTTCTTTCATCTCCGACTTCTCTTACTATTCTGCTCCCTTCATTATATCTTTTGTTGTCCCTTGTTTAAAATTTACTTAAGGACCTACATCACTTGCTGACATCAGTTACACTGACATTATCAACATATATTTTTCATCATTGAATCATGATAGTGCACCTACCTTTCATGTTTGGCAGAGATGCCCACAAATTTTGTCCCTTACTCATTGTGATGTATTCTCTTTTCCATTTTTCGATCCCTCGTTCATTATTACTGTAGTTATCTTTAGGTTGACGCAGATTAAGTCGACCAATGTCAAATCTTAATCATAAAAAGACTATTTATACTCAAATGTAGTTTAATGAAGAGTATACCATGTCTGTGAAGTATCTTTTCTGCTTTTATGTGTTGTATGTAATATTTTGATAATCCTGCATTAGTTGTATATGACACGTCTTCACTGTTTTATTTTCACTCTAATACACTCAATATTGCATCGTCTCTTCAGGTGCATCTTCATTTTCACATTTATGCTATTATCAATTTTACATGTACTTTGTTTTTCACCACAGAGTCAGCCTGTCACGCTTGGTCAGCGCCGGCATCGCGGCAACAGCTACGCTGCGCTACATCTCTATAGCAACTATTAGCTTGCGCTTCACTCAGCGTTCCAGCGGCAGGATATCCGCCGCTCGGTACCTTCCTCCCGCGCCCACATCCTGTTTGATGCCGACGCTGCTGTATGCGTGACCTGCTCACTCCCTCACTTTTATGATAAAAGGTAAGCACATTGATGTATGTTTTAATGCACTAATATCCTTGACAAAGGGGTTAAACCCCGAAACGTTGGAAGCTTTTTCTATGCTGTAATACACGTTTTTGAAATTCCCAGAGTGCCGCGTTTGCTTCTTCTATCAAACTTTTGTACATTACTGTTCCGGAGGGCACCTGGGTCCATTGAATTGTTGGAGGAGTGCCAGGCCTACATCTACCCCTCTATATATATATATATATATATATATATATATAAATAAATCTATATATATATATATATAGATAGATATAGATATATATATATATATATATATATATATTTATATATATATATATACACATATAGATAGATAGATAGATAGATAGATAGATAGATAGATAGAAATTGTAGGGGCTCTGCACTCACTAAATTAAACACTATTAATAAATAGTGGAGATTTAGTTCATGAATTGATCAATGCATTTAAGCCTGCAGCCCCCTTCACAGGACCCCACTTTTCTGCAGGTCTTAACACTATTTCTCAAAATGATTACAATAAACATAGTCCTATACACATGAGAGCGTAGTCATATAAACAAGAGAGACTAGCCCTATACACATGAGAGCGTAGTCATATAAACAAGAGAGACTAGCCCTATACACATGAGAGTGTAGTCATATACATAAGAGAGACTAGCCCTATACACATGAGAGCGTAGTCATATAAACAAGAGAGACTAGCCCTATACACATGAGAGCGTAGTCATATAAACAAGAGAGACTAGCCCTATACACATGAGAGTGTAGTCATATACATAAGAGAGACTAGCCCTATACACATGAGAGCGTAGTCATATAAACAAGATAGACTAGCCCTATACACATGAGAGCGTAGTCATATAAACAAGATAGACTAGCCCTATACACATGAGTGCGTAGTCATATACACAAGAGAGACTAGCCCTATACACATGAGAGCGTAGTCATATACACAAGAGACTAACCCTATACACATGAGAGTGTAGTCATATACACAAGAGAGACTAGCCCTGTACACATGAGAGCAAAGTCATATAAACAAGATAGACTAGCCCTATACACATGAGTGCGTAGTCATATACACAAGAGAGACTAGCCCTATACACATGAGAGCGTAGTCATATACACAAGAGACTAACCCTATACACATGAGAGTGTAGTCATATACACAAGAGAGACTAGCCCTGTACACATGAGAGCGAAGTCATATAAACAAGATAGACTAGCCCTATACACATGAGTGCGTAGTCATATACACAAGAGAGACTAGCCCTATACACATGAGAGCTTAGTCATATACACAAGAGACTAACCCTATACACATGAGAGCGAAGTCAAATACACAAGAGCATAGTTCACCCTATACACATGAGAGCGAAGTCAAATACACAAGAGCATAGTCCTATACACAAGAGACTAGCCCTATACACATGAGAGCATAGTCATATACACAAGAACATAGTCCTATACACAAAGAGACTAGCCCCATACACATGGGAGCAGAGTGATATACATAAGAGAGCATAGTCCTCTATACAAGAGACTAGTCCTACTGTCACAGGTGGTGGATCAGATGGTATTGTGTGGTGCACAGGAATAGATGATTGACCAGAAGATGTAAGTGTAAAACGAGCAGGTTTAATGAAAGAAAAAAATGACATGAACTTGAATCAAATACTTCTTTGATGAGCAGTCACAAATCATAAATAATAAGTCTTTGCAATAACCTTGGAAAGAACTGAGAAACAAGTCTTTGCATAAATATTGGAATTGGTGTTTGAAGATTGATTGGACGATGGAATGATTGGATTATTGAAGATTGGATGGTTGGATGATTGAACAATTGGATGATTGAAGATTGGACAATTGGACGATGGAAAGATTGAAGATTAAAGATAGGATCTGGATCAGGAGGTAGAACCGGAGGGTACCGTAATAGTCCAGTGGCTCCCCGGGAATGGAGGTGGATCAATGGATACCAGGAAGAGGCTGAGATGAGGTCAGAGGCCTGTAGGGACTACTGACTGACAGAACACAGTGGGCAGAGGCACTAGCAGTAGTCAAGATCTTCCCAAAGCTGTGTGTACTGCCCAAGAGACTCTTTGCACTGACCCTGGATAGCCTAGGCAGATCCCCTTTATGGCAAGGGGGCTGCTGCCATTGGTCAACTGGACAGAGGAGGAGGGAAATACCCAGACCTGGCCAATGACTGTTTTGCCCTTTTTCCAAGATGGTGGCACCGGCCTCCCAGCACCTTCCAACACACACTCAGACTGCCACGCCCCCAACAAGCCTTTCAGAGCCAGCATCCTGAGCCGCCATAACCTGCTGCCGCCAGCCTGACCGAGGACTCCACCGGACACATGCCAGCTGGCGGCTGACATGGATGGGTGAGTACTGTGCCCGCCGTGTGACACCTATACACATGATAGTGTAGTCATATACACGAGAGAATAGTCCTCTACACAAGAGACTAGCCCTATACACATGATAGTGTAGTCCTACACACAAGAGACTAGCCCTAGCCCTATAGCATAATCATATACACAAGAGCATAGTCCTCTACACAAAAGACTAGCCCTATACACATGATAGCGTAGTTATATAAAAAGAGCGTAGTCCTATACATAAGAGACTAGCCCTATACACATGAGAGCGTAGTCATATGCACAAGAGAGAATAGTCCTGTACACAAGAGACTAGACCCATACACATGAGAGCGTAGTCCTATACACAAGAATGAATAGTCCTGCACACAAGAGACTAGTCCTATACACATGAGAGCATGGTCCTATACACAAGAGCGTGGTCCTATACACAAGAGTGTAGTCCTATATACAAGACACTAGCCCCATATACATGAGAGCATAGTCCTATACACAAGAGAGAATGGTCCTGTACACAAGAGACTAGCCCTATACACATGAGAGCATAGTCATATACACAAGAGCGTTGTCCTATACACAAGAGACTAGTCCTATACACATGAGAGCGTAGTTATATACACAGAGCGTACTCCTATACACAAGAGACAAGCCCCATACACATGAGAGTGTAGTCCTATACACAAGAGACTAGTCCTATACACATGAGAGTGTAGTCATATACACAAGAGAGACTAGCCCTGTACACAAGAGACTAGCCTTATACACATGAGAGTGTAGTCATATACACAAGAGAGACTAGCCCTATACACATGAGAGCATAGTCATATACACAAGAGAGACTAGCCCTGTACACATGAGAGTGTAGTCATACTGTAGGAAACTATAGGAAAAGCTTGTCTTGCACTCAGGTTTTTAATCCCAGATCTTTTGTGTCACGCAAGCCCCCATTCCCCCCAATTACCTCTGTACTGGACCAGGAAACTGCCTCATCTCCTCCTGTTCCACAGTGTCATGAAGCAGAACCTAGAATGTACAATGTAGAGCAACGGAAAAAATAAATTCAAAACGTCATATTAAGTGATAATGGGGCAGATGTATTAAGCCTTAACAAGAGATAAGTGCAAAGGTGATAAGGAGAGATAAACATCCAGCCAATCAGCTCCTTACTGACTTTTTTCAAACACAGCCTGTAACATGGCAGTTATCAGATGATTGGCTGAGCATTTTTCTCTCCTTATCACCCTTGCATTTATCTCTTGTTAAGGCTTAATACATCTGCCCCAATGCACCGAAACATAAATCCTTTGGGTACTTATGTAATATCTGGGCTCCCGTTTTTCTTATGAGACCGCGTCCGCTCGCCACGCTTCGGGCACGGTGGCTCGCTGCGCTCGCCACACTATATAGAATCAACTCCATGCGTAGTTGGATAGTAGGGGTATGAAAAAATGGGGTGCATTTAACATGGGAGCCCAGATAATACATAAGTACCATCCTTTGTTCTAAAATCTTTTATAACAACATGTATAAAACGTTAGCATTAATTAGTGCATTTTCATTAAAAGTGCACAAGAACAAGTCAAGGGGTAGGGGCGGTTGGTAAGGCTGTGTAGGATGCTGGAGAGTGTTTAAAAAAGTAAAAATTGTTGTTTATAAATGCATTAAATACAGTTTATGGGCCTGATTCTGGTTCGCTTGCAGAAGCAAATTCTCTTTAATGAGCAAAACCATGTGCACTGCAGGGGGGGGGGGGCAGATCTAACATGTACAGAGAAAGTTACATTTGGGTGGGGTTTGTACTTCAAACTAATATCTATATTGCAGTGTAAGAGTAAAGCAGACAATAAGAAACTGTAAATAATAATATGTTTTTCCCTGCGCAGAATCAAAATAACACCCAAATCTAACTCTATCTGCACATGTTACAGTATACCCCCCCCCCCCCTCCTGCAGTGCACTTGGTTTTGTCCATTAGAGAGAGAATCTGCTTTTGTGAATGAATCAGAATCAGGCCCTATGTATATAATTTATTTTATACTACAATATGGATCCCCTAACTTTTTAATGGTCAACGAGGTACCATATACTACATGACTTTTCCAGAAACCCCAAGTATAACCCTTTCTCCATAGACTATTGCTGGGCACACACACTAGGCTGACACACTTACCGATGTACAGCCACTTGCATCACAACTGGGCGGGCATTTATATATGTGCCTCCCCAGTTGTGATGTCACTCACCGGCGGCCTCTGCAGCAAGTGTGCGGGCTGTTCGCTGACTGGCCGCACACACAGCACAATGTGCAGATATTCTGCAAATGTATAGGCCATAGGCTGTGTGCAGGGCAGATACCAAAACATTGTTCACAGACACACCAGCTGTTGCGCCAACAATATATGGGGCATTAAACTGAATGGTCGATATATCGGCCAGTGTGTATCCAGCTTTTGATGTAAATAATATCTTCCTTGTTACCATCTGGCTCTCTGCAAGTTACTGGATAGTAGTCACCCATCTTGTCTCTGCTTAATTATATTTGTAACTGTTTTCCATAAATCAGATTCTTTGTACTGCTCTAACATTAGAATTCGGCAGACATCTCCCACTGCCGCTGAACTCGGATGGCATTAAATCTCGCCTATGGTTCTAAAGCTCTGTGCAACAGAGCTTTTGGTGGTTCCATCTCCCCCTACTCCATTGTACAAATGAGAAAGGAAAGAACATGGGCATAATACATACAGATATGTAAATCGTCTCTACAGAGCAATGTTGATGCATCTGAAACGGCTGATTTTCTAAAAGAGATGTTGGAACTGGAACAAGGAAAAGCAGAACAAGCAATGTTACAAAGAGATAAAGGATAACTGTCTGCCAGTTATAGAACTGTGTCACGCAGAGTGATATCAGTGCAGGAAGCGTGGTGGCAGGGTGCAAGGCTGAGGATTTGTGTGTTTTAAGTAGTGAGGTCAGACTGGGGTAAATTTATAGGCAAAAGGCAGGAATGAAGGGCAATAGCTATAGGTAGTGCTCTTTTTCCAACAGATATACCCTATAGAAGCCTAACAATTGCTTCCTTTAGTGGTTCAGGAAAAATGCCTGTCTGCAAAGAGCACTGATCTCTTTTTGTAAATGTGAGATATACAGGGTTATTCAAAAAGAATGAACCGATTTCATGGGGCATTGATATCAGTTCTCAAGCATTGTGATGAAATGAGTCACTGACCATCTGAAAGTGGACAATTCTACATTTTGACTGGCTGCCAAAGGGGCGCTGTAGTTGCGTAGTTCCTTGGGCAACGTTCAGTTGTATGTTTGCCCTCAGAATGGTAAGTCCTCAGCAAAGGGAGTTCTGCGTTCTTGACTTCTCGAAAACATATTCGGTTGTCACGGTGCAGCATGATATTAAAATCGATTTGGCATTAATCCATCCTCTCCTAAGAACATTTGACGGTGGTTTTGACAGTATCGAGAGAGTGTCCTCCAAAACTGGCTCTTCGCTTTACTGCCAGCAGATTCACATGACTTAATTTCTCAACAAGATGGAGCACCAGCACATGGACACCTGAT
Organism: Crinia signifera; assembly: GCF_055691185.1. NCBI lineage: Eukaryota > Metazoa > Chordata > Amphibia > Anura > Myobatrachidae > Crinia > Crinia signifera. The sequence continues at coordinate 138,150,337 of NC_139224.1, read as the reverse complement.
GGTTTGAGATTTAAATGAAAAAGTACCCCTGGGATGGATTGGTCGAAGGGGCCGAAGACCTTGCTCTTTATTCTTGGTCTGCAAGATCCTAAGGCCTGCAAGATCCTAACACCTCATTCTTTTGTGGAAATATGTAAAATATCACTTTTATGTTTCACTGCTACCCACTAAACATAATGACCTCCTAACTCATCAAATAACAACAGAGATCAACTCAGTGGATTGTGATATGTTGATACGAGTCTGGGAGGAATTCTCTGATCGCCTGTTGCCCGCACAGCAGGTGGTGGCCACATTGAATACTTGTAAGACACGAAATACAACTTGATTATGAGTAACATATTTGTGACTTGGTTGGCGTTTTGTATTACTTTTCCTTAATAAAATATTGCGTAATGAAATCGATTCATTCATTTTGAATAGAGCTGCATTTTGTTTGAAATTCCCTGATGTGGATGTGGAATGGGCCACCAAATTCATATAAATAATTATATTATACTAAGGATGGCGTATAAAATATGAATATCGGTACTTATGTAATATCTGGGCGCCCGATTTTTTCATCTCATCGCATCGCATGCAATATAGTGGCATAAAATTCATGCGATGCGATTTTTCATTGTAAAGACCCGATTTTTAATTGTATAGTCACCCATGGGTGATTCCATACCCCCACTATCCAACTACGCACGGAGTTGATTTTATATGGTGTAACGAGCGCAGCGAGCCACCGAGCCCGAATCGTGGAGAGCGCAGCGAGCCCCGCGAGGGGACGCAGAATACATGTAAAGTAATCCGCTTCCCCTCGCAGGGCTCACTGCGTTCGCCACACTATATCAAATCAATTCCATGCGTAGTTGGATAGTGGGGGTATGAAATCACCCATGGGTGACTATACAATTAAAAATCTGGGCTTTACAATGAAAAATCGCATCGCATCGCATGCCTTAAGTTGTGGCATGCAATGAAAAAACCGGGCGCCCAGATAATACATAAGTACCAGAATATCTTTCACAGGAGTTTACAGATGGAGCCCCTCTCTTTCATTGTCTGCGCTCGCCAGAACCTCCCTACTGGCGGAGAGGGACTCCATCAGACTCACACGCACGCGGCTGGGCAGTGTGACTCGGCCCATCTCCGCTTCAGGGTTAGGGGGGGTTCGTGGCAGCAGCGGGGCCCGGCGATGCTGGCGGGGGAGGCAGTGGACGGCGACGGGGAGCTCCATTAGAAGGGGCGTGCGAGCGTCTCGTGCGTGCGCGCCCCCTTCCGATGGCTGGCGTGGCCTGGTGGCTGCTGGCGATGAAGTCACCAGCCCCTGCAAGCATGACGCCGGCTCCATCTGCATATGTGTACTCATTCCCACTTTTACGCTATAGTGTAATAACCGTCACTTTTATACACAATCACCTTAACATTAAATAGTAACTAATACAATTAAGGTTTATCAATTACCTCTATGCTGTGTATCTCCACGAGAGCAGGTTGACCCTCATCTGGGAAATTGGGGCACACCCTGACCAACTGTCCCCGTGCCCCAAAACAGACTGTGACGTGCGGCAGGGAAAATTTCATCGGAGCGGTCGGCTGAGGAGTGATATCCAAGGTTTCTTTAAATAAATGACAATTAGGATACCTACAGTACATTGGCCTGAAGTGAAACATTTGCTGCTTGTTAAAATATTTTCTTTCGCTCTGTAAAGCCTCGTACACACAGTTCGATTTATATTCGTATAGTCAAAATCAAATCAAACTGTTTTTAGCCACACTCGATCCCGATGCGTGGCATCAAAATTGAATAGAAAAATAGACTGTGCAGGCAAGACTATATATGGAGCCATTCATACCTGATCTCTCTGGTCCGAATTCGTCCCCGTCCCCGATCATCAGGGTTTGCGCATGCGCAGTTTCACAGTCGCCAGGAGCGTTCGCTCACTAGGGGGGGGAGGGCAGGGGGTGGCGAGTGGATTTTATGGGTGCGCCCACAGAAAAACGGTGGGCGGGCACAAGCAAATGCAGACGTGTCTATGCTTGCTCGGGCATATCGTATGACGTCAGCGCCTGCCCCGAATCCGGCGGGTAGCAAGAGCTGGAGAAGTCAGTTCGGGCTGACTTTTCTTAGCAAACAATGGAAAATCATTCGATTATGAGTGACCATTGAATAATTACCCCCCCCCCCCCCCCACCCTGTGCGGACACATGCGGCGGGTGTTGTTTACCGGCTCACTACGCTGCGTATATCATCTGTATAAGGCCCATAGTATACATCTGTACTATATAGTTTAAATCAAATGTGTACAGTGCACCGTGTGATTTGATGAGGCTTTAATCTATCTATAATGGTGTTTATTATAACAATATTACATTTATGCAGCCATGAGGCGATTCAGCCTGTAACCTATAGTTAATCTACTGAGACTGACCTTGGTTCCAGCACTACATGTGTTTCTGCCACCTTAGTCAGACTCATAATTGATTCTATTTCACAATGAACATAATGTATAAATGGTATTATCCTGGCATTGTGCACTGTAACATAAAGTGTTTGTCCTGCGCCGGATTGCCCAAATTAACTTGGCTTTTACTGTGGGAACCTGAGATACTGGGCTGAGATAAAAGGCAAGGCCTCTGATCGTTTCATTAAAAACAAGGCATGTTGGTTAATTTGTATAATAGCTGTGCTGCAAAGGCCTTTGGGGTATTGCAGAAATTTGAGAGCGTAAATGTAATGATTAAAGGGGAGATCGCGCATTTCTTTCTCAGCTTTGTGATATCTTGCTCGGTAGTCTGGATTTTTAATTTCCATAATTAAATGTTGTTTGATGTATTTCACTTTGAATTGCATTTTAAACTTTTATTAAATCCTGGTTAGCTGATTTTAATATAGTGGAGCTGCTCTGTTCTTATTTAATTTTTTTTTTTAGATCTAAATCTTAAGGCCTTAATAAAAAATTATAGGGGTGACGTCTGTTCCATTCTAGTCTCCTGGATGGGTGTATGGATGCATTGCAAAAAAAGATTTTGACTGCAAGGTATTTTTTGTGCCATAAGCACAAATACAGGAGTAAAACAGCAGTTTTTCACTTTTTTTGTCCCGAAAGTCGACATATTCAACATGGTCACCGTCTTAGTGTACCGCGTCCCCTCGCATGGCTTGGTACGCTCGCCATGCTTACACCAGCTGCACACACAGTTAAGGCAGCCATTTTACGGAGCAAACCAATATTACACCAACAAGCAGCCCTGGTTGGACGTGGCACTCCCAAAAATGGTTTGGTAAGATTTGGCTGATTTTGGCTGATTGTCTATAGCAGGAATGTCCAAACTATGGCCCTCCAGCTGTTGTGAAACTACAAGTCCCATAATGCCTTGCCTCAGTTCTGCTATAAGGGTATGCTAAAACTATGGCAATGCATGCTGGGATGTGTAGTTTCACAAGAGCTGGAGGGCTACAGTTTGGACATGCCTGGTCTATAGTATAGAATCCAATCCGTACTCCACAAAAAACGTACTTTAAAGGAACACTGCTCAGTACAGCCCATAAATCACTGTAATCTGAACAAAAATCTACAAAAAATCACACGCCTTAAGCACTGAAATGTCCACCCCTCCTGCACCCTTGTCCATAAGTAAGGAGGATCATGGGAGTGACTTATTATGGGAAAAGATCTCTGGTATGCATTATACATGATAATGTAGCCTATCAATATATTATAGTATTTTCCACACATCCAAGAGGCATTCACTTACCATTCTGCATTGGGTTCCAGGGGTCAGTTAGATCTGCCGAGTCAGGCATATATTGACTCAACTCGAAACTACTAGACGACATGCCGGAGTCACGGTACTCAGCCAGTAAGCTAGGTTTGGTGTTACCAAAGGACTGCTGTGAAATGAGAGGTGAAGAGGCAACATGTATTTAGACAACCAAGCCTGTAACTTCACAGGTAGGAGCTGATTGGCCGGTGATAAAAAACAGATACTTTATCACTTCACCAAGCTTAATAAATCTGCCACTGCAGGGGAAGCTACTATAACACAAGAGGAACCCTCATCATCAGTGTTCTGGGAGCAGAGACTCAGACAGAAGCCCCTGCAATCAGACTCACTCAGGACACTCACCACCGACACCAGCACTCTTGCAGCAGGCATCCCGGGAGGACGGATCCACCCCATGTTATAACTGCGACTGGCTCTACAATGCGGCCCTGCCATTCAACTTCTCCTGCTCATGGGAAATTAAAACTGGGTCATGTCGTGGAGGAGGAGGGCAAATTAGATGTGCGGCGGTCGCGTCATGATGCTGCTGCGCCATGACATATATATGTAAATGACGTGGCCGACCAGCGCTAATCACATGGGGGCGGCGACGGTGCTATGAGCGCTTAAAAAAACGGATGCACAAAATAGGCCTTTCTGGCATTTGACAGTCCGTCCCTGGCAGTGGGTGTAGCTTCCCCTATTTGAACTTTGACCTGTGTGCAGCCCCTGCACTGTACAGTATATTAACTTTAATTAGATATCACAAGATGTTACCTCTAATGTGCCCATAGCAGAACCACATCTTCTCTGATCAGGGTGCCAACCACCATTGTCTCTAAAACCCCGAGACCTTAAAGAGCAAGACAAGTTCAAGTGGAGTTAAAAAAATTGCTCCTAACAAGCCATGAGAACATCTACTGTATATACACAAAGCTAGATTTATTAGTGATCTTAAGCCCCATACACACTAAAGGAAATAGTAAACGATATCAGGCTTTCAATATCTTACTATAACCTTTTGTGTATACAGTCAATATTGTTAAGGATGCACGCTCCCACACGTCGTTTACGAGCCTCACTGTCAACGGCCTGCATGTTCAGTGGGTCCCGCTGATGTCACTGAATTACTGTATATCGTTTACTGATTTTGTTCAGTGTGTATGCCAAATATTGTTAATTATATCAGCCGCGGACAACATCATATAGTATATGGGGCTTTAGGGAGAGATAGGTGACATTTCAGAGACAGATCAAGTGCCAACCAATCACATTTGAAACTTTCATTTTACAGGCAGTGCTAGATAAATTACAGCTAGAAGTTATTATAAATATAATGCACACTTGCACCTCTTCTCCCTCTTATAATCACACATTGGGTCAGATCGATGTACTGTACCAAGCTTCAAAAAGTTATAAAGTGGAGAGCATACAGCTGGAGCCATTTATTCATCAAGACAGCGTGCCATGTCTGCCCATCTTGGCGCCATTTTCTGAGACAGTGACGCATGAGCGTCTCACGCGCTGGCGTGTCCTATTGCCGCTAATGGGGTGCACTGCCGGGATGAATAAATTCCATCTGTACCTCCTAACTTTAGTAATTTGAAAGTCGGGAGCTGCCACAGAGTAGGCGTGTCTGACCCAAAAATTGGGCGGGGCTTCAAGTCAGGCGGGACTTTTGGTAGAGGGGACGTGGTCTAGTATCAATTCAGGGGGGGGGGGGCGTGCCCTGAGTTGCTAGACAGCCCCCGCCTCCCTCCCTGCACTGTACAGATGCCGTGCGTGTGTGTGCAGCATCGATTTAATGATCACTGGCTGCTCTGCAGAAGCTCACCACAGCTAATAGGATATTCCCCTTACTCTTTGCCAGGACAGGCTCTCATCGTGTAAAATCCATAATATTATCGTTCCTTATTGTCGCAATATAAACTCACAGAAAATGTTAAAATGACTTCATATAATTTACCTTCACCATTTACATTATAACAACTGCACACACATTTGGATCTAGAGATATCAAACTTTGGAGAGAGATAAAGTACCAACTAGGCTGCATTTGAAAAATGACAGAAACAGATTGGTGGATACTCGATTCACTTTATCTCTCTTTATGGTTTAATATTGCCATAGATACTGTAGGATAGATTATTATTAGTATTATTATTATTATTATTATTTAAATATTTGTCTTTTTTGAATAAAAATCTAAATGTGGCAGAGACATACTACATATGGAAAGGTGTATTGGGAAGTTACCAGCTCTGTGCATCGCTTTGTGGCCAGACCCGCCCACTGCTGTGCCTGGGGGAGTAGAGATTGGAGGAACTGTGCGACCAGTGTCCAATCTGTTTGCTGTGAGTTCCTCTTCTCCAGTCTGCAATAATAAAAACATTTAAAATGTATAGGCAGTGTGGGTATGACTGCACTTAACACTACAGTATGAGAACTAGATTGAAGCTAAGTACATCAAGATAATGTCCGGAGAAATGATTAAATAAAGGTAGCTATGGTAACATAAATAATATATATAAATAATCTATAGTAGTTTCCCTTTACTGCTGCACTACTATCTAATAAATTGTAAAACTGATTCCCGACAGCTTTGCGGCGCCCTGGAATCAGCATAAACCATTACACAGTTAAGCCCGCCCTACGGTCAGTAGGTGTCAGGGCACCACGCATTCAGCGCTGGCAATCCATAGAAGTGACCTAGCCCGCAAATCTTTGGGGGTGGCCAGTGGTGGCAGTGCAGCTGGCCCCGAACATACCACTTAAGTGGTTAGAGTGGTACTCACGTACAGTGTAAAGCATGTAGGGTCTTAAAATAAATTTAGGAGAAGATAAGAGCCACTTGGCCCATCTAGTCTGCCTATGTAAACGCAAATACTAAACGCTGGGAGCTAATTAACCTATCAGTATATTTTTGGGAATGTGGAAGAAAAGCCACACGGGGAGAATATACAAAATCCACACAGTTATGGTGATACGGCAATAGACCTCAGTGCTGTGAGACACTAACATTACACCATTTGTACTGAACCATACTTGCCTACTTTTGATAACTAGTTTCAGGGAGATTATAGTTAGTAGTAGAATTTTGCAAAGAGCCCCATTGTTCCACCCAAAGGGTGTGTCTAGTTCCATATATGGAGAGATTGTGAAAAGAGATTGTGAACGTGGCACCTAGAAGCGTGTGTGTATACTGCTACATCTGAGAGGAATCTATTAAAATTACTTACTGTAGATCCAAATGTAGATGAGACCTAAAGCCGTTAGTAAGAGCTACTATACTTGGTAAAGTGCTGGGAAATGGTGCTGATAATTCAATGTAAATGTATCTATCTCTAATTCCTTTTCCCCAAAAAAATGTAACAGTGTAATGTGGGCTAGGTGAAATGAGGGAGATTGCTAGACTAATGAGGGAGAGAGGGAGATTGCTGCTATTTCAGGGAGTCTCCTGCAGAGTGCAGGAGGGGAGGCAACTATGTACTGAACATGAGCAGCAATTTATATTTTCAGCTCCACAAAAGCAGCTTATAAAACCCATTGCTTCTTAAATAAAGCCTCTGAAGAGAAGTTTCAGTTTGTATCGATGCTTACATAGTGCTGTGTAAAGTGTCAAACAAACCAAGATCTAATTGTCATGGAGAAAAAAAAACACATCTTTGATGTACTTTATAAGACAACGAATCACAATCTGGAAACCACTGCTACACAGGCAGAGCACAGATATAAGTGAGCAGACTTTACCTCTCTCTCCAGAAGCACCAGCTGGGACATCATTATTATAACCCTTACTGCCACAGCTTTCCCTATATGCTGCATCATAAAATCCATATCTCTCATCATATTCCTGCCTGGAAAGAAAAGAACAGGTCAAATAGGCAGGTCAGAGAGCGGCAATGTTTCTGACTTTGTGTCCAATTAGCTGGAATAGTCATACAGTATGTTCCTGCAGAACAATCCTGGAGAGCCAAAGAGCCATGAAATGCATTATATGTGATTTACAGCAAAATCAATAGGCCAAGAAGCATGAAGGGAAAAAAGCCCAATACACATAAGCAAAAGCAATGGGAATTCCACGTATGCATTGTTTCATCATCAGAATTCCTGCATTAAATGATCATCTAAAATCTGTATTTGAAATCAGAGGAAATGTGAACAAATTATTGGATGTACATTGGGGATCATTCAGACCTGCAAATTCGCAGCCCGAGCGATTATCGAACGACCGCGTATGCGCACGGTACATAGTGCACATGCGCGAGCCCTCCACCGAAGGCTGGAGCTACATGCGATGAAGCAGGGGCTACATGCTCGTGGGGTTCCGAATACTTGCAGCCTAGCAAGCAGGTCTGAATCAGGCCCATAGTGATGTGCAGTGTGTGTTTTGTATCTAGTTGAACACATAATGAGTGGGAACAATAATTCTATTTTGAGAATTTTAGACTAATTCTGTGAAGTTGGAGATAAATTTCTTACATTTTATAATGACGTTTGCCAGTATCTACATAAACATTATTATTATCATTATCATCATCAATCATCATTATTATCTTTTAAATGACTTAAAAACTGTTGGGCAACCTATATTTGTTGGGTTTCTGCCAACAAATTTGACAAATATCATCGCCAAACATCACCATAAACTTATAACACGCCTAATCCTCACTATCAAACTTGGCTTGTTTACAGTAAGGATCGCCTAAAACAAGCCGTCCTCGCAAACAAACCCCTTCACCATTCACTTGCTGAATTCAATGTTCTGGAGAAAGCCTTGCCATCCTCTGACGGCAAGGACTCCCTTAAAGGGCGAGGTTCGTCGCAAATGCAAAGAACCCACTGTGTTTTGTGGCGAGCCCCGCCATTTTGATGTAAAGAACCAGTGAAGTGGAAACGGCGAGTGAAGGGGGGGGGGTTGAATACTGAGGGTGAGCTATGAGGGCGAGCTATCAGCACTGGTCGCCTTCAGGACATTGAATATACCCCAAAAAGGTGAAATTAAACACAGAAGGACATCCGAGCAGTACCCAAAATACTTTTATTTTTTGTCAAATTATTTTTTATAAGAGTTCCCAAAATGACAACTAAGACAATATACATGAAAACAGAGGAGTGTTATATTATATTAGGTCGACAATAAAAAGAGGTAAAAATTCAAAAGGTCAACAGGCACAATGTCGACACCTGATTATGTTTTGTTAGTGTTGATTTGTAGATTTCAATACATTGAACCCAAGTTCATGAACGGCGTCCCCTAGCATGTCTGATATCGCTCACCATGCTGCGGGCAAGGCGCCTCACCCAACTATTGCTGTGTTTGGCAAGATTTACCATTCCCAAGTCCACATGGATGGTATGAAAAAGTGGTTGTTTTTTAAACCCATTTCTACCTTTTGATCCTGTCCACCATATACATGTTGACCATATGGTGTTTATTGACTGTCCACCTAGACGCTATCGCCCTGTTATCCGGATACCAAATACAGTGAAGTCTCAACAATAATCTAATATGAGATATAGGACATGTACCGAAAATAAAACCATTTAATATAACAATTATATCATTACAATAGTAATCAGATAAAAGCATGGTGATGAAATAAATGTAAACCAAAGATCAGATGAATATGACAAAATCCAATAGACCTCAGGCAAAAGTTGCATGAGTTGTGTAGGCCCCAAGAAATAAAAATTGCATGAAGGTTGGAAACCCCTAGATGTGAAGCCTCATTAAACACCGTAGTTTTCTTGCTCATCAAGATTGGAAAAGTGACATTTGTTCTAAATGCCATCATTTTTCCTTCGTTATTATATTTGCTCTAAATACAGTACATTCCTGTCATGAAGATTTTTATTTATGACATGCTCGGTAGCCCTTGAGCCCCCAACAAAAGGTGAAATCATTCATGAAATAAAAACAATAAAATAAAGTTGTTGAAAACGTCTGTTCGTAGACATCAATAAAGTTTTATTACTGTGATCCCAACCTTTTGACGGTAGACTTGAAAACTGAACTTTTTTTTTTTTTGCTGCTAATTCACCATGAAAATATTTATTAGACACCGTAGCTTCAGAACCATGAAAGAATAAGTAAATGAAATGAAGACTAAATGGTTTTGCGGCTTTATTAAACATTTCTCACTCAACATTATGTCAAAAGATTGATTGTATCAAAAACAAATAAGAGACAATTAGAAGGTTGCAACCAGCTTTCATAAAATCCATTAGGGTATAATGGTTATTAACGAGTAGCTAACAGTGGTATGAAATTTAATTGGTATGAGTGATACATTATGGGGCTCAGGCAGTGTTTTACTGAAGTCAGTTTTGCAAATGAATCTTGAGCAACACACATGCACTGGAGTGAATGCAACGATAGGTAATGCTATCCATCTATTTTGTCATTGAAGGGGCATAACCAGTGCCGGACTGGGGTGTGAAGGGCCCACCTAGGAATGCAGTGATTGGGGCCCATGTGTAGGGGTGTGGCTAGTCTTCAGAGGAGGTATAGACAGCTTTCACAGAGGATTGGCTAAACATTATAGAGTAAATATGTATGGCAAATGATAGTAAATATTGCTAGTGCATGCACAATAATGTACCAGAATAATATAAGGTAACATATATAATGTGTAATTCAGGTGCATAGCCTGATCCCTAAAGGAAGAGGTAGGCGCCCAGACAGTGGGGCTCACCGGGGATTTCCCCTATTCCCCTGTGGGCCAGTCAAACAAATTGGGTGATCACATGTAGACTACGATTAGGGTGCATTGATAGAGTGCAGATGGAATTTCTGGCTTCTCAGTGTGTGTATGCCCAAATGTGCCTGCTTTTAGATGGATCTCTTGCGTCAAGGATGGTGCACATAAGCACTGATAATAAGAAACCAAGTCTACTGTATAGGTACAGGAAATGGGCGAATATCTGCACTGTGGGGCTATTTAGATGCGGTTGGTGGATGTATTGCTGTTGCTTATTTGAAAGAAGCAGTGATGAACAGATACAGGATGATAATGCAGCAAGAGGTGTCTGGTATAAGTAGTGACCTGTATGCATTTGTGATCCAGTACATCATCGGATCACTTGTAACACCACTGGCCGGCTGTGTGACCCATGGGGTAATATAAGTTGGCCAATGCTGTTCATGCTATGAGGCCAGGATATCTCCATCTTCCTACAGAAGACCTGGCCTTGGGACTAACTCAAGATAGAGCCTCTGGAGTTACCCAGGGATTATGCTATTTCCTTCCATTTCCCTTATACTGTGTCTTACAGGAGAACATCTGGAACATGTTTACATTATTCCTTGTTCTATGGGGTGCTGATCAGAGGTAAGTACTGTGAATTGGTGCCGGGTGTGCTGGCAGTTAGCCCTCCTGTTCCTAGGGGCCCATGTGCACTGCACACCATGTACCCATTATAGGAGATGGGCTGGGTCATGGGTGTGATGACTGCTACTACCAGTTTTAGTTTTGAGGAGGTATAACTAATGGATGACATTAATGAAGGAGATAACTGCTGTTCAAGTATTCAAGTATGGGTCAAGTAAGCACTATTTGAAAAACTGGACTACACAATGTTTCTCTGGAATGGACTCTATAGGGTCTATGTACTAAGCCTTGGAGAGAGGTAGAGTGGACAGAGATATAGTGACAACCAATCAGAGCCTGTCCCGTAATATGGCAGTAAGTGCTTAGCATAGAGATGCCTATATCTCCTAATATGGCCAGCAGTGTGATAGTAATTGTTATCACTGGTAACCAGTATAGTTATAAGTTGACACAGGATACAGATGGGGTCATTGTGTCCCTTGCTGGCCGCACACCAGATTTCAGTATCTGGCGGCTGCTGGTGGAGGGCAGGCTGACAGACGTGGATGTGTGAGCTTCTCACACGCACGCGAGTCCATTCCCAATAATGAGGCACGCGAGCATCTATGACACATGCGCGCCTCGTCCACTGTATGGCGATATCGCTGGCTGTCGGAGGGCGCGATGGGAGGTGCTCAGATGAGAGTGGCTCCATCTGTACCTCTGAGTTTAGTTATAGAAGAGTGGCATTGTTAAATGGTTCTCAGTGTGCCTGAGAATAACCACTTACTCTTACTGACTGGATTCAGGTAACGCTGCTCTTTTCACACAGAAGAACTTCCTGCCTCCACTGTGCTTTTATAAACACGGGAAAATATGCGCAGAAACATACTGCAGCCAGCAGCTCCCCTCTGGCTAAACAGGAAGCAGTCTATCATGATCATTATCTACTGTCTAAACAAGACTAGTTTATACAGCTTGTAAAATAAAATGTTTGTCACTGTAAAGTTAACTTAAACAGCAGCATGGGTGGTTCTATGTCATTGTCACGTAAACGGTATCCGGTCACATGGTCCACAGCTATTATGTCGATATTCAAAATGTTGATACCACAATGTCAGCCGTCCCCTGGGGGTGATTCAGGCCCGCTTGGTGCAGGCGGAATTCGCTATCCCGTTCGATTTTCGGGCTTTATGTTTGAGCAAGGCCCCGGAGTGAATGTCTCTGGCGTCTTTCACATCCACTGGGGCGTACACTCCAGGATGGGCAGACGCAGGGGACCACCCAGATTCAATGGGCGTGCCCAAAAAAATGGTGGGCACGCCCATATAAACACTGGGTGTATCCCTGCGGGCGGGCGGCTGACGTCACATGACCTCCTGAATTCAGCCATATCTGGCCAGAATAAATGTCTGTCTAGACTGACTCTTATTAGCGAAGGGAAAAAAATAATTTGATGGTAAGCGACTATCAAATGAATTTGCTTACCTTGTGGTCGCATGTGCGCAGATGTGTATGCGAACGCTAGTGTATGCGCATGCTAGTGAGCAAATTTGGGCGGCAGCGGGGCGGGCATTTCAAGATGCCCTGTTAACCTGCTAGTGAGCCTAGTGAGCAGGTCTGAATCAGGCTCCATGTTTACAACCTCAGTATGTCACCATGTGAAATTTTGGAAAGGGTTAGGCTGTGGGTTAGGTAGTCTAGGGTTAGGCACTAGGGGGAGGAATCATAGGCGAATCTAGGGGGTGGTCCGGGGGTGCACAGGACCACCCATTAGCCCATTTTGTAGCTTAGGGATGGCGCTTTCCAACGAGCTCAGCCCCGTGTCTCTAGCCCCCTGGGAACCGGAGATACGGCCAGGCAAAGCTGGAACGTTTTCCCTATAGGATAATATGGCAGGGCCGGCCTTAGGCATAGGCACACTAGGCAATTGCCTAGGGCATTTGGAATTCCTAGGGGCATCAGCAGCTTCTGCTGATTAAAATGATATGCAGCATGCCTATATTCTGTGTGAGTGAGGCTGTATCTGCATATGAAATAGTGTATTCATGGAAATCACTGCATTCCGTATGCAGGTACAGCCACAGTCGCACACAGAATATAGGCATGCCGCATATCATTTTAATCATCGGAAGCTCCTTGTGTGTGCTGGTCATAACAATGCAAATAAGACGAATTTTCAGCAAAAAAGGCACCCAACGTTAGCAGAAGGGCCAGGAGCTGCATGGCCTATTGAGACAAGATGTATGAGGAAACATCTGAATCCAAGCAGAGGCAGAGGTCACAGTATTAGCGGCTGTGCGAGTGCGGTCTGCGGGTGGGTTGGTTGTGCAATAGTGTTCGGCATATGTGTAAGGGGCATTATGTGTGTCATGTATAAATGCATTAATAATGTGCGACATATGTGTAACAAGCATTATGTGTGTCATGTGTATAAGGGCATTAATAATGTGCGACATGTGTAATGGGCATTTTGTGTGTCATGTGTATAAGGGCATTAATAATGTGAAACATGTGTAAGGGGCATTATGTGTGTCATGTGTATGAAGGGCATTAATAAAGGTTGGCATAATGTGTAAGGGGCATTACGGTTATAAGGACATAAATAATGTGTGTCATGTGTAAGGGGCATTACTGTGTGGTATTATCAGGGGTGCCGAGAGAAAGGGGTAGGGGGTACAAATTACCCAGGCCAAAGCCTGATGGGAGGGCCCAGTGGGGGCCCTGGGCCCCCTCCCCTTAAGTGACAGCAGCAGCTGCAGCTCTTCTCCTCTGCCCAGCACACACTGCTTTGTGCTGGGCTGCAGTGTGGCCATGGAGGTGGTTAAAATACAATATTTTCTCAGGATTTTTTTCTAAGGGTATAATTTGATGAGTAATGTATATAAGGTAAAGTGGTACTACAATGTGATGTAACATGAATAAGGGACACTCTCACATGATATAATGTGAATAAAGTTGCACTACTGTGTGGCATAATTTGAATTTGGGGTAAAATTGTGTGGCCATGCCCCTTCCCAGCAAGAACGCACCCCTATTTGGGCTGCGCATCAAATGTGTGCACTGTTTCTATTTAAAATATTGCAGGTAGGAGCACCAAAATGATGACTGCTATGATGAGGGTTGATGGTGCTGGGAAAGGGGAGCAGTGTCAGAGGTGGAACTAGTGGCGGTGCTAGGGGGCACCAGCCAAAATCTTGCCTAGGGCATCATTTAGGCTAGGGCCGGCTCTGTAATATGGGACCCGCTAATTCCGACCCCCACACAGTTCAACGGCTGCCAGTTCCCCCTTCGGCATCACTGAAGCTCGAGGTTGATCTCAGTCGAACCCAAATCGCTGGGCCTTCAATCTAATACCAGGCTGGATCCATATGGGTTAATTGGTTCCAGGGAAATTGAGGTTAAACCGTTTTTTTTTTTTTTTTTTCCTTAAATGTAATTTCATGACTGTTTATGTTCTTTGAGGGCAGATTTCTCTGGAACCAAACAGCCCAATTTCACGGGACCAAAATCATTCGAAGCCAACTCAAAAGTTCTTCAATATGATACTGGTCTCATGTAAATGGGTCAGTTGGTTCCGAAGATATAAATATAAAAACAAATAAAATAAAAACACATTGATATGTAACTAGAGAGCACAAGATGTTGTGTCCATAGAATATGGAGCTCCACAATTAGTGGCTTTGCTGAATGAAATTCAGAAAAAAGAAATATTACCATCTGCTGTATCACTGGTTGTTGTACCAGGAATGGGTGTGATGATAAGTCCAGATACAAAGTTCCCTCTTGGGGTATGGAAAGAACTCCCTATTCGGCGTCTTCTCCTTTAAAGATGGACTTTTGTTAGGAATTAAGCAGAAATCCCATATATTTGTAATCCAATAGGTCAGGAGGTCATGGACGTCATTGGGAGTAAGGGCATCACTTTGTAGCAGGTGGATATTTTTCATTAAAGGTAGCTCAAAAAAATAGTATTATTTCAAACAGCTGTGGCCTGCAGTGCTCTGAATACAGCTGGGCAGCCCCCTGCTCTCTGCCCAGCTGTCAATGACCCCTGCAGCTTCCGCTCCAATTCTTCTCCCCGCTTTCACCTCAGCCCACCCCCCCTTTAATGATGTGGTGACGTCACGCACAACAACAGCGCGCACAATATTCAAATGTCCTGTTCTAGAGGGGACACCAGGAGGGGAGTGGGAGCGTGCTCTGCACTGCGCTCTGCTCCTCTCCCCATAGAAGCAGCTGCACCGCTATCCATTTTCCCTGCAGCAGCAGCGAAGGCTCATATAAAAATTTACAGTAAGTGGCACTTTTGGGGGCATTGCTTAAGGGACGCTACAAGTGGCGGTATGTGGGGGCATTACGCATAATGTGTGGCTTAATGTGTAAGGGGCATTACGGTGTGCAGCATTATGTGTAAGCGGCATTATGTGTGCAGCATCATGTGTAAGGGACATTATGTGTGCAGCATCATGTGTAAAGGGTACTGTGGTGTGTGGCATCATGTGTAATGGGTACTATGGTGTGCGGCATCATGTGTAATGGGTACTATGGGGCCATCAAGCAAGAACCCCCTAGCAATGAGCACTTATGTGGAAAATATGTAATGGGCATTATGGTTTGTTATATAGTATGTAATGGGCATCATGATGTGTGGCACAATGTGTAATGGGCATAATGGTGTGTGGCCTTATGTGTAATTGGCATTACGGCGTGTGGCTTTATGTGTAATGGGTAATATGGAGTTTGCTAAAATGTGTAATGGCCATTACTGTGTATGGTCTAAAGTGTAATACCACACCCCTTTTTGTAATGCCACGCCTCCTTCCCCTGAGGCCACACCCCCTTTTTGCAGCGCAAAGGTCCCCCTGCTGTTGTGCCTAGATCTGGGACCACCCATTACCATAATTCTAGATTCGCCTATGGGAGGAATAGTGGCAACAGTGAAAAAAACAAACGTACAAAACCCCCTGGTTAATCAGAGGTTTCACCTGCTGTGATGGTCATATGACCGGCAGGTCCTGAAAGCCACGTGGGACCAATGGGAGAAGGTAAGAGATCCACTAGACTACTGGGGATGGTTACTCAACAATTGGTCATGTCAATATATTATATGGGTACACATGATGAATATCCACATCGTCACTGTCAACATGCTGCATGTCAACAGTATGAGCATGTCAGCAGCCTCATCCCAACCTGATGACTATCATCATAGTGTATTATATGACTATTTCTTCTTCGGACCTTGTCATCCCTCAGCATTGTGTAATGTGGTTGCTGTCTGAGTTTCTATATTTATTAGACCATTCCTGGTCAGAGTCATTAGTTCTCTAAATCCTGACCCTGGTTTCTTACCATTGCTTTTCTCTCCATTGTTTATACTCTTACCCTGAAGAGTATACACTAATAACCCCGCGCAGAATGGGATACAGTCACTAGGACCACTCAGTGAAGGTCAAAATACTATTGGGTCGACCACCGAAGTTTAAAAGGGCTTAGGTCAACACCTGAAATATGTCGACATGGCTAAGGTCGACAGGATCGGAAGCTTGACACAAGCATTAGGTCGGCAATGGGAAGGTCAACATGAGTTTTTCCTGGGTTTTTCGGAGCCGACATGTGCCGACAGGCAGTATTTCATGCCCTACTATCCACTATGGCATGGTGGGAGAGTATAATAGTTAGACATTGCCCATGTCGACCATGTCAATATTCAGGACAAAAAGAACATGAAAAACTCAAGTGGACTTTTTGACTGAAAACCTTCCCATTGTCGACTTGTGTCGACCTTAGCTATGTTAACCTATTTCAGTTGTCAATGTATGTCGACCTTCATTGACTCAACCCTATGACCCAAACCCTGCATAAGACCTGAGGTTAGCAGTAGTGATAAGTCCATTTCGATGGCAATAAGGTTTTCTATAGAGGGAACGTACAAGAATCCCTATGGGTGTACAAAGAGGGTGTTTACATGACAACAAGTCTACATGGTATTCTGCAGTTACAGATGGAAATCTCACCTGGATAATGGGCGATACGGCTCACTCCTGTCGTACATTTCAGCTCTGGAAACTGGGCGCCTGTGGTCTATGTGCATAGCAGGATGCTGCGAATAGTAGTCCGCCCACTGATCAGGCCAGGCCTGAGGACCTCCTTGTATGTGATACTGCTGGTAAGATCCATAAGTACTGTTTCGGTAATGAGGTGGAAGTGGCTGTGCATACATTCCTCGCCATGGGCCCATTCCTGCAGCTGGTCTGGCCTGAGATTGGCTGTACCCAGGTGGAGCTCCATGGTCCATATCAACGTTGAAACGTCTCCTATGGGTAACACTCTTATGAAGTATAAGCAGCTAACAATGCCTGATTCAGTAACGCAAAACAGCAAGTACATGAAATCAAGGGTCTGGAACAAACCATGTTGCTATACAAGGGGAGAAATTACAATATATAGGGTGATTGGCTAAGCTATGCGTCTCCATGGAGACGCATAAGCAAAGACAGTAGCAGCCTCTGTAGCACTGGGACAGCGCTACAGAAGCTGTTATCTGCGCCGGAGAAAGCCGGCTCACCCTGCTGTCAGTGCGGGGTGAGCTGGCTCTGCAGGAGGGAGGACAGCGCTGGACCCTGGTGCGGTAAATATGTTGGTGTAAGAGGTGTGTGTAATACAGTTATTCTTTTCTGTGTGTGTGTCTCTTTTAGTTTAACATTCTTTTTACAGGTGAACTACAAGTCCCAGCGAGCCCATTAATGCCCCGCATGCTGGGACTTGTGATTCTCCAAGTCCCAGCATGCGGGGGAGGTCTGCTGGCATTTGTATTCACCTGCATAAAGCAATGTTAGGAATGACTATTTTTACACTATCAGGCCGGCGTCCACAGCCCACAGACGCCGGTGACAGCCCCGGGCTTTTTGTCCCCCCCGTATTTTTGGAACCAGGTCCAGCTCAATGAGCCCGGGGCTGGTTATGCTCAGAAGGGGGGACCTCACGCCATTTAAAAAAAAAAACATTTACACATTTCTTAAGACAGGACCATGCACAGATCTCAATGATCTGTGCAGGGTTCTGGCCAATTCGCCTGTCAGCACCTGGTCTGCATGCTTGGCGATTTGTAGACACATTTTCCCGAATTCGCATCTCATTTAATATGCAAATTGTATACTTTTCAATGGGAAAACTTCTGGATGAGAGTTCCGGCGCGACTAAAAATCACACGGGAAAAAACACGGTTTTTGCCCTTTCTCGCATCTCATGAAATATGTGAATTCAGGAAAAAGTGCGATTTTGGAAGTTTTTTTGCTTAAAATTAGTAAAAATCACATTTTCGCATCCTATTAAATGTCACCCATAGTTTTGTGTGCAGGATAAATACTGTCTGCTTCTGCATGTAGCTCACAGATATTCGACAGCTGTATTTTTAAACTGCAATTAAAATTTCAGTGTGAGCATAACCCAAATCTTAAGCTGGGTGCACACTACTTACCTCCCAACTGTCCTGCTTTCTGTGCGCACAACTCATTTTTGGGGGATGGTCCCGCACCCTGAGGCAGTTGGCAATCCCCCCCCCCCCCCTCATCACCCATGAATAGACACTGTGCATATGCACGCAGCATCTATTCATACCCCCCACAGTGGCAAAACCGGGGGCATGGCCTTGCGGTAGCATAGCAAGTATAGGCCACGCCCCTCCCACTAGGTCACACCCCCAAAATATTCAAACGCGCACCACGTCCCTCCTCAAAGTTGGGAGGTATGCACTACGTGATGTTTGTATCTGCCAATATTGACGGGTGCAGGGCATACACACTTGACGATTCTGGGGGAGGGGGGGGGGGAGTGGGGGCCATGTTGCATTGTGTTGCATGGCCCTGGTAATGATGCTCTCCTTCGTCTGCACATTATATGATATTCAGCATACACACTAAGCAATATTTACAAATTTTGCTCAATAGGGGGGGAAATGAGCTCTATTGCTTAAAATATTGCTTAGTGTGTATGGGGCATAAATCTCTCTGCACATCTTACATCTGCCCCACCTGCAGTGCAGCATGGTTTTGCCCATTTGCGAACAAAGCTTAATCAGGCCCATTATAATAACTTTAATTGCGTACTGAAAAGAAAAACGTGAACACATTATATTAAATTCATTAGGAGTGTATCTATGTTGCATTGTTAACTATTCTAAAATGCAATAAAAACTACAATGCGATGTGACATTTTTACTATGTAACAGAACAAATCCTCATAAATGGCAATGTTATAGGGTGCTAAACTGCATTTACAATGTAATATTCTATGATGACTATTCATTCCATTACAGCAACTTGTAAAATAACGTCTGAACATAGGGTAAGAAGGACTCATGTTGCTGTATATATGGTGAGGACGGTAAGTGGTATAAGGTGTGACCCTACAGCAGGCATGTCCAATCTGCAGCCCTCCAGCTGTGGTGAAACTACACATCGCAGCATGCTTTGTCACAGTTTTGCTATTAGGCATACTTGCCTACTTTTCAAAACTAGTTTCAGGGAGATTATAGTTGGTTTTCAAAATTTGCTCAGCGTCCCATTGAGGGGGTGTATCATGCTCCACCCAGAGGGTGTGTCTAGTTCCATATATGGAGAGATTGTGAATAGAGATTGTGAGCGTGGCACCTAGATGCGTGGGTGTGTACTGCTACATCTGAGAGGAATCTTGTAAAATGACTTATATCCAAATGTAGATGACCCCAAAGCAGTTAGTAAGAGCTTCTGTACTTGGTAAATTGCTGGGAAATGCTGCTGATGATTTAATATAAATGTATCTGTCTCTCATTCCTTTTTACCCAAAAAATGTAAGTGTAATGTGGGCTAGGTGAAATGAGGGAGATTGCTAGACTAATGAGGGAGAGAGGGAGATTGCTGCTATTTCAGGAAGTCTCCTGCAGTATGCAGGAGGGTAGGCAGCTATGCTACTAGGGAATGCAAAAATGATGGCAAGGCATGCTGGGACGTGTAGTTTCACATCAGATGGAGGGCCACAGGATAGACATGGAATGTAAAAAGGAATAACAACAGATGCCCCTTCTGTCAGCACACCGCAACTGCCTCGGAGTATTTCCCTTAATTTCTGTTTTGTTGCCAAACACTAAGAAAAGCTCATTCTTACAGCGGCCTATCAAAGAAAGATGTCCGACAATATAAAATAGAGAAACTATAAATCCATTACCTTTATATTCTCATGCCAATGGATAAATCATGACAGGACTCACCTGTGTCAATCACGA
Source organism: Crinia signifera (assembly GCF_055691185.1). Classification (NCBI taxonomy): domain Eukaryota; kingdom Metazoa; phylum Chordata; class Amphibia; order Anura; family Myobatrachidae; genus Crinia; species Crinia signifera. Next base: position 138,130,003 of record NC_139224.1, on the reverse strand, counting down.
CAGACAAGAGCCAGACTGTGTCCGCAAGTTGTGCCAAAGTCCATCTGTCATATAAACCAGAGAACTTTATACATCGGCTGCAATTCTCTGTATACTGACAACAGATAACAAAGGGTCAAGGTACACCTGCATAATAACCACAACTCCAGCTGACCTGTATGTAGCTAAAAATAAAACATTGAGAGAGGGCTGACAGAAACGGAATACAGGGCGGAATGCACAAGTTTGTTTTTCTCTCGGTATGACCCTATTTAATAACATGTCCATTCAACCAAAGCAATAACTTAGATGTAGATCAGCCTACACAAGAGCAATTCCTAATAAAAGCAAAGGATGACTGGTAGGAATGCATTGCAATGCAATTCTGCCATAGGACTATGCCACAGGTCTTCAACCTGTGGCCCTCCAGATGTTGTGGAACTACATTTCCCAGCATGCCCTGACAGTTTTGACATGCTCTTATAGGAAAAAATGTGGCAATGCATGTTGGAACATGTAGTTTCACAACATCTGGAGGGCCATAGGTTGAAGACCCATTGAACTATGCAATACCACAAGCATTGCATTAGATCAGCGGTCCCAAACCTTTTTTCTCTCCCGTACCCCTTGATTGGGCTTTTCATTTCTGACTACACCCTCGTCTCAATTTGAAATATCCACAGTACTTACAAGTGGAGTGGAAGTGGGCGGTACGCGTGTCCTTATGTGTGTCCTTATCAAGGCTTATCAGAAATTGTGGGGAAGGGGACAAACAAATAGGCAGGGCCCCGGGCCCCCACTCTCCTAGTCCCTGGTGTATTACAAATATTATTTAGTCCTGACTCCTGCACCCTTTGCTTTAACACAGATGGGAAGTCGGGCGGCCACACAATGTTCCCTCCCTCCCTACAAGGCTCCTTACACAAGTTTGGGGTGCAGGCGCCAAATCACTGTGACTGTGCGTCAGGCTGTGGATGACACAGAGAGAGAGGGGCAGCTCTGTAGTGAAGCTCTGTAGGGGGTGATAGCGTCCGTGCGAGCTGCGGGGACAGAGTGGCCCGGGCCCTACCCTCTGTCAGGTCCGGGACAGTTGTCCCCACAGCACCTCCCTGATTTCGGCCCTGGTCCTTATATTAAGAATTAGCGGGGGAGTAGTGTGCTGTCAGGAATTGGGTCCCTCTATTGACATGAAGGTGATATAAGGAAGGTGATATAAGGAGTTATAATACAAAACACTGGTCGATGGGTTGACGGCATCTAGATCAACAATCACCTGGTCGACCACTCTTGGTCGGACACGTCTAGTTAGACCTAAAGATAGTCGACAGTGTCTAGATTAACAGTAAGGAAAGCTAGACACAAACATTATATCGAAGGGAACGTGATTGACACTCACAAGTTCAACACAAGTTTTTCATGTTTTTTTGGCTTTAGACGGACTTGGTTCATACTTTACCATCCAAGTGGGCACAGAGTTAGATTGTAATAGTGTGCCTGAAGCATGGGGAACATAGCGAGGGGACACGCTGCACCTAATTGGTGTCCATATCGACCTACTGTAAGTTGACATGGACATCAAAATAACGTGACAAACTTGTGTCGAGCTACAGTAGTAACTGTTGCTCATGTTCTCGTCAATCTAACGTTTGTGTCTAACTTTCATTACTGTTGATCTAGACCAGTGGTAGCCAACCCTAGCCCTCGAGAGCTACCAACAGTGCACATTTTCCAGACAACCTAGCTGCTGCACAGCTGCAATCATTAATCACTGACACATTTTAAAAGATCCACAGATGGAGCTAATTAGCTCACTTGTGATTCTGTGAGGAGACCTGCAAAACATGCACTGTTGGTAGCTCTCGAGGACTAGGGTTGGCTACCCCAGATCTAGACGCTGTTGACTATCTCAAGGCGTCTAACTAGATGCGTTCGACCAACATTGTCAAACTTGACGCCATCAATTCACTATACCAGAACCAAGATACGTAGGGGGAACAAGATGCTTGAGTCTTTTACACCAGCAAACCCCTTCTAAAACTGAAGTGCTTCCATGTATATAGTACATAGGGTCATTGTGATTGAAGAAAAGGGTATACAAATCTTAATAGCATTTTTGTGACGGCCAGGCTGACTTGTTTCTGGAGAATATCTAAAAGTGATTGAGGCCTCAGATACTCTCCTAAAATGCTCCTCAATTCACATGGATGGAGAAGAAGCTCATAAATGTCTATAGACTTATCATTAAGCCTGATTGGAATGCAATCTTTCATCAGAGGTAAACAATTTAAAAAGCAATAATTTCTGGACTGCGTGGTATCCATGTTGTTTGTTACACACTATTAAATCAGAAAATGGTGCTAACAGTGACAGCTCTATAATGATATACAGTAGAAGAAATGTGTAAATTCCTGGATTCTCCTATTAGCCTGTCAAAAACACAAGTTACAGCCAGCCATCTCTTCAAGGGGATAGATATATATACTGTGATAAACCAGAGCCAGGGAGAGAAAGGTCCATTAAGTAATGTGTTATCTTAGCTGTTTTGTCTTGGACGTGTTCTATTCAACTTGTTTTGTTTTTGTACCTTTAACCATATAATTTATTTCCTGTCCTGTGATATTTTCTATGCCCTGACTCACAGTAGGTGATGTGTGTTCAAGTTCTGGTATCATTGACGTGCACGAACAATGGGCGGTATTCCTGGGCCATTTTCGCCCAGCTTGACTGAAACTCAACAGCCGGAATTCCATGTTCCGGCTGTCGAGTGTCAGAAAGTGGGTGTGTCGGTGAAAATGGCTGTTATTTTTGAAAAACAGCCGGCAATTTGACAATTCGTGGCCGTTTCCAACAAAACAGATCCGACTTGTTCTGAATTTGGATCTGTTTTGTTGGAATCTGCCTTCAATGCTGTCAGGAACGACAGCATTGAATAGGCCGCAGCCGCTATTTCCCCTGTCGTAAATAGCACCCGACATTGAATACCCACCATAATCTCAACATTTTTACTGAAAGTACACAAATGTCACAGACTTCGGGTGGGATGCACCCCATTATGGGGTTTTTTACCGCATTTTGATATTCAGAAAACCTTCACACTGGGTTTTCACCCACCCACATGGACCCCCGCTGCCCCCCCCCCCCCCCCCTCACCTGTGTCCGGGCAGTTCAGTGCTGTGCTGCACAGACCAGTGACCTCCTCCATGCACTGTACATCCTCTACCGGGTACAGGGAGTAAGAGGCGGAGCCCGCCCCGCAGCATCAGCCGGATGGAGGGGGAGCCGCCGGGGACCCGCTGTACATTGCCGCCGCAACACAAAGGGCAGCTCTTAATGCAAGGGCTGTCTTTTGCAATAATTATCGCATATGTTAGTGCATATGCGATAATTATCTACAGTATGTGGTAGCCTGCGATGTGTGGCGGAGAGGGGCAGCGAATTCCGCCCCTTCGTACCCAGTGGCAATTCTATGTATTGTACTAAAATTGTTCTGAAAATAGAAACCATTGTTTTCAATGACCCTGTACCCATTTACAATATTACTCGTATTTAGGAAGGCTGACGTAATGTTGTGGTCATCTAAACTGAAGATAAACGTACAGGGTCAATTCAAACAGGAGTGAATGGTGGTCGGAGTCTGTGATGTGCCATTGCAATATTACTATAACACCTGCATTGGTTCCCTATATTGTCATGATATTGCCCGGAAATGATGCATTTTAGTTTTTTGACCCATAGGACTGCATAATAAAATATGCCATTTAGGGGCGACTGTACACGCAGCATAGGAATGCCCTAAATACCAGGAATTGTTGTCATCGCTGAATTTATCCCAGTGTTGTGAATAAAGTGTAAACTAATGACATTTTGGACGCAAGTAATAAAACTACACGGCAGACACATTGACATTTGTTATATGTTTTAACTGAACATATACTTTTCCATAAGTCAGAGGCCAGTGGGTACCCACATTTGCCAATTTTAGGTGCTCATTTATCAACGAGCTTTATCATATGCGCTGATGGCGCTCTTGCCAATCAGCTCCCAACGGTCAGTTCACACATGAGAGTAAGGAGCTGATTGGCTTTTGACTGTCAACCTTACCATTGTTAACATAATGCTTGTGTCCACCTTCCGACCCTGTTGTCCTCAGCCATGTTGACCTATTTCATGTTGACCTTTAGTGGTCAACCTGTATGTTGACCTTCACCTATTACCCATTCCCAATTTTGACGAAGTAGTCAAAATCCCCTAAAAGCATCACCCCGAGTGTACACAGCTATACAGGGACAGGAAATAATTGCTTACTGTTACTGGGGCTATTGTACAGCCACTGCATCTCTGCGCACAGCGCCTGTGACAAAGGACGTAAAAGCCGCAGGAGATGTCTTAAGCAAACAGAGATGCAGCATCTGCGTGACTATTGGACCTCGGAGGATGTCCGGTGACATCATGCTGCTGTGGCCAATTGGACTTTTGCTGCCCCGATACATCAGCAGCATGTCCATCAGGCTGCAGCTTTTGGGGGAATTCGAGTGACATCTCAGACCCAGATATGGACATGCTCAGTGCGGCTTCTGCACATCTGCAGAACTTCAAACATTAATATTTAGTGTAACCATGGAAATAGTGTCTACCTATCATCAGCCCCACTGTAGGTAAGATACATATAATAACGGAATCGGTACATCTGCATACCTCCCAACTTTGTCAGACCAGCAGGCGGGACGCTGCAGCTGCGCGCCGCAGGCGCGTCGAAATTTCCGGGGGCGTGGCCTATACTCGCGGCTCTCCCGTGAGGCCACGCCCCCATTTTGCCGCTATAGGGGCATGACCCAGAGGCTCTGTGAGCCTCTAGCCATGCCCCCAGCCCCCTGGCTGCAGGAATAGACGCTGTGCGCGTGTGCACATCATTTATTCCCCGCTGCTTAGCAGCTGACAGGGGGGGACTCCCAACAGCCCCCCCACACCGCGGGACACTGCCGCCCGCGGGTGGGACAGCGGGACAGGCACTGATAATCGGGACTGTCCCGCTAAAATCGGGACTGTTGGGAGGTATGCATCTGTCAGACCAGACTTAGGTCTACAGTCATTAGGTTGACCCCGGAAGGTCGAAAGGTCGACATGGGTCAAGGTCGACATTACTTAAGGTCGACATGGGTTTAGGTCGACAGTCATTAGTTCAACATGAGTTTTTCACTGTTTTTTTACCCGAATGTCGACACAGTAGACATGGACACAGTTGGAGTTGAGCCGCAGCCCCTCGCATCGCTCGCTTCGCTCGCAATGCTTCGGGCACGGTGCCTCGCTACTCTCGGCACACTATTTTATTCTCCCACCACGCCCTAGTGGATGGTAGGGCATGAAATACCGCCTGTCGGCACATGTCGGCTCAAAAAACAGTGAAAAACTCATGTCGACCTAATGACTGTCGACCTAAACCCATGTCGACATTGGCCCATGTCGACCTTAAGTTATGTCGACATTGACCCATGTCGACCTTTAACCCTTTCGACCTTGGGGCCAGTCGACCTTCCGGGGTCGACCTAATGACTGTCGACCTAAGTGTGGTCTGACAGATGACCGTTTCCCATAATAACATACAGAGATACACATTCTGCACATGCAAGCGGGCAGGCTGCAACTGTACTAAGTTACACTATATTGTAATCTCACATAAAATTGTATACTTTTGTCTGCCAATAATAGTTTTACATCCGTTAAAGGCTGCTTTGCTTTGGATAAGGCTGTTTGTAATATCTTTGAAATATCACTGTTGGTCGGGTGACTGACAAACAATAAAGTTATTATAAATGACATTAGGACAAAACTATAGTAACCTTTCATTTTGAGACATTTGCTAGATAGATACATATATTATTTGTATTTATTTATTTTTTGCACAAAAGTAAAGTTGCCAGAGTCACCAGCATCATTCACATCTCATATGATAAATGCAAGCAGCAAGGTGTGCTAGTCAGTGAATTACAGGAGACCAGCACACTTTGAACACTGGGAGGCAGCCTAACCATTGTTCAAACCCTGACTGCAGTCACTACTTTACTTACAGCATCTGCCGCTAGTACCAGCCAGGTAGCTCAGTGTTATCAACAGTTCAACTCCTCCCACTGAAAGTCTTTTATGCTCGGTGCCACGTCATCATCTGGAACTAAAGCTACTTCATCTAATGATTCCACACGGACCCGTTAAAAGTGCACACCGGCACAGTTCTGGCGCCATCTTGTGAAGGTCAAAATCAAAAACCATTTGCATTGCTAGCAATTATATTCAATATTGTGATTCGATTTCTCACAAAGACATATAGCCATAGAAATGCAGCATTTCTAGTTTGTATGTCTTTGTCAAGGTATGATTCTTTAATGCATTTATTAATTTTAATTTAAAATACATGTAGATTTTTTGTTGTTGTTGCAAAGTTCGTATTAGTATTATTTTGTAGACAAGGAAATTCCTAATTGGTAGGATCAGGTATTGAACGGCCTCTAAAGCAATACTGTGATTTTCTACCTGATTTATTCATACAGTACACTATCACTTACAGGTATTTGGTTTACTAGCATTACGTTTTCTTTAAGATGTGGTGCAATGATAGTAAAGGCCCTAAGGGTAATTCATTCTTTGCATTATGCAGCTGTAAGGACATGCATCCTTTTTTTGTGGCGTGTTTAATATCATAATTTGATCAATTAGCATCTAATGTATAATAAAATCATCTGAACAAGTGCACTGCTTTTTTTTCTATACATTTCCAAATGCCATATATACATGTACAGATGGAGCAGCTCCAGTCAGAGCTGCTCCTGGCGATAGAATCGCCATCCGGCAGGAGTCGCCAACCGGCAGAAGGGGGTGCGCGTGCACAAGACGCTTGCGACGGCTTTCCCCACTCCTAGGGTGACCAACTCATCCCTTTAATCCGGGACACATTATTTACACAGGTTCTGTGCCTGGCTTTCACCTGGTTTTAAACTGCCACAGAACCTGTGTAATTAATGTGTCCTGGATTAAAGGGATGAGTTGGTCACCCTACTCACTCCCTGCCTGTCTCCCTGAAGCAGAGACGGGCAGGGAAACTGCTCCCCACTGCCATGCTGACGGGGTCGCTCGTGCGTGTGAGACGCTCACACGTCGACATCAGATGGAGAGCGCCTCTCCACCAGCCTGTGCCAGCTCAGGGAATCTGGAGACTCCCTGAGCTGGCTGAGAGGCGATCCATCTGTATGGGTCATTGAACCGATACATATTAGGTCCCAAATTTCGACATGGACCAAATTTGCCTACTTTTGAAAACTAGTTTCAGGGAGATTATAGTTGGTAATATAATTTTGCACATTGCCCCATTGAGGGGGGCGTGTCATGCTCCACCCAAAGGGCGTGTCTAGTTCCATATATGGAGAGATTGTGAACGTGGCACCTAGAAGCGTGAGTGTGTACTGCTACATCTGAGAGGAATCTTTTAAAATGACTTCTATCCAAATGTAGATGAGCCCCAGAGCAGTTAGTAAGAGCTACTATACTTGGTAAAGTGCTGGGAAATGGTGCTGATGGTTTAGTGTAAACGTATCTATCTCTCATTCCTTTTATCCCAAAAATGTAACAGTGTAATGTGGGCTAGGTGACATGAGGGACATTGCTAGACTTATGAGGGAGATTGATGCTATTTCAGGGAGTCTCCTGCAGAATGCAGGAGAGCAGGTAACTATGACATGGACATTAAAATACCATTTCTCATCAATTATCTAGTTCTACAGAGGTGATGGCAAACTTATATTAAGAGGGAAGTCCAGGAACCGAGGATACTATCCCTCCTGGAATGGGTCCTGTTGGGAGCTATGGACCGTAGTACACCCTGGCTCTGTACTTCTGTACTTGAAACCAGTGGAAAAACAGACGGATTGCATAGTGCGAATGAGCTGCACAAAGTGTATGTGTAACACATGCCTGGCCCTGGGAATGGCAGATACCCCTGCATTGTCACAGTTGATATACTTCACACTTACTCTGCTTCGATTGGTCATGGGTTAGTACCAGTGGGCACCCCGAATACTCAGGAGTTTACTTATAGAAGCCTTGTGGTGGTGGCTTACAAATGCCAGTGCAGTGCAGTAAGTATTTGACGCCAGCCCATCTCATTACAAACAGAAAACAGTGTATTTAAAGCCCAAACAGGGTTATCACAGAAATAAGATCACCAGACATACTGTTGTCTCTACTTCCGCCAGAGCGCCTTCCCACCCACAACTCTGCCAGAGCTCTCGCCGATGGGGCGCAAGTCCCTGGGGAAGCCAAGTGGGAGCCAAGTGGGAGCCAGCGCTGCCGCGATGGATCCTTGCAAGACCACCAGACAGTGCGGACAGGTAGATGCTGGGGTCTCCGATGAGTGCGCACTGTGACAGTAACTTATCAATCTCTTTCGATACCAGCTTAGTAAAAAAAAAAAAAACCTTCAGGGCAAATGGATTATCCATAGTGTAATTTCTATCAGCTGATATGAAATGTCATTATCTTCTGTTTTTTTTTTTTTTTTTTTACATATGGCATTGCAATATATTGTATTATTGTTTTTACTATATATGATTTATAGTGACCGATGGTATGTGCAGCAAACCAATGATGCAGCTCTGTTTACTTCCTAATTATTGATGCAATCAGGACACTTCTCTTTTAAGCTGTGTACACACGGGGGAGATTTCAGCACATATCGCTGGCATTATGGTCCCTGAGCTACCATATTGCCAGTGATTTCATGTGCTGTGGGAAATAAATCACCGGTAGCATGCTCCCACAGCCAGCCCTTCATGGTCGCTGGTCGCAGGAGCATGCTCCTCCGATTATAGCTAAAAATTGCTGGTCGCTGGTGCACAATGCACTGTGCACCAGCGACCAGCAATTTCTAGTCAAAATGAGGTAGAGATAGAGGGAAATTTACTAAAGGAAATTTGTAAAAAATAGGTGTATTTGTATCCAGAAATACACTTAGTTTTGACATTTACTATCCTGAAAATACGGCAATTCATATTCGTATTGATAGCACATGAATACGACTACGAATTGCCATAATTTCGGGATAGTAAATGTCAAAAATAAGTGTATTTCTGGATACAAATACACCTATTTTTTTACAAATTTCCTTTAGTAAATTTCCCCCAGAGGGCCTTATTTTGGTTCATTCTTTCTGACAAAATCCTTCTGGACAAAACCATGTGCACTGCAGGGGGGGGGGGGGGGGGGGCAGATGTAACATGTGCAGAGAGAATTAGATTTGGGTGAGTAATTTTGTTTCTGTGCAGGGAAAATACTGACTGCTTTATTTTTACACTGCAATATAGATCTCACTTTGAAGTAAAACCCCACCCAAATCTAATTCTCTCTGCACAAGTAACACCTGCCCCACCTGCAGTGCACATGGTTTTGCCCATCTAAGAAGGATTTTGTCAGAAAGAATGAACCAAAATAAGGCCCAGAATGAGACAGAATACAGTAACAATTTTCAGCCAAAATCGCTGGTCGCTGATGAAAACGGTACACTGAGCAATATATTGCTGAGAGATATTGCCAGCACACTGAGCAATATATTGCTGAGCGATTTTAAGCCAAAATCGCTCAGCAACCAAATTACACCGTGTGTACACAGCTTAAGATACACAATTGCAGGTTCTGGCAGATTGGCGTTTATTTACTAAGATGGGAGTTCTATTGAAGATGAGATGTTGCTATGGGCAACCAATCAGATTCTATTATCTTCTAGAAGGTGCTTAACCCTCTGAGTGCCAACCAGTGGCGTAACTAATAAATGTGCCCCTCCCCCCCGCCAATTTTGACAGTGCCGCCCCTGCCCGCCTGAGTAAAGTTAAGCCCCCCTTACCCCCAATGCTTCTTCCCGCTGCATTCCTGGCTGGTCTGCACCGCGGTCTAGCGCTCCTTGAACTGCTCCTAATGAAAACTGACCCTCCCAAAATGGCTGCCAGTAATAGCAGACTGTTTATAAGGATGCTAGAGGAGGCCGCCGCAGCAGGAGCGAGTAGGAGACGGAGAGCCGAGACCGCACAGCCGCCACAGACAACAAACAGTGAGTCCCAGCCACAGACACTGCAGCGGCATAACCATAGCCCCGAAAACCCCTGACGCCCACATTTTGTCAGCGCCTCCCTGCCACCGCGGGGTCTGTGGGGCTATTGTTACGCCATTGGTGCCAACATCTCTGTGAGAGATGTTGCAAAATAAAATATCCACTAAAAATGGCATCTTTTCTCACATTTTTTTTACAAAAAAAAAAATGTTGTGTTAAAAAAAAGGGGGGGGGGGGGCTTGTGCAGGGGGTCAACTGACCCTGCAAGCTGTGACAGCAAGCGGGCAGCACTGCTCGCTGTCACAGCTCACAAAAATCATTGAATACATCCCAATAACTGCACCTCAGACGCAATCAGTAAAGATAATCAAATTCACCGATGACACTACCATCATTGGCCTCATCAAGGAAGGGGAACGAATCGGCCTACAGACGAGAAGTGGACTGATTGGCCCAGTGGTGCAGCAGAATCTCTTTACATCTCCACCCACTCAAAACTGTTGAGATGGTAGTGGACTTTAGGAAGAAGTCTGTTGGTGTTTCTCCGCTAACAATTGCTGACAGTTTGGTCTTGCCAATGGACTCCTTCAAGTTCCTAAGGATCACAATCTCCCGGGACCTCAAATGGGGACCCAACACTGATACTATTGTTGGAAAAGTGCAGCAGAGGATGTTCTTGCTTAGGTAACTGAGCTTCTGCACCTCTTCTACTCCGCGATTGTAGAGTCTGTACTCAGCTCCTCGTTACTGGTCTGGTACGGCTCCGCCAGCGAGAGAGACAAATGCAGTCTCTGAAAGGTAGTCAGAACTGCGGAGAACAACAACGGGGCGGACCTTCCCTCTGTTTAGGACCTTTACCTGTCCAGAGCAAAAGAGTGGGCAACGAAGATAGTCAAGAACCAACTACTTCCTGGCCATGGCTTGTTTAACCTACTGCCATCAGGGAGACTCTACAGGACTATTCCCACCAGGTCCTCCAGAAGCCTAAAAAGTTTCTTCTCTCAAGTGGTTCAACTGCTGACACATGAACTCATGAACATCTCACTGTCTAGCTGCGCCATAAGCCTCTGCATATAATTTAATGCTGTGTCTCTATAGAATATCTTTCTGTATGACTGTACGTGTTCCCCACCTGTTTATATAGTATATTGTTTATATTGCATACTGTTTACTTGTTACCTTCCTGGCTGTTGCACAGCAAACCCAAAAACAAATTCCTAGTATACGCAAGGATACCAGGCCAATAAAGCTGATTCTGAAAATACTTAAGTAACTTGTATACAAGGCTATTTGCAAACAGTAGGTGTGTGCTGTCTCTATTATATTTTACAAGGAAGCTATTAACAGATTATAATGACAGGATTAATGAGCTGTTTGTGGAGAACTGGTATGTCTAAAAAATTTAAAGCTAATGGCCCATATATTATTTGCCGTAATGTATTCCTGCCCTTAGAACCTAAAGATATTACAATACCAGTTATTATTAACTAACTACTGTCTACATTGCTACGTAATTTATCCCGATTCTGGGTAACTATCTCATGTTACTGTCAATATTTTAAGCTTTAACAACTATTAAAAGTTACGTTTTATTACACAATTTCGATATTCGCATTAAGTAGTGAACACACTGTGCAATTTACTTTATTTTTAATCCCGATTTGATCGAATCGCAGGGCACAGTGTACACATTTGATTTTGGGTATGTATTATATAGTCTCGCCTGCGCAGTCTATTTTTCTATTCGATATCTTTGGAGCAGGGCCACTCATTGGGATCGAATTTAAATGGAATGCCTTCGATTTCTGTTTGATTTCGATTAAATTTCTGTTCGATTTTGCTTTTATTAGCAAAATCGAATAGAAAAATAGGCTACATCAAACCCTGTGTTGGCCCTATTCCACACACAACTAATCTCTCTTATCCAATACTAACCTAAGCAGTGCCCCAGCAAAGAGACTGTATTTCTTGTATTCTTTCTCTGACTCAGGGAGCAAAACCAACCCCTTCTCACCCCCGCATATTAGCATACTTGCCTACTTTTGAAAAGTCGTTTCGGGGAGATTATAGTTGGTAGTAGAATTTTGCAAAGCGCCCCGTTGAGGGGGCGTGTCATGCTCCACCCAAAGGGCGTGGCTAGTTCCATATATTGAGAGATTGTGAACGTGGCACCTAGAAGCGTGGGTGTGTACTGCTACATCTGAGAGGAATCTTTTAAAATGACTTATATCCAAATGTAGATGAGCCCCAAAGCAGTTAGTAAGAGCTACTATACTTGGTAAAGTGCTGGGAAATGGCGCTGATGATTCAGTGTAAATGTATCTGTCTCTTATTTATTTCCCCCCAAAAAAATGTAACAGTGTAATGTGGGCTAGGTGACATGAGGGAGATTGCTAGACTAATGAGGGAGAGAGGGAGATTGCTGCTATTTCAAGGAGTCCAGAATGCAGGAGAGTAGGCAGCTATGCCTATAAGGGATGACTGGGGTTCTTCATTTTATGTTAGAGTTGGTTTTAAGTTATATACTTTATCCCCCTTGGATACTGACCAATTATAAGATGAGACTATATGGAAAACAAGGAGGAATCCAGGGACCAATCCTAGATCACACACAGTGACAAAACATCAGCCGCCCGCCCCGTCCTCTGGCAGGAACGCGCAAATAAAAGGCAGTTCAGACTGACTTTTATTTGCGAAGGGAGGAGAAATCATCTGATGGTTGAATCATTTCTCCTGCAGCAGCTGCAAGCGTGGGGATGCAAGTGGGTGGGTTGGGGTATTCGGCAGGTAGCCTCTCTGGCGCTCGTTAAGCTATGATTTCCGCGGCTTACTGAGCCAACCAGAATCTGGCCCCTAGTGCGGACACTCACTTTTTCTCATCCAGAAAGATTTGGAGCAGATGCAGAAGGAAGTTTACTTTGCTCTTGTGAATTGTTCATTCCCAACTATGAAAACTGCAACTTTGTTAAAAATTCATGATTTATCTGTATATTAACAGGATGATACCAAGGGACAGAAAAACCAGGACGTTCACACGGATATCGGGACGGTTGGGAGGTATGTATCCCGCATTGATTATTGCAATAGTCTCCTAACTGGTCTTCCCAAGAACAGACTCACCACTGCAATCCATTTTAAATGCTGCTACTAGGCTGATCTTCCTTGCAAGACGCTCATCGTCTGCTGATCCGCTCTGCCAGTCCCTCCATTGGTTTCCTGTATCTCACCGTATTCAATATAAAACACATCTACTCACATATAAAGCTATTAACCATACTGCACCAGCTTATATCTCTCTACTTATCACATAATATCTACCATCTCGACCACTCCGCTCTACACAAGATCTGCGTCTCTCTTCTGCACGGATCACTAGCTCCCATTCACTATTACAGGACTTTCATCGGGCTGCTCCCATCCTATGGAATGCCCTTCCACGCACAATAAGACTCTCCACTAGCCTCCAAACTTTCAAGCGTTCCCTGAAAACTCACTTCTTCAGGCAAGCCTATCATATTTAAGTACCATACACACAGGGCCGGTGCGAGGCACCAGAGCGCCCCAGGCGGAGGGGGCCCCGGCGCTCACACACTCCACGGGCGGCAGGGGGTAATGCGGCCACCGCCCCTGCTGCGCTCCACGGGAGGGGGGGTGGGTGATGCCACTCCCGCTGCTGCTGTGCTCCACGGGAGGGGGGATGGGAGATACGGCTGCCGCCGCTGCGCTCCACGGGGGGGGGGAGTTGGTGGCGGGAGATGCCGCCGGGGATCTTATAGATGCGGCTCCATATGGGCTCCAGGAGGGTTGCTGCGGGCTCTACCCCCGCCGCTGACAATGACCAACACGGGGGGAAGGGGGCGGCTCAATCACTCACCTGCTCCCAGCTCCTTCTTTCTTCCTGCTCTCCTCGGGAGCTTTGTCGCTGCTGCTGCTGTTTTTTCTGCTGCTCAATACCGCCCTCTAGTGGCCGGCGCCCTAGGCAAATGCCTAATGCTGCCTAGTGGTGGCGCCGGCCCTGCATACACATAACCCTCTGAGGCACTTATGTATTATATAGCTTACCTTCTGGACTTGTAACTTGGTGGGACTGCTATGCTATTACTGGTGCCTATCCGTGTGTTTCCCTCCTATATCCCTATAGATTGTAAGCTTGCAGCAGGGCTCTCCTACCTCCAAGTCTGCCTGTTGTTACCCAGTTTGTTTTATCACTGTCTACTATAGTAAAGCGCAACGGAATATGCTGCACTATATAAGAAACTGTAAATAAATAAATAATTTTATAAATATAGGAAATACTGATTTTGAGTAACAGTTTTCATGTTCTAAACCAAAATATTAATTTAATATAGTACAGTATATAGCTCATAGGGGTTATGACATTTAATGTACAGTATAGCTAAGGTAACTCATAGTATTTAATAGTATATGATTAGTACTGTATATAAGTTCCCTGATATCAGCAGAAAGAGGTGGTTATTTAACGCCATCTGGTGGTATATTTGTATTTCTACACCACTTTGGATCAGAAGAATGAAATACGCACAACCAAATCAATGAAACAACACATATATAGAAAATACTGTAGACAATTTTTACCACTTTTAGTATAAAGGTACCATACACGCTGCGTTTTTGCATTGCGATGCGCGTTCCGGCGGGCATCCCATCACACAGTTGAAAAAGAATGTGCTGCACATACTTTTTGAACTAGGTCCCAATCGCATTGCATCGCATCACAAGCAAATGGCATGTGATGCAATATAGCCCAAAACGCATGCGATAATCGCAGCATGTATGGGCACCTTTATATTATCTACCATAAAATGCAATGAGAATTGTATTTGCATCACTTTTCCATATGCAAATCCCCATCAGGTGTGGCGTGTGCATCACAGTCTGTTGCATAATAGCATTGCAATTTATTTTAATAATAAATCTGTCTGATGCGGAGATGTATGTGTGGAATGCAGTGTAATACAATGACAATGACAGCTGATGAAAGTCTTTTGCTCATTAGAGAAAATCATTGAAGTGGCTTGTTCCACAGAGAGCCTGTGAAAGTGAATTGTGATAACGTTAAACAGCAGGACCGGGTGCAATTAGCACCACAGCTGGTGTGATTTATCTAATAACATGTGCAATCAATGCATGAGGTCTCTAGGTAACAGGTGGTATAAACACAGAAAGAGATCTTTAAAGTTAACACAGCTTTGCAGCTAAGTCCTTACCAAGTGTCACCTTGTTTCTATCCTGGGATCATAGGTGTGCGCAGCTCATTACATTAGGGTGTGCAACTGCAAAAAAAACCATTTCTAGCTGTGGAAGGGGTGTCTAGAACCAGATTGTGATTCTAGCATGATCTTAATCTTTAATCTACTTCTTATAATTAAACCCAAATAGAGATGCTTCACTTGATAATTTGATTTTCTGTATGAAAAAAAAAGGGGGGGGGGGGGAGACTGACTGGGACTGGCAAAACAACCAGGGACTGAAAAAAACTTAGGGATTGGCTTTGTACCTTATTCACATTATGCCACACAGTAGTGCAATTTTTTACAATTTGCATCAGCCAAAGCTCCTTAGACACACTGCACCAGGTAGAGCCCCTTAAACACACTGCACCAGGATTACACACGCCATAACGCCCATCACACAATTTGCCACACACCGTAATGCCTGTAACACATTATACCCAGGGTTGCCTACCTGACCCTCTCATTCAGGGAGAAAATGCTCTGTTCCTGGACTTCTCTGATAATGGATGATTGCCATCACCTGTGGTGAAAATTGAGGGAGGGTGTCCCAAAAAACGAATTTGCGCTTAGTGGTGGAGCAGCCCAGTAGGTGGGGAAATTAACTGGAAGGTTGCTGAAAGCAAATAAATACTAAGCGCTTGTTTCCTATAAGTTAATAAAGTGGATAGTAAAAGTGGACAATACAAGGAGTGAGATAAAGATTTAAGTATCATCAAAATAATAATAAAGAAAATTACTAAATAAAAATGTAATTAAAATAATAATAAAAAAAATAAACAAAGTGCAAAAAATGTTTACGACTTTTTTCAAAGATGTTGGGAGGGTATAAGTCCAAAATCTGGAGGCTAACTGGCTTTCCCTAATGGTTACCTGAGTTCCGTTGTAAGTAAACTTCAGGTGGCTGGATGTGGCAGCATGTTGCCGATCAGCGGCTTCAGCACGTGGGGGGAGGCTTCTAGTGACGTCACTCGATTCTCCGGCTTCTGCCTTGCATTGGCGTCAAGCAGGATCTGGCGGCAATGTCTTCTTTGTGGTCTCGCTGTGTCCAACTAATGCATTTCGCATCCGCAGGATGATTTGTCAAGGATGATTTTTTTTCTCAAGGACCTATGTGTGTGACAGTGAAGAAGGATGACAGTGAAGAAGAACCAAAGTTAAAGAATGAAAGGCTGTCCAATGGCGTTAGTGCGATCTTGCTGGAAGATGCTGCCACTTGTATAACTGTCCATGAGAAGAAATCATCCTTGACAAAGCATTCTGCGGATGCAAAACGCATTGGTGGACAAAGAGGGACCCCAGAGGAGACATTGCCACCTGCTCCTGCTTGACGCCAATGCAAGGTAGAAGCAAGAGAATCAAATGACGTCACCAGAAGCCTCCCACCACGTGCTGAAGCCGCTGATCGCAACACAATGCCGCATCCAGCCACCTGAAATTTACTTACAACGGAACCCAGTTAGCCATTAGGGAAAGCCAGTTAACCTCTGGATTTTGGACTTGTGCCCTCCCAAAATCTCTGAAAAAAGTTGTAAACTTTTTTTTTCACTTTTATTTATTTATTTTTTAATTACATTTTTATTTAGTAATTTTCTTTATTATTATTTTGATCATACTTTAATCTTTATCAACAAGCGCTTTATCTTTTTTCATTTGCTCTTATCTCTATATTTAGGGAGTTTTACACCCTCCCATTACAGCAGCTAAAGTTGCATAAATGGTTCACCCCTTGCTCTCTGTTTATACCACACACCGTATTGCCCATTGCATATTATGCAACACACTGTAATGTGTATTATAATTACTACATTAACCCCTTCAGTGGCAATCCCGAGAATTTTCCGGGTTGTGCCTCGGTGCCCAGTCTGGCAAGCCCGCTGCTGAGTTCATTCACTGAACTCATGCAGCTTCAGCGCTGCGCAGATCCCTCCCCTCCGCCACACCTCCTTCTCCCCTCCGGCTTTTCTATTGAAGTACCCGGTGTCGGCTTATGACAAGCCGGCTGCCGGGGACGGGGCACCGGGGCACAGGGCCGGGCAGCAGCTAATTGACAGTTCAGCTGCGCAGTGGTGGGTTTTTTTAAGGGAGCGCGCTCCCCATAAAAAAACTCGCCCAGTGGGGAGCGCTCCCCCCCCCCCCCAAAAAAAAACCACCACTGAAGGGGTTAAATAAGATAAAGATGGTCTTTGGGGTCATTAGTACTTTCCCCATTGGTTTCATGGGTATGGGGAACCATTAAAGGGTATCACTGCTGAGGAGTCAATCAGGGAAGAGGGGAGGGTGGAGCTGCCTCTCAGCAATCAATGGAAAAGAACCATCATATCTCCACAATCAATGGCAAAACCATCAGTGGCAGACTGTAGATGGTTGTTAAATATCAATGATGGCCATCCTTAGATTAGGGAGATGGCCACATCCTTAAGGACTTGCTCCAGAGGCGTAACTCTGGAAGACAATGGAGTCATCTGCCGCCGGGCTCCCTCAGTTAATCAAAAGCTATCAATATCGCTTCTGTGGCTGACTCATCTTCCTAGCAGGACAATAAATGTCACACTTTCTTTATTTTAAACATAATATACTTAACATACATACATCCACATATACATACATATTTATATAAGGTGGTGTGTTTATGTGTGTGTGTGTGTATATGGGGGGGGGGGGGGCACCACTATTTATCTTGCCTCTGGGAAGCTAGGACAAACTTACGCCACTGACTTGCTCAGTACTTATGTAGCACTAGGCCGCCCCCAGCACTGCTCCTCTCTTTTATTGATAATATCGGGCGTGATAAACCAATCAGCTGCTTATTGCCATGTTACAGGCTATGTTTGAAAAATGAAAGTTAAAAGATGATTGGTTGGTGGTTTATCACTCTCCATTTTATCACTTTCAAGACTTAGTACATCTCACCCTAGCTGATGTGTACCCTAGAGACAGATTTAATGTACACGGCACAAATTTACTGAAGCATTTTGATGTGGGCCATACCATTCCAATATTCTGGCAGTAGCATAGGCGAATCTAGTGGGTGGTCTGGGGGTGCACAGGACCACCCATTAGCCCATTTTGTAGCTGAGGGATGGGGCTTTCCAACGAGCCCAGCCCCGTGTCTCTAGCCCCCTGGGAACCGGAGATATGGCCAGGCAAAGCTGGAACGTTTTCCCTATAGGATAACATGGGACCCGCTAATTCCGACCCCCACCCAGTTCAACGGCTGCCAGTTCCCCCTTCGGCATCACTGAAGCTCGGGATTAATCTCAGTCAAACCCAAATCTCTGGGCCTTCAATCTGATACCAGGCTGGATCCATATGGGTTAATTGGTTCCAGGGATATTGAGGTTAAACAGTTTTTTTTTTTTTTTCATTTCTTAAATATAATTTCTTGACTGTTTATGTGGTACTTGTTTCCTAGAACGGCCACAATCGTGAGTGATCGTGGCTCTTAATTAAGGGACACGATCCTCACGATGTGGCCGATTTTTTACCATTTTTTCACTTTGATTGACAGAAATCGGGTCAATCGGTCGGTCGCGACCAATTAAAATCGGCCGCGATGCGACCGACCGATTGACCCGATTTTTCCATAGACTTCAATGTTAAAGAATCTTTTAACATTGAAATCGGTCGGTCTTGTGCCATTATAATGGCACAAGATGAGATGGACTTGATTAAGTCCATCTCACATAGGGAAAAATGATAAAAAAGGTGAAATGGGCCAATATGACCCATTTCACATTTTTTATGTGCCCGCCATGACCCCACGATAGACGTGAACCCGAAGCGTGGCGAGCGCAGCGAGCCCGCGAGGGGCGGCGGTGCGCGTCCTCCGACCTTTTCATTCCCCTACTATCCACTAGGGCGTGGAGTGAGAATATAATAGTGTGGCGAGCGCAGCGAGCCACCGAGCCCGAAGCGTGGCGAGCGCAGCGAGCCCCGCGAGGGGACGCGTATACCTGTGAAGTTAGACGCGTCCCCTCGCGGGGCTCGCTGCGCTCGCCACGCTTCGGGCTCGGTGGCTCGCTGCGCTCGCCACACTATTATATTCTCACTCCACGCCCTAGTGGATAGTAGGGGAATGAAAAGGTCGGAGGACGCGCACCGCCGCCCCTCGCGGCCTCGCTGCGCTCGCCACGCTTCGGGTTCACGTCTATCGTGGGGTCTAGCACACTTATTAACATTTGGGGGGGCAATTTAAACAAATCTGGTGTAAAAAAAAAAAAAATCGGGTGAAAAATCGGCAGATCGGATCGGTCGCATCGTATGCGACCAAATCGCATGCGATGCGATCGATCCGATTTTTTATCTTACGACCACAACGATCTAAATCGTTGTGGCCGTTCTAGGAAACAAGTACCGTTTATGTTATTTGAGGGCAGATTTCTCTGGAACCAAACAGCCCAGTTTCACGGGACCAAAATCATTCGAAGCCAACTCAAAAGTTCTTCAGTATGATACTGGTCTCATGTAAATGGATCAGTTGCTTCCGAAGATATAGCTGGTTGGTTAAAGGTGGGTAGGGAGAGGGGAGTGGTTGTCTCTCCCCCTCACACCAGAAAATGCAGGGACTAGGCTGGTGTATAAGGGGTCAGCCTGGGAATGTCCCTGCATGATCCTGGGACCATATTCCCGGGTAAATCCCTGCATTTTCTGTTGTGAAAGGGGTATTATTTCAAACAGCCGTGACCTGCAGTGCTCTGAATACAGCCGGGCAGCCCCCTGCTCTCTGCCCAGCTGTCAATGACTGTCACCCCTGCAGCTTCCGCTCCAATTCTTCTGCCCGATTTCACCCCCTTTAATCATGTGGTGCCGGCGCCCGGTGTGCTCCCCCGATGTCACGCACAACAACAACGTGCACAATATTTAAAATGTCCACTCGGCTAGAGGGGACACCAGGAGGGGAGTGGGAGCGTGCTCTGCGCTGTGCTCTGCTCCTCTCCCCATAGAAGCAGCTGCACCGCTCTCCATCTCTCCCTGCAGCAGCAGCGAAGGCTCATATAAAAATTTACAGTAAGTGGCACTTTTGGGGGCATTGCTTAAGGGATGCTACAAGTGGCAGTATGTGGGGGCATTACGCATAATGTGTGGCTTAATGTGTAAGGGGCATTACGGTGTGCAGCATCATGTGTAAGGGGCATTATGTGTGCAGCATCATGTGTAAGGGGCATTATGGTGTGCAGCATCATGTGTAAGGGACATTATGTGTGCAGCATCATGTGTAAGGGACATTATGTGTGCAGCATCATGTGTAATGGGTACTATGGTGTGCGTCATCATGTGTAATGGGTACTATGGTGTGCGCCATCATGTGTAATGGGTTCTATGGTGTGTGGCATCATGTGTAATGGGTACTATGGTGAGCGGCATCATGTGTAATGGGTACTATGGCTAAGCAAGAACCCCCTAGCAATGAGCACGTAGGTAAGCAGCACTTATGTGGCAAATATGTAATGGGCATTACGGTTTGTTATATAGTATTTAATGGGCATCATGATGAGTGGCACAATGTGTAATGGGCATTATGGTGTGTGGCCTTATGTGTAATTGGCATTACGGCGTGTGGATTTATGTGTAATGGGCATTACAGAGTTTGCTAAAATGTGTAATGGGCATTACTGGGTATGGTCTAAAGTGTAATACCACACCCCTTTTTGTGATGTCATGCCTCCTTCACATGAGGCCACGCCCCTTTTTGCAGCGCTGCTACGCCGCGCAAAGGTCCCCCTGCTGTTGTCTCTAGATCTGGGACCAACCATTACCATAATTCTAGATTCGCCTATGGGCAGTAGGCACGGTGTGACAGGCCTCTCAAATCGGGACTGTACCACCTAAATAAGCAGCGATGAGATACTTGCAAAGTAATGGTGAAAACTGTACCCACTGT
Source organism: Crinia signifera (assembly GCF_055691185.1). Classification (NCBI taxonomy): domain Eukaryota; kingdom Metazoa; phylum Chordata; class Amphibia; order Anura; family Myobatrachidae; genus Crinia; species Crinia signifera. Next base: position 138,108,801 of record NC_139224.1, on the reverse strand, counting down.
ATGAGCCACAGGAAAAGGGTAATATTATTAATAACTAGCATCTTGCATTTGGCATACTTTTTTGATGCTTACCTATAGTAAAACACACACTGCGTGTCCTGCTGTTACGGTACAGTACATCATGGTATAGTTGTCTAATATGTAAACTAGTATTACACCAAGGACCCAGTGGGCACTGAGGATTCCAGATTACTCAAACATGTTTCTATGTGAGCAGCATAAATGACATAGTGCTTACCAGTGACATTTTGGTCAATTCCAAATAAGGTTTTATCCATGTGTAGTTTATATGTTCTCCTTTTGTTTGAGTTGGTTTTCACAGTTTCGTTACAAAATCCACAAACATACTGGTAGGTGATTTGACAAAAAATTGTGATATGGAAACATAGATTGTTACCTACTCTGGTGCAGGGACTGATGTCAGTGACTAAATATTATCTGTTAAAGTGCTGAGGAAGATGTATGTGGTATATAAGTTTCAAATTGGTATCTTACCTAGGGTCCAATAAGGTCTAAAGGTGTGTACACACTGGCCGCTATATAGATGCATCATCGGCCGGTGTGTAACACAGCTAATGCCCAATATATCTAAAGATCTGCTGACCGTCCGTACACACGGTGTGGGAGCCGCCGGTGATTGACAGTTCAATGGCCAGGCGCATTCAAATCAGCCCGCCCAGTTGTGATGTCAGTCCCGATGAATCGGGCAGTGTGTATGGAGAAAACTCTGCCCAATCAGTCTGTATATATCTGGAAATCAACCACCAAATGTATGCAGTGAACCAGAATCAGGCTCAGCAAAAGGAGAAGATACATGCCCTGATTCTGGTTCACTTGCAAAAGCAAATTATCTCATAGCTGCCTACCCCCCTGCATTCTGCAGGAGACTCCTGAAAATAGCATCAATCTCCCTCTCTCCCTCATTAGACCAGCAATCTCCCTCATTTCACATAGCCCACATTACACTGTTACATTTTTTGGGGAAAAAGGAATGAGAGACAGATACATTTATATTGAATCATCAGCACCATTTCCCAGCATTGATGATAAAACACAATGATCCCTATGGCTACATGCATGTCTTGTGACCTTTTATATGGAACCACATGTAAAACACAATAGATGAACAATCTCTGACACATATCAGTGACTTTTCTTTAGCAAGTATACTATCTCTTACTAACTGCTCTGGGGATCATCTACATTTGGATATAAGTCATTTTACAAGATTCCACTGAGATGTAGCAGTACACACACCCACGCTTCCAGGTATCCCGTTCACAATCTCTCCATATATGACACTAGACACGCCCTTTAAATGGAGCATGACACACATGGGGCACTGTGCAAATTCTACTACCAATTATAATCTCCCTGAAACAAGTTTTCAAGGATAACTCCAGGTGGGGCTGATGTAACATGTGCAGAGAGAGTTAAGGCCCATACACACTAGAACAAGGGTGACCAAACCTGTCCTCAAGATCTACCAATGGTGCATGTTTTCCAGGAAACCTGTGGATCTATAGTTGAATGAATGCAGCATGTTTGAAAATGTGACCTTTAGTAATGACTGCAGCTGTGCAACAGCTAGGTGATGTGAAAAATGTGGACCGTTGGTAGATCTTGAGGACCGGTTTGGCCACCCCTGCACTAGAAGATATGAAAGACGAAAGATATTGGTGATCAATTTCCGTTGAGTTAAGCATGAGAGATATTGTTCATACACACTGATTTTATGAAAGACACGAAAGACTAAAGATATTGGCACCAATTCTCTGAGACTACATATTTAAAAAATAAGCTGGTTTGAAACCCGAAAATTTAAATAAAGGACTGGCCAAAATATAGCATACATACAGTGCTTGAAGTGGTCCTGGAGAGGTGGTGGAACTCACTTCCCCCTCACACCCCCCCCCTCCCCCCCCCAATACAGATGGAGAGCCTCTTATTACAGCGGGTGCTCGCAATCCTATCACCAATCTCCAGGTACCGGCCATCAGACGCACAGGGGCACGCATCGTTATACGAGATTAGACATACACATTAGAAGATATTATCAACAATATCGTTCAGAAGCCCCTTTCTGAACGATATTTGTGCCAATATCTTCTAGTGTGTATGGGCCTTCAGATTTGGGTGGGATTTGCACTTTAAACTGATATCTATTTTGCAGTGTAAAAATAAAGCAGCCAGTATTTACTCTGCACAGAAACAAAATAACTCAGCCAAATCTAACTCTCTGTGCACATGTTACATCTGCCCCATCTGCATTGCAGTATGGTTTTATCAGTTAGAGAGAGAATTTGCTTTTGCGAGTGAACCAGAATCAGGCCCACAGTGCATTGAGCATTACCTTAATAGTTTTACAATAAACCCGGTCTTTGAACATTTGGACACTGTGTTAATAAAAATGTACTTCTTTTAAACTTCTTAGTACGTCTTATGTATCCACTGCATAAAAGCAGACATTTATCCTAAGAGCCTTTACAGGGATTATCAAGGCCTGGAAGCATTATCCGCCTTCATATTAATATAATGTACATAATAAGACTATTAGAGCAATTACACTGCAATTAAAGGTTAATAATTAACAGCAGATCCATTCTCAATATGTTTTCATTTTTGGAACCAGAAAAATGTACTTCCTATACTGTAGCACCACCAGCATCAATGTTATTAGATAATATTGGTCTCTGATATTTAGTTATAGTTAGCTGTAAATGCTAGAAACACACTAATGCAGCAATTACAGGATTAGGTTGTTTTGTGTCACATAATTTAATGGGCTTTTAAAAGGCAGAAGAATCCGATAGATTTACAGTCAGCCTTACTGAATATATTATTCAATTAATCACCATTAATGTCTGATGTTGCCTAAGTTCTATTGGTTATTTTCCTATTAACAGAAATAAACATAAAATCATAACCATGGCAACAAGCATTGCTGATAACATTTATAACAACAAAATGTTGCAAACTTGTGTCTAAGATGTATAGGAATGTTGAAAGTAGTTAAGCAGTAAATTAAATTACAAGGTGGTATATGTTTTCTGGGTACTCTTTACCTAGAAGGGCACCCACGATTTTGATCGTGGGCATCGTTAGTAAAAAAAAATCGCATCGGTCGCATCGCATGCGACCAAAAAATCGCATGCGATGCGACCGACGCGATGCCCGCGATTTCCCATAGGGAACAATGTTAAAAGTCCCAATTGACCCGATTTTCCTGTTCAATGTCTCAATTGACCCGATTTTTCCATAGGAAACAATGTTAAATGGCCCACAGAGGCCAAATAGGCACCCTGAAGTGTGAAATGGCCCCCACAATTGTTAACGCCACCCCACGATCAACATGAACCCGAAGCGTGGCGAGCCCGCGAGGGGCGGCGGTACGCGTCCTACGACCTTTTCATACCCCCACTATCCACGTCGGCGTGGAGTTGAGAATAGAAAGTGTGGCGAGCGCAGCGAGCCACCGAGCCCGAAGTGTGGCGAGCGGACGCGGACAGCTGTAAAGCCCGCGAGGGGACGCGTATACCTGTGAAGGTATCCGCTCGCCACGCTTCGGGCTCGGTGGCTCGCTGCGCTCGCCACACTTTCTATTCTCAACTCCACGCCGACGTGGATAGTGGGGGTATGAAAAGGTCGTAGGACACGTACCACCGCCCCTCGCGGGCTCGCTGTGCTCGCCACGCTTCGGGTTGACTTTGATCGTGGGGTGGCGTTAACAATTGTGGGGGCCATTTCACACTTCAGGGTGCCTATTTTGCCTCTGTGGCCCATTTAACATTGTTTCCTATGGAAAAATCGGGTCAATTGAGACATTGAACAGGAAAATCGGGTCAATTGGGACATTTAACATTGTTCCCTATAGGAAATCGCGGGCATCGCGTCGGTCGCATCGCACCCGATTTTTTAGTGCATGCAATGCCTGCGATGGGCGCCCTTCTAGGGAAAGAGTACCGTTTTCTGTTCAAGATGGTAACAATCTTCATTAAACGTGGGACACAGGCAGGGCCGCTGTGGAGGGGAGGGGGAGAGCGGGTACTAATTACCCAAGCTTGTTGGAGAGGCACAGGCCTGCCATTCTAACCCCTTTTACCTGTCAGCAGGCTCTCTCCCTAACTCAGGGGTGGGGAACCTTTTTTGGGCCATTTGTATGGGGAAAAAATCCTTTGAGGGTCAAAGAGGAAAAAAAAAGATAAAAAATGTCTCTTGCAAATTGTACTGCTGCAGCCGTCCCTCACTCCGGCGGCTGCCGCTGAATAGGACTGACAGTCTCCTGCTGCTGCTGATTATGAGGAATCTTGCCAGAACTACCGACCTCTCGCGAGATTTCCGCTGTACTTGACTCCTGGCAAAGCCGCCGGGTGGGCGGTCCACTCAGACCGGCTACGGAGGCTGTATACGGCCCATGGGCCTGAGGTTCCCCATCCCTGCCCTAACCTATCACACACTGCTCTGTGAAGGGCCATGGTAAAGCTGTGTACACACGGGGGCGATAAGGGCTGAAATTGGTGGAAATATGGTCGCTGGCGACCATATTGCTAGTGATGGGAGTGTGCCCCGGCAATAAATCGCTGGGTGCGCGCTCCTGTTTTCAGCCCCGTTCTAATCGCTGGCCGCAGGAGCTTCCATCTCTGGTCGCTGATGAAAAGGAGAAACTGAGCAATATATTGCTCAGCAATATATTGCTGAGCAATATATCTCCCCCGTGTGTGCGGGGCTTAAGACCAGGTAATCTTCTCCATCGGTAGTCTTCTCTGCCTGTATTCACTGCATTCACATAGCAAAGCCTGCTTAGACCCTGTATTTAAAATGTTTCTTAAAACGGGGCAGAGAAAGTTAAACCCCTTTCACATCGCATGTTTTAAAGAGTATATTACCATTTAATTACCGTTTTTTTACCTTTCACATTGATCGGGTTTCACCCATAGAAAACTGTTGTGGTTGTGGGCAGTGACACCATGCAGTGATCCAGCCTATCACCTTCTGTGGCGTATGTTTGGCCGGCCGGAGGCTAGAAATAGTTTGGTGCCCCCATCCCCAACCCCCAGAACCCCCCCCCAAAAAAAAAATAAAGAAAAATTCATATATGTTGCATATATATACGGTGGGTGCCACTGGCTAACAGAGGACCAGGTAGCAGTGAGCACTGTGCATATCTAATGAGCGGGACCCAGCGCAGTGCATGTTTAATGAGTGGGTCCCCACCCCTGCATATGTAATGATGGGACCCGCTCATTACATTTGCATGGGGATTTGCACGGAGAGGGACCAGCTCAGTGATCGCTGCTGCCTGGGTACTAAGGGCCTTATTCTGGTTAGGTCGGTGAAACGTACATACGGTCCATTTCACCGTACGTTTCCCGTACGCGGACAGTGAGCGAAAGTCCGCCCACAGAACAGCCGCATACAGACGGTCACAAACATCGACAATGGGGAGTGGCGTACACTTGAGCGTACGCCACCGTATACAGACGGATCTCCTCTTAGACACCGTTAACTGGCGTACAACAGTGCGTACGCCACCGTATACGGAAGGGTCTCGTCCGTTTTCACACCGACATCTTCCGTATATCTGAGCGTACATCACCGTGCACGGACAGGTCTCGCCTTTTTTCAATGGAAAACTCAGCATGTGTCACCGATCATGAGAGGGAGCGTACGTCCGTGCACGGTGGCATACCCTTCACATATATGGCACTGCAAATCTTGCTTTTAAACTATAATTAAGACAATTAATTATTATTCTAACTGTTAGTCAATAATTGTTTTATATTAACTCAATTGTCTACCTTAATAAACACCCTAATAAAACAACATTTTAACCCTCATTACATGTATATTTATTATGTTCTAATCAGGGCCGGTGCTAGGGTGTCCGGCGCCCTCCTGCAAACCATACATTTTGCTCCCTTTCACATTGCCATTGCAACAAGCTGCAGCCCGATTGTGGGAGTGTATGCAACATGCGATCCTATGGAGGATCTCAGGTGCATGTACATGTATGCATACACCATCTCCGTGCTGTGTCCGTAACATGTTGCAGGCACTAAAGATGCCCATACACGCTGTGAGAATCGCATACGTTATGGGCTAGATCGCATCGCACGCAATGCATGCAATGTGTGTGCGGTGCGATACGAAAGCAGTACAAAAAGTATGTGCAGCACTCGTGACTGAGGGGGAAAGGAGGGGAGAGAAGGAGGAGATGGAAGAAGAGGGGAGGAGATAGAGGGAGCGGAGTGTTGAGGACTGGCAGTGGCACTGGCACAGCACACTGAGAAGAGGAAAGGAAGGGGAGGCGGCGCTGCTGCCTGATCGTCATTTGATTGACAGGCGCAGGGAGCAATGGGTAGTCGGCGGATCCGGACATGACATGTCATCCAGGCATTCACAGACAGCGCTACATGCCTCAACGCAAGTGTCCGTGAGGAAGAGGGGGCAGGTCGCAGGAGGAGGACAGTGTGTGCGCGGTGCAGGGAGCAGCTCTTTATACTGCCGCCCGCACGCTGTCAGACAGGTGCTGCGGGCGGCGTGCAGGACACAGGGACAGTGAGGGCTGAAGCAGCTTTAGCTGAGCAGGGAGGGAGACCGCGCCTTTTCAGCATGGCGCCTCCCTGCTTTGCAGGAGCTGCTGAGTGGGTAGCACCGGCCCTGGTTCTAATGTTGCATTTTAATCACTATGTGTCCCCACATTGGTTTTACTTTTAAATAACAGTGCGTTCGCCGATCGAGCGGTTGTAGCACCGTACATTTTTGGTGCACACCCCCCGTGTACGCCCATGTTTACGCCCAGTTTTCCTCATTATTCCGGCTGTTCCCCTAAAAACGCCCCCATGCCGCCCACAATGACCGTACTCTTGCGGACAGGTTTTTTCCCACGGAGAGACCCGTCCTTGAGAGGTGTGAGGTCGCCACACATGCGCATTGCGAAAGCTACGCATGCGCAGATGAAAAAAAAAAACGATCCGCCCGTATACGGTCCCACCGTACCAAGTAGAATAACCCCTAAATACCGGTTCAGACCCGTTCACACTACACAAAAAAACAGGTCAGAACCGTGTAAGTGCCTTCTTTTTTACCATGTTGAAATACCTGTTTTCTGGAACCTGTAATTTCACTCTGGCGCTTTCACACTACAGCTATAACCATTTTGAAACTATTTCAAATCGGCAAAATATCGGGTTATAGCTGCGGTGTGAAAGGGGTATTAATCACCCCACCTGGAATTGTCCCTGGCTAAGGCACTCATGACCCTCCCCCCCACCTCTTTTTTTCTCTCTCTAATTTTTATGAGAGAGCCTAGCCATGCTTTGAATATGGGTATTTCCCCACCAGACTTCTGTCATTAAGCCTTCCTCCCACAACCGAATCACCTGCAATATGTGGCACTGCATCCTGGCACTGTTGCCCATCACCCCGTGCTCCTTACATTTATGGTGTCATTAGAAAATATATTAAACAATATGCATAGACACCAGGTCCTGCAAAATGTGCTTCAAACATTTTGTAAGCACGTTGCTAAAGTGCGATCGCTTCGCTATACAGCTAAGGTTCTTCTTCTTTGAGAAATGGTCCACCTAGGTCACAATTCCCAGTTCTTCAATCTGGGTTCATACAAAAAAGGACTGGGTCCAACTGCTTGCCTGGGAATATTATTTTCTGTGTGAAAGGGGTATTATTGCGTATCTATTTTGGTATTGCTAGTCCTAATAGGTAAAAATGTCACATTTGGGTGTAGATCAGGATTATGGCCCTAATTCAGACCTAATCGCTGGGCTGCTAATTTTTGGAGCCCAGATACCAGGTAAAGCCTTCCCGCCAGAGTGAAATCCCACACTGTGCAAATTACTTACCGTCAAATGATTGTTCCACTGTGTACAGTCTATACGTAGGCTAGGACTTAGGCCATTATTTTGGTTGGATCGGTCCGTACCACGTACGGACGGAACGTGTTTTTTTTCTATTGTGCATGCGTATCTTTCTTAATGCACATGTGCGACGACAGCACACCGATCAAAAAATCCTGTCCGATCGCACACGGAGAAAGTGGGCGTACTGTGGGCGTTTTTGTGGGAGAGGCCAGAAAACGGAGCAAAACTGGGCGTACACAGGTGCATCCGCTTGGCTCAGCGACCGCTCAGAACATTTCTGGCCCGAAACAATCGGTCCGCCTAAGAATGCTCTGTACCACTCTTAGACCATACCAATCTTACACCATCCACCTGAGTCCGGCCACAATCGGCAGGGGCGGGCTGGGCTGGGGGGCAGGGTGCCACATTCCCCCCAGGCCGGTCTGACTATTTACTGGCTGGGCCGGCTGTGTGCTTCTTGCTAACGCTGCCACAGCCGTCCCCACTGCAGCCGCCGGCCGCCTCCCTGTCCAGCAAACCCCGGCCACATAAATGTAAGTAGAGTAGCGACGGCCTCTCCAAAAATGGCCACCACCGTAGAGGAGACAGACACTAGAGGTACTGCCTTACCACTACCTCATTACAAGAATGCGTAATGTGATCAGAAACCACGTCCGAACGCATGTTTCATCGATCTAACCAGAATAACACCCTTAGTCAGGGGTATGGTTAGGGTTGCCGGCATCTTTGATTCCTGGAGACCCCTCCACACACACACACACAAACCTTCATGTGCGCATGCGCTCCCTCAAAAGGGCATGACCTCTTCAAGGGAGATACCTCCTACATCCTCCCCTCACCCTGACACCAGTGACAACAACTTCACAGCAACCTCCCCCACTCCCTCACTTCTCTAACATGCATATCTGCCCGAAACACTGACCTTCCACACACACAAATCCCCCCTCCACACTGGCCTCACCATTTCCTTGCCTGACAGCACAGAGGGCTCTGCCCTGGGACTGATACACTATAGCAGCCAGCTTATCTCTCATCCGAGGCTCAGTTTGGGAGGAAGTGCTGCTGCAGCATCCTCAGCTGTTGGCTGCACAGTGCTCCTCATCCTCTTCTCTCCCCAAGGCCCAGTTAAAATATTTCTGGAGGTAGAGGGAGCTGTGGGATGGGCAGCAATTTGCTGGAGACACACTGTGCATACCCTGTGGCCTTTCTGGTGCCCGGAGCTCGTGCTCCGCTGGAACCACCTTCCCTTTGCCCCTGACAGTGTGCACTCTCATTTGGGAAGCTGTGGAGGCTTTCAGAGTCACCCAGATTCCGGGAGAATCACAGAATCCGGGAGAATGCAGAAACGTCCTGGAGGATTGCCACCAATTCAGTGAGAATCCAGGAAATCCTGGAGAGGTGGCCACCCTAGGTATGATTCATTCAGTCGATCCAAGAAAGGTCGACACTCTTTAGGTCAACACCAGAAGGGCGACGTGGTCCTTATGTTGACCGGCAGTGGGTCGACACGTATTTTTTTTTTACAAATTTAGGCATCTAGATATAGACATCTAGATCTGGACTCTAAGTGTATGGCAACCCCTCGTGTTGCTCACTACACTTGTAATGCTTCAGACACGGTGCCTCAATACGCTCGGCACACTATTCTATCCCCCCTCCATGCCCTAGTGGGTGGTAGGGCATGAACAACCACCTGTTCTGGATCCACAGTGGGGAAAATATAAAAAACCTGTTTGAGGCCGGAGCTGACGTCACACGATTTCCCTTAAAATGCCTTGCCACACATGTGCTTTCCCTGACACTGCCAGAAAATGTCCGGTTACCACTCCCAAACACCGGCTTCCTTTCAGTCACCTTGCATATGGTCGGTGTATTTCAGGATTTTATCGCAGGATTTCCTTATGCATGTGCCGTGACTGTGTATCGATAATCGCCCGGCCTGGGAATTCGTAGCTGTGCAATCAGGTCTGAATGAGGTGTAAATCAGAAACAGACAGAAAGTAGAAACTCCTATATAGAGCAAAGGGTAAATAAAATAGCCCTAAAAGTGCAGGCATCGGCAGGATCTGTACGAGTCTTCCTCATGTTTTAAAATAGCAGTAAAGTGAGGAAAAGTAGTGAGTTCCCTCCACTGGCGCCAAGAACAAAGAAATATATGTCCCTCCTATTGGGATCAGGGTCGTCTTCTCCGAATAGGGGGATAACACAGCATATGTATGAATAAATACCAAACGCCCCTTTTTATGGGGTTACGATCCTCTTCTCCGCCTCCGTACCACGTTTTAGTATCCAACCAAAAGATCACTGACTAATCCTCTCTCAGAATTCAGCTTCATGGAATGTGAAGACGGTTCCCCAAAAAACAAAATTGTGGGCGTATATAGTGTAACACAATTTTATTTTACAGTAGATATAAACATAAATGAACACAGTAAGCAGACAAATGGATGTAAATGGCCTTTTACCCATTTTGGTGGAGGTACATGGAATGAATCCAGCCCTCAATCAAGCATAAGGACCAAAAGGTGAATCCGGATTTCACCTAATGGCTTCCAAGGTGGTCAGGTAAAAGGTCCAAATATCAGTCCACAGTGCCCCGATCCAAACAGTATGATCCAAGCTTCAAGCGCTTTCGACCTCCACTGAGGTCTTTTTCAAGAAGAGTATGCTCACGTCCAATCCTCATCCGTATATATACCTAGGTGTACCAATCAAAACTATTTATTAGGAGACTGGCAGTCCGTTCTTCCAATCTAAAGAGGCGGGGTGTGGTGAATACCAAATTGCCCCGATCACATAGAGATTCCGGCCGTCATGCCGCGTGCTGTGACCGGAAGTTGAAGTCCGGCGTGTGACATCACTTCCGGTCGGCGGTTGCGTGTTTTTCCGGATTGTGTCCCCAACAGAACACCGGCTGGATAGTTCCTAGAAGGAATACGTTCCACGGACAACGATTGTGTGTGTTCTTTACTGAATGCAATCTCAGTGTGTTCCGTCACTTCCGGTCTCTGTATCACTCGTAATATGTCCGTGGATAACAAAGCATCTTATACTTTTATTCCTTCTTTAAAGTGATTCCGGGCCTGAACTTTATATGAAATATGTGGGCATCAAATAAAGATGGTTTTTAGGTGCACACATGTACAGGATCCCGGATCTTTTAATGCTTTCAACGAATCTGACTTTGGTCATTGCCTAATAATGCAAAAAAAATAAAAATGCAGGGGTGACAACAATTAGTAAAATACATAAAATCAATTAAAATACAATAAAATACAATGCATTAAAAACATACGATCATAAAATGGTATAGCAGCAAAATACATAATATAGCAGCAGGAGAAAAATGAATTGATGAATAAAAATGAATTGATGAATAAAAAGCCAGGAGTAATCCTCATAAAAACCATTTGACCTCGAAGTCACTATTGAGGCCTCCTGGTTTAAGGGTATTATAGTTGTAAATACATTTCATCTCCTCTTGTGCTAAAATTGTTGGCAGATTTCTATTCCTAATGTTCGCTGATACTTGTTTCATACAAAAAAATCTGACAATTGAGTTAGGTGAAGAACTGTGTGTGGTTTTAAAATGGTAGGATAGGGAATGGGATTCCAGAACCTTCTTGATGTTATTCAAATGTTCTCCCAGTCTGACTTTGAAGGGTCTGGAAGTCCTACCAATATAAAAGAGATGGCAGGAGCACGCAATGGCATAGACTACATTCTTACTATTACATGTCATAAATTGTTCGAAGGTATGACTAATGCCATTAATTTTGAATTTTTCATATTTGGTCATGCCATTGTTTTTGATTGTCTTGCATCCAATGCACCCACCACATCTGTGGAAACCTTTAGTGCCAATATTCCCTTTTGGTTTCATAGAAATCAATGCACTTTGTACCACTTTAGTCCTGATAGTTGGAGCTTTCCTTTACACAAATTTGGGGTATGTTGGGAGGTGAGTCCCTAAAATAGGGTCTTTCTTCAGAATATTCCAATTCTTTTTAAAAGCCTTCTCGATTGATTTATGTTGGGCTTTGAAGCCTGTAATAAATGCCCATTTAAAATCGTTATTTGTAGGTATTTCTTTCCTGTTATTACTCAAGAGGTCATTCCGATTGATCTGATTAGAAATATCAATTTTTTCTCTAATAAAATCAGAATCGTACCCACTCTTGATAAATCTTTGAGCCATGTTGGTGGCTTGTTCCTTATAGATAGTGTCATCTGTACAATTTCTTTTTAGTCATTTAAATTGACCACCTGGTATTGCATTAAGCCATTGGGAATGATGACAACTGTCGTGTGGAATATATGATAAACAATCTGTAGGCTTAGTAAAAGTTTTTGTTTTTAAAAGACCATCTTCAATAAAAACAGTAATGTCTAAAAAGTCTACCGTATCCTTGCTAACATTAAAAGTAAGTTCTATATTATGCCCATTGGTGTTTAAATACTGACAAAAAGAGTCCAGTTCAGATTCACTGCCATTCCAAAAAAAGATAATGTCATCAATATAACGTTTCAAGGACACCAGATTCGCCCCATATGGATTGTTCGTCCAAATAAAATCACGCTCCCATAACCCCATAAAAATATTGGCATAACTTGGGGCGAATCTGGTGCCCATGGCAGTCCCTGTTTTTTGAAGATAAAAACAGTCCTGGAATAAAAAGTAGTTGTTATTTAAAATGAAACTGACTCCTTCTGATAAAAATTTTTGTAAATCTTGGTTCAGGTCACTGGCTTATAAGTATTCGAAAATCTATGTATTCTGATAAATTAGCTGTTAAGGAGTTTGTGCCAGACACTATAGGGCGTCCCGGTGGGTATGAGATACTCTTATGTACCTTGGGCAACAGATAAATGACATTTAAACAAAAGGGGACACTGGATGAAAATACCTATAAATTTCTGTTAAATATGGAACCATCCATTCCAGTCATTTATCTGTTGCCCAAGGTACATAAGAGTATCTCACACCCACCGGGACGCCCTATAGTGTCTGGCACAAACTCCTTAACAGCTAATTTATCAGAATACATAGATTTTCACCTACAACCGTTGGTTTTAAATAATCAGTCCCACTTAAAAGATACTAAAAGTCTTTCAAACATCCTACCCACAATAAGAGTTACAGAGGATACAATAATGGTCACTGCAGACGTCAAATCTCTGTACACCATCATAAAACATCAAGACGGTATACATGCTATCAACGAATACTTACAAACCAGTGACCTGAACCAAGATTTACAAAAAAATTTATCGGAAGGAGTCAGTTTCATTTTAAATAACAACTACTTTTTATTCCAGGACTGTTTTTATCTCCAAAAAACAGGGACTGCCATGGGCACCATTTTTGCCCCAAGTTATGCCAATATTTTTATGGGGTAATGGGAGCGTGATTTTATTTGGACGAACAATCCATATGGGGCGAATCTGGTGTCCTGGAAACGTTATATTGATGACAGTATCTTTTTTTGGAATGGCAGTGAATCTGAACTGGACTCTTTTTGTCAGTATTTAAACACCAATGGGCGTAATATAGAACTTACTTTTAATGTTAGCAAGGATACGGTAGACATTTTAGACATTACTGTTTTTATTGAATTGGTCTTTTAAAAACAAAAACTTTTACTAAGCCTACAGATTGTTTAGCATATATTCCACGACAGTTGTCATCATTCCCAATGGCTTAATGCAATACCAGGTGGTCAATTTAAACGACTAAAAAGAAATTGTACAGATGAAACTATCTATAAGGAACAAGCCACCAACATGGCTCAAAGATTCATCAAGAGCGGGTACGATTCTGATTTTATTAGAGAAAAAATTGATATTACTAATCAGATCAATCGGAATGACCTCTTGAGTAATAACAGGAAAGAAATACCAACAAATAACAATTTTAAATGGGCATTTATTACAGGCTTCAATGCCCAACATAAATCAATCGAGAAGGCTTTTAAAAATAATTGGAATATTCTGAAGAAAGACCCTATTTTAGGGACTCACCTCCCAACATACCCCAAATTTGTGTATAGGAAAGCTCCAACTATCAGGACTAAAGTGGTACAAAGTGCATTGATTTCTATGAAACCAAAAGGGACTATTGGCACTAAAGGTTTCCACAGATGTGGTGGGTGCATTGGATGCAAGACAATCAAAAACAATGGCATGACCAAATATGAAAAATTCGAAATTAATGGCATTAGTCATACCTTCAAACAATTCATGACATGTAATAGTAAGAATGTAGTCTATGCCATTGAGTGCTCCTGCCATCTCTTTTATATTGGTAGTACTTCCAGACCCTTCAAAGTCCGACTGGGAGAACATTTGAATAACATCAAGAAGGGTCTGGAATCCCATTCCCTATCCTACCATTTTAAAACCACACACAGTTCTTCACCTAACTCAATTGTCAAATTTTTTTTATATGAAACAAGTATCAGCGAACATTAGGAATAGAAATCTGCCAACAATTTTAGCACAAGAGGAGATGAAATGTATTTACAACTATAATACCCTTAAACCAGGAGGCCTCAATAGTGACTTCGAGGTCAAATGGTTTTTATGAGGATTACTCCTGGCTTTTTATTCATCAATTCATTTTTATTCATCAATTCATTTTTCTCCTGCTGCTATATTATGTATTTTGCTGCTATACCATTTTATGATCGTATGTTTTTATTGCATTGTATTTTATTGTATTTTAATTGATTTTATGTATTTTACTAATTGTTGTCACCCCTGCATTTTTTTTTTTTTTTTGCATTATTAGGCAGTGACCAAAGTCAGATCCGTTGAAAGCATTAAAAGATCCGGGATCCTGTACATGTGTGCACCTAAAAACCATCTTTATTTGATGCCCACATATTTCATATAAAGTTCAGGCCCGGAATCACTTTAAAGAAGAAACAAAAGTATAAGATGCTTTGTTATCCACGGACATATTACGAGTGATGCAGAGACCGGAAGTGACGGAACACACTGAGATTGCATTCATTAAAGAACACACACAATCGTTGTCCGTGGAACGTATTCCTTCTAGGAACTATCCAGCCGGTGTTCTGTTGGGGACACAATCCGGAAAAACACGCAACCGCTGACCGGAAGTGATGTCACACGCCGGACTTCAACTTCCGGTCACAGCACGCGGCATGACGGCCGGAATCTCTATGTGATCGGGGCAATTTGGTATTCACCACACCCCGCCTCTTTAGATTGGAAGAACGGACTGCCAGTCTCCTAATAAATAGTTTTGATTGGTACACCTAGGTATATATACGGATGAGGATTGGACTTGAGTATACTATTCTTGAAAAAGACCTCAGTGTAGGTCGAAAGCGCTTGAAGCTTGGATCATACTGTTTGGATCGGGGCACTGTGGACTGATATTTGGACCTTTTACCTGACCACCTTGGAAGCCATTAGGTGAAATCCGGATTCACCTTTTGGTCCTTATGCTTGATTGAGGGCTGGATTCATTCCATGTACCTCCACCAAAACGGGTAATAGGCCATTTACATCCATTTGTCTGCTTACTGTGTTCATTTATGTTTATGTCTACTGTAAAATAAAATTGTGTTACACTATATACGCCCACAATTTTGTTTTTTTGGGGAACCATCTTCACATTCCATGAGGCTGAATTCTGAGAGAGGATTGGTCAGTGATCTTTTGGTTGGATACTAAAACATGGTACGGAGGCAGAGAAGAAGATCATAACCCCATAAAAAGGAGCGTTTGGTATTTATTCATACATATGCTATGTTATCCCCCTATTCGGAGAAGGGGACCCTGATCCCAATAGGAGGGACGTATATTTCTTTGTTCTTGGCGCCAGTGGAGGGAACTCACTACTTTTCCTTACTTTGTCTGCTTTTTGAAGGTGTTTGGGTCACCTTTTAGTGGGTCTCCCACTCCAGGCAGCCTCCAGCGCACCATTTGAGAACTTTCAGAACTTTTTGCTTTAAAATAGCAGTAATTTGGGCGGCATGGCTTGGTGATCATTCTGGGAGGCAGAGTTTTCCTAACAGCTCCCGGTTTTAGGGAGAAATCCACCCCTTCCACTCTCCCTTAGTCACCCTCTCACCTCCCTGCTGACTCTGGAGAAGCCGGGCACCGGACACCCGCGACCATAGAGCCAGGAAGGGCTTAAAAACCTTTCTGTAGGTTGTGGCCTGGCGGGGCCGGGAAGCCGGGGCCTAGATTTTGCGGCGCCAGACAGCGGAAGGATGCTCGTGGCCGCCAGCCGCCGGACATGGGGACACCGGGCACCAGGAGGCGCTGATCGCGGTGCAGGGAGCGGCCTGGGGCACCATCCAGCGGACTGCGTGCTGTGGCCGTACTTAGCCGGAGAAGCCGGGGACTAAATTTAGCACCGCCCGCAGGTGCGGCCTTCCAATTGCTAGTCCCTGCAACCCCTTATACTTCTCAAATCCATCTGCCGAGACTTGTGTATGGAAAAATACTTATCTAACTCTGACCGCTCAGTCACCCGGCTAACTTCACAAACCAAACGTAAAGCGACAAACACACCCTGATCATCCAAAATGAAACCAGCTGATGTTGCTGCAGTAATTGGCCCTCTGCTGGACGAAAAAGCTAGCTGGCCTTAAAACTGCTATTGACTCCACCCTCGCTCAACTCACCCAACACTCCCAGCGTGTGGACACTGCTGAACAAAGAATATCTTCTCTTGAAGATGAACTGCATGTTGCGCAATGTACAGTGGCATCTCACAGTGGCGTAAGTTCATAGGAGTCGCCCGGAGGCAGTAAATATAGTGGTGCCCCCCACAACCCATATCGCATTTGTAGATATCAACCTAAAAATAAAAACTTTTATATTATATTTGATATATACTGTTATATATATATGTATATATATATACACACACACACATATATATATATGTGTATATATATATATATATATATACACATACACACACAGATACTGTATATACTATACACATACTATATATACATTATATATATATATATATACACATATACACATACACACATATAAACACACTTATATGTGTAATGCATACTGTAAAAGTTAGCCAGTCCTACTTGTGCTGCTGATACTGAGAGCGGGTCCCATGCTGCTTCAGAGATCCCGTCTCCTTCCTCCAGGCAGCCTGCACACCACCCAATCAGGGTCCGGCAGGCTGCAGATACACATTTCATTGGACAGCTGAGCCATCGCTCAGCTGTCCTGGATAGCTCTGCAGCAGGCACCTGACGAGCTGTCAGTGTGCACTTCAATAGAGAGGGGAGCTGCGCTGCGGATCGGATCCGTTGTAGAGATCCGATCTGCGGCAAGCTGCAGTGGACAATATTAGGGCGGGGGGGGGGGGGGCTGTGTCAGCGGCGGGTTTCTTTCTGCAGCGGGTACCTAGTCTTGCTTGTACCTGCTCTCTGTGCCCCCCCTGATGGCTAACGCCCGGCGGCAAAAGTCTCCATTGCCTCCGGGAGTTACGCCACTGTTCTAAAGATATCCTCACCCTGACCGAGAAATTAGACGTAATTGTAATTGTTGAAATAATCTGCGGGTGGTGGGCATACCGGAGTCAATTCGGGGGCATGAATATATGGATCTCCTGGCCTCTTGGATTACAGAGCAATTGGCCCTGGATCTTAAGGGATCACCTTTGGCGATTGAGAGAGCGCACAGAATTGGTCCTGATAGACCTAACCCGACTGGCAGACCCCGCCCCGTCATCATACGTATCCTCAACTACGAAGACAAAGTCAAAGTCTTGGTACACTACAGGAAAACCACTATCCTTTCATACAAAGGAGACCATCTCCTTATCTTCCAAGACTTTTCTAACCTGGTGGCTTCTAAATGCAGGGACTTTGCTCCTATATGCAAGCAAATTATTGATTCTAAGGTTAAATTCTCACTATTATATCCGGCCCATCTCCGGGTGTTCATGGATGGCCAGCCACTCCTTTTTGATTACCCAGCTAAGGCTAGGGCTCACTTTTCTATTCCCGACACCGGTGTCTGCTGTCCTTGGATACTTGGGGACCCGCTGATGTTTGCTACTATTATCATCTAATACTGTACATTAGCTGCATTGTGTGACTTTCATCTGCTAAATTTATGGCACATATGTTCCCTTTTTTAATTTTTGTACTGTTCAGTGTACTTGGCCATTTTCCTAACAGACCTCTGCCACCATAGGTTCACCCTTCCCTGCTCGCTGGGACGGAGAAGGGCCCCTCTCCTTAGTAACATATATCTGCTTTATGATACCACCTGCGGGAATCGGTTGATGTAACTAACCATACACCCCCCTATCAAGGGAAGACACTCCACTTCTTACTTTTAAAATCATATCATGGAATGTTGAGGGTCTTAACCATCCTGTTAAACGTAGAAATATACTCTCCCAGCTTAACCGCATGAATCCCCATATTGTTTTCTTGCAAGAAACGCATTGGGTTGAGGGCTCTCACCCCTCACTTAGTGCCCCATGGATGGGGGGAGTGTGTCTCTGCTTCCTTTAGTAATAAAACCAGAGGAGTAGCCAATACTCTATTGTTAGACGATTTTTAGATCCAGAAGGTAGATTCATTCTCATTGATGTGCTTATGGACAATATTGTGTATACCCTGTTGAATGTCTATGCACTGACAAATCCAGACTCTTCTTTTTTCGCCATGCTTCTGCAGAAGGTGCTGTCTTGGGAACATGCCAATCTGATTTTTGAGGTAGACCTTAACACAGTTGTTGATCCATCCATGGACAGATAAGTGATAACAAATCTTCAACTTCCTCTAATCTCCTCTCTGCTCACAACTGGATCTTACTGACCCCTGGCGCATATTCCACCCCTTACAGAAAGACTTCTCCTTTTATTCACACCTGCACTCTACATACTCCCAGATAGATTATCTTTTTGTTTTAGACCATCTCCTATCCAAGGTTACCCACACCTCCATCCACAACATTATTGTATCGCGGCTGCGGACTGACTATATGTTTTTAACTACGAACACTCTATGCTAACCATTATCTTTTAAAACCAATTGCCACGGTCTCAGTAGTGGGCTTTTCTTCTTAGCATTAAGGGCCGCAATTATCAACTAATATTTGCAGCTAAATCCCCGAAAACACCCATTTTCAG
Source organism: Crinia signifera (assembly GCF_055691185.1). NCBI lineage: Eukaryota > Metazoa > Chordata > Amphibia > Anura > Myobatrachidae > Crinia > Crinia signifera. The sequence continues at coordinate 138,089,763 of NC_139224.1, read as the reverse complement.
GGGTTAACCGCAAATATTAAGTATCCCCCTAATGCAGGGGTGGGGAACCTTTTTTCTACCAAGGGACTATTTGGATATTTATAAAATCATTCGGGGACCATATGAAAATTATCAGTGGCATATACATGGGGGCATTGTACACACAGGCAGTGGCATATAGATGTGGGCATTGTACACACGGGCAGCGGCATATACATGTGGCCATTGTACACACGGGCAGCGGCATATACATGTGGGCATTGTACACACGGGCAGCGGCATATAAATGTGGGCATTGTACACACGGGCAGCAGCATATACATGTGGGCATTATACACACGGGCAGCGGCATATACATGTGGGCATTATACACACGGCCAGCGGCATATTCATGTGGGCATTATACATACGGGCAGCGGCATATAAATGTGGGCATTGTACACACGGGCAGCAGCATATACATGTGGGCATTTTACACACGGGCAGCGACATATACATGTGGGCATTATACACACGGCCAGCGGCATATTCATGTGGGCATTATACATACGGGCAGCGGCATATACATGTGGGCATTATAAACATGTGGGCATACACATAACAGTTCTGCCCACCACTGCAGAGACACCAGGGCTGGCTAATTAATGCCCAGCAGTGTGTGGGAGATATGGATGACTGACAGATCCAGGGGGTTGTCATCATTTATTCATAAAAAGTGACAGTGTGGAGGAAGGGGGTGTCACCCCCAAACAGGTTTATGTGATTATGTCAGACATAATCACATAAACCTGTTTGGGGGTGACAGCCCCCTTCCTCCACACTGTCAGTTTTATGAATAAATGACAACCCCCTGGATCTGTCAGTCACTGGGGAAGGGAGGTCAGCATGAATGAGGCTGCTGGTCACTGGGTGGTTGGGTAAGAGGAGCGGCACAAGAGGCAGTCAGGGAAAGTGATGAGCCGGGAGCAGCATTTACCTTTACACTTCATAGGTATTAGCTCCGGCTGCACAGCGTGATAGAGACTGCTGCTGCTGCCGCTGATGGACTCTCCGTCCTCTCGCAATGCTACCGCCCATGCAGTGCATGGCGCGTGGATCACAACACTCGCAAGAGTTTCCAGGTCCCTACCGCCCGCAGTGATTGGCGGGCGCATTGTCTGCATAGATCTCCCCCTTATCTCGCCGGGCGGGCGGCTCGCGGCTGGCCGGCAGGTGCTGTGCATCACTTCCAATTGGAGGGTAAGCGGGCATGCGTGTAGGCGGCAGGCGGGCTGGGCAAACTAGGTGCGGGGGCCGTATCCGGAGGTTCCCCACCCCTGCCCTAATGTATTACAGGGGACTGCAGCAATCCCTGCTGCTACCCCCCCCCCCCCCTGCAGCACCGCCGGCCGCATCCCCCATAGGTTTCTATGGGGGATTTGAAGCTGCCCGCTGTATCAACATCGGGCAGCCTGGCTTCGCACCCCTGGGCTTTCGCGGTTCTTATATGGCGATAGCCCATTGTAGCCTATGGCTACACATCACACTGCCCGAGCGGCAGTGCGGTCAGCGGGGTCGCGCGCGGGGGGGTGTCAGCGTGTAACCGCGCATGCGTAGACCCCCCGGCTTCCGGCTCTGGCATCGCAGAGCCCTGTCCCTGTGCCTAGAAGGTAATACATTCGGGTGAAATGTTCGCATTTTACAATGCCATCCTGGGCGGTAATATTCCGCCCAGATAAATGGGGCCCCAAGACACTACTGACAGATATCTGCAGTAAAATAGCCAACTATATACAGTACACATGATCTAACTATTGCAACAAATCAGATACAATTAAAAGTATCTTTCCGGTACTACAGTATTACAATTGTTTCAATCTTGTTGCCTGGGCTTTCTGTATTTAACAGGAAGCTACAACCCCTTTTCTTGAGTGTTATCATAGAAAACACTTGGGGCCAAATATAATAGGGTGAGAGTTTAAAAAGTGAGAGATTTGGGGAGAGTTTTCCCCTTTTTTTTAAAGCAGCAATCAAATACACTGCAAAACCAGGTTGATTTTGCCATGTAATTGATTGCTGCTTTAAAAAAACATGGGAAAACTCTCCCAAAATCTCTCACTTTCTGAAACTCTCACCCTATTACATTTGGCCCTTGGTGTGCAAACCTATGGCTGACAATTGTGCTCAAATAGACAGATTGAATACTTATGGTGTACAGAACAACTACCATTTATGTATGAAACAATGTTGTAGAATATTCTCTGCAAATTCACTGCAAACCGGCTATACTTATTTGTATGTTTCAAAAGAAATTGAATACAATTTAGACTAGATGAAGGTACACACTGTACAATCTATAAAGTCTGAAATTGTCCAATCTTGAAAACTATTGCCTTTCATCTTTTTCTTTGGTAACTCTCTCATTAGGGTTACCACCTAGTCCCTTTAATTCCGGACACATGTTAATTACACAGGTTCTGTGGCAGTTTAAAATCAGGTGAAGTGGAGTCTTGAAATCAGCCAGCCACAGAACCTGTGTAATTAATATGTGTCCGGAATGAAAGGGACTAGGTGGTAACCCTATCTCTCATTCTGATAACCTGACACCACTTTCTGCAATACTAAAAGCAACAGAGAAAGGGACAGGGAATACTTTCGGAAAAGCAGAAGTAACTACCTTGACCTATCACTTCAAACTGAGAGTAATTGGCTGAGTGTCTCTCATCCGGCATTGAGGCAATTAATGCTGATGCCCGACAGCAGAACATTCTACACCTCATATTACCTACAGACAGAGACATAGGCGATAAAATCTCTGTTTCTTATATTTCCTGCAGCAAGTCACTCTCCGGCTGATAGCCGGGTGGACACCCTGCGCTGCTGAAAAAGCAACAGGGACGTCCTGAGCAATCGCTAAGGTCAAGCAGAAGCCAACACTGCATCTATCTAAACCACTAGTGTTTGGAAACACAACTTTATCTCTCTCTCATCTGGTATCTGATACTAGCCTAAGATACCAGAAAGCAGAAGAGATATTTTGTGATACAAAAAACACACTACTTTAATCTTATCCAGTTAGGCAAAATACTGTGCTAAGGTTATTTATTTGGGAGACAAGAACTAGTGCACAAACAGAGGTATTAAGCAGGTTGGATTGCCCCACATAGGTATCATATGACAAATTAATATAAAAACTCGACGGCCTATAAACTACAAGGGGCATCCACACATTAATAGTCCATGTATCAGAGTACACTTTCGCAACTGGAGAACAATATTATACCTTTTAAATTGTATGATTAAAACCAATGCTTGATATTATATGATTGACATTATGTTTTTTCTGTATTTGGACAACATATAAAGCAGGGACACTAGCACCCCTAAAAACTCCCTAATATAACACAGGTGACTACTGTCACCCTTCCTTTTAAAAAGTATAATATATTAAAATGTATATTTTAAATTGATAACAACACATCAATACAACATAAAAGTGTTCCCCAAGTACGACATAATCTTCTTTTGCTCTCTACTGCAAAAAAAAACCTTTACCTAAGTTATCTGAAACTTAACTTGGGAGCACCACCAACAGGATATGTAAGGGATCATCTGGAAATTAACTCTATGTTTGTATCTTCTATCATCAAAATTGAATAGGATTAGTTGCAGACCAATAGAAAACTTTCTTAAGGACACTGGGGAGAGTGCCTCCAGCACAGACTGCAGCCTGTACCCTACACTACAGCAACAAACAGCGTAGTAACACTGCTTCTGCTGCTGCTGCACTGCTCCATGTGCCCTGTGCGGGTCTCTGGCAGAGGACATCATCTGCCAGAGCAACAGAAGCACCAATCAGCTCTTCCGGCCTTCTTCCCGCCAAATAACCCAGATAATGACCATTTACACCACCCTGATCCCTGGATAAGCCCTGTGTCCGACCCTGAACATTTGCCGGGTCAGATTCCAGGGAAACAGGACCCGCATTATTTTTTTTTCCAGCCCATTTACACCACACCCCGCTCCGCACTGGAGCGGCAATATCCCGGGTCCAACCTCTGGTGTAAAAGGGGTATTAGATTCTATATCTTATTTTGTCCCTTTGTACTCCCCTTTTTCTCCTTTCACCTCATATTCCCTGTCTTCCCTACAGTATCTTTGTTTCTCGCTGGTTGGCTGGATCTGTCCGTGGTTGAACCAAGGGTCCGGGTTGGTCGTTGGTCGCAAGTATTTTGTTATACTGTTTCGTATTTTATTTTGTTCGTATTTGACTCATTTGTTTTTCCTGTTTATTTTCATTTTATTGTCATGGTTTATATATAGTCGTTTTTGTTTGTGTTTTTCTTTGGTATTTAACTCTATAACGGTCCTATGCTTATGTTGAGCTCAATGCTTAGAGGTATTTCCTCCTACAGTACCTGTCCATTAAGAGATTGTAGACAGCACCTCCCGTTCTTATTTTGTTAAAATAGGAGATAACTCTTTAATCTATTTCTATAGTGTTATCTGTTTGGAAAATTTTGAAAATGGTTTTTGATCCTCGTAAGTACTTTATACATCACAATCTGTACTATTTGATATATTGTTTTTGCTTATTGAGGCTCAATAAAATATATTTGGGGAAAAAAATAGCAGTCATTAAACCTACCAAACAAGGTTGGATTTGTCTTTTAAATAATTGCTACCTTATTTATTAGTTTACGATGAGTCTAGTTTTTGTCATAGAAGATGTGCCTTGGTACAATGACAATAAACGTCTTTTGCTATTATAAAAACTAAGGCCCATACACACTAGAAGATTATCTTTCCAATCTGGCTGGTTGGAATGAAAATCTGGACATTTTTGGGATCAATTTACAATCAACCATTTGCTCCCAAAAGTTGGAAAATGGACAAAAGTAGTCATCTTCATAATAGATTTAACCAATTTGTCTTAATGACCATGTTTGTCTATTTTCCATGTTTAGGAGTAAATGGTCAGTTGTCAAATATTTCAGATTTTCATTCCAACCAGCCAGATTGGAAACATAATCTTCTAGTGTGTATGCGCTACAGAGAGGTATATGCATTGATCCTTGTAGATAGAGAACATCAAGGGCGAAATGTAATAGGGTGCGATTTTTGGACGAGTTCCAAACTCGCCAGAAATCGCACCTTAAAAAATCGCGTTTTTTTACGCTAAATCGCATATGTAATGAGATGCGAATTAGCGGCAAAAAATGCGATTTGCCGCGATTTCGGGCGATTTTAAGTCCTGAAAATGTGCGCATTTTCAGTCCTGAAAATGTGCGCATTTTCAGTCCTGAAAATGTGCGCATTTTCATATATGCGATTTTGGTTAAAAAAATTTTTTTTTTTAAACGGCGTGCGGTCCCCCCCATCCTTAGCATAACCAGCCCCGGGCTCAAAAAGCCGGTGCTGGTATAATAAAATCAAAGAAACAATCAAGTTGGGGTTCCCTGGACATTATAAAACCAGCACCAGGCTCAAGGTCCGGCGCTGGTTCCCAAAATACGGGGGACAAAATGACTAGGGGTCCCCCGTATTTTAAGAACCAGCACCAGACCCAACCAGCCAGCAGAGTAATGTCACAGCCGGGGGACACTTATGATATAAGTTCCCGCGGCCAAAGCATTAACTTTGGTTAATGCTGGTCAGCATGGGCAGGGGTCCTGGGGAAGTGGGGACCCCCCCAAAGAAGGGGTCCCCCCCCTCCAGGACTTAACAGCCCATGCTGAAAGTCCGGGGCTGTCCCCGATGCCCCTGGGCGGTGGGCATCGGGCTGATGTAAAGTGTAAAAAAAAGATTAAAAACTATTGTCTTATGCTGTAGAACTATGAGTCCCAGCAAGCCTACCCCACATGCTGGGACTTGGAGAACCACAAGTCCCAGCATGCGGGGCATTAACGGGCCCGCTGGTACTTGTAGTTCCATAGTACAAGAAATAGTTAAATAAAACACACTGACACCCTGAAAAATAAAAGTTTAATACATACACAGCCCACACATACTGATACTTACCTACCTTGAGCCCGTAGGTCGGTCCCTGGATCCTGGGTCCGGGCTCCGGGGCTCCAGGGCAGAAGAGTCCGGTTCCGGGGCCTTGGTCCTGGTTCCGGGGCTGGTCCGGGGTTCCGGGGCTCCAGGGCAGAAGAGTCCGGTTCCGGGGCCTTGGTCCTGGTTCCGGGGCTGGTCCGGGGTTCCGGGGCTCCTGGGCTGAAGAATCCGGGGTCCAGGATCCAAAGTAGTCCACAGGGGTACCTGAGGAAGGAAATCCTACTCACCTGGTCCCCGGCGACGACCCCGGCATCTTCAGCTCCAGGCCCGCTGCTCCCGGCTGCTGTGGTACCCGCTCACGGACTGGAGAGGCGCAGAGATTTTCATCTTCCGCGCCTTTCCTCCGGATGATTCTATTGGCCGCCTAGCGGCCAATCAGGAGCCGACTTTCTCGGCTCCTGATTGGCCGCTAGGCGGCCAATGAAATCATTCTGAGGAGAGGCGCGGAAGATGAAACATCTCTGCGCCTCTCCAGTCGGTGAGCGGGTACCACAGCAGCCGGAAGCAGCACGCCTGGAGCTGAAGATGCCGGGGTCGTCACCGGGGACCAGGTGAGTAGGATTTCCTTCCTCAGGTACCCCTGTGGACTACTTCGGATCCTGGACCCCGGATTCTTCATCCCAGGAGCCCCGGAACCCCGGACCAGCCCCGGAACCAGGACCAAGGCCCCGGAACCGGACTCTTCTGCCCTGGAGCCCCGGAGCCAGGATCCAGGGACCGACCTACGGGCTCAAGGTCGGTAAGTATCAGTGTGTGTGGGCTGTGTATGTATTAAACTTTTATTTTTCAGGGTGTCAGTGTGTTTTATTTAACTATTTCTTGTACTATGGAACTACAAGTACCAGCGGGCCCTTTAATGCCCCACATGCTGGGACTTGTGGTTCTCCAAGTCCCAGCATGCGGGGTAGGCTTGCTGGGACTCATAGTTCTACAGCATAAGACAGTAGTTTTAAATCTTTTTTTTACACTTTACATCAGCCCGATGCCCACCGCCCAGGGGCATCGGGGACAGCCCCGGACTTTCAGCATGGGCTGGTAAGTCCTGGAGGGGGGGACCCGCCAGGGGGTTAATGCTTTGGCCGCGGGAACTTATATAATAAGTGTCCCCCGGCTGTGGCATTACCCTGCTGGCTGGTTGGGTCTGGTGCTGGTTCTTAAAATACGGGGGACCCCTAGTCATTTTGTCCCCCGTATTTTGGGAACCAGCGCCGGACCTTGAGCCTGGTGCTGGTTTTATAAAATCCAGGGAACCCCAACTTGATTGTTCCTTTGATTTTATTATACCAGCACTGGCTTTTTGAGCCCGGGGCTGGTTATGCTTAGGGGGGGGGGACCGCACGCCGTTTTTTCTTTTTATTTTTTGTTTTAACTATTTTTTTTACAACAGAAGCATGCACAGATCTCAATGATCTGTGCATGTTTCTGAAAAAATCGCCAGCAAGAAGCTGGTCTATTTTTTTTGCGCTTTTTGGTAATGTCCCATATGCGACTATAGAACTCGCATCCTATTACATATGCGCGTTCTATAGTTTCCTATGGGAAAACATCTGGGTGCGATTTTCAGTGTGAATCGCACTCTATTACATGTGCGATTTTTAGAAAAATTGCGATTTTGGCCGATTTTGACCAAAAATCGCAAAAGTCTAAAAATCCCACCCTATTACATTTCGCCCCACATTTCCAAATAAACCAATTAGTGTCTTAAAATGGGTACGCACCTAAAGATTGATTTGTCCAATCTGTCTGGTGGGAACAAAAATCTGATAAATGCATGTGATATATGACAACCATTTGCGCCCACACTCTGGAAAATGGAGAAAAACGATTGTTTGGATAAAATAATTAAATAAAATGAATGTAGCCAATTTATCTGAATTCTGTTTTCCAGTGCTTGGGAGCAAATGTTTGATTCTCATATGACCCCATCCATTACCAGATTTTTGTTCCCACCAGATACAGTAGATAGGTATGTATCCGGCGTTACCTTCACTTATCTATCACAATCTATGAAATGACAGAAGTTGATTGGTTGTTTTGGGCAGCTTCTGTACTTTTACAATATCTCTCTTAATGGACTGCAACATTTTCCATTTTAACTTGCAATGATGCCATCATTACAACCTAATTCACAACAACCCTTAAAGTTTGGACTGATTCATAATTGACTAAATCTGCAACAATGAATGCAGTTGCAAATGAAAACCTACCCTCGATACAGAAAGGTGATAGCAATCGCACATACATAGGAAGAGTGGCATAACTATACAATAGGCGTCCCCCCACTTATGCCACCACCCCCCTCCCCCTGTACCTTCTTTTGTCAGAGACCCCCCCTTTAGCTGCCATCATTGCGGATCTGTTGCACCTACAGATGGAGCCGGGCTTGTCTTTGCAGGGGATGGCGATGGCGACACCAGCCGCCATCCCCCACCACCCGCCATCTGTATCTGCGAAACGAGATGCGCATGCGTCCCCTTTCGCATGGTTCCCCCGGGTCCCTGCCGGCTTGTCGCCGGTCACCTGGGGTCCCCACCGCCTCCCCACACACCCCCCCCCCCTAACCCTGTCCGTCTCCCTGAAGCGGAGATGAACAGGGTCCCGTCGCCCCGCCGCACGGAAACTGAGACATGCGTGCGCGTGAGACGCAGTCAGATGGAGAGCGGATTGCCAGAGGTGACAGTCTGGCAATTCGCCAGCAAGAGGGAGCCCGGCTCCATCTGTACCTCCAATACAAATGTCTCTACCAAAATGGCCACCACCTCCTCTAGCATACCTGTCTCCTCTGAGATGGCGCCCCTTTTGGGAGGGACATTTTCAATGGGGGGCAGGCACGATGGGTGTAGCAATAGCCCTTGCAGACCCCCAGTGCCTCCACATCACTGCAGAGTTTGTGGGGGCTATTGCTATGCCACTGCAAGCCCCTCCCAAGGAATTCAACTGCAATTGACACAACTGAAAAAACATATGCAGATGTTTGATAATCTGCTAAAATGACATGATCACGTGTTTCAATTATGGTGAAAGGGCGAAGTAACCTTGTTGTTAGATCTTAATCCTTTGTTAGTCTGGAGCGCTCCAATTTTTCACAAAGAAAGTTCTGAGAATGTAAATAAAGTTGTTGGCTAAAGTTTATTGTACTGGAAACGTGCCTGGCTCATTTTTTCTCTCTCCTGAAAGAATTATTGCTTAGCTAACATAGTTAAATAACCAATACAAGAACGTTTTGGACAATTAAACACTTTTCACAAATACATTTGTTACATTGAAAGAACTTTTCAGTAACAATAATTACCAGCAGACATGCTTCTCACTTAACACTTCGCAAATAAACAAAGATTTAACTATGGGAAACCATGTTAGAACTTTTTTTTCAATAACCTTTTATAATCCTATAAATACGGAAACCTTATGGCCACTTGAATTACTACAATTAAGTCCAAAAACATGGGGCCCATTCTTTCATAGGTGTAGCGTGGAACCTGGAGCTACAGTACTCATGTCATGGCAGCATTCCCAAGGAAATTTAGTGCCACTTTCACTTGATACCCCCAGTAGTGCCATCTGCACACATAATGCCCCAGTAGTGCCATTTACACACATAATGTCCCCAGTAGTGCCATTTACACACATAATGGCCCCAGTAAAGCCATTTACACACATAATGGCCCTCATTCTAGTTTGTAGGCTCGCCTGTGTGGTCGCACAGGGGAGCGATGTTTAGCAACTGTGCATAAACATTTATGCACATGTGCATTGTGTGAGCGGGCACAGCGAATTGATTATTTACCAGCCGCTCGCACACAGCAGTGCTAGTGGAGGACGTGGGGTGGCGGGCTGTGGTCATGCCCATGGGAACACCCAGTGTTTCATGGGTGTTCCCATAAATATCCTGCGCGTTCCCATGGAAATTCGCTGGTGACATGGGTCCGGGGGGCTGGAAGCTGACGTCAGCGGCCGCTTCCCATGCAGTGGCCCGTAAATCTGTTATATAACATATATAGCTACATATAATAGTAAATGCCCAGAAATGTAATTCATTCTAAAATAATTATAACATGCTCAAGTGCAAAACCTTAATATTAGGATCTCTGCCCTCTAAACCGGTTTTTACTTTCAGAAAGAACACCAACTTAAAGAACCTCCAAGTGCCCAGTTTCCTTCAACCAGAACAATAAACCATACAATGGACAGAGAATCTTAACTATTACCTCCGAAGCCAAAGGGCTTGGTATAACCCTGAGATAGTCGGGATTCCGACGGTCGTTTATCCAACATCAAAATCCCAACTGTCAGTATCCCAATGGGGCAAGTGCATTCATGCTCCTTGTGGGCTTGCTGTGCTCGCCACCTATTCACTTTCTATGGGGGTTGAAGGAAAGTAGGCCATGTAAGTCGGGATTCCAACTGTCGGGCTCCTGACAGATGGGATTCCGATGTAGGTGAAACGACCATAAGAATCCCGACTGTCGGGGAATCATCCGTCACCTGGTCACATTGCAAGAATTAGATCACAGATTGCAATTGATGAAGGAACATTTAAGAATAATGGGAATAGAACACATGACCAAAAAGGCAGGTGATAGATATTTAAAAAAAAACTGTATAAAATAAGATGTACTGTACATTATACTTTCCGAAGGATTAAACACGGCTGTTGAACTCAATATGGTTATCTAATTTTATACGCTTGATATTATTCTCACACTGTACTCGGCCTGGGATGCTGTTTTCAGTCTTTTTCCCTCCCCTCCCCCATCCCCCTTTTTTTTTCTTCGTTTCTTATACCTACTTATCCTTATTATATACTTATTATTATTATTATTAGTTGGAGAGAAAATTATAAAGTTAGCTTTGTCCTTTAGGTATAGAGTTCACAAGCACATAAATGATATATGTAGGTTGGATAGATACGACCTGCATGTGATTATAACCTTTCTAATTAGCCAATAGCAACTTGATTGATTAAAAAAACCACTATCATGAGCATAGCTGATTTTTAGTTTGCTGATATGACTACTGCTAACAAAAGTTAGGATTGGCTTATGCTCCGGTCACATGATTGGGACTGGATATAAATACATACGGGCTTACTTGTATACATGGGGTCATGTGACCACGGATAGAGATTTTATTGATAATACACTCTGGCCATCTTAACACATCCAATTGGTTAATACCATGTCACGTGACCACAAGTGCAGTGTCACATGTTTGGCAGAAAGTTGTGAAAACATCGCACAACATAACTTCAATTGGTGGGGTCACGCGATTGGGGTGGAGTCATGTGGCCGAGAATGGATGCCACATTGACATCACATGCCAAGCCCCTCCAGTGGATGTGATTGGTCTCTGCCATGTTACGTGACCGCAAGTGGCGGAGTCACATGACAGGAAACTGTGCCTTCCAATATGTCATACCACATGTCCGCAACTAATGAAGTCACCTGACTAATAATTAGACACATGACATAAAGAACCAATAGAAACATTAAATTAGTGTCTTCGGGGGATCAAAATGTACATAAAGTATTTGATAGTATATAAACATTATATAAACATTGGATTTGATTGGTGGAATATTGATATTCTACTGTATCAGTAAAATTTAGAGTTGTAAAATGTACTTTGTATCAAAATAAAGATTAAAGAGTGCACTAACGCTATGTATTAAATTAGGTCTGCCTCCTTATGACTCTTGTTGTTGATGTTTTTTTTTATATTTAAAACTACTGGATTGACTAAGTGACAACAGGTGTTAATGATACACCCTATTGTTAGGGTATATAAACCCAATATGGTTAGACATAATCTAGCTGCATTTGGGACCCAGACAATTGCATCAGAATCCCATCTATTGAACCTACCTAGCTCATTTGCCAATAACTACAGGTGTATGAACCATCAACTCTACCAGCAATTGCATTTGGACCTAATATGATATCACTGGGATTATAACCTAGATTTTACAGGAATTGCCACCATGTTTATTGAGAATCGAGAGCATTTGGACCTTCACATCCTAAAAGGAAGAACTGGAGGAACATTTCCATCCTTATCATGAGACATTACGGATTGCCTAAGGATACCAGCTTGTTTGGGTACTCGTTCGCTTCTCCTCTAGTGGTGCCCTGGTAAATATCACCTACCTGTGCACAATTTTTACCTATAAACCGGGATTTCATGTCCAGCCCAAAGGAGCATTATAGGAACGGACACGGATCAGTATATATTACACAAATATTATCAGCTAATTGAGGTGCAATTTTACTTATGTAATTTATTGCTGTAATTTTTATGATTTTTTTTATGTGATTCATACCAAATATTTATTATCTACATGTATTGAGTACTGTAGCCTACCACCTGAGTCTTCTACAATGCATGTGCGTCTACCACCCCCTGCTAATCCCCCCACACACACACTCTCCCACCTAATGGCTGTCTCGTCTGTCTGTGTGTTGGCGTATATGTGTCAGTGTCCATGTGTTATAGTGTATAAATGTGACTGTGTGTCAAAGTCTATGTCAGTGTCCGTGTGTCAGCATGCCAACATTTGCCAGTGTTGTCAGCAACTGCGTGTTATCTGTTGGCGTGTTTGAGCGTTAATCTGTTAATCTGTGTGTCAGCATCAGTGTATCAATAGCAGTCTGCGTGCCAGTGTCCAATAGGAGGGGTGCTCGCGTACCAGCAGCCAGTCAGAGCAGCTGCCGATACTCAAGCTCTGATTGGCTCACCAGCCAGTGCTGCTTTTTAATTGGCCGCCGGCATCCTGAGTTGAAGAAGCCTGCACTACGGGACCTCCGGGCTGCAGCTCAGCAGAAGAGGAGATGGGGGAGCAGGAGTCGGGTTACGGTAAGTCAAGTGAGTGAGGCCTGGGGCCCGGACTGGAAATGAGTCCCGGGTACCAGATTTTCTGATGGCAGGACCGGGTGTCAGTGTCTGTTTGTCAGTGTATTAATAATAATAATAATAATAATAATAATAATAATAATAATAATAATAATGATATTTATATAGCACTTTTCTCCCAATAGGACTCAAAGTGCTTTATCATTGTCTTTACAGCTCAAAATACAAAACAAGCTTAACAGTATATATCAGTAAAATGCTTGAGTAAATAGGTACGTTTTTAGTCTATTTTTCTCGTACTGTGCGAGGAAGAGAGTTCCATAGAGTTGGAACAACAAAGTTGCAAGCTCGACCCCCAAATTAATTCAGGGAAATTCTGGGTACTGTAAGTATGCCTTCTTCACTGGATTGTAGTAATCTAGTAGGAAAGGTAAGGATTCAGCAGCTGCTGCAGGTACCTTGGGCCTTGGTCATGTAGGGCCTTGAAAGTGAGTAAGCCCATCTTGAAAACAATTCCCTTTTTTACAGGTAGCCAGTGAAGGGCGTAGAGAATGGGAGTTATGTGGCAGGAGCGGGGCTGTTTAGTTAATAGTCTGGCGGCTGCATTATGTACCAGCTGCAAGTGGTGCCATTTTTTTGATAAGAGACCCATGTAGAGAGCATTGCAGTAGTCTAGGCGTGATGATATAAATGCATGTATGACTTCATGCCGGTCTTCTAAGGGAATTAAGTGCTTGATTCTGGCTATATTCCTTAGATGATAGAATGAGGATTTGATTGTGGCTGACACCTGGTGTTTAAGTGCCGGACACTATCCAGGACAACACCAAGATTCCGCACATGATCAGAGTTTTAAGCGATGTACCCCCCCGGCATAAGACATGTCAGTTGGCTATGCTGCTGTCTTGTCCTGTGGTTTATCTTCAGGACTTCTGTTTTATCTGGGTTCAGTCTCAGCCAACAGGCATCATCCACTCCTGGAGTTCAGCTAGGCAGCCATTTAAGGTTGTTATTGTGTTATCAGTGCCTGGAGCAAAGGGCAGGTATAGTTGTGTGTCATCTGTATAGCAGTGGTAGACCAGGCCATGACGTCTGATTAGGTCACCCAGTGGGAGCATGTATACTGCAAAAAACATGGGAGAGAGTATAGAACCCTGTGGGACACCACAAGACAACTCCACTGGTAGTGAAGAGTATACTCCCGTTGAAACTCTCTGACCTGCCAGCAAGAAATGATTTGAACAAGCTAAGGACTGTGCCACCCAGTCCACAGAAATTCATCAGGCGGTCAATTAGAATCCCATAGTCAATGGTGTTAAATGCTGCAGCGAGGTCCAGAAGGATTAGAATTGAACAGTCTCCTCTATCCCTTGCATTTAGAAGATCTTTGAGCACACATACCAGAGCTGTTTCTGTGCTATGTCTTCTCCAAAATCCTGGCTGGAATGGATCATAAATGTCATGGGTTGACAGGTGGGTCTCTAGTTGAGTTGCAACCACTTTCTCAATAACCTTTCCTAGAAAAGGAAGATTTGATACTGGCCTGTAGTTGGTCATGCAGTCAGGGTCTAAATTAGATTTTTTTAAGAAGTGGTCTAACTATTGCTTCCTTCCTTGTCTCCAACGAGCGTTGAACTATTTTTGCTATGCAGAGCCAATTATTTCCATACACCCTAAAACCACCTGTTAATGTTTTCCAGATCTCCTCACAGAATCATAGTTACATAGTTACATAGTTACATAGTAGATAAGGCTGAATAAAGACTTGCGTCCATCTAGTTCAACCTACGTTTTAATAGCTTATACCTTGTAAAAGACAGAATATGGTTCTTATTAGTACCCCTGGATGTTTTTATCCAATAAATGCTTGTCCAACCTTATTTTGAACGTATTTATTGTATCTGTTAATACCACCTCTCCAGAAGAAAGTTTGACTGCTCTGACCGTAAAGAATTTTTTTCTTTTGAGGGAATGAAATTTTCTTTCCTCTAATCTAAATTCATGCCCTCGTGGTCCTAGATTCCTTTCTTGCAGTAAAAAGGGTGCTTGAGAGTTCCTTATATTTGCCCCTGATATATTTGTACATGTTGAGCATGTCCCCCCTTAAACGTCTCTTCTCCAGTGTAAATAGTCCCAGCTTGCTTAATCTCTCGTCATAGCTTAAATTCTCCATTCCCCTAATAAGCTTTGTTGCTCTACTTTGGGTTTTTTCCAATTCCATGATGTCCTTTTTATAGTGTGGGGCCCAGAACTGTACTCCATATTCAATGCCTTGTACAGTGGCATAATTACTTTTGAGTCCCAAGTTTCCATGCCCCTTTTAATACATTCTAGAATTCTGTTGGCCTTTTTTGTTGCAATGTGACATTGAACACTGCACCCCAGCTTATTATCTATATGGACTCCTAGATCCTTTTCAAGTGCTGAAGTACCTAATGCCTCCCCGCTAGGTTGTAACTTGCACACTGGTTACGTCTCCCGAGATGCATAACCTTGCATTTATCCACATTGAACCTCATCTTCCACTTTTTAGCCCACTCATCTAGTTTGTTAAGATCATTTTGAAGTATGTTCATATCCTCTGTTGATTTAATAACTCTACTGTTTTGTGTCATCAGCAAAGATGGATACATCGCTGAGAATCCCCATCCCGATATCGTTAATATAAATGTTAAACAAGATGGGCCCCAGTACCGAACCCTGTGGCACTTCACTTAGTACTGGTATCATAGTTGATACTGCACTGTTCACAACCACTCTTTGTTCTCTATTACACAGCCAGTTCCCTACCCATCTACAGATATTTGCACCTAGTCCCAGGTCCACCATTTTATTTATCACCCTCTTGTGTGGTACTGTATCAAAAGCTTTTGCAAAATCAAGGAAGACCACATCTACTGCGTTTCCATTATCAAGGTTTTTGCTGACATCCTCATAGAAGCCCAGTAAATTTGTCTGGCAGGAACGATTTTTCACAAACCCATGTTGGTTAATACTAAGTAAACTATGAAGGTCTAAGTATTCCAGGATGCCATCCCTTTAAAATTCCTTCAAATATTTTACCCACTATTGATGTTAAACTCACAGGCCTGTAATTTGCAGGGTCATCCCTTTTACCTTTTTTAAATATTGGCACTACCTCTGCTATTCTCCAGTCTTTTGGTACCATACCTGTTGATAGTGAATTTTCAAAAATGCAATATAGAGGGGTCGCTAGTTCCTCCCTTAATTCCATTAGTACCCTAGGATGTATCCCATCCGGCCCTGGTGATTTGTTAGTTTTTATTTTGCTGAGCCTCAAAATTATTTCCTCGGTCGAGAGATCCATATTGAGATCCGGTTTGTTTGTCCCAGTTGTGGTATCTGTGCTTTCCACTATCTGCTCTCCCCTAGTAAACACTGATGAGAAGAACTTATTTAACAGTTCCGCTTTTTCATTATCTTCTGCAAAAAATTTACCGTTGATATCTGTTAGTGGGCCTATGTTCTCTTTAATTATTCGCTTACTGTTTATGTACTTGAAAAACTTCTTGGGGTTAGTTTTGCTTTCTGTGGGTATGCGCTCTTCATTTTCCCTTTTAGCTACTTTGATTACTTCTTTACAAGTTTTGTTTGTTTCTTTATACTTGATGAACGTCTCCTCATTTACGTTATTTTTATAGAATTTAAACGCTTTTGTTTTATTGTTGATCACTGTCCTTACTTTTTTGTCCAACCATGGTGGCTTTTTTTTGTTAAATTTACCCTTGTTGACTTTTGGAATGTATTTAGTAGTTAGTGATTCTAGCACATTTTTAAATGTATCCCACATTTCCTCTGCATTCTTACCTTCGAAAAACTCTCCCCAATTAATTTCTTTTAGAGCTTCCCGGAATAAAATGAAATTAGCTTTTCTGAAGTTTAGTACTTTACCCGGTCCTGTATTATATTGAGGTTTTCGGAAGTTGATTTCCAGTGAGACCATGTTGTGGTCACTGTTCCCTAGGTGTTCAATTACTCTGGTGTTTGATACTAAATCTATGTTATTTGTTAATACTAAGTCCAATAGTGCCCCATTACGAGTTGGAGCATCTACCGTTTGAGTGATAAACTGATCCTTGAGCAAGCTTAGGAAACCACTGCTTTTAGATGATTTACATGTCTCATTTTCCAGTCAATATCTGGTAAATTAAAATCCCCCATTATTAGTACCGGCCCCTGATCTGACGATTTTTTGATTTGGTTTAGGAGTAGAGACTCGTCCCTATCGTTCACGTTTTGCGGTCTGTAGCATACCCCTATTAAAATTTTATTATTGGGTTTTTTATTTTTATCAGTTATCTCTGCCCACACGGCCTCCGAGTTATCTTCTTCTGTATCTGAGATCATAATTTGCCCACAAGATGTTAAGTCCTTTTTTACATAAAGGTACACCCCCCGCCCCTTCTATTTTCCCTGTCTTTCCTGTAGAGTGTATAACCCTCCATGCTTAGCGCCCAATCGTGTGACTCATTACACCATGTTTCTGTTATACCAATAATGTCATAGTCGTCCCTAGTGGCCATAGCTTCTAGTTCCCCAATTTTTCCTGCTAAGCTTCTTGCATTAGCCAGTATGCATTTGAGTTTGTGTTTATTATTAGATGCTACCATTGAGGCTACGTTGGGATCTCGTTTCTCTATTGATTTCTTACTGACTATTTTTTCTCCCCAACCCCCCTTCTCCACCCTCCAATCTCTTAAATGCCCCTTCATCACTGTACTGTATAATATGCCCATAGTTTATATCTGCAACCTTCTCATAGTTTATATCTGCAACCTCCTCCAACCTTCTAACCATCCTGCCTCCCAGCACTGCCGCCCCCTTTCCATTCAAGTGCAATTCGTCTCTGCTGTATAGATGGTGCCCGTCTGAAAAGTCCGACCAATGCTCTAGGAACCCAAACCCCTCTTTCCTACACCATCCCTTTAGCCACGCGTTTAGCTCCATAAGCTCCCTCTGTCTTCCTGGACTAGCGCGTGGCACAGGTAAAATTTCAGAGAAAATTACCTTGGATGTCCTTGCTTTTAATCTACGTCCTAAGTCCCTGAAATCGTTTTTAAGGACACCCCACCTGCCGCTGACTTGCTCATTTGTGCCAACATGCACCATGACCGCTGGGTCTATTCCAGCCCCTCCCAGTAATCTGTCCACCCGGTCCGCGATATGCCGTACCCGAGCACCCGGAAGACAACAGACTGTACGACAATCACGGTCCCGGTAGCAGATTGCCCTATCTATCTTACGGATGATAGAATCCCCTACCACCACCATCTGTCTTGTGGTCCCTATTGATTTCTTACTGACTATTTTTTCTCCCCAACCCCCCTTCTCCACCCTCCAATCTCTTAAATGCCCCTTCATCACTGTACTGTATAATATGCCCATAGTTTATATCTGCATCCCTCCCCCCTATGCCTAGTTTAAAGACTCCTCCAACCTTCTAACCATCCTGCCTCCCAGCACTGCCGCCCCCTTTCCATTCAAGTGCAATTCGTCTCTGCTGTATAGATGGTGCCCGTCTGAAAAGTCCGACCAATGCTCTAGGAACCCAAACCCCTCTTTCCTACACCATCCCTTTAGCCACGCGTTTAGCTCCATAAGCTCCCTCTGTCTTCCTGGACTAGCGCGTGGCACAGGTAAAATTTCAGAGAAAATTACCTTGGATGTCCTTGCTTTTAATCTACGTCCTAAATCCCTGAAATCGTTTTTAAGGACACCCCACCTGCCGCTGACTTGCTCATTTGTGCCAACATGCACCATGACCGCTGGGTCTATTCCAGCCCCTCCCTGTAATCTGTCCACCCGGTCCGCGATATGCCGTACCCGAGCACCCGGAAGACAACAGACTGTACGACAATCACGGTCCCGGTAGCAGATTGCCCTATCTATCTTACGGATGATAGAATCCCCTACCACCACCATCTGTCTTGTGGTCCCTGGTTCTCTAGCCCCCACTATGTCTGATGTGCCTGTCCTCTGGTTGCTAGAGGTACAGGTCACATCCGACCCCACCAGTATTGAAGTAACATCCGCAGTAGCTTCGTACAGTCTGGGGAATCTACTGGGATTGGTTAAGTCAGCACTGGCCTGCCTCTTCCTCCCCCTACTACCCCTTCTGACTGTTACCCAGCTAGCTGGCTCTACCTCCTCATCTACTGCTAAAACCCCCTGATCCTCCAAAGTTTCCACCGTGAGGCGGAAACTTTTTTCTAATTTGGCAATGTCCCTCAGAGTTTCGATGGTCTGCTTTAGATCAGAAATCTGGGCTTCCAAAGCAGTCATCTCTACGCACCTCACACAGATGTATTCTCTATGGATCTTTTGATCCAAATGCGCATACATCTGGCAAGACACGCACTGAGTGAGATTGCCGACCCCACTCATGGTTAATTAGTTTGGGTTCTGCTGTTTCGTACGGGGGTGCTATATGCTATATTATTTTAATTTTTATTTTCTTTTTTTATTTTATTTAAGTACTTATTATCTGTGGACTATGTTACTGGGGGAAACTAATGGGCACCTATACCTTAGTCAGAACAAAAAAAGAAAAAGAAAATATGTAGTGTAGAATGAAGGAAGAAAAGAGACAAAAGACAAGGAGACAAAAATGTACTGCTTATAACAGTGATCCTATGCAGAACCTACCCTATATAATAAAAGAAAAGAATACCCCAAACAACTCTAAGCAACCCAATAATTAAAAAAAGCACAAAACAATCACAAGTGAAGTAATTAGCTCCACCTGTGGATCTTTGAAAATGTTTCAGCTAGTAATGAGTGCACATTTGCAGCAGCTAGGTTGTCTGGAAAATGTGAACAGTTGGCTACCACTGCCCTAAAAGAAGTTTGGATGGGGCAGGGTCCAGATCACAGGAGGAGGGACGCAACAGTCTGGAAATTCCAGCAATGTATTGTACATCCACTTGGTCAAAGATGTCCCATGAAGGCAGGTGTCTTACACTGGCAGGCTTGGTATGTTGGAACTACTTTGGTGTCACTCTGGGGATTCCAGGGATTCTGCAAAGAATTTTGCAAACTCATTGCATCTCTACTGGGAAAGGGTTACATCAGGCTGCAGGCCTGCTGGTTTGCAAAGCATCTCCACTGTACGGAAAAGCTGAGCGGGCCTATTTTTTGCTGTCATGATCTCATTTGAAAGGATCTCTGTTTTCTTGCGGGTGATTTTTTATTGGTATTTTCCAATGTGTTTGATTAGATTTAATTTATCCTCTGGCAGGTTTGTCTTCCTCCATCGTCTTTCAAGTACACAACCCCTTTTCTTGAGATCACGAATACTGTTGTCAAACCAGGGTGCTTGATGGTGTGGTTTGCAGGGTTGTATACGCACAAGGGCGATAGTGTCCAGTGCCGCTGTCACAACCCTGTTATAATAATGGACTAGGGAACATGGATCTTTACAGGTCCCCATTACTGCTGAGAGGCATAAGTTAGCTGCCATGGCCTATTTGAGTGTGACAGCATCAGTATGAGTAGCTGTCTATGTGTCAGTGTTTTATCATAAATGTGTCAGTGTAAGCATCTGTCTGCTTGTCAATGTGTCAGCATAAGTGTGTGAGCGTCAGCATGTGGAAGGGTCTGATAGCATTATAGTGGAATGCTGAGCAGTCTGATGGCATAACAGCAGCGCTAGGAGGAGTCCAATGGCATAATAGTGATGTGTAGTCTGTATGGTGTTATAGTAGCATGTGAAGGAGTCTGATGGCATAATAGTGGTGTGTAGTCTGTATGGTGTTATAGTAGCATGTGGAGGAGTCTGATGGCATAATAGTGGAATGTGGAGGGCGTAAGTGTTAAATGTCCTATAACCGGCGCTATGTGACACTTACAAAAATCCTCGGCCTGGATGTGTTAGTAAAGAAGTCAGGGCCACTTACTTGCATTTGCCCCCAGGCTGAAAGTTACCAGCCAGCCCCTGACAGCAACTGCTATAGATATTATGTTTTCAGCACAAACCTTTTTAGAGGGTCAACTGATGCTGAATCAGACCCAATATCAGATTCCTGTCCAATAAAAAAACAACGGTTGCGCTGTAATAACAATGTAATAACACTCATAGCTATGGAGTATAGACCACAATGTCCATATGGCCTAGCAAATAGCAGCTATTTTTTATTCTATTTTAAACTGACAGAATTTGGTCACGCTGGGCCAGATGCACTAAGCTTCAAAAGTGATAAAATGGAGAGTGATAAACAGCCAGCCAATCAGCTCCTACCTGCCATGTCCCAGACTGTGTTTGAAAAATGTCAGACAGGAGCTGATTGGTTGGTCGTTTATCACTTTTGAAGCTTAGTGCATCTGACCCATTATCACATACACGCTGACATACAGATGGGGCAGGTCCCATCCTTGCTGGCGGGTCGCCAGAACGTATGCGCTGGCGACCCGCCAGCAGCCTCGCCAGCGAGGAGACTGAGACGCGCGTGCGTCTCACGCGCACGCGCGTCTCAGTCTCCGTCACTAGCGTGGCGGAAACCCTGTCCGTCTCCGCCTCAGGGAGACGGACGGGGTTAGGGGGGGGTTAGGGGGGATGCGGGCAGGCAGGGGGGACCCCGGGTTACCGCCGGCAAGCCGGCGGGGACCCGGGGAAACGTTTGGAAGCGCCGTCGGAAGGGGGCGCGCGCGCCTCTCGTGCGCGCGCGTCCCCTTCTCACGATCGCCATGGCGCTGGCGGGGGATGGCGGCTGGCGACGCCAGCGCCATCCCCTGCAAGGATGGGAACAGACCCATCTGTACTACTGAATAAGCTACTGTACATACACTACAGGGATAAGCAATTTCAGACTTACTAATTGCTTGCAGTACATTGCCTGAAAAGTGTGTATTTACTTTTTTTTTTTTGGCTTTTATTGACCATAGTATCTCTCTCAGGGCAGGATGTACTATCATCTGCAGCACGTCTCCGCTGCACATCGCCGGCTTCTGCATAGATAATTATTGCATATATATAAGAGCTACACTTTGTGTTGCGCCAGCGATGTGGCAGTGGGTCCTCGGTGGCTCCCCCTCCTCTCTTGCCCGGCTGATGCTGCTGTGGGGTGGGCTTTGCCTCCTCCTCCCTGCACCCGGAAGGGGATGTAGGGGCTAGGGAGGTGGAGGTCACTGTGCTGCCCGGAGTCAGGTGAGGGGGCGCGGCGTGCATCAGTTCAGGACACCGGGGGTCAGTCCAGGGTGCCGTGGGTCACGATAAAAAGCCCATAGGCTTCCATGGGGTATCGCCAGCTTTTAACAGGGTTTTTATCGCATTTTTCGTTTATTGCATCCAACCCTCATACTTTTACTCGACCTTAATTATCTGATACATACGGTCAATTTGTGCTATTTTTTAATTTATTTCGGGTGGCAGTAGTCATTAGCTGTAAATACTTTAATCTTTAATTGTATATGTAGAATGAAGTGTGCATGCTATTCTGGGTTACACATTAATGCCTGCATGACTGGGAGCACTACAGATCTCTCTGTTATGTCCTCTGTATAGCCAGGGACATCTTTTTGTATGGGCTAAATGGGCACTTGCCCAGAGGCCCTAGGTGTATAAGGGCCCTAAGCTGATAGCTGAGGATCCCCTTTTTCCAGAAATACCAGAATTTTGAAAATCGGCCCTGGGGAACTGGAGATATCCAACTTCAAAGCAGCAGTCAACATCCGCCCTGTTAATTGCAATTTCCAGTCATATTTCTCAGGTTCTCTCTGGCCCATTTATCAAACCATATTTGCGGCTAAATCCCCGAAAACACACATTTTCGGGGTTTAGCCACAAATATTAAGTATCCCCTAAATGTATCATAGGGGGACCGCAGCAGGAATCTCCGATCCCTGCTGCGATCCTCCCTGCAGCGCCGCCGGCCGAATCCCCCATAGGTTTCTATGGGGGATGCGAAGCTGCCCGATGTATCAACATCGGGCAGCCCGGCATCGCACCCCTGGGCTATCGCCATTCTGATATGGCGATAGCCCATTGTAGCCTATGGCTACACATCGCACTGCCCGAGCAGGGCAGCGCAATATGAGGGCTCTGCGGGGGTCAGCGCATAACCGCGCATGCGCTGACCCACCGGCTTTTGGGTTAGGGCCTCGCAGGGAGGGGCTCTTTTCGGAGACCTGTCCCTGTGCTCTTAAAATTGATACATTCCCCCGATATGATTGCATTTTACAATGCGATCCCGGGCGGTAATATTCTGCCATGATAAATGGCATTCATGATAAATGTGCCCCTTAGAGTTTTTCTAAGAGTATATCCTAAAAGCTGGGACTCTTGCCTTTCTGTCGACACTAGCGGTTTGTCTCTATCATGCCCAGAACCAGAGATATCAGCCTTCCAGCAGCCGGTCCCTGCTCCAGCTCCAAACGTTTGGTGTACAGTTTTATATTTTTGTTAATGGATTACTCTGGCTCCTGGGGTGAGATCTAATAGGATGAGAGATTCAGAAAGTGAGAGATTTGGTGAGAAATCTCCAGTTTTTTTAAAGTGGCAATCATTTACACTGCAAAACCAGTTTGATTTTGAAGTGTAAAGGATTGCCGCTTTAAAAAAACTGGAGATTTCTCACCAAATCTCTCAATTTCTGAATCTTTCATCCTATTAAATCTCACCCCTGATCTCTGAACCCAAAGTTCCCAGAAGCTTCTGAGAGTTGGGTCTCTAGGTTTTCATACTATTGAAGATTAAGAAATCTATTTCCAGATAATGGTGATATCTGCAGCCAAACAAGCTGCCCTTCCACCGGAAAATGACGAATATTAAGCCCCACTCCATTATCCAACCCTCCCCTGCGTATAAAACACCCCCTACCTCCCTGGAAGTCATTTACAAGGGACGCTTCATTCAGCTCAGTGCCCCCTTTCCTCACGTTAGTGTTCAGCCTCCCACCACCTGTGCAGTAAAGGAGTAATTAGCAGAAGTTACTGCTCCAGGTCCTACATGTTGAATGGAAGATAGAGCACCCCCTGCCACCCGTGGGACATCAAAGCTGCTGCTGATAGCATCCCCCACCCCTAGGAGGGGAGAATGGGTAAGGGCCCCAGTGCATTGCTTTGCCCAGGGGCCCACACTGCTGTTAAGACGGCCATGTGTATGGCATGTCCCAAGCTGCACCAATACCTCAAAAATGTGAATGTAAAGCTGTGTACACATGGAGCAATATGATCACTGGCAATATATTGCTCAGCAATCATATTGCTCAGTGTCCCGTTTTCATCAGCGACCAAAGATGGTCGTTTATGAAAATGACACACTGCCGGGAGAAGAGGCTGGAAAGTCGCTGGTCGGAGGAGCATGCTCCTCCGACCAGTGACCAGTAGGGGGCTGAAAACGGAGCGCACACCCAATCGCTGGAATATGGTTGCTCAGCGACCATATTGTCAGCGATTTTTGCCAGTGTGTACACACCTTTATGTTCTAATCCAGCCTCTAAACCAGTGGTTCTCAACCTCGGTCCTCACATTTTCCAGGTCTCCACACAGAATCACAGGTGAAATATTTAGCTCCACTTGTGCTCTTTTAAAATGTGCCAGTGAGTAATTAGTGCACCTGTGTATCTGTGAGGTGACCTGGAAAACGTGCACCGTTAAGGGTCCCTGCTCTGCACCAGTGGTTCTCAAAGTCGGTCCTCATGACCCCACACAGTTCACGGTTTCCAGGTCACCCGACAGGTGCACTCAACACTGACTGACATATTTTAAAAGATCCACAGGTGGAGCTAAATATTTCACTTGATTCTGCGAGGAGACCTGCAAAGCCTGCACTGTGTGGGGTCCTGAGGACCGTTTGAGAACCTATGCTCTAAACTTTTCTTAAGGCCCCCATACACTAACAGCTTCACAGGCGGCAGAATCTCATACCATATACAGACATTCCTCACTTAACAACCTACCTGTTTACCGACCACTCGGACTTACAACCTGGGCCTTCGTTTAGCGTCCGTGCTGTGACTCCTCGGACTTACGACCCCGTATGCTCTGATTTACGACCTGCCCGCCTACCCTCTCGCAGTTACGACCTGCCCTGCCTGTTTAACGACCAGTGTCTCAGAAGTCTTAAGGGGTTTTATATATGCTCGTTTAACAACCAATTCGCTTAACGACCGGGTCGTAGGAACGGAACCTGGACGTTAAGTGAGGAATGTGTGTACAGCATATGCTGTCCTTTTGCATACAATGTAACATTTGCAATCCCAGCCAAGGCTCCCGGGGTCTGCTGGATCCAAATAATCTTTAGTGTAGCACTTGCGATCTCAAGCTCTAATCTGATGTCCCTTTTATAAACAGCACTCCTCAATTTGTAATAAATAACCCCAGGCAAGATCCCAAAGGTCGCAACTTCCAAAAAAACCTTAGGACATTGTGATTTAAAAGTAAAAAGGACTCTAGAGGTTGCTCTATTATTGCTTCCATATTTGCAGGGCCGGCGCCACCACTAGGCAGGACTAGGCATTTGCCTAGGGCGCCGGCCACTGGAGGGCGGCACTGAGCCGCCAAGGTACCATAGAGAGGTACCAGAAAGCAGGGAGCGGGCAGCAGGTAAGACTGTCATCCTCCCTCTCCCCTCCCCGACCCCCATCCCGCCCGTTAATCAGCGCTGCCCGCTCCCTGCTTGGGGGATTTCAGCACGGCAGTATCGCCTGCACCTCCCCCCGTGCCGCATCACAGTGCTATCGCACCCTCCCCCTGTGCCGCATCACAGTATTATAGCAACCCCCCCACCCCCGTGCCGCATCGCGGGCGGCGGGCAGTGCGGGGGGGCTTTGCCTGGGGGCGGGCGGGGGAGCTTTGCCTGGGGCAGGCGGGGGACTTGCACCGGCCCTGCATATTTGTTTAATAATCCATCCCAATGACAGTAATAAACTGTCATAACCTTGTTACTATTAATCTATGCAGTTTGAATATTTAGTAAAAAAAGTGACGAGTGATAAACAACCAGCCAATCAGCTCCATCCGGGTATTTTTCAAACCCAGCCTGTAACATGGCAGTTAGGAGATGATTGGCTGGCTGTTTATCACTCCTCTATTTTATCACTTTTTTAAGTTTGATACATCTGGCCCTTATAGAGAAAATTGACCATGTTCAGATCAAATGAGCAATGATGGTATACTCTACCTCATTCTCTCACTGTTCCTGCTCTCGAGTCTTCCAGATCTCTAATAAGTCTAGGTAACACAGACAGTGGACATTTCCCATACTGCCTCTGCGTTTGGGTCATTAGCAACCAGAGACTGCTCATTCATTGTTCCGGACGATGTCAGTACATGAAGAGAGTGGCGAGGAGGGGTCAGATGGCTATGGCAGAAGTTCCTCTGTGCACTAGTCTGTTCTTCTGGCAGGGTGCAATTGGGCTTCGGTGATGTCTGCTATAATTGGATGGAAAAGAGGGGTTATGCAGCTGCAGTATATAGCTGTCAATCTCAATGCAATGTATGTCTAACAATGGAAGACAATTTTCTTCAATATACAGTGTAACGCGGTGGGATTTTAAGATGGGTCCATGATGAATCTGACCTTGGGCCCCCTCCCCTCTAAAAAACATTTGTTTACAGCTTTTGTGCCGGAAATCAAGCTGCATATTTTCAGCATTATCTTCAGAGGTAATGCTCTAAAGGAAAAAAAGTTACAAGATATACAGATGGGTCTTGTCCCATCTTTGCAGGGGATGGCGCTGGCGTCGCCAGCCGCCATCCCCCGCCAGCGCCATGGCGACGGTGAGAAGCGGACGCGCGCGCACGAGAGGCGCGCGCGTCCCCTTCCGACGGCGCTTCGATGCGTTCCCCCGGGTCCCCGCCGGCTTGCCGGCGGTAACCCGGGGTCCCCGCCGCCTGCCCGCACCCCCCACTAACCCCCCTAGCCCTGTCCGTCTCCCTGAGGCGGAGACGGACAGGGTTTCCGTCGCGCTAGCGACGGAGACTGAGACGCGCGTGCGCGTGAGACGCACGCGCGTCTCAGTCTCCTCGCTGGCGAGGCTGCTGGCGGGTCGCCAGCGCGTACGTTCTGGCGACCCGCCAGCAAGGATGGCAAAAGACCCATCTGTAGGGCAAGATGCACTAAGCTTCAAAAGTGTTAAAATGGAGAGTGATAAACAGCCAGCCAATCAGCTCCTACCTGCTATGTCATAACCTGTGTTTGAAAAATATCAGGCAGTTGCTGATTGGCTGGTTATTTATCACTCTCCATTTTATCAGTTTTGAAACTTAGTGCATCTGGCCCACATACCGCAGGCCAGCAAGGTGGGAAATGTGTTTGGCATAAGGGGTGGACCCCCTCTGACTTAGCACTCATAGGGGTAAATTTACTAAGATGGGAGTTCTATTTCAAATGGGATGTTGCTCTGGGAAACCAATCAGATTCTATCTATTAGTTCTAGATCAGTGGTTCTCAACCTCGGTCCTCAGGACCCCCCAACAGTGCACGTTTTCCAGATCTCCTCACAGACGCACAGGTCAAATCATTAGCTCCTCCTGTGGATCTTTTAAAATCTGTCAGTGAGTAACTGGTGAACTGGAAACGTAAACTGTTGGGGAGTCCTGAGGACCGAGGTTGAGAACCACTGTTCTAGAAGGTGCTAATTAAATTAGAAGTAAATTTTCTGATTGGTTGCCCATCGCAACATCCTATCTTAAAAAGAACTTCCATCATTGTAAATAAACCCCATATTCCTTATGCTGCTTTGCCACTGCAGACCAGTTTAAAGTACTGGTAATCTTAAATGGTATTTAAAACGGTATTAGCATTCCCACTGCAACAGATTACCGTTTTAAATACCATTTAAGTACCATTCCCATTGCAGTGAACCGTGTAAAATGTAGAGTGCCTAACCCCCCCCAGTGTAAAGAGTGCCTAATCCCTCCCCCCCAAGTGTAAAGAGTGCCTAACCCCCCGTACCTGCCCTGTGCCCCCACCTCCCCTCCCCTTGTACTTACCTGCACGGGGATGCAGGGCAGTGGGGAGGCAGCGGGGGTCCATGCAGGGTCCATGCAGGGTACAGGCAGTCCCAGTGCCTGATGAGAACTAGTAGTTCTCACTTTGCGCATATGTAATGAGTACACATGCATACTAATGAGCAGCTCATTACATATGCATTACATATGCATTACATATGTAATGAGCGGCTCTTTATTATGCACGTGCACTCATTACACATGCACAAAGTGAGAACTACTAGGTCTCATCAGGCACTGGGACTGCCTGGAGGCTAAATAACGTTTAAGAGGCATTCCCACTGCCTCTTAAACGTTATTTTAATGTGTAGGACTCTGCTTTAAAAACGGGTTGAAATACCATTTAGCTTTAAAGTTTAAACGGTATTTCAACTCTGGCACTTTCCCACTGCAGCCTTAAAACGGTAAATTGTGCTGAAAATTGGCAATTTACCGTGATTTAGCTGCAGTGGGAAAGGGGCATTACTTGATGGCTCTGGCTGAAAAGCATCGTTAGGTAAGAAGCAAGGGAAGGTGGCCCCTCTCAGCTCTGGGCCCCATAATTGCAGGGAGTGCAGCTGCTATGGCCACCTTCCCTGCCAGAGTACATGTACTATATACATTTCTCACCAGTCATGGTGATTAAGGGCTCTTATAAACTTTTGCTATTTGGCCTCCAAACATTTCGCTAGTAAGAAGTGAAACGCCATGCCCTCCAATACATACAATATAGAATAGAATTTGAAAAGATAAAAAAAGCTCACTTATTTAAACAATTCACCTGAACAATGCCCTTGATAATAGCAGCATCTATTCATCGTCAAAGGCGAGGTTATAAAACTGAGATAAGCAATGTACTGTGCGGTACTCACTTATTAGTTTCTAGGGCAAAAGCCTATTTATTCTTAGTCATTCTGGTCACTTCTGACCTTATTTTTATTCATCTTTTCTGTAACAAAAAAAAAATTCATTTTTGATATATTAAGAATAAAACAATCCCTTCAATAATTAGTATTCAAATGTATAATCTGTAAAGCAGCATGTTATAGAAGTATACAAATCTAAAACAAAATAGGCACTATCATTAACAACCTACAGACACAAATTAATACCCCTTTCACACCGCACTTGTTAAACGGTATTTTGCCGTTTTTTTTCCCATTTAAAAACGTTTAAGGCTGCAGTGGGAAAGCGCCAGAGTTGATTTACCGGTTAAAGATAACCGGTATTTCAAAACGTTTAAAAAGCAGAGTCCTACACGTTTCAGAGCCGTTGTTATGCAGTGAGAATAGCTCTGACATGGTATATAGTAAAAACAACAGATTACAGACCTGTGATAGGCTGGCCCCTGCATTCTGCCTTGAAACATGTTCAGGGGATTAAACGGGTTGACTGATGTGAATGGTATTTAAAACGGTAATCTACTGCAATGTGAAGGCTCAGACCCGTTTTAAATACCGTTTCAAAATACCGTTTTTTAGAACGTTTAGGCAGTGTGAAAGTGGTATAAAAGTAATATTCCTACTGTATGGAGAGTTTATTAAGATTAGATCCAGCTGTAAAAAAAAACTATACATTTTTGCCTCAATAATGAAAACTTATTTTTGTTCCATCTTAACTGTTCAATTAACTTGATTTATGATTCATTCCAAGCTGTGAATATTTTAATATTTTCCCATTTCTGGCTGTACACTGTATTGCAAAAACAATTTGAATGGCTAATGGGGTGACCTTTTGAAATGTTTTATTTGAATGCATCATTCCATAAATGAAAGTTTATTTTTACAAAAGACATTGTTAAAATCATGGTATCCCTCATCGATGGAAATAACAGTTTAAACAAGGGAAACAAAGTAATGTGTCTAAAAAGAATTGACCAATAAATATTTTACATAATCTCCCCATTTCCATATGTGTGTCAGCAGGGACTAAAAATACAAAAGTGTAGTATAACCAGTGCACACTTTCAGACAGTCTACAGATAACATCTAAATGCAATGTATGCCAGTTCCATAGCCTATACAGGTTTAGGGGGGTATTCAATCTTGGGCACTATTTCCGCCGGGGGAAATAGCGCCTGCTGCCTATTCGATGATACCGTTTCCGACTGGAAGGCAGATTTCGACAAAACATCCTACTTTTAAAACAGTCAGATCTGTTTTGTCGGAAAAAGCTAATTCACAGCCGTTTCTCGACAATCCATTTTCATCCCCTTATCGCCACGCCACAGGTGGAACATTGAATTTTGCCTGTCGAGTTGCAGGCGAGCTGGACAAAAATGGCCCAGGATTCTGACTTTTGGGACGTTCCGACAGTTGGAATCCCACATTGAGGGCAGGATGTATTAACATACATCAACGCCCCCGCCACGATGCTAGCGCTAGCGCATAGGTACTAACATATCTGGCTGGCATCGCGGTGAGGTGACGGAGGCCACCCGTGATACCTGTGATGTGGTGTCACCTCCTGGGCTCTGTGGCGGTACCCGGCGTCTCCTCCCCCCTGCAGCCAGAAGGACATCCCCGGCTATGACATGCTGCTGGGGGAGGGGGAGCAGCACGAAGGATGGGGAGGGGGGTAGGAGTCTGCGGCGGATGGCAGGCAGCGGGCGGCGATAGAAGCCCATAGGCTTCTATATGGTATCGCCACCCAAAGGTGGCGATACCCTGCCCTGCGATGACGTGGTGGCCGGGTATTAGTACATTTGAAAATGCGGTAAAACAGGGGCTGACCATATGGAACACCTGACTCCACAGACTATGGGCCTAATTCAGACCTGATCTGCTAAATTTCAGAGCCCTACAATCAAGCAATTACTGCCTATACAGAGTAAAATGCCGCCCTGTGAATTGATTTGCAAGGCTGCGAATGGCTTGCAAAAACTATGCAGATCTGCGATTAGCAGCAAATCCATACCCAAGCTGCTCACATTCTAATCATTTTTACTGTGTGCAGTCTGTAAGTAGCCCAGGATGTACTCGGTGGCTCCGATAGAAACAGACTGATCTGGGCTGGAGCTGACATCACAGGACTTCTCTTCAAATGCCTTGGCACGCCTGAGCGTTCCCTGACACTGCCAGAAAACGTCCGGTTAACAGCACCAAATGCCAGCTTCCTGCCAATCAACTTGCATACAGACAGCGATTTTATTGCAGTATGAGCCATACATATGTGTACAATGATCTATACGCATGCACTGTATATCGATAATCTCCGGGCCTGCGAATTTGCAGCTGTGTGATCAGGCCTGTTCAGGGTAAACAGGGATTGCACCACTAGCCGC
This sequence comes from Crinia signifera, assembly GCF_055691185.1. Classification (NCBI taxonomy): domain Eukaryota; kingdom Metazoa; phylum Chordata; class Amphibia; order Anura; family Myobatrachidae; genus Crinia; species Crinia signifera. Next base: position 138,058,667 of record NC_139224.1, on the reverse strand, counting down.
ACACACACACACACACACACACATCTCAGTGGGCCCAACCCAAGGACTCTCTAATTGTTAGGCCACACCCTCTCTGGAGACTGGCAACACCCCTAACCATATGCCCCTAGCATTGCATTCCCCGGTGGCCTCTTCTTGCCACAGTCCAACACCGCAAATAACCCCCATAAATATTTTTTAAAACTATAGAAAATAGGACTTTTCAGTCCCCTAAATGTGCTGTGGATACACATATTTTGTGCTGTTAATTAATACTAATGAGGGGATGTTTATTAACATTCATGAAAAAAAGTGCTAATTATTTCTTATCCAGATATCCATGTGCCAGAAAGCTATCCATCAATATGTGTGTGACTCTAGTGAGAGAATCCCTTCGCCCTTCCACAGATGTTTGTATTCCTGTTTAACTGTAATGTTGCATTGCTCATCAACCAATATTACTGTACAAGGAAGTTAGTTGTCAAGGCAACGGTATGGAATCGAATTATTAAAGCACCTAGGACCAAAATTTTTCTTCTAAAGCATATATACAGTGTGCACAATAATGTTAGAAATACGACATTCTCAAAACTATTTCAGTTGAATATTCCTCATTTTTACAATTGCCATTCTGTCATGATGGTTTAAAGTTTAATCAGGGTACAGAGCATTTTTGAGAGAATCGGGGTATGAATCACCCCCCAAAAAAGGCTGCTAGTCAGGCTTCTATTGCCAGTATTTAACGCCATGGCAACAGCAATTTGTACCCTTCTCCGTCAACTGAACTGACCCCAATATCTTCATTAAGCTACAGTAACTGTGTTCGTTGTTTTTTTCCCCTTTTTTTATTTATATTTTTTAGCACATACTTGAAGCACTAACCTAGAACCCTTGAAAGGCGCACTATAGTTTATAAAAAAAAATGAAACACTTCCTTTTTATTGTTTTTTGTTGTTTATCTAGGAACTTATATGGGATTCTCTTATAGCCTGGCCTTGAATGCTGCTGGCTTTTTGTCATTAAGACTTATGGGATTGGTGCACACACTGTATTACATCCACTTTTCAGTAGCGCATGCTGGGAGGTTACTAAGTACCAAGAAAATCCACCTAACAGGAAAATGGGTTGTCCGACGTTGAGTGGATCCAATTTTATAAAATATAGAACAGCCAGTGGCGTAACTATAAATTTTGCTCCCCCCTGCTAAAAAAATTGTGGCGCCCCTCCCACACACAAATATATATATATATATATATATATATATATATATATATATATATAACAACATAAAGAGAAAAGACATGGGAGAGAGAGGACAGTGGAGAGAGAGATAAGGACAGCAGAGAGAGAGAGAGATAAGGACAGCCGAGAGAGAGATAAAGACAGCCGAGAAAGAGATAAAGACAGCCGAGAGAGAGATAAGGACATCAGAGAGAGATGAGGACATCAGAGAGAGATGAGGACATCAGAGAGAGATAAAGACAGCAGAGAGAGATAAAGACAGCAGAGAGAGAGATAAGGACAGCAGAGAGAGATAAGGACAGCAGAGAGAGATAAGGACAGCAGAGAGAGATAAAGATAGCAGAGAGAGATATAAGGACAGCAATCATCATTTAGACAATCAGTGTACCGTAGAGGCAGCGGCCATTGTCCCGTGGAGGCTGCAGTGGGAAGCAGGGCATCACATTAGGGAGTGCAGGGCAGCAGCGACGGTGGGTCATGTGGACGGTGGAGGCATCAGCGGTGGGTTACACGGAGGCTGCAGCGGCAGGTCCAGAGCTGGGGAGCGGGCGAGCAGACCTTCCGGCGCCCTCCTTACGCCCCTGCTCCTGTGCCCCCTTCTCCTTCAGCAAGTGGCTGTGGGTCCCGGCTGCATCTTCTCCTGCCTCCTGTACTCTGCCGGCTCGGGATGTGACGTGCTGGCATCACACCGCGCTCTCCCCCGCCCTGCGCTGTACTGACTCAGGAGGAGTACAGCGCAGGGCGGGGGAGAGCATGGTGTGACGCCAGCACGTCACATCGTGAGCCGGCCAGAGCATTGATATGGGTGGGCTGAGCCAGCCACCAGCTGACTCGACGGGCGGTGGGTGCGCAAGATTTTCCGTTAAAGAAAGTGCTGGATGCCGGCGCCCACACAGACAGCGCTGCCACTCGCTCCCCCAAGCGGTGGCGGTGGCTGCCTTAGTGTAGTTACGCCCCTGAGAACAGCATTCTGTCACTGCCCCCTTCATTTTGGGACATCCCAACTGCCAAAGCAGCACATAGGGCCTTATTCTGGTTCACTCTTAGGGCCAGATGTACTAAGCTTGAAAAGTGATAAAATAGACAGTTACAAACCACCATCCAATTAGCACCTAACTGCCATGTCAAAGGCTATGTTTGATAAATGACAGGTAGCAGCTGATTGGCTGTTGGTTTATCACTCTCTATTTTATCACTTTTCAAGGCTTAGTACATCTCCCCCTCTGAGGCAAATTCTTCTTAAATGGACAAAACCATATGCACTGCAGGTGGGGCAGATATAACATGTACAGATAGAATTAGACTTTCTTCAAAGTGAGATCTTTATTGCAGTGTAGAAATAAAGCAGTCAGTATTTTCCCTGTACAGAAACATAACCAAATCTAATTCTATCTGCACATGCAGTGGCGTAGCTACGTTTTGGGCGCCCCCCCCCCCGTCGCCGCCCCGCCGAGCACCCCTACCCCGCCGCCCCGCCACCCATGCAAACCCCCCCTCAATCCCCCACAGCCTTACCTATCGTGCTGGTCCCGGCGGCTCCATTCTTCTGCTGAGGACCACCAGAAAATGGCCGCCCCCATACAGCAGACAGTTTCAGAGAACTGTGTGCTATATGGGGGCGGCCATTTTGTGGTGTCCTCAGCAGAAGAACGGAGCCGCCGGGACCAGCGAGATAGGTAAGTCTGCGGGGGATTGAGGGGGGGTTTAACTATAGCACCGCAGCCCCCGGCGCCCCCACATGCACAGCGCCCCCCGCGATGGCGGGGGCTGCGGTGCTATAGTTACGCCCCTGCCGTCCCTCTCTATCACTCTGGGAACTGCCTGTCAGCACCGCTATCTGCTCTGCCTGCTGCGTAGCTCTGCAATCTCCAAACTCTCTCCTCAGGACTCTTTTGGCCTTTAACAGCTCCTGCTATTTATAACTTTCTCCTTGCGCACCACACGATCTCCCGCTCTCTGCACAAGCTTAAAAACTTTATTCATGTGTCCATCATTAGCTTCCTTCAAATCCCCCTTTTGCCTCCATTTGGCAGTCTCTAGTTGGGGAGACACCAACCATACCCACAGGGGGGGGGGGGGGGATTTCAGTATATTAAATGAATAATAGATGTCTTGCTTTCAATGAAAGTCTCTATTGCCTTCTGTGGCAACAGTTACATATATTGCAGTCTGAAGTTCTCCCATGGGTACAGCACAAATGACCAACAAGAAGGGTACCTTATGTTAAGAGTGTTTGGTATGGCATCATATGCCTACAGTCTATTTTGTGCACCTGTAGAATCATAAACATTACATCTCTACCATTTATGGAGTTATCACACCTGTGCTTTAACCCCTTCCCGACATTTGACGTATATATACGTCATGGCCGGGATGTACTTCTATAGACGCGGTGACAGTTTAAACATGTCTGCTGTCCCTGACAGCAGACATGTCCCTGCATGCCCAGGGGGGGCGGCGATGCCTCCCCCCCGTCGGCGATCGCTGTGATTGGCTGTTCAATGTGAACAGCCAGTCGCAGCGTTTTCCTGTGTTACCGGCGAATCAGACGCTCGGTAACACAGGGATCAATCACCGCCGGGTGGGAGGGGGCGTGAGGGGGTCACCGGTGATGACCACACCTCACCCCACCTGCCCCCAAGGCTGTGATTGGTCCGTCGGACCGACGGACCAATCACAGCCATGGCGCGTGATTAAAACTAACGGTGACTGCGCTGCAGACGCCATTCCGGTCTGGAATTGCATGCAGAGCGGTCACCGTGCCAATCTGTTGTGATATACTGACCTGATCCTTGCCTGATACTTACCTGATCACCGCTGGTAGCGTGCTGCCAGCAGCTGGATGCTTCCTGGATCTTGTGACTTCCTGTGTGCTGCTGCTGCAGTGTCAAAGAGTCACAGATAGTGAGAGATAGTGAGAGATAGTGAGAGATAGTGACAGAGAGTGATAGAGAGTGCTATATTTTGTGTCTGCTGCCCCCCCTTTTGTGCTGATCAGTATATCTGTGCTGATCAGCAACTTTTTGGGGGTGCAGGTTTTTTTTTTATATATATATACCTGTCAGTTGCACCAAAGGTTGTGCTGCCTGTGCAACTGACTGCTGCCCCCCCTGCTGCCCCCCCTTTTGTGCTGATCAGTATAAACTAAGTGATCAGCACCTTTTTTGGGGTCCAGGGTTTTTTTTTTTTTATATATATATACCCTGTCAGGTTGGACCCACAGTTGTGTGCCTGCTGCCCCTCACTGCTAATCAGTGTTGCATCACTGCATCACTGATCTGCAGTTTTTTTTTTTTGGAGAGTGCAGTGGGGTTTTGTTTTTACACCCACGTTGCTTTTGTGGGTGTCCTGTGGCCGCTGAGCGCTGATCAGTGACATACATCACTGAACAGCATTTTTGGCACAGGGTTGATATAATTTTTTTTCTGCAGTTTTTTTAAATTGTTTTTTTTTTTTGGAGAGTGCTGTGGTTTATTTTTTTTAAATTGTTTTTACACCCACGTTGCTTTTGTGGGTGTCCTGTGGCCGCTGAGCGCTGATCAGTGACGTACATCACTGAACAGCATTTTTGGCACAGGGTTGATATAATTTTTTTTCTGCAGTTTTTTTAAATTGTTTTTTTTTTGGAGAGTGCTGTGGTTTATTTTTTTTTAAATTGTTTTTACACCCACGTTGCTTTTGTGGGTGTCCTGTGGCCGCTGAGCGCTGATCAGTGACGTACATCACTGAACAGCATTTTTGGCACAGGGTTGATATAATTTTTTTTCTGCAGTTTTTTTAAATTGTTTTTTTTTGGGAGAGTGCTGTGGTTTATTTTTTTTAAATTGTTTTTACACCCGCGTTGCTTTTGTGGGTGTCCTGTGGCCGCTGAGCGCTGATCAGTGACGTACATCACTGAACAGCATTTTTGGCACAGGGTTGATATAATTTTTTTTCTGCAGTTTTTTTAAATTGTTTTTTTTTTGGAGAGTGCTGTGGTTTATTTTTTTTTAAATTGTTTTTACACCCACGTTGCTTTTGTGGGTGTCCTGTGGCCGCTGAGCGCTGATCAGTGACGTACATCACTGAACAGCATTTTTGGCACAGGGTTGATATAATTTTTTTTCTGCAGTTTTTTTAAATTGTTTTTTTTTGGAGAGTGCTGTGGTTTATTTTTTTTAAATTGTTTTTACACCCACGTTGCTTTTGTGGGTGTCCTGTGGCCGCTGAGCGCTGATCAGTGACGTACATCACTGAACAGCATTTTTGGCACAGGGTTGATATAATTTTTTTTCTGCAGTTTTTTTAAATTGTTTTTTTTTTGGAGAGTGCTGTGGTTTATTTTTTTTAAATTGTTTTTACACCCACGTTGCTTTTGTGGGTGTCCTGTGGCCGCTGAGCGCTGATCAGTGACGTACATCACTGAACAGCATTTTTGGCACAGGGTTGATATAATTTTTTTTCTGCAGTTTTTTTAAATTGTTTTTTTTTTTGGAGAGTGCTGTGGTTTATTTTTTTTAAATTGTTTTTACACCCGCGTTGCTTTTGTGGGTGTCCTGTGGCCGCTGAGCGCTGATCAGTGACGTACATCACTGAACAGCATTTTTGGCACAGGGTTGATATAATTTTTTTTCTGCAGTTTTTTTAAATTGTTTTTTTTTTGGAGAGTGCTGTGGTTTATTTTTTTTAAATTGTTTTTACACCCACGTTGCTTTTGTGGGTGTCCTGTGGCCGCTGAGCGCTGATCAGTGACGTACATCACTGAACAGCATTTTTGGCACAGGGTTGATATAATTTTATTTCTGCAGTTTTTTTAAATTGTTTTTTTTTTGGAGAGTGCTGTGGTTTATTTTTTTTTATTGTTTTTACACCCACGTTGCTTTTGTGGGTGTCCTGTGGCCGCTGAGCGCTGATCAGTGACGTACATCACTGAACAGCATTTTCGGCACAGGGTTGATATAATTTTTTTTTTTTTTTATTGGGATCAAATTCCTGTATAAAGTATTTTTTTTTCTGCACTACATACACACTACACACTACATACCCCCGTGTTGAAATAAAGTTTGTACCCCCCCTACACTATACACGTGTTGAAACATTACACTTACAGAAACACAAAAATAAAAATGGCATCCCAAATGTCATCCCAAATGTCATCCCAGTCATCCAGAAGAATGTATTCAGCGGAGGAGGCATATGCCATGCTTGCCTCTGACTCTGACACAGCCAGTGATGCAAGCGGGGAATTTGAAGGATTCGTCTTAACCTCATCTTCCTCCTCTAGTGATGAGGGACCCCCTCAAAGACGCCCCCGTAGAGCAGCTGAGACCCCCCCCCCAAATGATTGATCCCGTATGGACCCCACCACCAGACAATTTAGAGCCCCAGGTTCCTGAGTTTTTGGCCATCCCAGGAATCCAATTTGATTCAACAGGTCTCAGAGAAATTGACTTTTTCAAATTATTTTTCTCTGATGATTTTATAAATTTAATGGTGGACCAAAGTAATTTATATGCCCAGCAGTTTATTGCTCAAAACCCCACGTCATCATTTGCTAGGTGGACCCCTGTAGATGCAGTAGAGATGATGACGTTTTGGGGTCTGGTGTTACATATGGGCATAGTAAAAAAGCCAGAAATTAGGCAATATTGGAGTACAGATGTTCTGTACAGCACCCCACTTTACCGTATGGCCATGACTCGGACTCGTTTTGAAACAATCCTTAAATTTTTACATTACACCGATAATGCACAGTGCCCACCCAGAGATGATCCCACCTTTGACCGGCTATTCAAAGTCAGGCCGGTCATTGATCATTTCAGTGCCAAATTTGCAGAGTTGTACATCCCTGAAAAATTTATTTGTATCGACGAGTCCCTTATACATTTTTAAGGAAGGGTTAAATTCCGCCAGTACCTTCCCAGTAAGAGGGCAAGGTATGGCATAAAAATGTATAAACTGTGTGAAATCACCTCAGGGTACACCCACAGGTTTAGGGTATATGAAGGGAAGGATTCAAGAATTGAACCGCCAGAATGCCCCCCCTCCCTCGTAGGTGTTAGTGGGAAAATTGTCTGGGATTTAGTGCACCCCTTCCTGGATAAAGGTTATCACCTCTATGTGGATAACTTTTACACTAGCATCCCCCTGTTTAAGGCCCTTGGTTCAAGAGGTACAGCAGCTTGCGGTACTGTGCGCAAGAACCAAAGAGGCCTCCCAAAAACGCACATTGCCCAAGTACTGAGAAGGGGTGAAAGCAGGGGAATATGCACCGAAAATATGTTGTTGGTCAAATATAAGGACAAGAGGGATGTCCTTATACTGACAACAATTCACGGAGACAGTACCACCTCCGTCCCTGTACGAGGTACCAGTACCCACACCTCAGAACCTAATTGTATCCAAGATTACAATAAGTACATGGGCGGTGTGGATCTTTCAGATCAGGTACTGAAGCCGTACAGTGCCCTGCGGAAAACAAAAATCTGGTACAAGAAGCTGGCCGTGTATATCATCCAGATGGCACTGTATAACGCTTACGTGCTATTCCGTTCTACCAGCCAGAGGGGGACATTTATGCACTTTCAAGAGGAAGTCATAAAGGGCCTAATATTTGGGAACCAGCAGGCAGAGGGCCCCAGTACTTCTAGTACTGGCCCCCGTATTGTACCTGGGCAGCATTTTCCTAACGAAATCCCCTCCACTGCAAAAAAGGGCAGGACACAAAAAAGGTGCAAAGTTTGCTATAAAAAGGGAATAAGAAAGGATACTATTTTCCACTGTGAAACTTGCCCCGACAAACCCGGCCTATGTATAAAGGAGTGTTTTAAAATATACCACACATCTATGGATTATTAGGTTCATCATTTCACCGTGCTTCGGGGGTCTTGCTAATGCCACATAGCACCCACCATTCATTCCACCAGAATCTGAGCTGCAAAATCCAAAAATCACTCCTTTAATTTAATTTTTCATTTTCACTGCCCAGTTGTACCACAATTGGTGAAACCCCTGGGGGTTTGAAATGTACACTATACCCCTAGATGAATTCCCTGAGGGGTGTAGTTTGCAAAATGGGGTCACTTGTGGGGGGGTTCCACTGTATTGGTGCTTTGGGGGTCTTGCTAATGCGACATAGCACCCACCAACATTCCACCAGAATCTGTGCTGCAAAATCCAAATATCACTCCTTCCCTTCTGAGTCCTGCCATGCACCCAAATGGTATTTTTTGGTCACATGTGAGGCATTGCCGTACTCGGGAGAAATTGGGGCACAGATTTTGGGGTGCTTTGTCTCCTTCATTCCTTGTGAAAATGAAAATTTTTGAGCCAGAACTGCATTTTTGTGTAAAAAAAATTATTTTTCATTTTCACTGCCCAGTTGTACCACAATTGGTGAAACCCCTGGGGGTTTGAAATGTACACTATACCCCTAGATGAATTCCCTGAGGGGTGTAGTTTGCAAAATGGGGTCACTTGTGGGGGGGTTCCACTGTATTGGTGCTTCGGGGGTCTTGCTAATGCGACATAGCACCCACCAACATTCCACCAGAATCTGAGCTGCAAAATCCAAAAATCACTCCTTCCCTTCTGAGTCCTGCCATGCACCCAACTGGTATTTTTTGGTCACATATGAGGCATTGCCATACTCGGGAGAAATTGGGGCACAGATTTTGGGGTGCTTTGTCTCCTTCATTCCTTGTGAAAATGAAAATTTTTGAGCCAGAACTGCATTTTTGTGTAAAAAATTTAATTTTTCATTTTCACTGCCCAGTTGTACCACAATTGGTGAAACCCCTGGGGGTTTGAAATGTACACTATAGCCCTAGATGAATTCCCTGAGGGGTGTAGTTTGCAAAATAGGGTCACTTGTGGGGGGGTTCCACTGTATTGGTGCTTTGGGGGTCTTGCTAATGCGACATAGCACCCACCAACATTCCACCAGAATCTGTGCTGCAAAATCCAAATATCACTCCTTCCCTTCTGAGTCCTGCCATTTTTTGGTCACACATGAGGCATTGCCGTACTCGGGAGAAATTGGGGCACAGATTTTGGGGTGCTTTTTCTCCTTCATACTTTGTGAAAATGAAAAATTTTGAGCCAGAACTGCATTTTTGTGTAAAAAAATGTAATTTTTCATTTGCACAGCCCAGTTGTATCAAAATTGGTGAAACCCCTGGGGGGTTGAAATGTACACTATGCCCCTAGATGAATTCCCTGAGGGGTGTAGTTTGCAAAATGGGGTCACTTGTTGGGGGGGTTCCACTGTATTGGTGCTTTGGGGGTCTTGCTAATGCGACATAGCACCCACCAACATTCCACCAGAATCTGTGCTGCAAAATCCAAATATCACTCCTTCCCTTCTGAGTCCTGCCATGCACCCAAATGGTATTTTTTGGTCACATGTGAGGCATTGCCGTACTCGGGAGAAATTGGGGCACAGATTTTGGGGTGCTTTGTCTCCTTCATTCATTGTGAAAATGAAAAATTTTGAGCCAGAACTGCATTTTTGTGTAAAAAATTTAATTTTTCATTTCCACTGCCCAGTTGTACCACAATTGGTGAAACCCCTGGGGGTTTGAAATGTACACTATACCCCTAGATGAATTCCCTGAGGGGTGTAGTTTGCAAAATGGGGTCACTTGTGGGGGGGTTCCACTGTATTGGTGCTTTGGGGGTCTTGCTAATGCGACATAGCACCCACCAACATTCCACCAGAATCTGTGCTGCAAAATCCAAATATCACTCCTTCCCTTCTGAGTCCTGCCATGCACCCAAATGGTATTTTTTGGTCACATGTGAGGCATTGCCGTACTCGGGAGAAATTGGGGCACAGATTTTGGGGTGCTTTGTCTCCTTCATTCCTTGTGAAAATGAAAAATTTTGAGCCAGAACTGCATTTTTGTGTAAAAAATTTAATTTTTCATTTTCACTGCCCAGTTGTACCACAATTGGTGAAACCCCTGGGGGTTTGAAATGTACACTATACCCCTAGATGAATTCCCTGAGGGGTGTAGTTTGCAAAATGGGGTCACTTGTGGGGGGGTTCCACTGTATTGGTGCTTTGGGGATCTTGCTAATGCGACATAGCACCCACCAACATTCCACCAGAATCTGTGCTGCAAAATCCAAATATCACTCCTTCCCTTCTGAGTCCTGCCATGCACCCAAATGGTATTTTTTGGTCACATGTGAGGCATTGCCGTACTCGGGAGAAATTGGGGCACAGATTTTGGGGTGCTTTGTCTCCTTCATTCCTTGTGAAAATGAAAATGTTTGAGCCAGAACTGCATTTTTGTGTAAAAAATTTAATTTTTCATTTTCACTGCCCAGTTGTACCACAATTGGTGAAACCCCTGGGGGTTTGAAATGTACACTATACCCCTAGATGAATTCCCTGAGGGGTGTAGTTTGCAAAATGGGGTCACTTGTGGGGGGTTTCCACTGTATTGGTGCTTCGGGGGTCTTGCTAATGCGACATAGCACCCACCAACATTCCACCAGAATCTGTGCTGCAAAATCCAAATATCACTCCTTCCCTTCTGAGTCCTGCCATGCACCCAAATGGTATTTTTTGGTCACATGTGAGGCATTGCCGTACTCGGGAGAAATTGGGGCACAGATTTTGGGGTGCTTTGTCTCCTTCATTCATTGTGAAAATGAAAAATTTTGAGCCAGAACTGCATTTTTGTGTAAAAAATTTTATTTTTCATTTTCACTGCCCAGTTGTACCACAATTGGTGAAACCCCTGGGGGTTTGAAATGTACACTATAGCCCTAGATGAATTCCCTGAGGGGTGTAGTTTGCAAAATGGGGTCACTTGTGGGGGGGTTCCACTGTATTGGTGCTTCGGGGGTCTTGCTAATGCGACATAGCACCCACCAACATTCCACCAGAATCTGTGCTACAAAATCCAAATATCACTCCTTCCCTTCCTAGTCCTGCCATGCACCCAAATGGTATTTTTTGGTCACATGTGAGGCATTGATGTACTCGGGAGAAATTGGGGCACAGATTTTGGGGTGCTTTGTCTCCTTCATTCCTTGTGAAAATGAAAAATTTTAGCCAGAACTGCATTTTTGTGTAAAAAATGTAATTTTTCATTTTCACAGCCCAGTTGTACAACAATTGGTGAAACCCCTGGGGGTTTGAAATGTACACTATAGCCCTAGATGAATTCCCTGAGGGGTGTAGTTTGCAAAATGGGGTCACTTGTGGGGGGGTTCCTAACTTTTAGCATCTTATGGTGCCTAGAAACCTACATGGTGCCTAAAAAATATTCTCATAAAAAGGAGGCTCCAAAATCAAGTAGGTGCTCCTTCTATTATGAAGCCTGTGGTTTGGTCAACGTGCACACTAGGGCCACATATAGGATATTTATGAAAACAAAAGAATTGCGGGAATCAATTTTTAGTCACATTTCTCTAGTAAAATCTACTGTGTTCCTTAGAAAAATGTATTAAAATTGAAAATCTGCTAAAAAAATGAAATTTTGAAATTTCACCTACACTTTGTTTTAATTCCTGTGAAACACCTAAAGGGTTAACAAACTTCCAAAATGCTTTTTTGAATACTGTGAGGGGTGCAGTTTTTGAAATGGCATCATTTATGGGGGTGTCTCACATACAAGTCCCTCAAAGTCACATCAGAACTGAACTGGTCCCTAAAAAAATCAGTGTTTGAAATTTTCTTGAAAATTTGAGAATTTGCTATTCATATTTTAAGCCTCCTAGTGTCCAAAAAAATTAAAAGGAGGTTGTAATAATGATGGAAACATAAAGTATACATATGGTCTATGTTAGTTATTAACTATTTTGAGTGGTATGATTATTTGTCTCACAAGCAGAAAATTTAACATTTTGAAAATTGCTAAATTTTCCATTTTTTTACGACATTTTGGTATTTTTCACAAAAATACACAGACTGTATTGACCCAAATTTACCACTAACTTGAAGTACAATGTGTCACGAGAAAACAATCTCAAAATCACTGGGATAAGTAAAAGCAAAAAAAAGTTATCCCCACTTAAGTGATACATGTCAGATTTGAAAAAAGGGCTCTGTCAGGAAGGCAAAAACAGGCTGCGGCGGGAAGAGGTTAACAAGCTTTATTTTTTTTATTTTTAGAGAGGGAGGAGGGCTTCCATCTTCATGAGAAGCTGAATCAACAGTCATTAACATAGGTCAAGACCTTAGCCTTTCCTTGCCACTTCCTGTTGTAAATAGCCTGTTGCCAAGTTACCGTTTCTCTGTAGATAGTTAAAATTGTATTTGGGTTATTAATTATTATTAAGTTTAGGTTGTTGGATTTTACCCTCTATGATATTGTGCATCGGCCTGAGCAGACAATGTTGATGGACTTGCACGTCAGTGTCATGACTGGTGCCAGTAGCTTCAGCACTAGTAGTAGGAATTGTTTCCTGATATTTTATTGTTTGTCCTCCATTCTGTATACTGAAATGTGAATGTGACAGAAAAAAATAAAATAAGACGCCTTACCCCCATACTCAAATGGGCAGGATGGAGGCAAAGTCAGATCCGCAATACTGTGTGCACTTACACACTGTAGTAAATCAACTCCTCATTAATGTCTTAATGCTACTTTCTGGTGTTACAGGTCCAGAAGACATATTTTTAAGATGACTACACTAAGGGCCCTATTCAGGTTGATTTGTTCGCTTACACACTCGCAAGCAGATGAGTGAATGGTCCGCACACCCACACGGGGAGTAAAGGCACGCCTATAAGGCCAGCAAACCCGTTCGTTCGGATCCACACACAAAGGGGAGTGGTGTGCTAATGCACGTATTCTAACGTGTTCATACAGATCTTAGCCTGTGCACTCAGACTTCCAGCATGTGGACGAGCGGACGGCCAGGCGAACAGGCCCTGCTGGTGTTTTAAACGCCACAGCACGAATCCGCTCAGAAGTAATGTTGAAACCATTGACCAACTACCAAAGTGTATGTTGTTTATTGCATTCAATTAACTAATTGCCTTTCCCAATTACACAACAAATTAACCCTTATTACATGTGTATTTCTTGTGTTCTGAATGTGGCATTTTCCTAAGTAACTCTCCTTTTTGACTGTTTCAAGAGACAAATCCTATTATAGAGGATCTTTTTATTCCTTCAAAGAATTGACGTTTGCAGCGCTACTTTCACATTGAACTGCTCATTTTCTGATAGGATTTTATATGTTGAATGTGTGTTTGTGAGTTACATAGTTACATAGTAGGTAAGGCTGAAAAAAGACTTGCGTCCATCTAGTTCAACCTGGTATAGATATCCATTGCTGATTTGGTAGGTTCTGGTATTTTACAGACAAATTATATTTCTTATTTGTACCCATGGATGTTTTTCTCCAGTAAATGTTTGTCCAACTTTGCCTTGAACGCATTTAATGAGCCAGCCATTACCACCTCTCTGGGAAGAGAGTTCCAGAGTTTGACTGTTCTGACCGTAAAGAAATTCTTTCTACTAGCTGAATGAAATCTTTTTTCTTCTAATCTATACTCATGCCCTCGCGTCCTAGATTCCTTTCTAGTAGAAAATAGGGTGTGTGACAGTTCCTTATATTGGCCCTTGATATACTTGTACATGTTGAGCATGTCCCCCCTTAAACGTCTCTTTTCTAATGTAAATAGTCCCAAATTGCTTAATCTCTCCCCGTAGCTTAAATTCTCCATTCCCCTAATAAGCTTTGTTGCTCGCCTTTGGACTTTTTCTAATTCTATGATGTCCTTTTTATAGTGTGGGGCCCAGAACTGTACTCCATACTCTAGGTGAGGTCTCACCAATGCTTTATATAGTGGCATAATTACCCTTGAGTCCCTAGTTTCCATTCCCCTCTTAATACATGCCAGAATTTTGTTGGCCTTTTTTGTAGCTACATTACAATGGGCACTACATCCTAGATTGCTGTCTATTTGGACTCCTAGATCCTTTTCAAGTATGGAATTACCCAGTTCCTCTCCGCTAAGGTTGTAACTTGCACACTGGTTGTGTCTCCCAAGGTGCATAACCTTACATTTATCTACATTGAACCTCATCTTCCATTTTTTAGCCCACTCATCTAGAATTGCAAGATCATTTTGAAGCATGGTGACATCTTCTGGTGATTTGATGACTTTGCTAAGTTTTGTATCGTCCGCAAAGATGGATACATTGCTGAGTAACCCTATCCCAATATCGTTAATAAAAATGTTAAACAAAATGGGCCCCAAAACCGAGCCCTGGGGCACTCCATTTAGTACCGGTATCATATCTGATACGGCACCATTCACAACCACTCTTTGTTCTCTATTACATAGCCAATTCCCTACCCATCTGCAGATATTTTCACCCAATCCTAGGTTCTCCATTTTATTAATCAATCTCTTGTGTGGGACAGTATCAAATGCTTTAGCGAAATCTAGGAAAATCACATCTACAGCATTTCCATTATCAAGGTTTTTGCTAACCTCTTCATAGAACCCTAGTAGATTAGTTTGGCATGAACGATTTTTCACGAACCCATGTTGGTTAGTACTGAGTAGACGGTGATTATCTAAATATTCCTGGATACCATCCCTTAAAAATCCTTCAAATAGTTTACCCACAATTGATGTTAAACTAACGGGTCTGTAATTAGCGGGATCTTCCTTTTTTCCTTTTTTGAATATTGGCACTACCTCTGCTATTCTCCAATCTTTTGGTACTATACCTGACGATAGTGACTTGCTAAAAATATAATGTAGGGGGGTAGCTAGTTCATCCCTTAATTCCATTAATACCCTCGGATGAATCCCATCTGGCCCTGGTGACTTATTTGTTTTGAGTTTGCTTAGCCTCAGTATTATTTCCTTCGGCGTGAAATCCACAATGAGATCTGGCTTATTTGTCCCGTTTGTGGTAAATGTTCGTTCCACAGTCTGCTCTCCCTTAGTAAATACTGATGAGAAGAACTCATTTAACAGTTTTGCTTTTCCCTTGTCCTCAGTAACACTTTTTCCACTAGTATCAGTTAGTGGGCCTATGTTTTCCTTAATTAAACGTTTACTATTTATGTATTTAAAAAACTTCTTTGGGTTGGTTTTGCTTTCAGTGGCTATGCACTCTTCATATAATATTTTAGCTGCTTTGATTACCCCTTTACAAGTTTTGTTTGATTCTTTGTATTTTGCGAACGCCTCCTCATTCAAGTTATTTTTATAGAATTTAAAGGCTCTGGTTTTATTGTTGATAGCTGACCTTACTTCTTTGTCCAACCATGGTGGCTTTTTTTTGTTGAATTTACCTTTAATTACTTTAGGAATGTATTCAATAGTTAGTGAATCAAGCACCTTTTTTAGAGTATCCCACATTTCCTCTGCATTTTTTCCCTCCATAACCGTTTCCCACCCAATTCCTGTAAGGGCTTCCCTGAATAATTCAAAGTTCGCTTTTCTGAAGTTTAGTATTTTGGCAGATCCTTTTTGATGTAATTTACTGAAGTTGATTTCCAGTGAAACCATATTGTGATCACTATTCCCTAATTGTTCAATTACTTTTGTGTTTGAAAGTAAGTCTGTGTTATTTGTTAATACTAAGTCCAAGAGCGCCTCATCACGAGTTGGAGTTTCTACCGTTTGTGTAATAAACTGGTCTTTAAGTAAGCTTAAGAACCCATTGCTTCTTGCTGATTTACCTGTTTCGTTTTCCCAATCAATGTCGGGTAAATTAAAATCCCCCATAATTAATACCTGACCCTGATTTGATGCTTGTTTGATTTGGTTTAAAAGAAGAGACTCTTCCCTTTCATTTATATTTGGTGGTCTATAGCATACCCCTATTATAAATTTGTTTTTTGGTTTCTTATTATTGTCGGTTATCTCTGCCCACACTGTCTCTGAGTTGTCGTCTTCCAGGTCTGTGCTCATATTTTTCTCACATGATGTTAAGTTATTATTTACATATAGGCACACACCCCCGCCCCTTCTATTTTCCCTGTCTTTCCTGTAGAGTGTATATCCCTCCATGTTTAATGCCCAGTCATGCGACTCATTACACCATGTTTCTGTAATACCAATGATGTCGTAGTCATCCCTACTGATCACCGTTTCAAGCTCCCCGATTTTACTCACTAAGCTTCTTGCATTAGCCAGTAAGCATTTTAATTTATGTTTATTTTTAGATATGGCTCTAATATTGTGATTAGTTTCACCCCAGGACCCATTTGAATTCTTTACTAGCTTCCTCTTTCCCCTCTCCCCTTCAATAGACTCTCTACAGGCCTCCCCACCATGCACACTGCCTGCCCTCTCCATAGTTCCGGGAATTCTTCCTCTGTCATTCCCTCCTTCCCGTATACTAAGATCATCTGTACCTAAGAACTGTAATGGGGTAACGTGATTTTTACAACATAACATTTTATTACATGACATTCCTGATGCACCCTGAGAGTTACCCCCGATTATACCCTTGTTATGTCCCAGGGCTTTGTCTATGTCTCCGTCCCCCCCCCCATCTCCTTCCCCCATATGATTCCTGATCCCAGTCCGGCTTCTCTCCCTGATGGTCCCATAATGTCTTGCTGCCCCCACCCCCCCGTCGCCTAGTTTAAAATCTCCTCCAACCCTCTAACCATCCTTCCCCCCAGCACCGCAGCCCCCTCCTCGTTCAGGTGCAATCCATCACGGCAAAAAAGTCTGTCTCAGTATATCGGTATTAGGCCACACACCCTCTCCCCTTTGTTTTCTTTCCAAGGATAACGGATTATTATTAGTTTATTGAGAAATAAATGTTTTTTATTCACTACAGAAAGTGTCAATGCGTTATTCCACTGGTATTAAGTGGTGAGGCTCGCGCATATTTTCCCTCCTCAGTTTTTCTCCACTGTAAGCTACAGGGTATTATGTAGTATACCCTAGGGAAGTGCCGCAGCATACAGATGGAGCTCCTCTCGCTCTTGCCCCGCCAGCACCAGAATCTGTCCGCTGGCGATCACCGGCAGAGAGGGGCTCCATCTGACTGAGACGCTCCATCTCACACGCACGCGCGTCTCAGTTTCCCGTCGGCGGGGGGGACGGGAACCCTCTCCGTCTCCACTGCAGGGAGACGGACAGGGTTGGGGGGGGGGGCGGCAAGGTGGCGGGGACCCTGGGCGACCCTCGGAGAGGCGGCGGGGACCCGGGGGAGCCCCATTGTAAGGCGACGCACGCGCATCTCGTGCGCGCGCATCCCCTTACGGCGGCTGGTGGGGGATGGCGGATGGCGAATCTTCCGCCATCCCCTGCATAGACGAGACCCGCTGCATCTGCATATTATACACATATTTGAACATGTATGTTTATATATGCTAAGTGGTTCCCCCTGCACGATGGGCCCAATTAAGACCTGATCGCTGCTATGCAAATTAGAAGTGGCCAGGAAAAAGGTCGATGCTGCCCCAATATAGTGAAATTCTGCCTTGCGAATTGATGTGCTTGCTTAGCGAATGGATGTGTACTGCTTGCAAAGACTTCGCAGCTAAGCGAAATGCCAAAATCAATGCGAAACAAGCACCGTGTAGACAAGGACTTACTTGGCGTCTGCGATGAATACAGGCTGATCGTGGTCCGAGTGGACATCACACGCTCTCTTCTAAAATGCTTGGGCACGCCTGCGTTTTCCTAGGCAAGCCTGTGTTTTTCTTAGCAGTCCCACTAAACCGCCGGGTAACACCCCAGATGCCTACTTCCTGTCAATCACCTTGAAAACGACTAGCGAAGAAGAAAGCAGCAGGTTTCGCAGTGTATCAATAACCGGCCAATGTGAGAGTTTGTACAGATGCATTCAGGTCTGAATCAGGCCCTGTGTGGTTGGCATTACAGCCGCTGCTCACAATTCCATTCTCATTCATTCACAAAAAGCAAGATAAACATGCTGCAGTAAACGGAAGAGAAGAGGTATGCCTCTATCTTTTATATATTATATCTATCTACTGTATATAGATAGATATATATCTATCTATATAGCAGGGACTGCCTGCTGACTCTCCTTTTAGATAAGCTAATCTCTCTTCCTCCAAACTTCATAATTAAAAAAAAAAAAAAAAAAAATTTTATATTGATATTTTTTTATACAGTATATGCATATTTTTCTAAATTTTCCTATGTCTTTGTTTTACTGTTTGTATCATTAAAACTCATGCTCTGCTATTGTGCACATTTTTTATAAATATTTTTTACCTTTTTACAAGAAAAATCTGGTGTACGGATAAAAAGTAGCTGAAACCCTATTGTTTGTTTTGCAATTTAGGGGGTACCTGATGCCCTAGAGCTAGAAGGGCATACCTGCACGTCTCTGTGGTCACCCTCTGTAAAATAACTCAGAGAGGATTGACAGCCTTATTGGGACACAAGTGGCGCCTTATATTCCTTTCTCTTTCATATCTATATATCTATATATACAGCATATAGATATATCTATATAGATAGATATATAGATATATCTATCTATATAGATAGATATATCTATATAGAAGTAATTCAGAGCACTCACCACTTCTTTGCAGATAAAAGGTTATTTATTTGTATCCTTTACATGGATGTAGCTGCCAATGTTTTGGGCCTCTGTAGGACCTTAGTCATGGCTCTGTTCATTGTGTGGGTGTGTGGGTGTGTGAATTGACTTTCTGTTAGCATCGATTGGCATGTTGTACAACCTGTACACCATGGGGACTTAATGAGAATAATTCATTAAAATGTTTCCTCTGAGAGACTCAGTTTTTGGGAACCCCCCCAAGATTTGGGATATCCCCAATGAAGAAATTGCTTAAATCTGCAAATAAACCAAAAATATGGAAAATATATAACCAACTACTGCAGTCGGATGGGGGGGGGATTGGACGACTTGAGAGAGAAATGGGAGGGTGACATAGGTCCAATAGCGAGCGAAGAGTGGGCCAGTGCGATGTCATCAGTATCAAAAGCTACAAACTCAACTAGAGTACAACAAGTACAACTGTTTGTGCTACATAGGGCATATCTAACAATGACAAGATTGAGGAAGTTTGGTGGAAGGGCCTCGGACAAATGTCCAAAGTGCCATAGAGCCGTGGGCTCATTTTATCATCTGGTATGGGAGTGCCCAGTAGTGCAGGAATTTTGGGAGAAAGTAAAACAATCTTTGGTTGATCTGGGGGTTAACAGGGAGTGCCTGACGCCGAAATGCTGTCTTCTGAACATATTAGGGGAAGGAAACGTAGGAAAGGAGGATAGATCCCTTATTATCAATATATGCGCCCTGGCCAAGGTAATGATTGCCAGGACCTGGCTGGCAGACAATGGCCCAGAGTTTGAAGGCTGGAAAAGGCTGGTAGAATACACAGTCACACACGAAAAATACGTATATATTCACAGGAACAAGATAAGTAAATTTAATAAAATATGGAATAGATGGATAAATAGTACTAGAAATACATAAATAGGACGCATAGAGTCACAGGTAGAAAACACTGTAATACACGGGCAAACGCACATATATACACAGAGATATGAAAAGCAAATTTAAAAGCACATTTATACACAGAAACAGGAAAAGTTAATAAAAAATAAAAAAAAGAAGAGTATGTACAAGGGATAAACTTTAAGGGAATTATTAATGGAAGATATAGATTCACATAAATTTGGGAAAAAGATAGTGATCTCTTTCTCCCTCTTAAGATTAGAAATAGAAACCACCGCCACTAAAAACACTAGGATATATAAGGAAAGAATTGATTTCCAGCTAGGTCAAGAACAAGAAGCCAGGCCATAAAGGCTGAATATTCCAACAATAGCCTAAAGCCATCAATAGGAAAGTGAAATTCAAATGACCCGGGCATTTATGGAACGGTAAAATCAGGGTCCACTCAGCTAAAACAAATATACAAAAGGGGCGAAGATATACAGGGAGCGGTAAATGGGCCTGTGGTTTGGGCATGGGAAGGGGAAGGGGGGGGAGCATGAGCGGGCAAGTTATGATGTATTGTTGTCAGCTATGATGTCTTAGGCCTCACTGCGTACTTGGGTCCGATATAAAATATATGTGCGATATTCATACTGAAGAGAAGAGAGAGAGAGAGAAAAATAGATAAATCACAGAGAGAGATTAGGGAAACATGATGATATGATATGATATCATAATGACATAGAGTTTTCTTATAATTGATTGTAGATCCAGTTAGATGGATCAACCGATTTTTTAATAGTGTGTATATGTTTGTATGTTTTTCCCATAACCACGATGAATAAGTGGTAAGCACACACAGGGCCGGCAACAGAAATCTTGGGGCCCCATACACTGATATTTCTGGGAGCCCCCACCCCCTCAAGCACTAGTAGTTGTGTGGAGCAGGGAGGAATGGTGGGCATATTGGTGGCAAGGAGTCCCATATAATTGCTGCCCCCAGCGCAGATAGTCTCACTTCTGAATTGACAACTAATACACATTATGCCACAAATCGTGATGCCTACTACATATTATACCACACACCTTAATGCCCATTAGACAATTGATGTTACGCACCATGGCAACCGCCGCACGATGATGATGCTAACCAGGGTTGCATCACCTTTCAAGTGGCGTGAGTTAAGGTAACCGGCAGGGTAGGATGACGTCATCAGCGGGCGCATCCACTCTGTACGGATGATGCGGGGGCGATGTTCTCACTGGTGCTGGTATGATAAAGGTATGTTATTTTTACCCGTGTATTATCCTGATGACGATGTGGTAAAATACATTGAAAACATTTGAACTTCAACTGCATGATTTCCTTCTTTCTTATCCATGTGCGGCCTTTGTGGAGTGTATGTATATATATATATATATATATATATATATATATATATATATATACACACACACACACACACAGACACACGTGTGTGACCAAATTCAGATATTTACTGCCAGTTTGAAGCCATACGTCCTTAGAGACCAATTCAAGTGCAGTATGTTAAATCAAAGCATTGACAAGAGACTGCTATCCAGACCTGAGCTAACACTAGACACGGCCCCGAGAAGCAGCAGTAGAGACCCAAAGTGCACCCCACATATAAAGATTTCTCACCTTAGATGCTGATGTTTATAATGAGCACCAACAATGGGCTGGGGACATTCGCCGGGACACGCAGCTCTTGGCTGCCGCGCAAACAGCCTGTGGATGGTCCGCCGGGACACGCAGCTTCCGGCCGCTGCTTAGAGACACTGACAGCACTGGCTCATGTCAGTGTGTGTAAGCGCCGGCGGCCGGAAGCTGTGTGTCCCGGCGGACCGTCCACAGGCTGTTTGCGCGGCAGCCAAGAGCTGCGTGTCCCGGCGAATGTCCCCAGGCAGCCCCCATGTACTGCAGGCTCAATTGTCTCAGCGGCACCACGGCCACGCTAACAGATGAGTGGCCCGGCGGACAAGCGGGGGCTGAACTTGGGGCCCCTCTGATACTCGGGGCCCGTCACAGCTGTACCCTTTGACCCCCCCTGTCGCCGGGCCTGAGCACACAATAGTGACATATATTTATAAGGTGAACTGGTTGGTATACTAGAGCATGGAGGATGCGACTAGGTCATTAATGAGGTGACCACAGGTGTAGATGATTCCTCATTAGGGATGCTATACATGTGGTGTAATGGTGGGTAGTAGTCAGATGCTGTTTGGTGCAGGAGATGTGAACAGAGCCATGACTAAGGTCCTACAGAGGCCTGAAATGTTGGCAGCTACATCCATGTAAAGGATACAAATAAATAACCTTTTATCTGCAAAGAAGTGGTGAGTGCTCTGAATTACTTCTATTTGGATTTTGTACCACAGAGGAATCGTGGGATACTGGAGCACCCCATGAAAGAAAAACAACCTGAACTGTGAGTGCAATATAAATTGGTATATATATATATATATATATATATATATATATATATATATATATATATATATATATATATCCATCTATTCCCCGACACTCAGTATCTGATGCATTCTCCTTGCTCCTGGTGCCATTTACAAGGGTAATAACCCCTCAAACACACAATCTCACAGAAAGAAGGCACTCAGGAGACTTTTAGATGAAAGTGAAAAAACTTGAAAAACTTCACTCACATTTAATTCAAACAATCATGTTTCGTGGACCGCATTCACATAGTCCTGAAGAAGTGAATGCGGTCCACGAAACGTTGACCTTCTGAATTAAATGTGAGTGAAGTTTTTTATTTATTTTTCACTTTCATCTAAAAGTCTCCTGAGTGCCTTCTTTCTGTGGGATTATTTATATCTATCTATCTATCTGTCTATCTATCTATCTATATATCTATATATCTATATATATATATATATATATATATATATAGGCAAACCAATAACAGGCGGCACTCCAAGGATTTTTTTATATATATATATATATATATATATATATATATATATGATATAGATATAGATATCATCACCCACATTGCCTTTGAGAAAGCTTTATGAGCGAAACGCGTTAGGGTGGTATCTAAGCCACAGTGGAGGAGGGCTACAAGCCCCAGTAGAATACAAACCTCAAACCAGCTGCCCGAACCAGCCTGGACGGACCAGAACCCTATTGCCCACCGAACAACATCAAAGGTGCAAGCCACACCGCAATTGGATATAAAAGGGACATTTGGACCAACTAAAGGAACAATCTCATCATCATTTGGATCCATGCTCCAATCCTACAGGTGGACGGTAAATATAACCACTCTAAACCATTATAGAGGTGGTCCATTGATTCTCCAGGCATTACTAGGAACGGCCAGTGAGGACATACAAATACCCACTTAAAGAGTCCCCCTACCACGTTTTTAGATGAGATCTACCGTGTTTTTTTTAAACAATGTTTTTATAGTTGTTTTTTTTGTGATATATGCCATACAAGTGTGTATTAAATTTACATGTATTTTAAGAAATATAAAAATTTGTAAAGTCAATCCAACATAATTGGTACATTTTTTTAAATCAGCTCTGCATACCTGTTCTTCTGTTTTTTTTTGTTTTCCCGTTCCAGGATTGACACACCTGGTTATTTGCAGCTGCTACTTAGTGTGGCAGCTCTTGTTTATTGCGCCCCTACGGGGACTCTCTCTGGCCTAGCCATAAAGTGGTACCCCAAAAACTCTTTTTGATATATATAGATATATGCTTTATTTATACTGTTTTTATATTTATTGTACACAAATCAAGATTGCTAACACATCAGCAATACAAATACATAACAGAATCTAATAACACAAGTGTGGTGTACATACAATTTTTGCAGAATCCCATGTCTTATACATACTTATAATTTCTATATATTGCCATTTTTATTGAGCGGGTATCTTTCATCTTTCAGTGGGGCATGACGAGAACAATTTGGGGCAGGGGGATTTGGTCAATCTTTTTTTTATGATTTCTTTATTTATTATTTTATAAACATAAAGCATAGTCCACATATATCACAATGATGTCAGATCAATGTTTCCATTATACGACCACAAACGGAGGTACAAACAAATAAGGGAGAAATATACATAATAGGTCTTCACCTTTACTGGAAACATAGTGATATAGTATGCAAGATGTGGAGATGGGAATAAACAAATCGATTATTTCCTTATTGTGGACAACAACGAAAACCAAAACATTAATGAGATATCTGACAAACAATTTCTGAAACGGGGAAGACAAAGGTAAAAAAGGGGGGAGGGAAGGAATAAGTTAGGTAGAAATGAAAATCATGCACTGAGGAAAAATCACAGAGCAAGGGTATCAGTGGTGTGTGATCTTGTCATAGGCTACCATAAGCTAGAAGGGTGCAAAGGCAGAGTAGGTTCTTGAGGTCTTAAATTCCATCCAGTTAAACCAGATGGAAGTATAGTTTTAGTGTTTCTCTAGTACTGTGAAGAAAATGTCTTCCATACACATGTACAAGTCTGGAATCATTCCCAGACTGTCGGTTTATCTGTAATGCACCAGTGCACTGGGAGGACAGCTCTTGCTCTTGCTGCATTATTTAGATGTTTCAAAAGAGATTTTTGATTTTTTTGCTAGGGGCATATTGGAGAAAGAGAGTAGCCAGAAGTCAGGGCCCTGTGGGACTGGGAGTCATAAAAACTTTCATTGACAGTTCCATAATCTTGTTGCAGAATGGGGTTATTAATGGGCAGTCCCACCAGATATGGATTAAAGGGCCTCTATCTTTACTGCATCTCCAACACAAGGGAGAGACCGAAGGGTAGAATTAATGTAATAAGGATGGGCTCCTATACAAGCGTGTCAGTAGTTTATATTGTGTTTCTACCACTTCAAGACTAGTGGAACAGCGAGCCATTGTTTCACTTAAGCTATTTTTTTATTTTACCTTAATTTAAATTTTTATACATACACACAGTAGATATGTTCCAAATATCCATTACATATCCACTGCATAACATTACATACAAATGAAACAAAAAAGTTACATAAAATCAGGGCTGGATTAAAGTCTTTGGGGGCCATGGACAAAAAATGTCTGTTGCCCCCCCCGATGGGGGCATCACCCCCCCTCCCCCAGATGGAGGCATCATCCTCCCCCACTCCCTCCGGATGGAGGCATCACCACCAGCCCCCCCAGCCCCCCCTCGAACAGAGGCATCATCCTCACCCCCGCCATACCTGGGCAGCGTGCGGATCCAGGAAGCGGGGTCTGTGTAGCACTGGCGGGCAGGGGGTTTCTGTGGCGTATGGGCAGTCAGTGGCGGGATCCCTGCGGTCGATGGGAAATAGAAGTGCTACTAGTTCCCATCTGCTGCATGGATCCCCTGCCCACCAGCGCTACCCGACCCCATGCTGCCAGACCTTGCAGCCTACCACCCACCCGCCACTGCAGCAGTGGGGTGGTGGGTGTGGGGGCCCCAGATGTGTGGGTGCCCCGGGGTGACCACCTCTGGCTTTTATGCAGTGGCTTATCCGCCACTGCATAAAATTCATCCTAACAACAAACATACATTCATCCTATTCCAGAAACTGTATTCTTTATTTCTTACAGGAAGTCAGATATTTATTACTATTTTCTCTGCCTTTTCTTGCCTATTCTTTCTATTTATAAACTCTCAAATTAGGTTCTCCTCTTCCACATACTTTTTCCTCATATTTTAGTTTATAATTAGCCTATTATTGTTAATCCAGTCTATTGTCTCCATTTATTTTATTTATTATTAATGTTTCAGGTGGAATTTGTTCTTGTTTCCAATATTGAGCTACAGTATAGCTGTTTTGTTGCTATAAAAATATGGTTTAAAAGGTATGTGGAAGTCGACTTATATTCTTTTGTGTATAATTCTCTAGATTAATATTTAACACCAATAGGTAATGCCTCCTCTCTGATTTTTATTTATGATCTTATTCATTTTATTATTAGGCAGCTGTTTCAGTGTATCGTCGGATGAGGAGAATTTGCTAAGTCAATTTCTAATCTGTAGATACTTATAGAATTCCTTTACCGGGATTCCACATGTCAGTTGTATCTGTGTAAAGGATATCAATACTTTATCCACTTATACATTTTCCAATGTTTTTGTACCTCTAGATATCCATAAATCACGACTGAGATCTGGGATATACTTAGTTATTGTCTGGATTTCTAGATATGTCAATGGAGTTGTAACTTGAGCTGGGGTATTCAAAAAGTGATACTTTAACCCCATGAGTGGTGGGTTTTGCTGGGGCAGGGCAAACCTACCAGGGCAGGTTTGCCCTGCCCCAGCAAAACCCACCACAGAGCATAGGCTCCCTGCACCCACTTGTCCGGGCACCCCCCTCACCTCCGATCTGGCGTTTGTATGCTGGAGGTCCTCTGTCACAGCAGTGACCAAGGCGGCAGGTTTTGGGATGTTTCGGGGAGGCTCGGGAGGACTCTGGCACCTGATTTCTTGAGTCCCCCTGAACATCCCTGAGCCTGCAGCCTGCTCCCTGCAAATAGTGGAGGCAGGGCCAGAGGCAGGGGAGCTCCGGCGTATGAACGCCGGTGCAGAGAGGTGAGGGGCAGCAATGGGAGGGGAAAGGAGGTGGGGGGTGCCTGGACAGGTGATGTGTCAGTGGTGCCCAGCTGCGGGCACCACTGGCGCACACCTTGATAATAGTGGTATGCCCAGAAAATTTCCGGGCATACCACTCAAGTGGTTAAGTGTATCCTTTATTGACTTGGAGATATCTTCAGATATTCTTCTATTATTCTGAGGGATCCAAACTAATTATTTTATATTACATTGTTCCAATAGAGGATGTTCTAATTGTACCCAAGGTTTATTACCATCGTTACTGATGCCCTCTGGGACTTGATTAAGTATACAAGAATGTTTATATAATTCTAAATTTGGGAGTGTTATTGATATAGGCCTCACTTAATATTTCTTTGCTATTTTGGGTTTTTTATTTTCCAAAAATATCTATTCATGATTGCAGTAAATATTCCTATCCAATATTTTGGGAGTAATCTCAGTATTGGCCTAAAGATTTAAACTATCTTGAGTAAGAAAAACATTTTACTTGTTGCTACTCTGCCCATTCCGGGAACTTTGTGGTTTATCCAATTTTAACTTTCTTCTATAGGTGTTTTAAAATTGGTATATTATCATAATCAATCAAATTCTCTTCTTTATCCACCAAGTTTATTCCCAAATATTTTAGTGTTTTAGTTTTCCAATTCAATTTATGCCTCATGCTTCTCTTTTAATAATAATAAGTCTACCAGTTTAACATTCATGGCTAATATCCCTGTTTTTTTTAATTTAATTTATAAATTCAAACTCTTGTATATCCATTTATAAAATGGACAAGGGTGGGTAGGGAGCTTTCAGGTGTGGTGAGTAAAAGAAGAACGTCATCAGCATATAATAGGGTTTTTATGTTGTACGTTATTACTTACAGGAGCTTCTATAGCCTGTGATCTACATATATTTTTTACGCAAAGGGTTCTATGGAAAGAACAAAGATAATTTACACTCTTGCAGGGTCCCATTCATAATTGGGAATCTAGAGGAAAAACATCCATTACAGTAGATGTGTGCATAGGGAGCTGAGTATAGGGCTAAGATTGCTTTCAGAAGTCTACCCCCCATCGTGAATTTCTTTAATACTGCCTCCATATAGCCTATCAAAGGCTTTTTTGTGGGTCAAGTGACATAACCATCAGGGGTTCTTCTTTGATTGCAAAGTGCTCCATTATATCTATTGCCCTACAGATATTCTCTGTTCCCTGTCTGTTGCTAACAAATCCTACCTGATCCAGGTTTACCAGGTCAGGCAAAAGTTGTTTCAGTTGGTT
This sequence comes from Crinia signifera, assembly GCF_055691185.1. Taxonomy (NCBI): domain Eukaryota; kingdom Metazoa; phylum Chordata; class Amphibia; order Anura; family Myobatrachidae; genus Crinia; species Crinia signifera. The sequence goes on along the minus strand of NC_139224.1, from coordinate 138,031,184 downwards.
GGCAATAATCTTTGCATATATTTTAATGGCTGTATTTAACAGGGCAATATAGTTTTGTGTGCACTTTGGAGCTTTCCCCTCTTTAGTTGTTGTCACCAGATGCTCATCGAGCATTTCTGCTAGAAATGTCTCTCTTTCTATTGCCGCTTCAATGTATAAAACAGCAATGGGACTAATTTTTTCTGGAAGTTTTTAGAAAATTCATAAATAAACCGATCTGGGCCAGGTTTTAATTGTCTCTACTATGTCTTGGGATGTCAGTAGATTATTCAACTTTATACTTTGCTCTAGATCTAATTTGGGTGGGTTATTTTAGTTAAAAACGCATCTACAGTATCTCTCCCTTTGTAGGTTGAATAGTATATTTATCTATTCTAAGAGTATATACATGTTTATAATATTCAGCACAGATTTTCGGAACTTTCAATGGGTTTGAGACTTTGATCTCTTTCCTGGTTTTTTCCCTTTTAATTTTTCTTTATTCCCTTCACTGCTATAGTCTTTGTTGAAATCTCTCCATACTTCTTGTCAATTGTCTTTTATACTATTATTTTCAATCTCTTCCCTTACTTTAGTTAATTTTCCCTTATTTTGTCATCTTTGGGGTCATCTTTGGGGTTTTATTTATGTTTTTCTTCTAATTCTTTGGTTCTTGTGTAGTTTCACGGCGCCATGCTACTTCTGGGTTGGGTACGCTCACCAAACTATCTAAAATAAAGTAACTTAACTCCATGCCAACGTGGATAGTTCATACCCCCACTATCCACATTGGCATGGAGTTGATTTTAGATAGCGTGGCGAGCGTAGCGAGCCACTGAGCCCGCAGCGTGGGCGAGCGAAGCGAGCCCCGCAAGGGGACTCAGACGCACCATGCTGGCGCTGTGAAACTACACAAGTATCAATTCTTTTACCTGATTCTGCTGCTTTATCTTGTTTTTCCTTCTTCTTTTTTATTTGATAATTGCTTTGAGAGTATACCAAAAGTGTATTTGGTTTGTTTCTTCAAGGTGATTGTACCTGCCAAATTATTCTAAAGCTTCTTTTATTTGACGCCTACAGTAGTATTTATTTTCTTAAGTAAGTAAATAGTACAGTAGCTTCCGTGTATTATGTCTAGGCACTATAGCTGTATTGTCCCATGTTATTATTACTGGCGCATGGTCTGACCATGTTATTGGCAATATCTGTGCCTTTTTAATTTGTTGGAGGGTAATTCTATCAGACAATATGAAGTCCAATCTTGAATATGTTTTATGTGGATTTGGAAAGAACGTGTAATCTCTTATTGTTGGGTTTTTAACCCAGTGATGGGGAAAGAAAAGAGTGTCTTTTTTGTTGGCGCACAGAGGTAAGTTTTTAACCCTCCAGATGTCATAGAGCTACGCTTCTCCCATTAATATTCACTTTTTTTTAGGTATGTATGACTGTTTGGGATCTTTTAGTCTGTATAGTGCTAGATTTATCCATAAATGGGTCTAATGTAACATTAAAGTCACCCAACATATTAACTGTCTTTTTTTCCAATTTTCTCTAGTTCTTTCAATACTCTCTTAATAATTTTTTATTGTGTGGTATTAGGGCATATATTGTTAAAAGTGTTATTTCTTACACATTTATTAATCCATTCAACATAATATACCTGCCATCCTTATCCACTTTTTGTGGTTCTAGTTCAAAATGTATGTTTTTCTCAATAAAAGTAGGTACTCCTCTTTTCCTGGATTCAGTATGAAATCCCGGTGGTCGGGATCCCGGCGTTCAAAATCCCGACGCCGGAATCCCGACCGCTGAAATCCCGACAAGGGGGGACGTGGATCGCCCCCCCTTGCGGCCTCGCTGCGCTCGCCACGTGGATACCCCTGGAGGGAGAAAGTGTCGGGATTTCGGCGGTCGGGATTTCGGCGGTCGGGATTCCGGCGTCGGGATTCTGAACGCCGGGATCCCGATCGCCGGGATTTTAACTGCATCCCCTTTTCCTACATATATCATTTGCCATATATGTTTTGGTGTAACTATGATCCCCTAAATTAGAGGTTTATTCTTGAAATGTGTGTCTCTTGTACCACTGCTGTATATATTTTTTGGGAGTATAATTATTGTAGAACCCCTTTCCTCTTTTGTGGTAAATGTAGTCCCTTTGCATTGATAGTTAATATTTGTAGCATTTTATTTATTACCCTTTTTTTATAGTCTTCTTCTCTGCTCCTTTACCATCCGTAATATAACTGACTCCTGCATTTTTCTACTTTATGTAAAACCTGAAATATCTAATACTCACATCCTGACAACAATTCCTGCATACAAGAATACAAAACATTCAAAACATTTAACACGGTACTTGCTGGGTGCGATGAGATGTGCGCTCCCACACACATCTCATCACACAGCTCAAAAAGTATGTGCTGCACATATACATACATATCTAGATCTATTGTAAGAGCTTAATTGCTCTCTACATCTTGAGACGTTCATTTAATATTTAGGGGGTAGTGGTTAGTTTACCCATCACCTCATTTATTAACCCTTATTTTCTGCTTCTTTCAGAATTTTTTTTTTTCCAACCCATGATGGGAATAACAATAGCATTCTAAAGGGAAATACTATACTTAAGAGGTGTCAATTCATTTTTATCTAATCATCATAAAGAATATTTCCCCTACTAGGTCAATTACATTTTTATCCAATCAAAAGGATCCTTAATCCGGGCTGTGCTGTTTGGGGTCGCAGTTGATTGTAGCTCACCTATCTGAATTTTGGACTGTGCTGCAGTCCCACATCTGCAACTGCCACTGGCATGGATGTCCAGAAACAGAGCATCTTGTCCCTCCTGGAATGGGTCATGTTAGGAGGTATGTGTTGATGGGTTGCATAGTTTGGTAACAACCTCTGCATCCTCTGAGCTAGGCAACCTCGGCGCTAATGAGCCACGTCAGCCGCCCTGGAACATGTCAATCAGCAGAGGGTGAGCAGGCGGGTGCTGCACCAGTCGGGAACTCAGAGCCAGCGGTGCTCACATTTGGCTGGGAGGCATAGACCAATGCCCTAGGCAATTGCCTAGTCTGCCTATGCCTAGGGCCGGCTCTGCATTGTATCTATATCAATATCAGTATCTGGGGAATGAATCAATGCTACTAGTCACCCATTTGAAAAGGCTAGGTTTTCCAACTGAGTGTTAGCATACTCCTCTTTCCCCGAGAACAAGTCTATTAAATATCGAAGGTGTGAGGCTAAGCCGTTCAAAGTTTGGGAGATTAATTCCACTTTTCACTTTGGGCTGGTGGGGTTTACAGACTTATTCTAACCTTTTTCCCTTCCCAAATGAATGTTTATTTAACCAAACTAACTTATTTCCTTATTGGACAAGAAAACTGGGAGTGTCTGTATTTCAGGAATATCAGGAACGCAATCATCGGTACTTATGTAATATCTGGGCTCCCATTTTTCTTATGAGACCGCGTCTCCTCGCGGGGCTCTCTGCGCTCGCCATGCTTCGGGCACGGTGGCTCGCTGCGCTCGCCACACTATATAAAATCAACTCCATGCGTAGTTGGATAGTAGGGGTATGAAAAAATGGGGTGCATTTAACATGGGAGCCCAGATAATACATAAGTACCCAATCATCTTTATTAAGTTTATTTGTCCTATAAGAGATATCGGCAATTTAACTCACCCCTCGACTTCTCTTGCATAATTTTTAAAATTGCTACTTTCATATTGAGATCATATAGGAGCCTAAGATCTTTGGGGAGAATTACTGGTATGTCTCTCTCTAATAATCACATACAGGTAAAACATCACAGTAGTTGGAAGTGTCATTAGAGGAATGGCTGTATCTATAAATCACGTACAGGTAAAACATCACAGTACCTTGAAATGTCATTAGACGAATGGCTCTAGCTATTAATCACATACAGGTAAAACATCACAGTACCTGGAAATGTCATTAGAGGAATGGCTGTATCTAATAATCACATACAGGTAAAACATCACAGTACCTGGAAATTAGAGGAATGGCTGTATCTATAAATCAAGTACAGGGAAAACGTTACAGTATAAGGAAATGTGATTACTCCTGTATAAAGGTCCATTTCATTGTCCATCATGAAGGTTGCATTACGGTGATCAGTTCATAAACAAATGTTTCAAAACATTGTCACATTACTGTCAGAATAATGTACCATATATCTCCTCACAGTGTACATATTTTACACCTATCCGAATATGGCCAGATGAAGAAAGCATTCTAGGAAAGGAGTCACTTAGCCAATAGCATTTTTTAGTTCCTCACTTCATTGTGAATTTTATGAACAGCTAGGAACCGCCTCTTCTTTATAAATTCGCCATGGGGCAGATTGGTGTCCCACAGATATTCAGGAGACAGCACCTTGGTAGGTTTATTGTATACCAGATACCTGTTGAGGTGAGATTCCTCCTGCCACACAGCTTCTATAGACTTGATCTGGTCCTCTATGATGCCTTTCTGACAAGCCAGGCTGAGCTTGTAAATTTCTTCCACTTTTCCACCATATAAAGCTGCCATGTAATAGAAATCTCCTTGGCCAGGAGGTATGTATGCTGCAGAAATTGGTCGACGCTCATAAGTAAAGGACTCCAGTTTAGCGAGAAAGTATCCTGGGTGGAGAGTGGCTACAAGGTCACCAAGAATTTCAACTCCCATGTGATCATTAAACACCATATCCACATCGGCACATATCAAGTAGTCGATCTCTTTCGGCATTCGTTCCTTAGTGAAGATTGTGAGTGCCTCCATCCTTCTCATCGATACATCCTGCCAGCGTTGGTCGGCGGTGACCTCGTGAAGTTGTAAGATACGATCATTAGCCAGTTTGGGTTTAACCACATCGCTGACCTTGTCGGTGAACACATAATATGTGACTTTGTGGCCAACCATAAAGAAACGTTCTGCGGAATTCAGGAATGGCAGAAGGAACCGGATATACCTGGAAAGAAATACTTTATCATTGCTCAAAACATACTCAACTTACGACACCAAACAAACCCAGGAAACACTAGTGATCCACATTATATTAATGCTGTGATAGGGTCAGCGCCACTGCTGGTTATAAATGCGTTTACTTATGACCCTTGATAGCCTAGAGAAAGCATAGTGATAGAGATGTTACTTCATAATGTTTGTAGATGCTTGGTAGTGATAGCAGTCAATTAATAATTGACATTACACTACATGTTGAGCATCCCTTATCCAAATATCGGTTATCCAAATTATTCCGAACACCATAGTCTCCAAAATGTACTTTCATTTAGAAAAAAATTGCTAATATCCTACTGGCTATATCTGTAACTGGCACTACTGGGGAAATTGCATGTAACTGGCACTAAATATGTGCAAGGACATGAATGCTTGGCATTCAAATTCAGTGTCTGAGATTGTATACAAACTTTGTTCCATGTTTTAAAACCAAATTTCATGCACAAATAAGATAATACTGTGTGTATGTAATGTGTTTGATGTGCTTATACAACATAAATGCAACTTACCTGAAGATACCTCATTCAAATATTATTCCAAAATACGGAATAATCCGTTATCCAAAATTCTTCTGGTCCTGAGCGTTTTGGATAAGGGATACTCAACCTGTATTTGTACCAGTGGTGTATTTATAATGAGTACCAGAGGGGCCAACACCGCACACACTGCACCCATTTTATTTATACTTACCCTGCATATATCAGCGGCAGCAGGAGTGTTGCGGAAATCCCAGAAAAACTTGCGCTGTGCCCATTTTTCGGGGATTCGCACATGCGCAGTAGGATCTGAGCACTCTAGTGCTCAGACCCTACTACACAGCTACGCTGCTTCCAGCAGAGAGGAGAGGGCCTGGCAGGGAGGTTTCCTCCACATAAATGGAGCATGCAATAGGCTGCAATATATGTTGCACAGGTCAAACCAACAATTAATGTAAGGAGTTGGTTTAGACTAGTAAAGCAGTAATATAGTGGGTGGCATTTAGCCACCATCCTCTTCTCCAACGACTGGGTCACGCCAAGGAAGGGTCCCCCCAGACATGGGGGGAGGCAGTAGAGATTGCTGGTATCCCACAGCCCCTCCTTTGGCAACGGTTGAGAAGAGGTGAAGGGCACACATCTTAGAGGCACATAGATACTCTAATATACGGCCTCTCTTAAGGACACTAGAAGATATATGCCAGACAGCCCAATTTTTTTGTAAAACTGACAGACAGTCATAATAAATAGCCCTATCATGGACAAATATGTGGGCAAATCCCAAAAGGGCAGAAAAGGGAATACTTCTGCATGGTCAAAAGACAATAAAAATAAAGGTCAGTCCTTTAACAGCCCTTCATCATCTCTAATGGTTGAAGATATATCATAAGATATATCTGACTTCTAACAGTATAGTATGTCGTCTGTTTCAAAGGCACAGGAGATATCTGATATACTGTCCCCCTTATTGAACAAAAAAATGGCAGGCCTCAAGGAAGCCATAGACTCTGTGGTTGCACAACTTAAAGAATGTGGTGCACGCTTTGACGAAGCGGAGCAATGACGAGCCAGTGTAGACGAATATCCAGCAATAGCTAATGCTACTATAGCTGCTCAAGAAACATCTCTGACAGCTATACAATATAAATTGGAAGAGCTAGAAAATAAAAATCATCGAAATAATATACGCCTGATTGGCTTGCCTGAGTCAGTTAAAAACAAGGACCTGATGGAAATAGTCTCAAAGTGGCTTCCTAGAGAGTTACAATGTTTACCAACATGCGGCCACATTCTCATGGAAAGAGCACGTCTTATAGGCCCAGAACAACAACCAGATCGAAGCAGACCACGCCCAGGACTCTTTAAACTTCTGAATTTTACAGATAAAGTTATTATCATGGACGCATTCAGAAAAGCTTGTGACCTGGAATGCCAGGGGGGAAATTACTGCGGTTCCATGATTTCTCCAACTAAGTGGCAATGAGAAGAAAGGAATTTACACCTGTATGTAATTCATTGTATAAAGTACAATTTGCACTTCTATATCCTGCAAAGTTAAGGATACATCATAATGGGAAGCAATATGTTTTTGACACAGCTCCGCCAGCCCACTCCATTCTGGCTTCCTTGTCAGACAGGCAAACAGATCGTTCTGGGATTACGGACTTGCAGGGACATGCAAGTATAATTTCACTCACAAGAATTGATAATGAAAACTGACAAAAACCATCAATTGGTATACTATGTTGTTAGGTATATTCTTCTTTTCTCTTTTCTTTTATATTTCTCCCTTAGCCATTTAAGAGGGTATTGGTATCACTGCTGTCACTTACCAGAGTTGATAAAGAAGACTGATAAAAATCAACAATTGTTAAATCATGCTGCTAGACACTTTTTTCTCCTTACTATTATTGCTTCACAATGACATTATTAGTTAGGGTAAGACACACAAAAATTGAGAAAATACTAGTCACAGATCATGCCCCCACATGGTTAAGCAGGTGATTGACTGAGCCGCCCCCCCCCCACTCCCTCCTGGAGTTCGTCCCCCCCGTGCTGGTCATTGTCAGCGGCGGGGGTAGAGCCCACAGCAACCCTCCTGGGGCCCATACGGAGCCGCATCTCTAAGCCCCCCCCCCCAGCATCTCCCGCTACCAACTCTCCCCCCCTGTGCAGCCGTATCTCCCATCCCCCCTCCCATGGAGCGCGGTGGCAGGAGCCGAATCACCCAGCCCCCTCCCGTGGAGCGCAGTGGTGGCGGCGGCCGCATCACCCCCGCTGCCCGTGGAGTGTGTGAGCGCCAGGGCGCCCCTCCACCTTGGGTGCTCTGGTGCCTCGCACCGGCCCTGGTTACATCTAAACCAGTTCTTCGGGGTGATATCATAGCATATGTAGCAGCCAAACATCAGCAACTAAACAATGAACTTAGCAGAGAAGTCTCTATTTCATATTCTACTATGCTGGGTAATAATACATCTCACAAATCATATGTAGAAACAAAAGCATTGTATGATACACTCTGTACGGAGAAAGATCCAAATAATCTAGAATGCCCCCAAAAATCAATACTTTAGATGGAGGAATAAGGCGGTTAAGTTATTGGCCTCTTTAATTAGAAGCAAACGTCCAATAAAATGTATACCCAAACTAGTATTAGGGTCACAACAGCTAAATATGACAACTGATATTGCTAATTCTTTTTTAAAATATTATTCTCAAGTATATGAAGCACCTCCTTATAATCCCTCTCTGGGAATGGATTTTGTCAAAAGATCTAATGTCCCAAAGTTAATACAATCTGAAAATATGGATCTGACAAAACCTGTCTCAGACAAGGAAATAAGAACGGTCATTCGAAATTCTTCACCTACAGCTTTTTTGACAAATAACGGTATGAATACAACAGACTTTACCCTTTATCGGGGCACTAGGCAGGGTTGCCCCCTATCCCCTTTGTTATTTGACATACAGTAGAATTAGATCCATTGATAAGTCATTTTTATTCAAATGAATTATGGCAAGGTATACAAATTGGTCATAATATATTGGTATATAATATATTGAAGGTATCGGCATTCGCCGACGACCTCTTACTATATTTTACAAACCCACAAGAAGCAATCACAGGTGATCCGAATATTAGAAGAAATATTTTTAACGTGTTAAAGCTAGCACTTGGACCAGCGAAATGCATTGGTGCAAATCCGGATCACTGCTATCCCAATTTGGAATTCACCTGCTTATTGATCTGACCACTTGGTCCCACACACTGGATGTCTTTGGTGTTATATCCTGAAGAACTGGTCACATTTACTTGTGAGGTACAGAGTGGTCCACCATCCAAACACAGGACAGCTCCCTCTAGCGATTCCCAGGACTTATAGTGCCAGACGGACTCCTGTTAATTGGGACTGCTGCTATTGGACAGTGCAGATTATATAAACGTCCACCTTTGGGCTCATTATAATATAGCTTTTTGATCTGGATTCACTGTTGTTTCTTATTATAGATTTTTAATATTGTGATTTATATGTGTTTATTAAAAATGGTTATTTAATTTATTCACTTGGTATAGTTCATTTATGTGTGCTGTTTATCTGTTTTTCTTTTTTCTTTGTGATCCTAATATTATTTGATTGTGAACAAGTGTCAGGATTCAGGATAAAAAAAAACAAAAAACTAAGGCACTAGTATTACATACCAAACAGATACATTCAACAGATATATACAATATTACTAGGTAATTCATCGCTCCCTACGGGCGCTCTTCACACTGTCGTAAGGGGCTCTGCCCCATTAACCTGTGAATGTCTTTATTACATGAAATAGGGTTTGTGCAGGAGGGGCGGGTCTAGTATACTGTGCCCCCTTAACCTGTGAATGTCTTTATTGCTTTATTATATGGTTTGTGCGGGAGGGGCGGGTGGGGAAGTAGAGCAGGTGTGGGGGCGGCAGGTGTGGTGTTTCAACAGGTGGATGTGGTGCTGCTTTGGTTGGTTGAGTGCCCGGTGCGGTGTTGATGTGGGTGAGAGTTGGGTTCAAGGCTGCCGTGGGTGGGGGTGGTTGCAGGTGCGGGTGGGCTTCGTGTGGGTTGGTGGGGTGTACCGGTTGAGTGAGGGGCAGTTGAGGGGGTGCTTTAAGTGCGGTAACAATGGTGGTATGGCAGGGTAGGTATGGGAGCGTGTGTACTGAAAATGGGTGATGGGTGGGTGCTGGGTTGGTTTGGCTGGGTTGGGGGGTACTGCGGGTTGAGAAGGTCCGGGTGCAGGGGTGCCGTGGGTGAGTGCATTAGTAGGGCGGGTGGGAGAGCAGTGGGTGCTGAGTTGCTGCAGGTGGTGGAGAGTGTCCAGTGATGTTGTGGGTGTGGAAGGGGTGGGTGCGGGTGTGCTGCAGGTGGTGGAGTTGCACTAGCAGGGGTACTGTGGCTGGGGCAGGTGTGGTGGTGTTATGGGTGGGCGAGGAGCAATTGCAGGGATACTGCAGGTGGGTGAGGGTCAGGTGTGGTTGATTAGTGTGTGGGTGTGGGTGTGCTGCATGCGCAGTAGGTGTGGGTGCGGTTGGTGGGTGCAGTGTTACCGGCTTGGGGAGGAGCGGGTGTGTAACTGGTGTGTGCAGGGATGGCATGGGTGGGGGGGTGTTGTTTTCGGGGGTACTGCAGTTGTGTTTGGGTGAGGTGCAGAGTGGGCGCGGGTGGTGGGAGAGGTGTGTGCAAGTGTGCTGTGGGTGGGGAAGGGGTGGATGTGTTGCTGATGTGGGTGGGAGGTGTGTCCATGATTGCTGTTGGTGTGGGAGGTGCGGGAGTGGCAGATGCGCTATGGGCATGTGCAAGGGTAGTGTGGGTGTTGAGGGGCCGCTTTGGTGGGTTGTGGAGGTCCATACTGTGGTAGGGGAGTGGCAGGTGCCGTTCCAGGCTTTTTTTCCTGAGGGCAGCCTGTAGGATGTCTGTGAGCAGGCTGCAGTGAAGGGAGGATGGTGTGTAGTAAGTGGGGCAGGAGGGTAGATGATGTGCAGTCAGTGTGGCAGGAGGTAGAAGATTTGTGAATATTCAAACTATAATAGCTCGTATACTGGCAGATTTTAAATCCTGGAAATGCCTTCCTCTTTCCTTTATTGGGAGATGTCATTGGATCAAAATGGTGGCTTTTCCACATTTATTATATTCTATACAAATGCTACCGTTTATGCCCTGGGAGGAATAAATCTGCTTTGTATACGCAGCTATGTTCTGGCAGCCAACTATCGATATGCAATAGACTGGATAAATAATACCGATAATTATGAAAGCATTCTGCCCAGACATCCCACTAGTTTACTACTGTACATATGAGACCTTCTAAGTTTCCATCTAATGTCTCAGACAATCCATTATTGACCTCCACTTGTACTGCATGGAGATCCGCTCGCTCTAGGTTGGGGTTATCCTCGTACAAATCAATAAGAGCGGCAACAGCGGACTCCCGGAATAATATAGGGAATATACCCATCTGCATTACAGTGTCTGTGAATGTGACAGTCATGTACAGATGTAGCGGGGGTCATCTTTGCATGGCGGCCGGCTACCGCCAGGGGCGCGCACGCATGAGACACTTGCGTGCCCCTAGACAACGGAACCTGCCGTTGGTCCCCGACGCCTCCCCTGTCGTCGCCGACATTCTGAACTGAATTGTATGTAACAAAACATATTTAAAGTGTTACATGGTGTAAATTTTAACTGAAAAATTTCGGTACTCTTTACCTAGAAGGGCACCCGTCGTGGTGATCGCGGGCATCGCGGGCAGTACATTAACGGCCGCGACGCGATGCCCGCGATCACCGCGATTTCCCATAGGGTTCAATGTTAAATTTTGTGCTGACCGCAATTTTACATTCAATGCTTCAATGGCCGCGATTTGGCCATAGGAATCAATGTTAAATGGGCTACAGAGCCCAAATAGGCACAATTAACCCTTAAATGTCCCCCCAAATTTGTAACGCCACCCCACGATCCACGCCAACCCGAAGCGTGGCGAGCGCAGCGAGCCCGCGAGGGGCGGCGGTACGCGTCCTCCGACCTTTTCATGCCCTACTATCCACGTCGGCGTGGAGGTGAGAATAGAATAGTGTGGCGAGCCCGAAGCGTGGCGAGCGCAGCGAGCCCCGCGAGGGGACGCGGATACCTTCACAGTTATACGCGTCCCCTCGCGGGCTTTACAGGTGTCCGTGGCGACGCGGACACCTGTGAAGTCCGCGAAGGGACGCGTTTACCTGTGAAGGCATCCGCGTCCCCTCGCGGGGCTCGCTGCGCTCGCCACGATTCGGGCTCGGTGGCTCGCTGCGCTCGCCACACTATTCTATTCTCACCTCCACGCCGACGTGGATAGTAGGGCATGAAAAGGTCGGAGGACGCGTACCGCCGCCCCTCGCGGGCTCGCTGCGCTCGCCACGCTTCGGGTTGGCGTGGATCGTGGGGTGGCGTTAAAAATTTGGGGGGACATTTAAGGGTTAATTGTGCCTATTTGGGCTCTGTAGCCCATTTAACATTGATTCCTATGGTAAAATCGCGGGCATTGAGGCATTTTACAATAAAATCGCGGTCAATTATCCTTTTTAACATTGTTCCCTATGGGAAAATCGCGGTCATCGCGGGCAGCCGATTTTTATGTACCCGCGATTTACCCGCGATGCCCGCGATGACCGCGATTTTTTACCCCCGACGCCCGCGATTCCAATCGCGGGCGCCCTTCTAGGTAAAGAGTACCAAAATTTCTCAATAAAATATATATGGAAAAAAAAGAAGTGTCCTTCAGTCAGAGTATTGGAGGACAGAAAGATTAATACTCTTTGCGGGGTTGCAAGATTATACTTGAAGAGATGGCAGAAGTACCCTATACTTGTAGTTAATATTTTTGTTCAGACCATTTGGTGCTATGGTCTCCAGTTTAAAGATGACCTTTTTCTTTTGAGTAGTTCTTTGTTATTGACCGTGCCTCTGATTCCCATTTTAACCTTTTTTAAGGTAGAAGACTTTTAGATCATTGTAGATTCTGTGGTGCTCATAATGAAAGTATTTTGCAACCGTCGTTAGTTTTTTATGCCATTTCAGATATCTTGGTGCCATTTCGTATTGCTCTAAAATACATTGCTTTAGTGGTATTGAGGTCATCACTATGTACATAGTTTGGCAAGAACAGGTAATGCAGTAGGTTACATTATTGGTGTTGCACTTGAAAAGGTCCTTGATTTTAATTTCTTGATTGTATTTGTCTCTGATGGAGGTGATATCGTTCTTAACATGCTGGCATGCATTGCATGTTCCAAAATGTATTGTTACTGTTCTCTGTGTCTTCTTACGAGGTGGGCAGTAATGGCTTTGTACCAAAGTATCTCTTAGGTTTGGTGACCTTTCTTCTGTGTCTTTCTTCTTGAATACCAGGGTTTCTCTGTTGATTGTCAGGCATTGATGTTGGGCTAGTTTTATTGATCTTCTGTAGGAAAAGTGGACCAATCCCTATCCCAAATTCAAGATTTACAAAGAGAAAGTTTATTTGTCCTGAAGGAGAGAAGAGATGATCAAACTGACAAATTCAAATGGTCATTTGTAACCAACTATTCATCTCAACATAAAGACCTTAAAAATATAATTGGGAAACACTGGGGACAAATTGGGAAAATTATTGGTATAGAAATTCCACCAAAACCCGTGTGTATATTCATAAGGACCTAACTTAAAGTCAAACTTGTCAAGAGCTTATGTCCAGTGTCCCCGAAAAAATCCACGATCAATAGGCTTTTATCGCTGTGGAACATGCATGGGGTGCAAAGCAGTTACAAATAACTTCGGGTCAAAAATAACAGAGGTTATTATTAACGGAAAAAAACACGTCATTAAAGATTTCTTGACTTGTCATTCCTATAATGTAATTTGTGCCATCGAATGTGAGTGCAAAAAATTTTATATAGGAAGAACTAGTCGGCCCTTTAAAATCCGGATGAGCGAGCACTTACGGAACATCCGGAAAGGGCTTGAAACGCATGCCCTTTCGATGCAAGCTTACAGGGAAGCCTGTTACATACCATCCGCTTAATTGTCTACACTTGTGTTGTGGACCAACACACTCGGTGAGAGTCCATTGTGCTATACCCCAAATTTTATGATGTTATTTTATGAATAAAATACGGTACAGTCTTTTTCTTTATATATGCTCACTGGACAAGTCTAAAGCCTTCACGGTGACGTTATTGCCCCCTGAGGATGTGCTAATTGTCTACCCTAAAAAAAGTAGACCACCTTGTAAGAGTATGAGTCCAGTCAAATATAAATACTCTGGAAAAAGGGTTTTATTAGTGTGTCAAAGTGTATTACACTATTGTGTTCTCTTTTTTCCTTCTCTTTTGGGTTAAATTGAGAAACCTGGAAAAGTGAATTTGGTCAGCCCCCAGAAATTGTCAGTATCTCTTCTTGTTTTCACAGTAATGGCTTTGTACCAAAGTATCTCTTAGGTTTGGTGACCTTTCTTCTGTGTCTTTCTTCTTGAATACCAGGGTTTCTCTGTTGATTGTCAGTCATTGATTGGGCTAGTTTTATTGATCTTCTGTTGTATCCTTGCATCTTCAAACATCCTATGAGTTCCTTGCATTTTTATTATTTGTTTTGAAGTCTGAACAATTTCTCCTATATCTTTAGGCCAATACTGAGATTACGCCCAAATTATTGGATAGGAATATTTAATACAATCATGAATAGATATATTTGAAAAATTAAAAACCCAAAATAGCAAATAAATATTTAGTGCAGCCTAGATCAAGAGGAGTAATTTTCCCAAATTTAGAATGATATCAACATGCTTGTATACTTAATCAAGTCCCAGAGGGCATCAGTTAGGATGGTAATAAGCATTGGGTATAATTAGAACATTCTCTATTGAACCAATTTAATATAAAATAATTTGTTTGGATTCGTCAGAATAATAGAAGAATATCTGAAGTTATCTCTAAGTCAATAAAGGATACACTTAAAGTATGGAATCGCTTTTTGAATATCCAAGCTGGATTTACAAATCCATTGAAATATCTATAAATCCAGACAATAATCTATAATAATCTATAAAAGTATATCCCAGATCTCAAACGTGATTTATGGATATCTAGAGGTACAAAAACATTGGAAAACTTATAAGTGGATAAAGTATTGATATCCTTTACACAGATACAACTGAAATGTGGAATCCCGGTAAAGGAATTCTATAAGTATCTATAAATTAGAAATTGACTTAGTAAATTCTCCTCATCCAAAGATACACTGAAACAGCTGCCTAATAATATAATGAATAAAATCATAAATAAAAATCAGAGAGGAGGCATTACCTATTTCTGTTAAATATTAATCTAAAGAAAAAATGAAACTCAAAATTAGATGGGAACAAGAGCTGATTGTGTCCTTGGATGAAGGGGAATGGGCAAATTTGTTTAAAACAGTATACCTGTATAAGACATCTAAATCAATTTCACATTTTGAAAATATTATGAAGCTATCTATAGAACATATTTGACACCAGAGAAAATTTATCAATTCTGTCCTGATAAGATAAACTTATGTGGGAGATGTATGGAGGAAAGAGGAGAGTTGATGCACATTTTTTGGACATGTATTAAATTGAAAGATCTCTGGAGAGAAATCGAGAATTGAATCTTTCAAGTAATGGGGATTGAAATTAAATTATTACCCCAGATGGTATTACTTCACTTCAGTCGAATATGTCGACTTCCATATCCTTTTAAACCATATTTTTATAGCAACAAAACAGCTATACTGTAGCTCAATATGGAAACAAGACCAAATACCACCTGTATCATTAATAATAAATAAAATAAAATGGAGACAATAGACTGGATTAACAATAATAGGCTTATTATAAAATGGAATATGTGGAAAAGGTATGTGGAAAAGGAGAACCTAATTTGAGAGTTTATATATAGAAAAAATAGGCAATAAAAGGCAGAGAAAAAAGTAATAGATATCTGACTTCCTGTAAGAAATATAGAATACAGTTTCTGGAATAGGATGAATGAATGTATGATTGTTAGGATTAATTTTAAGTAACTTGTTCGTTTCAATTGTATGTAATTTATTGATTTGCAATGGATAGGTAATGGGTATTTGGAACATACTGTATCTACTGTGTGTATGTACAGCATGTATAAAAATTAAAAGTAAAGGGAAAAAAAAGATAGACCAAATTCCCTTGCCCACAAATGTTCTATTACATGCGCTGTTGAACGATAACCGCTCAATAAAAATGGCAAAATATAAATATTATAGATATGTTTAAGCCATGGGATTCTGAAAAAATTGTATGTACACCACACTTGTGTTATAACTTATTATATTCTGTTATGTATTTGTATTGCTAATGTGTTAGCAAATGCAACTTTTGTACAATAAAGATATTATATAAAATAATAGGTAGAGGCATACCTCTTCTCTTCTGTTTACTGCAGCATGTATCTTGCTTTTTGTGAATGAATAAGAATGGAATTGTGAGCAGAGACTTCAGTGCCAACCACATAGGGACCAATTCTGTGTCTTGCCCGCAATGTGTGTGCGCAATGCCAGCTATCGAAGAAATCCTGCTACTTTCTTCTTCGCTAGTCGTTCTCAAGGTGTTTGACAAGAAGTAGGCATCTGGGGTGTTACCAGGCAGTTTAGTGGGATTGCTAACAAAAATGTAGGAGTGCCAGAGAAAACGCTAAGTGTGCCTAGGAAAATGCAGGCGTGCTAAAGCGTTTTAGGGGAGAGTGTGTGAAGTTCGGGCTACGATCAGCCTATATTCAATGCAAATACAGAGTAAGTCTTTGTCTACACAGTGCTTACAATGAGTGGTGACCAGTGGAAAAATCATTAGATGCTGAGCTATATTCCCATGGATTTTGACATATTCACTCGGCTGCGAAGTCTTTGCTAGCAGTATACATTCATTCGCACATTAATTTGCATGGCAGAATTTCACTATATCGGGGAGGCATCTCCATTTTTGCTGGCTACTTCTAATTCACACAGCAGCGATCAGGTCTGAATCGGGCCCATAGTGCAGGGGGAAACCACTTAGCACTGGGGTAGCCAACCCTAGTCCTCGAGAGCTACCAACAGTGCATGTTTTGCAGGTCTCCTCACAGAATCACAAGTGAGCTGATTAGCTCCATCTGTGTATCTTTTCAAATGTGTCAGTGATTAATGAGTGCAGCTGTGCAGCAGCTAGGTTGTCTGGAAAATGTGAACTGTTGGTAGCTCTCGAGGGCTAGGGTTGGCTACCACTGCAGGCTTAGCACATATAAACATACATGTTCTGATGTATAGAATATATGTGCTGGCTGGTTCTTCTGGGATCAGCAGTGCTGGGTGCATTTGGTGAAGTGTGGCATCTGGGACTCTACATATGGCATCACACTCCTTGTAAGCACGCCCCCAGACTAGGCCAGTCCCAAGATTCTATCTACAGTATTATCATCTAGAATTTGCTAATTAAATAAGAAGTAGAACTCCCATCTTAGTAAACAAACCTCGTAGTGTCATCTGAACTGTGACACGAACAATACCCATTTGATTCTTATAGAGTAAACAAAATATTTTTATTGTTTAATCAAATTTAATCAAATGTATATACATACAGGGGTGTCAACAGCAGTGTAGACCCCTGGGTATAGCAATGTATTGGGGCCCCTACCGTTCCTCCAGCAGTAGGGGTGGGGGAAGCTTTGATGTCCCGCAGGTGGTAGGGGGTATTATATCAACCACTCAGCATGTAGGGCCTCGATTTCCACTAAATTACCCCTTTACTACACAGATGGTGGGAGAAGGGGGCATTGGGCTGAATGAAGGGGCCCTGACACATAACTTCCAGGGTGGTAGAGGATGTTTAATATGCAGAGGAGGGGTGTATAGTGAAGTGGGCTTATTATTCATAATTTTCTGGTGGGAGGACAGCTTGCTTGACTGCACATATCTCCTGTTCCCGGAAATAGATTTCTTAGATTTTTTAAAGGAATTAAAAACTAGAGAATCCCACCTACCAAATGGTATTGGGGACTAGGGGATCAGAGTTCAGGAGGCAGAGCAATCTGCCAACGAGTATATAAAACTACATACCAGGTGTGTGGAGCTGGAGCAGTAAAGAGCTGCTGGAAGGTTGATATCTCTGGTTCTGGGAACAGTAGAGACAAGCTACTAGTGTCCTTCAAAGGGGGAGAATCCCAGCTTTTGGAAAATACTCTCAGAAAAACTCAGACAAAACCCTAAATATCTGACTGGAAATAGCAATTAATAGACTTGGATGGGGATCACTGCTTCACTGCAAGTGCCAATTTTTTAAATCCTTGTACCCATGGAAAGAGGGGACCCTCAGCTTTCAGCCTAGGACCCTTAGACTCCTGGGGGATTTCTGGGTACTCAGAAACCCCCCTGCGTGCGCTACTGACCTGTCCTATTGAGGTAACCTGGACGTGGTGGACAAGCCTATAATAATGGCCATCATTATTCTAAGAACCTCAGAAATGCAATATAGCAATGATATTAAAAGGTCTAGCATTTATAGTTAGTGTGCACCTGCTTGCTGCACTCAGGAGGTAGCATCTCATATGTCCAGGGTGTGCAGTTTAGGGCCCCTCCCCCTATACTTCTTGTGATGTCAGCGGGTTATTCAACTTTATACTTTGCTCTAGATCTAATTTGGGAGGTTTATTTTAGTTAAAAAGGCACCTACCGTATTTCTCTTTTTGTAGGTTGAATAGTATCTTTGTCTATTCTAAGATTATATAAATGTTTATAATATTCAGAACAGATGTTCAGAACTTCGAAGGGGTTCGATACTATGACTCAGTGTACATTATACACTTCTTTAATCTCTTTCTTAGCTCTCTCCCCTTTGATTTTCCTAGCGAATAATCTTGACCCATTATTCCTTTCCCCAGTATAGTCTTTTTTTAAATCTCTCCATATTTCTTGTCAATTGTTTTATACTATTTTTTTCAATCTCTTCCCTTATTTTAGCTAATTTTACCCTTATTTTGTCATATTTGGGGTTCTAGTTATGTTTTTCTTCTAATTCCTTTACCTGCTTCTGAAGCTCTATTTGTTTTTTCCTTCTTTTTTATTCTAGAATTAGTTTGGATAATGTTACCTGTCAAAGCTGCTTTGAGAGTACACCAAAAGTATGTTTTGTTTGTTTCTTCAAGGTGATTGTTCCTACCAAATTCTTCTAATGCTTCTTCTATTTGTCGCCTAGTATCTCTTTTTTAAGTAAGTAAATAGCCATGTTTTATGTCTAGGCACTATAGCTGCATTGTCCCATATTATCATTACTAGCGCATGGTCTAACCATTTTATTGGTAATATCTGTGCCTTTTACATTTTTTGGAGGGTAATTCTATTAGACGTCCAACCTTGAATATGTTTTATGTGGATTTGAATAGAATGTGTAATCTCTTATTGTTGGGCTTTTAACCCTTCAGATGTCATAGAGCTACGCTTCTCCCAAAATGTTCTATTTTTTTAGGTATGTATGACTGTTTGGGAGCTTTTAGTCTGTATAGTGCTAGATTTATCCATAAATGGGTCTAATGTAAAATTAAGGTCACTCAACATATTAACTGTTTTTTCTTCCACTTTTCTCTAGTTCTTTCACTACTCTCCTAATAATTGTTATTGCGTGGTATTAGGGGCATGTACTTTATTGTTAAAAGTCTTATTTCTTGTCCATTTAATATTCCATTCAGTATACTATACCTGCCCTCCTTATCCACTTTTTGTGATTCTAGTGAAACATTTATGTTTTACATATATCATTTGCCCAATATGTTTTGGTGTAATTATGACCCCCTAACTTATGAGGTGGGGGGAGGGGGGGATTTATTCTTGAAAAGTGTGTCTCTTGTACCACTGCTATATCTATTTTTGTGAGTATAAATATTAAAGAATCCTTTTCCTATTTTGTAGTAAATTTAGTCCCTTTGCATTGATAGTTAATATTTTTAGAATTTTATTTATTACCCTTTTGTATAGTCTCCTCCTCTGCTCCTTTACCATCCGTAATATATCTGACTCCTGCAATTTTTCTACTTAATGTAAAACCTGCAATATCTAATATTCACATCCTGACAACAATTCCTGCATAACAAAATACAAAACTTATCATTTAAAACAATAATTAAAGAATCGGGTCCTAGCCATAAATTCTACATATTTACAATACACCAACTTTCTTTCCCATTCTGGATCCTATTTGTCTAGTGCTCCAGAACCAGAATACATTCCTACATAACAAAAAAAATTAAAACATATACATACATATCTACTGTAGCTCTATTGTAAGAAATTAATTGGTTTCTACACCAGTGGTTTCCAAACTGTGTGCAGGGGTGCCTCAGGTTGGTGATCCAGGATCATTTAAAATTAATTAGGGTCAATGTAATATGCAAAACCAATACTTGCGGCTAGAGCCGGCCCTAGCCTAAATGACACCCTAGTCGAGCATTTGGCTGGTGCCCCCTAGCACAGCCACTAGTTCCGCCTCTGACCCTGCTCCCCTTTCCCAGCACCATCAACCTTCATCATAGCAGTCATCATTTTGGTGCTCCTACCCACAATATTTTAAATAGAAACATAGAAACAGTGTACACATTCGGTGCGCAGCCCAAACAGGGGTGTGTTCTTGCTGGGAAGGCGCATGGCCACACAATAGGGCAACAACCCCAATTCAAATGATGCTACACAGTAGTGCAACTTTATTCCCATTATATCATGCGATGGTGTCCCTTATTCACGTTACATCACACAGTAGTACCACTTTACCTTATATACATTACTCCTCACATTATTCACATTATACCCTTAGAGAAAAAATCCTGAGAAAATATTGTATTTTAAGCACCTCCATGGCCACACTGCAACCCAGCACAAAGCAGTGTGTGCTGGGCAGAGGAGAAGAGGAGCAGCTGCTGCTGTCACTTAAGGGGAGGGGGCCCAGGGCCCCCACTGGGCCCTTCCATCAGACTTTGGCCTGGGTAATTTGTACCCCCTACCCCTTTCTCTCGGCACCCCTGATAATACCACACAGTAATACCCCTTACACATGACACACATTATTAATGTCCTTATAAACATAATGCCCCTTACACATTATACCAAACTTTATTAATGCCCTTCATACACATAATGACACACATAATGCCCCTTACATATATGTTGCACATTATTAATGCCCTTATACACATGACACACATAATGCCCATTACACATATTTTGCACTTTATTAATGCCCTTATACACAAGACACACATAATGCCTGTTACACAAATGTCGCACATTATTAATGCATTTTGCACATGACACACATAATGCCCCTTACACATATGCCGAACACTATTGCACAACCAACCCACCCGCAGACAGCACTCGCACAGCCGCTAACACTGTGACCTCTGCCTCGGCTTGGATACAGATGTTTCCTCATATATCTTGCCTCAATAGGCCATGCAGCTCCTTGCCAGTTCTGCTAATGTTGGGTGCATTCTTTGCAGAAAATTCATCTTTTTTTTTTTTTCAAATATGTTTATTGGAGTTTTTCAAATATAACAATCAATGACATAAAACATGACCATCAAGTATAGGCAATACAATTGGAAATGAGTCACTTGTAAATAGAACAACTATAAACGAGCCAATTGTGAGTGAAGTGACATACAGCTGGACTTATTGCAGTCCTAACATAGTAGAACATATAAAATGAGGTAGTAGAAAGCATCAAATTAGCCATCTAGAGAGTATAATATTATTGTCTAATGATCATGTATACATCAATATCTATAACCATGACATGAATTATGAATGAGGGGGGGGGGGGGGTTTGGGAGATTGGTATGGGTTGTCAGATGGAAAAGTAGAGGATAGGAGGGGGAAGGGGGGATGTCATTTATCTGCTATTCAAATTTTATTCTTCACAATTGTAAATAACAGTAGTAGTATTGACCTCTATGGACAATCCATCGTAATGTCAGTCCGTCATTTGTGGGAACAAGTTGCCTTGTACATTCATACATACTGTTCTTCCACTATGGGGTACCAGCGCTT
Source organism: Crinia signifera (assembly GCF_055691185.1). Classification (NCBI taxonomy): domain Eukaryota; kingdom Metazoa; phylum Chordata; class Amphibia; order Anura; family Myobatrachidae; genus Crinia; species Crinia signifera. The sequence continues at coordinate 138,009,598 of NC_139224.1, read as the reverse complement.
CCAGAAGCCCGATGGGTTGGCTGTGTGCAGCTGAATATCATATCTATCATAACTAATACGGCGAGTGAGGTATTGTGTGAGTAAGGTCAACGAGGGGGGGTTATGGAACAGCCAGTTTTTCATAATTAGTATTTTAGCCACAGTGACTACAATTGTTAGGAATGGAATTGCCTTCTTGTCAAGTACACTTAATTCCCATGCATCAAAATTAGCTAACAAAAGGGGGAATGGGTGTACCGTCACCCTAGTGCCTAGAGTGGAGTTATTGTAATTCACTACTTTGTACCAAAACTTTTTTATCTTTCCGCAGGACCATAGATTATGAATTAGAGTCGCTGAGCCAGAGGCACATTTTGGGCATCTCCCCGTCTCTTCTTCTACGAAATGTCGCCGCTGTGCCGGTGATATATATGCACGATGTATTATTTTTATATGCGTTTCCTGCAAAACTGAGGAGCGCAGGATTCGAAGCGTTGTGTCAAAGTGCCTGAATATTATGTCCTCAGATGTTATTAAAGGGATGTCTCTAAGCCATTGTCTCTGGTTTGTTCATGTAGTATTTCTACTTTATGTGTTATGTATAGACCATATATGAATTTAGTTTTAAAGTTAGGTTTGGTGAATTTCTCCATCAGGGGATATAATTTGTTTTGTAGGGTTGGTTCCACGGGTGGTAAGGGGGGAAGGGATGACACATAGTGAAGCAACTGCATCATTGGGAATACACTTCGAGCATCTAAGTTGAATTGTATTTTCAGCTGTGTAAAGCTCATTATTTGTCCTCCTGGGTCAAAGACCTGCGAGGTCATTTTTATGCCTTTAGTGTATATTTGTCGAAATGCCGAATTGTCCATCCCTGGGGTAAACATTGGGTTGCCTCCTATCGGTAGCCATTTAGTGTGATGTGGGGAACTCCCCAGTAAGTTGCAAGTGTGCCACCATGCGTCGTAGGTGTCTCGAAAGATTAGGTGATGTAGTAGATGTTTGGGGAGTTGTGCCTTGGGTGTGTGCAAGAGTACCCCAGGGGAAAATGGGTAAAAAAGTGTGCAGTCTAATTCGTATATGGTGAAGTTGTTAGTTTCTAAGAGCCAGTCCATTGCATATCTGGTTAACAGTGCCCTAGAGTACAGCATTAGGTTGGGGAATCCCAGGCCCCCTTCTGCCTTCGGCAGTTGCAGTTTGGCCATAGAAATTCATGGTTTACCTGATTTCCAAATGAACCTAGTGCATAAACTCATCAGTGTTTTGATATCTGGGCGGGTAATTTTGCATGGCAGTAATTGTAATATATAAGTTAGCCTTGGGAGAATTATGGTTTTTATCATCTCGATCCTACCCAATAGGGACAGGAGAAGATCTTGCCATACTTCCATTTGTTGTTTTGCTTTTGCAATGGCTGGGGTAATATTGGCTTTGTATAGGGTTTCTGGTTTGTTAGTAATCTGGACCCAAAAGTATTTAATTTGGGATGATTGGTGTTTAATTGACTTCAGCTCCATAGAGGATGTTAAGTCTGGTGTGGGACCTCGCAGTATTAGTAGCTCTGATTTACTAACGTTTACTTTATATCTGGAAAAAGTGCTAATATGTCGTATTATGTTCATAGCCGTAGGGATAGAATGTTCCGGATGTGAGAGAAAAAGAAGCATGTCGTCAGCAAAGAGGGATACCCTCATGTCCACACCGCCCACACACACGCCCTGGTATAGTGGGGATTCTCTCAGAGCCACTGCCAGATGTTCCAAAGCTAGTGCAAAGAGCAGTGGGGACATGGGGCACCCCTGCCGCGTGCCACGCAGAATTGGGAAAGGTTCCAAAATACTCCCATTACATAGGATCCTAGAGGAAGAACCTGAATATAGTGTTGATAGCCAGTTTACAAATGTTTCTGGGATACCAAACTTTCTCAGGGTGTAGAAGAGGTGATCCCAGTGCACCATGTCGAAGGCATTTTCAGCATCTAGGGATAAGATCGATTTGGGCATGTTCGACACAGTACACTGGGAATCACACACCACAGAGAGGACCCGCCTTATATTAGTGACAGACTGCCTCCCCATCACAAAGCCTGTTTGATCTGGATGAACCAAGTCTGGGATAATTACTTTGAGACGTTCTGCTAATATTTTAGTTAAGAGCTTGTCATCAAGATTAAGCAGGGATTTTGGCCTGTAGGAGGCTGGGTCTAAGAGGTCTCTGCCTGGCTTGGGGAGGACGCGGATATTGGCCATGTTAAATTCATTTGGAATACTGGAGGCTTTTAATATTGAGTTAAAAACTTTTACTAAGCATGGGGCTATCTTGTGATTTAACAATTTGTAGTATTCTGACGTAAAACCGTCAGGGCCTGGTGCCTTTTGAGGTTTCAGTTTAGATATGGCCTCTTGCACCTCTTGGAGTGAGATATCCTTGATGAGGTTTAAGTTTCCTTCCATGGACAGTTGGGGCATCAATAAGTTTTCCCAAAAGGCCTCGCTCTGAGCAGTGTTTGAGGAGGGTTCTGAGTACAGGTTTTCATAAAAATAATTTAATATGTGGGCTATTTCTTGATTTGACGTTGTTTCAGTGGCATCTATTTTTTTCAGGGGGTGAATGATGGCAGGGGGTCGCTGACCTTGTAGGAGATTCTACATGAGTTTTCCTGACTTATTGCCATATTTATGAAATCTGAATTCCTTTTTAAAGGACTACCATGATTTCATTTTCGAGATTATCTTCTCGTAGTCATTTCTAGCCTGCACATAGGAAATTTTATTTGGCGTGGTAGGTGATGTTTTGAACATTTGAAATGCGGTTGTCAACCTGGATTGGGCCTCCAGGTAACTCCTCGCATCTTTACTTTTCTGAGAGGCCAAAAGGGATATGATTTTGCCTCTTATGGTCGCTTTTGAAGCTTGCCAGTATAGTATAGGGTCGTGATCTAGGGTTTCGCTATTATAGGTCTGGTAAGAGTCCCAGGTTTTCAGTATTTTATCCTGAAGTTTACGTGATGACGCCAAGGAGGATGGGCAACGCCAGGATATGTTCTCTGGTTAATCTAAGTTTAAACCACACCACAGCGTGGTCTGATATAGTTATTGGCAATATATTCACTTCTTCAATGTTGGGGAGAAGAATGGCAGACATGGGAATATAATCTATTCTTGATAATTGGCCTGTAGAGGCCGATAGGCATGTGAATTCCTTCTCAATTGGGTTAACTGTCTGCCATATATCTAATAATTGCAGCTGGGTTGCTAGAGCCTGCACTCCAAACTTAGGGAGCTTGGGTCTTCTGGAGTTTAGTATTTGTCTGTCTAAAATAGGGGATGATATTAGATTAAAGTACCCTCCCAGGATGATTGGGGTCTCAAGGTGCGATGTGAGTAGTGAGATTACCTTTAGAAAGAATGGCTTAGAGTACACATTGGGTGCATAGATGTTCATGCACATGAAAGATTGTTGTTCATATATCAAATGACACATTAAATATCTACCACCGGGGTCAGCCACCACATCTGTTACCATTATAGGCAAGTGCGATTTCACCAGCACTGCTAGGCCTCTGGCCTTAGAGTTGTAAGGGGCTGCTGCTGCCAGCCGCCAGCCCAGCGAGCCCAGCGAGCCCAGCTTCAATGACTCTGATGCACTCAGATGTGTCTCTTGTAGGAGAGCCACATCTAGTCGCAGTTTATTAAGGTACAATAGCACTTGTTTGCGTTTTCTGGGGGAATTAATGCCCCCTATGTTCCAGCTTCCCAATTTAAGAGCCATTCCCGTGTCTTAAAGAGATTAAGGCAATAGAACCAATCAGGATAGGTGTCAGATTAGGCGGAGACATCTTAATGAATCTATGTTGAGTTATCAATTGCAATGAAAGTATGAGGTAAGCAAATAAACTTCCTATATAGATATGTAAGGGGAAGTCAGAGGGGAAGAGGGGGAGAGGGATGGGGGAAAACAACAGAATAATAGTATAATTCAACTTCCGTGATATATCACGACAATTTTGGATCAATATAATCCAACATCAAAATGGAGAGGCCTGACTCCTAAGGTCGGCCGCCCATACTAATAAACTATAAAAATATCAACCGTATAACTTTTTTCTAACAATATCAATGTCAGAGTCCTGCAAATGAGATAGGCATCTGAAGGAGAGAGACATGAAAAATATACTTGCACAGGCCTGGGAAAATAAGTCCCGGGCGTCTAGGTGTGTAGAGCAATTTCTAGGCAATTCTTTACCATTACCGACATCATACTCTAGTGCCAAAATTCCCTGGGTAGACCAGACAGACCTTAAGGAAGTTAATTGCATATAGGATAGCGTGTGGTCTCACATATCATCTGGCAGCTTGTAAAGACTGGAATGCTGGACATTATGATTTAAATCAGGTAATAATAAAGCAAGCGGGTCCCCAAAAGAGTCATGATGGTACTGAGACATGTCTGGCAGCTGTAAAGTCCTCTGTAATGCTGAGACTTGCCTGAAAGGGTGTGTTTCCTCAGTCACAGTCTGACATGTGTGGGGGGTTCATGCAGGAGTTGCTGAGTTCCTTTTAGTAAGCCTCGGTGTCATGAACTGACATGAAGTCTTTGATCTGTGACCCCTCAAAGAGCCTTGCTGGGTATAGGAGAGCAAACGTTCGGCCATCCTGAATCAATTTTGTGCACAGGGGGGAAAAGTCTTTCCTTGCCTTGGTCAACTCTGCAGAGTAATCCTGGAAAAGTAATATCCTCTGCCCCTCCCATAAAATATCTCTCTTTTTCCTAGAAGCAGCCCAAAACAGTTCTTTATGCAAGTAATTTAAGGTTTTAAAAATCACTGCACGTGGCCGTGCGCCCTCTTGTGGTTTTAGGGGGCCAAGTCTGTGGGCTCTCTCGATCACAAGATCATTGCACCTGTCTTGTATATTTAGGAGATGTTAGGAAGCGTGATTTTGATGAAATCGTATAGCTCTTGTCCCTTGACTGTCTCTGGGAGCCCCACAATTCTCATATTATTCCATCTGGACCTGTTTTCAAGGTCCTGGACCTTATTCTGGAGTTGTTGAATGGTCTTAGTGTGATCCTCAGTAGTTTTCTTAATCTCAAATACCTCTGCAAATGTTTCACCCACTCTCTGCTCTGTCTCCAAGACCTGTTTCTGCAGTTGCGCTAGCTGTTTGTTAATATCTGCGGTTTGTTTTTCCAGCAGCGGGCTGACAGCAGCTCTCACTGCCATTATTAAGTCTCCATATAGCACAGGAGCTGTGGGGTCTGGGCCGGGGGCTGAGTAAAGCGGGTCTAGCATATTGTGCATGGTTGTAGGGGTAGTGCTGAGGGAGTGCGGTGTCGCATTTACCTGCGTGTCATCCGCCGTCTGTTCATCATCGTCAGATGCCTCAGTGCTGTGTACAGGGGAGTCTGTGAGAGGCACGCTGGCGGTGTCTGGTGGCGCCATCTTGGATTTTTTCTCTCTCCTCTCTCTCTCGCGTGTGGCGCGGCTCTTAGTGCTGGGCATGACAGTAAGATATCTGTCCATGCAGCGCCTGTGGTCTGCGGGTTGATTTGGAGGCTTTGTATTCAGTTAGCAATTAATAAGGTATAAAAACAATTGTAACAAACTATTAGTTAATATATTCGAGTGAAATGATTTGGGTTGTATACTTAGTGGTATGGAGTCCCGTATGGAGTCTCAATAGGAAATTCCTGGAGAAGGTAATGTTCCTTGGGCAGGTCCTTTCTTAGAGCAGGGTAAGTGTTGGGTCCATAAACGTTGCTGGATTTTGAGTTACGCTGGAGGACATGGTTGAACCCGGTTGGAATCGGGGTGTCCTCAACAATAATACGTACTTGTAATCTGCAGTTGTGCAGGTGGTGGAGTCCCAAAAGTTGTTGTATACAATGGTCTCTTTTGCCAGCTGGTAGCCCAGAATTGATGGTAGTAGAATGACCTGCATAGAGTAGGGTGTCCAATACCAACCAAAGCAGCCCAATAAGAATAAAATCAACAGGTGCTACCTGACATGTTTAGCTGCCTGGCTGACCGCTTTCTCAAAGGTTTTTATTCTTATTGGGCTGCTTTGATTGGAGGCCCAAGGAACATTACCTTCTCCAGGAATTTCCTATTGAGACTCCATACGGGACTCCATACCACTAAGTATACAACCCAAATCATTTTACTCCAATATATTAACAAATAGTTTGTTACAATTTTTTATACCTTATTAATTGCTAACTGAATACAATCCATTTAATAAATTAAATATACAGTTTTTTTTACAATTAACCAGTTGATCCATCTTTTTTAGCGCTCCACCCTCTTGTTTTTTTTTATATTTAAGAGGTGTCAATACATTTTTATCTAAGCATGATAAGGAATATTATATCTACTAGGTCAATTGCATTTTTATCAAATCAAAGGGATCCCCAATCTAGAGATCTCTATAAATGAAATAAGTAAATAAGTATATAATCATCCATAATAATATATATGACCTACTCTGACTATGCCCTTCTCTTTCCATCTCCTAAAGGGGTTGGCTGCCTGCTTGAAAGCCAGGATTATCTAGGAAGGTTAAAACTATAGAACTCTTAGAATTAATTTTAAATCTATGTCCAATGATGTGCCATGTTCTTCTCGTTGACATAAGTAATGGGTTCCCAATTGTATCTATATCAAGATCAGAATCTGGGGAGTGAATGAATGCTACTAGTCACCCATTTGAAAAGGCTAGGTTTTCCAAATGAGTGTTAGCGTACTCCTATTTCCCTGAGATCAAGTCCTTTATATATCAGAGGTGTGAGGCTAAGCCTTACCCTTCAAAGTTTGGGAGATTAACTCCCCATTGCACTCTGGGCTGGTGGAGTTTACATACTTATTCTAAGCTTTTTCCTTACCCAAATAAATGTATTAAATATTTAACCAAACTCACTTATATCCCTATTGGACAAGAGAAATGGGAGTGTCTGTAATAGGAATGGCCAACGTTGCCATTGCCATCGATAGTTGCCATCGATGGCAATTCTGCAACTGGGCATCGATAGTGCTAAACTATGCAATGGATGACCATCGATATTTTTACATATCGATGGTCATCCATTGTCTTTGATTGATTGACCTGTGCATCAATCAAAACGAGGGGGGGGGGGCGGTGGGGCTTAGTGGGTGCCGAGCTTTGCTCCGTGTCCCGGCACAAAAAAAGCAAAACATTGTTTTGCTGTTCCATCGATGGAGGGAAACTATGTGGTTCGCCCCCATCGATGGCAAAAATATTCGACATCGGCCATGAACCATCAATGATTTCGAATCAGCCATGGTCGATGGCCATCCCTAGTCTGTAAGGGGTATTGGAATTTCGGGAATGCGATCATCTTTATTACATTTATTTTTCCTGTAGGAGATATCGTCAATTTAATCCACCTCTCTTGCACATTTTTTAACATTGCTACTCTCATACTGAGATCATATAGGAGCCTAAGATCTTTGGGGAGAATTACTGGTATGTCTCTCTCTAATAATCACATACAGGTAAAACATCACAGTAACTGGAAATGTCATTAGAGGAATGGCTGTATCTATAAATCAAGTACAGGTAAAACATCACAGTACCTGGAAATGTCATTAGACGAATGGCTCTAGCTATTAATCACATACAGGTAAAACATCACAGTACCTGGAAATGTCATTAGAGGAATGTCTGTATCTATTAATCACATACAGGTAAAACATCACAGTACCTGGAAATGTCATTAGAGGAATGGCTGTATCTAATAATCACATACAGGTAAAACATCACAGTACCTAGAAATGTCATTAGAGGAATGGCTGTATCTATTAATCACATACAGGTAAAACATCACAGTACCTGGAAATGTCATTAGAGGAATGGCTGTATCTAATAATCACATACAGGTAAAACATCACAGTACCTGGAAATGTCATTAGAGGAATGGCTGTATCTAATAATCACATACAGGTAAAACATCACAGTACCTGGAAATGTCATCAGAGGAATGGCTGTATCTATTAATCACATACAGGTAAAACATCACAGTACCTGGAAATGTCATTAGACGAATGGCTCTAGCTATTAATCACATACAGGTAAAACATCACAGTACCTTGAAATGTCATTAGAGGAATGGCTGTATCTAATAATCACATACAGGTAAAACATCACAGTACCTGGAAATGTCATTAGAGGAATGGCTGTATCTATTAATCACATACAGGTAAAACATCACAGTACCTGGAAATGTCATTAGAGGAATGGCTGTATCTATAAATCACGTACAGGGAAAACGTTACAGTATAAGGAAATGTGATTACTCCTGTATAAAGGTCCATTTCATTGTCCATCATGAAGGATGGATTGCGGTGATCAGTTCATAAACAAATGTTTCACAACATTGTCACATTACTGTCAGAATAATGTACCATATATTTTCCTCACAGTGTACATATTTGACACCCATACTAATATGGGCAGATGAAAAAAGTATTCTAGGAAATTAGTCACTTAGCCAATAGCATTTTTTAGTTCCTCACTTCATTATGGTTTTTATGCACAGCTAGAAACCGCCTCTTCTTTATAAATTCGCCATGGGGCAGATTGGTGTCCCACAGATATTCAGGAGATAGCACCTTGGTAGGTTTATTGTATACCAGATACCTGTTCAAGTGAGATTCCTCCTGCCACACAGCTTCTATAGACTTCTTCTTGTCCTCTATGATGCCTTTCTGACAAGCCAGGCTGAGCTTGTAAATTTCTTCCACTTTTCCACCATATAAAGCTGCCATGTAATAGAAATCTCCTTGGCCAGGAGGTATGTATGCTGCAGAAATTGGTCGACGCTCATAAGAAAAGTGCTCCGGATTACCGAGAAAGTATCCTGGGTGGAGAGTGGCTACAAGGTCACCAAGAATTTCAACTCCCATGTGATCATTAAACACCATATCCACATCGGCACATATCAAGTAGTCGATCTCTTTCGGCATTCGTTCCTTAGTGAAGATTGTGAGGGCCTCCATCCTTCTCATCGATACATCCTGCCAGCGTTGGTCGGCGGTGACCTCGTGCAGTTGTAAGATACGATCATTAGCCAGTTTGGGTTTAACCACATCGCTGACCTTGTCGGTGAACACATAATATGTAACTTTGTGGCCAACCATAAAGAAACGTTCTGCGGACTCCAGGAAGGGCTGAAGGAACCGGATATATCTGGAAAGAAATACTTTATCATTGCTCAAAACATACTAAACTTATAACATCTAACAAACCCAGGAAACATTAGCAATCCACATTATGTTAATGCTGTGATAGGGTTATATGTTGCTGTTAAAAAAAATACTAAAATTCATAAACAATTTTAGGAAATCATTGTAATTCATTGCACCCATTCCCCAATATGCTAGGCTCTGTCCATTTGTCAACAATGAATGTTCACAGCATGTTGATTCCTGGGCATCATATGTGTTCAGCACCACTGCTGGTTATAAATATGTCTACTTATGACCCTTGATCGCACATAGAAAGCAAAGTGATAGAGATGTGACTGTGACTTCACAATGTTTGTAGTTGCTTGGTACTGATAGCAGTCAATTAAACATAGGAATGAGCGAGTTTGAATTGGGGGAATCTGGACACCCCCAATCCGAACAGCTTTTCGAGCCTGTTTGGGATTTCCCACCCAAGCTCACGAGATCCAGACTTATTGAAAGGGTGGGCGGACGGGCGCCATCTTCACTCCAGTCTCGGAGAGTGAAGGAGAGGCAGCGTCCTCTCTGTCGGCCTGCCCGCCTGCTGTCCCGCAGTCTCTAGTCCAGTCCAAATAGTGCTTATAGTCCAGTCCAGTGATAGTTCTGTTAGAAAGGGACAGGGTAAGGTTTGTCTCGATGTGGTGCACCAGAAGAGAAAAAAACGACGATATAATATTTTCCCTTTTAATTAATTATTGTTAAGACTGTGAAATATAAAACCAACACAAAACATATAACACAAACAAAGTGAATAAGTGCATGTTAAAAAAGCACATGCGGACTCGCCATGCGCCTAAAATAATCCTCCTTAAATTGGTTTAGTGTGTCGCAGATAGATGTGGGTCCCTTATAATACCTTGTCTTCCTTTGATAAATATGGCTTAATTGACTAATTCCCTACGAGAAAGGAGAATTCTGTACATCAGGGGCTTACTTACCTTATTTCAATGTGTTGCTGTGTGTTGGTCTTGCATTAAATGTAAATTGATCCCAGATTAGTAAGTATGTTGCCAATGCGGTGTGGGCCTGTTACTATGTTGCTATTAAACTATCTGCCTGCTGTCCTGGAGGTATTAACCGCAGACAGTACACATGTAGATTCAACACATTTAGCTCTTAATACCTTCACTATTTATAAGATATAATTGTAAGCCGCTCACTGGGTTCCTACCCTGGCTCTAGTGAGTGCCAGTATCGTGGTTGGGCCTGGTGCTGGTTCTTAAAATACAGGGGGACCCCTAGTAATTTTTTCCCCAAATTTGGGAACCAGTACCGGCCCTTGGGCCTGGTGCTGGTTTAAAAAAATCAGAGGAACCATATTCAAAATTTTTCCGGATTTTTTACAACCAGGACCGGCTCTGTGAGCCTGGACTGGTTACGGCCAAGGCGGGGTGGGGTTTTTTTCACAACGTTTAAATATTTATTCATTTTTCAATTTATTTTTTTTACACTGCAGATTGCATGGATCTGACTGATCCATGCAGGCTTCCTATACAAATTCATATTAGCGGCTGTATATACAGCCACTAATACAACTTGATAAGCCATCGGAAAATACAAAGCAGTCATATTTGACGGCTTTGTAAATTCCACTATGAAATACAAATTTGCATACGTCTATAACAGCCGTATTCATTTGTATTCATTCCTATTAAGTTTAAAAAATCGTATTCATATTCTTAATACATTTCCCCCTATTTATCTCACAAACAAATAATACTTACATTTGTAACATCATTTAGGGCCAGATGTACTAAGCTTCAAAAGTGATAAACTGGAGAGTGATATACAACCAACCAATCAGCTCCTGTCTGACATTTTTCAACCACATGTGACATGGCAGGTAGGAGCTGATTGGCTGGCTGTTTATCATAAGTGCAGAACAGAAGAAAGGTGCCAGAGTGGTATAAACATACATACCACTAAATAAGATGACAGCAGAGATAGCTACAGACTCGCTGGCTCCGCAGAGTGACTCGAATCATTCAGCTGAGCTGGTGAGTTGGGTCACTCACTGCTTACTGGGGCGAGTCAGCAGCACTGCAGCAGTAGCCCCACCCCCACCTCTCTCAGACTGACAGACTTGAGTCAGCATGAGCAGCGACTCCTTCCTCTCTGCGCCGGAGCCTGGCCGGGGGTGTGCTGTGCAGTCATGGCTACGCAGTTCCCCCCACATGTAACACAACAGTGTCCCCTCCTCTCTGGTCATAGCAGCACATATACTGGGGAGGCTGCAGCAACAGATCACCCCTTACCTCCCTGTCACACACACACACACACACACACACATACACACCAACAGTGATCAACTGGATTATGTAATAACATACATAACATGGAAATACAGCAGCATACAGCCACTGCCCCCTGTCACTTGGCAAGTGCTCCTTCCCATGTAACAATGTGCATCACTAACTGACATCATCCTGAACAGCAGCAGCCATGTTCACCGCTTAGGTAGATGGCCCTGGTACCTCAGTTTGGGAGTCAAAAGGGCGGGGGAGGAAGGGTGTGTGTTAGAGATGGGTCGTTCGTGAACGAACCGGTTCTTTTGAACGGATCCCATTCAAGAACGGGTGAGCCGCCAATCCCAAAAAGGTGATCCGTTTCAGTTTTGTTTTCCATTACAATGCATTTTCTTGATCTCAGTGCTGCCACCTGTGGCAGCTGAGATGTACTACCTCTGGTGGCTGAGTACAGTGCTTTGACTACAAGTGATAGAAAGATTAGCTGCTGCTGCCAGGGATGGCCATTGGTGCAGACGCCATCGATGGTTGCCATCGATGGCGATTCTGCACCCAGCCATCGATCAGTGTTTTTACTCGGCCATGTATATTCCCCTTCCCTTAAAAAGTGATCCGAGGATCAGTCTAAAAGATAGGTATCTTTTCACTGAGAGATCTGTCGGGTCCCGGCTCAGCTTAATGATCCGTTTTTGACCATCTCTAGTGTGTGTCACTGATGCAGGGCTACGGGCTGAGCTCATCTGTTATTGAACGGGCTAACCTGGCAGACACCCAGTGGGAGGGAGGCAGGGAGCGAGCAATTATTATTGGCTGGCAAACCTGGGAGGGAGACATCCAGGCCAGTGGGAGGGAGGCAGGGAGGGAGCAGCTGTTATTGGCCGGCAAATCTGGGAGGGATGATGGCTCACAACTCACTAGTGAGTCAGGGGCAGGGCTGCTGTGCCTGAACAAATCCCTGAGTCTGCCAGTGAGTTGAGATTGTTGTTCATCAGTTATTCAGTGACTGATCAGATTCATGCAGCAGTGCACTAGCCTTCACTAGATGGACCCCTGCAGTACACTCACTGCTCAGCTAACTGCTACTGCTAACTGTGACTGTGGCACACCCCTGCCCTGGAGGCTAGCAGTGGGTGATATAATAAATCTAATTATCCAAGCACACCAAAAAAAAAAGTAAGCAAAACAAAATTTCCCACAGGAGAGAGGAGTCCTGTATACTCACAGATGTTTTATGAGGAATTTAGCATTTTGCAGTTTTATTTGACTTAGTTCCAGACTGAGGGGTAGATTTATTAAGCTCGTGAAGTGATAAACTGTCTGTTTTTTATCACCAGCCAATCAGCTGATACCTGTGAAGTTACAGGCTTCGTTTGAAAAATGACATGCAGGAGTTGATTGGTCGATGATAAAATCCACACAATTTTTTACTTCATTGAGCTTAATGAATATACCCCTGAGTGATATGTGTTTCATGGCTGTTAAACTCTCTCCCCTCAGCCAGAGAAAATGTGCATATTCAGTAACTAAGATGCAACCAATGATTAGTAATAATCAGGGCTATTTTTGTGCAGGCTCCAGCAGGAACTGAGGCCCTTATTCTAGTTCACACTTTCAGACAAAATATTTCTTAGATGGACAAAACCATGTGAACTGCAGGTGAGGCAGGTGTTACTTGTGCAGAGATAATTAGATTTGGGTGGGGTTTTACACCTGCCTCACCTGCAGTGCACATGGTTTTGTCCATCTAAGAAATATTTTGTCAGAAAGAGTGAACTAGAATAAGGGCCTCAGTTTCTGCTGAAGCCTGCACAAAAATAGCCCTGGTAATAATATATCAACATAACACTGAATCTATGTTAGTATATTATTAGCATTCATTGCACTGTGTAGCTCGGCGGGTAGGTGTTCCCTGTGTGATAACTGTACTGTCTCTGCTTATATTGTTACCTACCTACCTACCTGGCTGCTGCAATGACCAGTGGCGCCACTGATGGCTGCCTAGGTGCTGTGCAGTTTGGCGGGTATGTGTTCCCTGTGTGATAACTGTACTGTCTCTGCTTATATTGTTACCTACCTACCTACCTGGCTGCTGCAATGGCCAGTGGTGCCTAGGTGCTGTGCAGCTTGCAGGGTATGTGTTCCCTGTGTGATAACTGTACTGTCTCTGCTTGCATTGTTACCTACCTGGCTGTTATTGCAATGACCAGTGGCGCCGCTGATGGCTGCCTAGGTGCTGTGCAGCTCGGCGGGTATGTGTTCCCTGTGTGATAACTGTACTATCTCTGCATGCAGTATTACCTACCTACCTGGCTGTTATTGCAATGACCAGTGGCGCTGTTGATGGCTGCCTAGGTGCTGTAAAGCTCGGCGGGTATGTGTTCCCTGTGTGATAACTGTACTGTCTCTGCTTGCATTATTACCTACCTGGCTGTTACTTGCAATGACTTGTGGTGCCACTGTTGGCTGCCTAGGCGCTGTGCAACTCAGTGAACATATGTTCCCTGCATCTACAATCCCCAGGGCACATCGAGCGTATACATGTATGTGTTATGTATATCTGTACTATCACTGTTTAACTGTCACCTAAACGGCTGTTGCACAGCAATCCAAATCAAATTCCTAGTATACGCAAGTATACCTGGCCAATAAAGCGGATTCTGATTTTGATAAGCCTCCCCCAGATGCACTGCACAATCAGTATTAAAGCTGGATAGCCAATCCACATGCATAGCATGGAGAGCAATAAGACCTAAATTACAAATCTTGAGCTCTGTATCTGTTTCTTTCATTATGGGGCAATCCCAATTTCACTCCTCATAAGATTTCCCTAATATTCCATTTGTGGTATAATGGAGGCCTACGAAATCTACATCATTTCCTTCAACAAAACACGATGACTCTCCATAAACATTCCCGTATAAAAGAAAAATATCCCTTACTAGATATTCCTATATTTCCGTTTTTGCAGGCTATAAGTTATGTGCAAATGACCATTTCTTCCCTGACAGAACTCGATAAAAAGAATGGCCTAGATGGGGCACTAAGACATAGAACAGAGAAAGGTTTTTCCACCTCATTAATATATGCCCACTCTCGATCACTGCTAAATATTGACGCTGGCACAGTGGGATTGCTACGGTCAACATAAAATGATACAAGTAGTTGGTGTCTGTCTCATATTCAAAAATGCATCATAACATTTTACACAGGTCCTACTACACACCAAAATTACAGTTTTTTATAGGAGATCCCTATAGGCTGCCTTTGGTCATATCCAAAGGTCCAAACATTATGGCATGACCTTCAGACTTATATTTAAAAGGATTTGAACATATCATTTCAAATTAACAAGATGTGGGCATTTTGGGGCATATACCCTAAAACTCTGTCCCCTACCCTATCTAAGGGCAACCGCATCTTACTTCATAAATTGGCTGCCGCAACCAAGAAAACCATTCTTTCTCAAAGAATTCAACCTGACTCGATCCCATTAACTGTAATGCATCCTTGAACTGCATATATGTTCTCTATGGACTGGACAGACACCACACTTCAGAAAGACAAATTGACAGTTTTTTTTTAAACAGGATTACCATATACAGTATACATACACTGTCATCACCTATTAAAGATGCACAGTGGCGGATTCAGGGGGGGGCACCTGGGCACGTGCCCCCCCTGTCATTAATTTTGTAGCTGAGGACCAGGGCTTTCCAACGAGCCCAGCCCCGTGTCTCTAGCCTCCCGGGAACCGGAGATATCGCCTGGCAAAGCTGTAACTTTTTTTCCCCATAGGATAATATGGGACCCGTCAATTCCGACCTCCCCACCCGGTTCCGGCGGCTGCCAGTTCCCCCCCTGGCATCGCAGAAGCTTGTGGTTGATCTCATTCCATTCCAAATCGCTGGGCCTTCAATATGATACCAGGCTGGTCCATATCGGTCAATCGGTTTCAGAGATATTGCATGTAAACCAATTTTTTTATTTTTGAAATGTAATTTCATGGCTGTTCATGTTCTTTGAGGGCAAATTACTCTGGAACCAAACATTCCAGTTTCACTGGACCAAAATCATTCAAAGCCCACTCAAAAGTTCTTCAATATGATATTTGTCTCATGTAAATGGGTCAGTTGGTTCCGAAGATATAGCCGGTTAAATTAGATAACTGGTTAAAGGGGGGAAGGGGTGGTTTTTTCTCCCCCTCACACCAGAAAATGCAGGGACTAGGCTGGTGTAAAAGGGGCCAACCTGGGAATGCATTTTCTGGTGTGAAAGGGGTATATTTTCAAATAGCCGGGACCTGCAGTGCTCTGAATACAGCCAGGCTCTGACACTGTCAGTGGCTATCACTTCTGCCTTGCGGCAGCTGTCCCCGTTTACCGCGAGCATGTTTTCCCCCTTGGCAATGAGCATGTAATCCCACATGGCAATGAGCATGGAACCTCTGGCAATGAGCATGGAACCCTTGGCAATGAGCATGTAGAGAAGCAGCACTTATGTAGCATAATTTTTAATAGGCATTATGGTGTTTGGCATAATACATAATGGACATAATAGCCTGTAACTTAACGTGTAATGGACATTATGGTGTAAATGTTTAATGCGCGCCTTTGGCGCACAATGTCCCTGTTTATGAAGCGTATTGTGAATTTTGGCTTAATCTGTGTGGCATTATGTGAATTCTGGCTCAATCCATTTGGCATTATGTGAATTTTGTCTCAATCCATTTGGCATTATGTGAATTTTGTCTCAATCCGTGTGGCATTATGTGAATTTTGGCTCATTCCATTTGGCATCATGTGTAAGGGGCAAGTATCATGGCAGTGGCGGAAGTTCGTCCCAGTTGCCCGGAGGCAAGATAAATATTGGTGCCCCCCTCCCCAACACACACACACCATCTTATATATGTATGTATGTATGTATGTTATGGATATTATGTTTAGAATAAAGAGTGTGTGACATCTATGGTCCTGCTAGGAGGAGGAGACAGCCACAGAAGTGATATCAATGGCTTTCAATTAACTGATTCAAACTCACAGTGGAGGAGAGGTGCCCTCTTTGGAGCAGGAGCCCGGCGGCAGATGACTCCATTGTCTCCCAGAGTTCTGCCTCTGTATCATGGGGTGTAGTATTTTGTTGCATAATGTGTAGAAGTTGTATATGGTGTTGTACACTACACTCAAGGACACGCCCCCTGTTGAGTGGCCACACCCCCTTTCCTGGAGCGCGCCTCCGGCGCGCGCACAATTGCATCCTTCACATTTGTCGCCATGGTGAGCCTGCGTACTTTAACTGCCAGGGCCTATTTTTAGTCCCATTCCCACCCTCTCTCTGCCACTCTCTTAGCATGTACACTGGCACCACTAACACTGCCCCTCCCCCACCTAAACCCTCTTTTATCATGGTGCCCCCCCTGTCATTTTATCCTGGATCCGCCCCTGAAGATGCACTTCATACATGCTTTCAACTTACCACTTGTATAACATGGAAGTGATTGCTGAAGGTATCCCATTTCGACCTGTTTAACAACCCATTTCAATTAATTTCATCTATTTTTTTTTTTCAGATTTCATGAAGGTCTGTTTTAGTCTTGTTTTATTAAGATCACACTTTGTCTTGTGTATATTTTATGTGATTACCAACATTTTATTATCACAATGTTTACATCAATGTCAACAATTTGTTGTACCCGTTTTGTGTCTTGGACATGTATTGCTAACATTTCTGTGATTATCTGTCAATAAAATTATTTAAAAAAAAAAGTTGGATAGCCAGCAGCAGTGAGCCGACTCCCAGAGAATTGTCACTGAATCACTTCCTGGTCTGCCAGCTCTCTGAGTGACTGAGTTTCTGCAATTCACTGAATGTGTTGTGAGCCATGGCTTTCTCGGGCGCAAAACCAAAAGAACCGTGACTCGATTCACTGAACTGAATTGGGCCATGTATCTCTGTGAAACACTTTGCCCATGACTGGATGGCTGTGGGAAATATTAAATATATACATACTATTACACTTCCTCTAATGTATATAGATTCTGGGGCCCGGGAATGGAGATGGGACTTCTGGGGTGAGATTTAATAGGATGAGAGATTCAAAAAGTGAGAGATTTGGTAAGAAATCTCCAGTTTTTTTAAAGCGGCAATCATTTACACTGCAAAACCAGTTTGATTTTGAAGTGTAAATGATTGCCGCTTTAAAAAAACTGGAGATTTCTTCCCAAATCTCTCACTTTCTGAATATCTCATCCTATTAAATCTCACCCCTGGTGTCATCAGATGCGGGTCACGTGGTCTGATAGCGCTAAAGAAAGCGGAAGTAGACTCAATAGAAGAGAAGCTGGAGACTAGCTGGTATTAGTTAAAATGCTACATCTTACTCCAAGAAGCAATTTGATAGGCTGGATGTAAATCAATAAATCGACAATCAGGGAGATAATGGGGGAACTTTACTAAGATGTGTATTCTACTTCACATGTGATGTTGCTATGAGCAACCAATCATATCCTGTCTACTATCTCCTAGAAGGTGCTAAATAACAAAGTAGATTCTGATTGGTTGTATTTTCCCTGCATAGAAACAAAATAACTCACCCAAATCTAAATCTCTATGCACATGTTACATCTGCCCCCCCCCCCCCTGCAGTGCACGTGGTTTTGTCCATTTGAGAAGGAATTTGCCTTTGCGAGTGAACCAGAATAACACACCTAGTGAGGAGGTTGATATGACGTGAGTGCAATTTTTTTTTTTTTTAATATCAAGGGATCTATATTGCAGCCAATGTGCTAAATTATATAGAGACCCAAACATAAGACCCCATGAGCATTATATAATATATGAGCGTGGGGAGAGTGTGAATTGTAGACCTAATACCCTATATTAACATACTATTTACAAACTGATGGGTCTCTCAAGGGCAAACTGGTCCAACTTGTCCTTAGGACAATTCAAAGCATTGTATGGGGGCCTTTACAGCCTTTAAATACCCCTTTCACACCGGGCACCCAGCAATTACCCTGCATTTTTAAATTCTGGGTAATTTTGCCTGAGTGCAGACGGACCCCATTCACACGACCCGCAAATTACCGGGTTAAAGCTTTTCAACCCGGTCATTTGACAAAAAAAAACAACAAGCGATTTTACAGGGTGTGATGCCATTTAATGTACTATACACTTGTATGACATACAATGGGATTTAGGCACCCCCCCACCCCACTATTTACGCCACCCCGAAGCGTGGCGAGCGCAGCGAGCCCCATGAGGGGTGGCGGAATGCGTCCCTCTGACCTTTTCATACCCCCACTATCCACGTCGGCATGGAGTTCATTTTATATGGTGTCACGGGCGCAGCAAACCACCTAGTCCGAAGCGTGGCGAGCGGACGTGGAATACATGTAATTTGCGTCCTCTAGCGGGGCTCACTGCGCTGGCCACACTTCGGACTCGGTGGCTCGCTATGCTCTCCACACTATAGAAAGTCAACTCCATGCCGACGTGGATAGTGGGGTTATGAAAAGGTCAGGAGGATGCGTTCCACCACCCCTCACAGGCCTCGCTGCGATCGCCACACTTCGGGGTGACGTGGATAGTGGGGGGGGGGGCCTAAATCCCACTGTATGTCATACACCCCATGGCACCCTATAAAATCGCATTCGATCGCATGCGATTTTATGTGCGGTGCGATCGCATGCGATGCGCTCATCGCACAGCCAAAAGGCCAGAGAGCAGTGAATAAATTACATAGAAAAATTGCATTGCCTCGCATGCGATCGCATTGCATGCAAAAACGCATGCGATGCGATTTTCTTGCGCAGAATCGCCCACTAAGCTATTTGCTTCATTGGGGGCCCGGCAAATACATAAGTACCACAGACTACCTAATATTCTAGCACAAAACCCAGGAATTTAACACACTCCCAGATAGCAGAGAATTAAAATTATTCTTGCAGAATAAGAAAAAAATCTGACAGCCACCTTGACATTTAAAAAAAAATTCTATCTTTTTGTAAGCACCCATGTTGATTTGTCGTATGATGTCATGATTTTAACCCCTAAAAATTTCACCTCAGCAAACAGTAGTTTGCAGGAATCTATGGCCTGCAAACTTTCTTTGTTCTAGGGAATAGGCTAGAGCATTATGTTGGGGTACACCAGGAGGTGATAAATTACGTTACCTGAGAGGCGATTATATTATGCAAATGAACAATCCTATTAAACAGCTGGAGATGAATAGCTGTGAGCGTATGCGATTCCAAATTGAGGCTTGGAACGCATGTGTTAAAATGGCCGCCGGAGCCTATAAATATACCCATCTGATACTGAGGCTTGGAACGCGAAACCAGGAAGTGGGGGCGCAATGAGAGCGCGAACGGGAGCGCTATAAAAATACACATCACTGATACATGGGCTCAAACTGAGGAAGCCGCCGAGCGTGTTTTCAGGCGGAGAAACGCGTATTGGAGTGAGCCCCATATTGCCTGATCCTGCATTTGTATTCTCAAAGTCACCAGCGCTATATGTGGATTACAAATACCCGAATTGGGGTGCCTGGAAGCAGGAGTAAATCTCCCATTGGAAAAGCTTATCCGGATACTTATCTGGTAATTAGAGAGACTGATCCTGTTTCCTATCCCACAAGCGTCTGACCTAATAAAAGGGTCCCTATTCAAGTGCAGGACTGGTAACTATTAATGCCTCATAGCCTCATATATTGTGAACTGCAATTATAGCCTCAAAGCAAAAATTATATGCAAAACTGCAGTCTCTATATGTTACTTGTTGTATGTCTAGTCTGTCTATGTTGATATTGTGCACAATTCTATAATGAAATAATAATATATGTTTCTTATATTTTAAATAAATATTTTTTCATTTTTTACTAAATATCACTGTGTCATAATTGCTGAGCAGAACTGCGCTTTTTAAAAGCAACATACACCTAGGTGTCGGTTGCTTATCCTCTATCTTCTAGGGAATAGGATTGCCACCTCGCAACAGCTGGTGGGTTAGGCTGGCAAGCCTCCCGACTGCGCGGAAAGGTAAAGTGAAAAGATTTTTCACTTACCTTTCCCCTGATCTAGGGAGTGGGTCCGGGCGCCGGGCGCGTGCACGTTTCTGGAGGAGGTCTGGGGTCCCTTGGAAACAGTCTCTGGAGAGGTCTAGAGGGATCTTGGGCCCCTTGCGCAACTGATTGACTAAAGGGAACCAGATCCTGGAGGGCCACACTGGGTAGACCAGGATTATGTGGGGTACTTTGTCTATCCTGATCTTTTGGAGGACTTTTAGCAGTAAGGCTGGAGGGGGAAATGCATATGGAAGGGAAAGGTCTGTCCATGGGAAGGACATGGCATCCATGTGTGATGCTTCCTTCGTCCATACCCTGGAGACAAAGGTAGGAACCTGTGCATTGGATGGGGTCGCAAAAAGGTCTATCCCCGGAATTTCCGAACGTTTTGATAATGTTCTGGAAAACCTTTGGTCTGAGGGATACCCTGTCTAAAGAGAGATGGTCCCGGGATAAAGAGTCTGCCAGTTCGTTTAATTCCCCCGGTATATAAACGGCTGTGAGGAGACTGTTCCTCTGGACTGCCCAATTCCAAATCTCTACTGCTTCTAGACAGAGGTGGAGAGATTTGGTGCCTCCCATCCTGTTCAGATACGAAACTGCCGTCCTGTTGTCTAAGCAGATCTGTATAGAGATCACCTGAGTGTGGGGAAGAATGAGGGAGTGTAGTGCTAGTTTGGCCGCCCTCAGCTCTAATAGATTTATGTGGAACCTGGTTTCCTGGGTGGACCAAACGCCTCTTATTGCTTTGTTCTGTGTGCATGCCCCCCAACCCATCAGGGAAGCATCTGAGGAAATTATTATGTTTGGTATTGGGTCTAATAGAGGTCTGGGCGTTGGTAAGGGAAGAATTGTCCAGTTCTCTATTTCTGTTCGAACTGGAGGGGTTAATTGGATTTTCTCTCTCCAGGAAAAACCTTTCCTGAGTAGGTTCCCTAGGAGGAACTGAGAAAATCTGCATAGGAGAGGAACTTGCAGAAATCCGGGACCCAGAGCTCTCATTTTCCCTATGAGTTTGGCTAAGTCTCTCATCGACAGCTGGCGATGGAGAGTACGAGAAATGACTCATTGTACTTCCGTCCATTTCTCTGGTGGGACTGCTATCGAGAAGGAGGTGGAGTCTATCAGGAATCCCAGGAATATTGACTGGCACGTGACCAGAATCGATTTGGGGTAGTTTATGGTGAAACCCAAATCTAGGAGAAGGGTTGTAGTCAGATTCTATTGCGAGAGGAGAGTCTCTCTGTCTGGGTGAACTACAAGTAGATCGTCCAGATATATTAGGCAACGGATCCCCTTCTGACGAAGGTGAGACACTACCGCCTTCATCAGGTGAGTAAATGTGTACGGTGCGTTCGACAGCCCGAAGACCATCACCGTTCATTGGTATAGTGTGTCCTTCCAGAAGAATCTTAGGAATCTTCTGTGGTTTTTGCAGACCCGTATTGAATAGAAGGCCTCCTTGAGGTCTACCTTGATACAATAGTCGCTTTGGGAAAGTAGGAATGGGACTTCTGGTAAGCCCTCCATCCTGAATGTGCATCTTTTTATGAAGCGATTTAGGTTTTTGACATTCAGGACGTGTCTGTAAGTGCCATCTGTTTTCCTTATAGGGAAAAGGTGGCTGATCCAACCTTTTTTGGTTTTGTCCGCTAATTCTATCTTGCCCTGCGCTAGTGCTAAGGACAACACTTCGTCTAGCAGCGGGCTGCAATTTCTTGTACAGGGAAATGCTTGGCGCGGAAAATGGATAAGAGGTACTGTAGTAATAGCCCTTTCTCTATAATTTTTATAATCCACTTGTCTGTGGAGATTGTTTTCCAAACTGTTATAGCTTGAGAGAGGCCAAGGTGGGGGGTTATGTCTACGGGACTTACCATAACCTGCATCTCTCCTTGAGGGGTTCCTGTTGTAGGACGTTCCACCTCTCGTGGGTCTTGTCCTGTAGGAGCCTCCTCTAGATCCACTGTAGTCTCGGGCCGAACCACTGGCTGACGCAGCTCGACCCTCTTGGGAAAAGGTCTTCTGGAGGATTCGGGGCCTTTTAGATCTGAGAAGGATCTGTGGGCCTTGTATCATATCTTAACCTCATTAATGAAGTCTAGACCAAATAGGTCTCCATCTACCAGGTTGGGTACCTCCACGGGCTTAGGGGCGAGGTTAGTTAAACCCACCTTTGTGAGCCAGCGTACTCTGCGGGTATTTGTTATATAATCGAAAGTTTGGTCAATCATTAAAGTGGCTCTGCTAATGGCCTTAAGGTGGACGTTCTTAGATGCTATTATGGAGTCTAGAGAACCCCCGCATTCTCCCTCTTTTTCTGCTTTATCCAGGATAAAAAGGAGGAGACAAGCTGCGTCTGACACTTTCAGCGGTATTTTTCTTAGAAGCTTGTCGTTAGCGTCACTTTGGGTTCTCTCCCCTATTAGTGAGCTGAGACCCGGGTCAATTTCGGGAGCAAATAGGGCTGGTATATCGGGTATGCCAGTATGGCATCCTCTTTCACCAGAGCAGTTCTGAATGCTAACTGGGCAAAATTGTAAACCTCTGAGCGTTCATTAAGTGCCCAATGAGAGGCGTATAATTTATTGGGTGGCGTTCTGCCTGCCAATTGTACCCTGGCCATCTGCAGGTTGCTGTACTCGCTCCTTTTAGAGGATGCGGACGTTCTAGTAACCTCCTCTGTCTCACAATAATCGTGAGGTTTTGGCAGCGCATGCTGCTTGCTAGAACCCTTATGGGACTGGGTTAGCAATTGCTGCCGTTCAGAGGCAGTGTGTTTGTGCTGGCCGTGGGCAGAAGATGGTGGTTTGTCACACACCATTTGGGTATTCCGGCTACGGGCAATACCCGGGAAAGAGACGTATTCTCCCGTACGGGCGTCTCTGTGAGAAACATTGTCTGTATGTTTCTTTTTCATGCTGTGTTTCCTCACCTTTTTCTGAGGAAACACTGAGGGAGACTGTTGCTGACCACCAGGTGGCTCCCTCTCAGGCTGAGAGCTGTCCCTGCTCTCCTCAGAGCTGACAGGGGCTGTGCACTTTTTTCTCTTAATAACAATGTCTTCTGAGGAGGAACTGTCCTCAGACACCTGTTGCCTCCTCTTTTTAGACATTTTGGGCCACTTGCTGACAGATAGGGACTGATAAAGTGTGTCTGTTGCAGAGACAGACACTGAGTCCTCCATCTCTGTCAGCGCTGAAGAAAAAACTAAAGCTAGGGGGCGGGATCCCGGGCTCAGGAGAGCGCGCACGTGCACGTGACCAGCATGCGCGCCCGGCGCGTGCACGTGCCCGGCGCCGGGACCCGCTCCCTAGATCAGGGGAAAGGTAAGTGAAACATCTTTTCACTTTACCTTTCCTCGCAGTCGGGAGGCTTGCCATCCTAACCCACCAGCTGTTGCTAGGTGGCAAGCCTCCCGACGAACAAAAGGAGGTTTTGGTTGCGATCCTATATATTAAAAGACCACAAGGATATCTTCTTCTTTGGTACTTGTTTCCTAGCACGGCGCCCGTTGCATCGCATACCATAAGGCATACGATGGTATGCGATGCGATGTTAGCCGATGTTATACAATTTTAAATTGTATACCATCGAATTGTATGCCATTGTATGGCATATACAATGGTATATGATTTTAAATTGTGTAAGCACCCTAATGGGTGTTTTCAATGTTAAATGTGAACCCAATGTTAAAAGCACCCCCATGCCACCCGTACTATCAACGCCAACCCGAAGCGTGGCAAGCGCAGCAAGTCCGCGAGGGGCGGCGGTACGCGTCCTCCGACATTTTCATACCCCCACTATCCACGTCGGCGTGGAGTTGATTTTATATAGTGTGGTGAGCCACCGAGCCCGAAGCATGGCGAGCGCAGCTAGCCCCGCGAGGGGACGCGGAATACATGTGAAGTCATGCGCGTCCCATCGGGGGGCTCGCTGCGCTCGCCACGCTTCGGGCTATATAGGTTCAACTCCATGCCGACAAGGATAGTGGGGGTATGAAAAGGTCGAAGGACGCGTACCGCCGCCCCTCGCGGGCTCGCTGTGCTCCCCACGCTTTGGGTTGGCGTTGATAGTGGCGGTGGCGTGGGGGTGCATTTAACATTGTAAGTACCTATTAAGGTGCTTATACAATTAAAAATCATATAGGGGGACCATTTAACATTGAAAAAACCCATTAGGGTGCTTATACAATTTATAATCGGATTGTATGCCAGATACCTTTATGAACACGGTGAAGTGAAATTCCCTGTGAGTTGGGTACGCATTTGGTGGTGGATGCTCATGTGATTATATATGTATTCGAATCTTTGCTAAAATATATATATCTGTACCTCTCCCCATACACGTGATATATGACTGGGGGAGCTGTATATAGGAACGACAAATCCACAGATGTCAAAGAAACCTTTATGAGAGACGAAAACTCGTTATTCTAGTGAGTACGGTGCATACCGGTTATCAATTTTATCCAGACACTGTTGGTGATCCTTTAAAGATACCTTTACACACGGGGGCTCATGATTAACCTTGTGAGTTCGGTACGCTTCTAAAATACCATTCTCAGTAGAGTTGTTCCACTTGATTTTTTGAATTTATCTGACATACATTATATTCCTTTTTCCATATTTGAACATTCTACCAACACACTCTAACGAAAATATTCGTATTGGAGTCAAGTGCCATCAGTGTCGTTCGCAGACCACAGTTTCCTTCCAAGGAGGACCTTCCAGTGACCCTCCATCTACACTGAGGCAGCAAGGACTTTAAAGATTGCGCCTTAGGATCTTCTATTCCATTTTTTTTCTCATTTTAATATTCTGTTTATTGGGTCTTTTTAACCCCTTTTAGCCTCATTCGTATTGCCAGATTTGAATAGACAGACAAACAACATTTAACATAGACATATTCACTAATTATACTAAAATGTATTTATCTATTTATCTACAGCCATATGTGTCCATGGAAATATAAATAATAATACAAACTAATCTAGTACAATTATTCGTTCAAAAAAATACAAGCATTAGTTGGTCTTTACACCTGAGTAATAATTTCCTTCTTACTCCATATACCGCCAGGCCCACTTTGTGGCCCTACATAAAAAAATTGGAGCTCTACAACACCAGCGCCTGTCAGGCACAAGTAGCGCCTTGGTCTATTACATTGTGGCAGCAACACAGTGATCATATCCAGTTACAATTACTGGTAAATGGAATGAAAGGACTCTTACCTGCAGACTAAGCATTGGCTTGAGGTGACCACACACACCCTTTCACAGCTGCAGGAGACCATTGACTGTGCAGGACTGGTAATTTTAATGAATCATATATTGCTTGACTAAAAGGAACTGTCGCATTACTATATGAAAGTATATTCAATCTTGAGCCTACACTAAGCCTCACTAAATATACTGATAGCTAGTAGTTTGTGTTGTATGTTGTCTGTCTTGTATGTGTTTTTATTATTATCATTATAATTGTTGTTGTGAAGTGAACTTCCATATTATGTACTAACATTTTTAATAAATGTATTGAATTTTATTTTATTATATCGGAATGTTAAATTATTTGTCCTGACAAGACTGCGCTTCTTAAAGCGACAGTGACCCTATATGGGCCAAAGTCACTTTCATTTGGTGCTATGGTCTCCAGTTTGAAGATGCGCTCTTTCTTTTAAGTAGTTCTTTGTTATTGTCCCTGAATCTGATTCACATTTTTACTCTTTAAAGGCAGAAGACTTTTAAATCATTGTTGGTTCTGTGGTGTTCATAATGAAAGTCGTTAGTTTTTTGTGTCGTTCCAGATATCTTGGTGCCATTTCGTATTGATCCTATATTCTCTAAAATACTTTGCTTTAGTGGTCGTGGGGTCATCTCTACGTACATAGTTTGGCAGAAACAGGTAATGCAGTAGATTACTTTCTTGGTGTTGCAATTGAAAAGGTTCTTGATTTTTTATATCATGATTGTATTTGTCTTTGACTGAGGTGACACCTATGGGGGGGGCAAGGGTTAGGCAGTGGGGCTGGGGGGTAAGTATACTCACCTAATCCCTGTTAGGATTCCCTCCTTCGGAATCCGGTGTCAGTATTCTGACCGCCGGCATCCTGAACGACTTTCATCCATTTATATCCCAAGTTAACCACTAAATTAGCTATAGGAAAGAAGAGACAGTTGACAAGTAGTTCAATGGAGTAGTCCCTTTAATGTGTATCCACCACAATTCAAGTATAAAATAAAATAAAAAAATATTTTGTTTACTCTATGTAGTAGTAGTAGTAGTACTTTTATTTAAGAGGTGCCACAAAGTGTCCGCATAGCAAACACAAACATAGCAAACATAGCATAGCAAGCACAAAAAAAAAAAAAAATTACAAGGTAACATACAGGGTGTGTTGATACAATACAGCATAAATAGGGTATAGCTGGTAGAACTAAAATCAGCATCAGTTCTGAAGTAGGTGTCGAAATTGTCGAGGAGACTGAAGATGAAGTAGAGGAAGGGAAGAACAGGGCAGGAGTACAGGTGAGGTTAAGAGGTAGGGTGAGTACGTGAGGAAGGAGGGCCCTACTCATAAGAGTTAACAGATTAAAAGGAGGTGGGTGGACGAACGAAAAACAATAGGATAAGTAGGAATGGATGGAGGGGTAGGGTAGGCAGGATAGGAGGAGCAAAAGAGGTTAGGAGGAGGAGGGATAGGCCAGTCGGAAGATGTGGGTTTTGAGGGAGCACTTGAAGGAGGTAAGAGAATCAGAAAGCCTGATGGGTGACGGGAGGTTGTTCCAGTGCAGGGGGGCAGCGCGGGAGAAGTTTTGGAAACAGGAGTGGGATGAGGTGATTAGGTGAGAGGTCAGTCGGCGGAGGGGCGAGGTGGGCGAGAGGTAGCCCAGAGAGAAGGATGTTGCCGTAGTCAAGGTGGGAGATGACAAGAGAGTGAATGAGAATTTTGGTTGCGTCAGTGGAGAGGAATGGTCTGTTGCGTGAGATGTTGCAGAGGTGAAAGCGGCAAGACTGCGAGAGAACACGAATGTGGGGGATGAAAGAGAGGGATGAGTCAATGATGACACCGAGGCAGCGCATTTGGTCAGTGGAGGTGATCTTGGTTTCACTAATACTGATGGAGATAGTTGGCGAAGAGGGGATGTTCGTGGGATGGAAGATTAGAAGTTCAGTTTTAGCCATGTTTAGTTTCAGGAAGCGTTGGGTCATCCAGGCTGAGATGGCCGTGAGGCATTTGGAGACCTTGGACAGGAGTGATGGGGATAGGTCAGGGGAGGAGAGATAGATTAAGGTATCATCAGCATAAAGGTGGTAATGGAAGCCATAGGAGCTGATGATGTTTCCCAGAGAGGTTGTGTAGAGGGAGAAGAGGGTAGAAGAAGAGGAGGAGCTCGGAGTGGAGACAGAGAAGGAGCGATCGGAGAGGTATGAGGTGAACCAGGAGAAGACTGTGCCAGTGATGCCAAAGGAGCGGAGGGTGTTGAGCAGGAGAGGGTGGTCAACAGTGTCAAAGGCAGCCGACAGATCAAGCTGGATGAGGATAGAGAAAAGGCCTTTGTATTTAGCCGATAGTAGATCGTTAGTGACTTTGCTCAGGGCAGTTTCAGTGGAATGTAAAGAACGGAACCTGAATTGGAGGGGGTCTAGAATGGAGTTAGCAGTAAAGTGGCTTAGGAGAAGATTATAGGCCAGACATTCTAGGAGCTTGGAGGCAAAAGGGAGGAGGGAGATGGGCCTGTAGTTGGGGTCCAGATTTGATTTCTTGAGAATTGGGGAGACAAGAGCATATTTGAAGGAGGAGGGGAAGATCCCAGAGGATAGGGAAAGATTAAGGAGGTGAGCCAGGTGAGAGCAGACTGACTGACTGAGATGATGGATAATATTGGAGGGGATAGGATCGAGCGGGCAGTTGGAGGGAGAAGCGGATCGAAGGATAGAATAGATTTCTACTACTTATTTATTTAGCAACTTCTAGATGATAATACTGTAGATAGAATCTGGGCTAGTCTGGGGGTGAGCTTACAAGGAGTGTGATGAATTATGTTGAATCCCTGATGCTGCACTTCGCCAGATGCACCCAGCACTGCTGATCCCAGAAGATTCAGCCAGCACATAACTTATATTAAATACAACAGAACATGCATGTTTATATGTGCTAAGTTGTTTCCCTCTACACTATGGGCCTGATTCAGACCTGATCACTGCTGTGCAAATTAGAAGTAGCCGATCGAACAGGTAGACGATACCCCGATATAGTAAAATCCGGCCTTAAATGTGCTCCCAATTAATGTTCTCCCTGTGCGAATAGATGTGCACGGCTAGAGAAGACTTTGCACCTGAGCAAATTTGTCAAGCAAAGAACTTACCCGGCGTCTGCGATGAATAAAGGCCTAATTGTGGCCGGAGAAGACGTCACACACCTCCCCTAAAATGCATTTTCCTAGGCACACCTAGCGTTTTTCCTTAGCAATCCCACTAAACCGCCAGTTAACACCATATATCTCCTTACTGTGTACATATTTACACCCATACAAAGATTGCACGATGAAGAAAGCATTCTAGGAAAAGAGTCACTTATCCAATAGCATTTTTTAGTTCCTCACTTCATTGTGATTTTTATGTACAGCTAGGAACCGCCTCTTCTTTATAAATTCGCCATTGGCCAGATTGGTGTCCCACAGATATTCAGGAGACAGCACCTTGGTAGGTTTATTGTATACCAGATACCTGTTCAGGTGAGATTCCTCCTGCCACACAGCTTCTATAGACTTCTTCTTGTCCTCTATGATGCCTTTCTGACAAGCCAGGCTGAGCTTGTAAATTTCTTCCACTTTTCCACCATATAAAGCTGCCATGTAATAGAAATCTCCTTGGCCAGGAGGTATGTATGCTGCAGAAATTGGTCGACGCTCATAAGAAAAGGACTCCGGCTCAGAGAGGAAAAATACGGGGTGGAGAGTGGCTACAAGGTCACCAAGAATTTCAACTCCCATGTGATCATTAAACACCATATCCACATCGGCACATATCAAGTAGTCGATCTCTTTCAGCATTCGTTCCTTAGTGAAGATTGTGAGGGCCTCCATCCTTCTCATCGATACATCCTGCCAGCGTTGGTCGGCAGTGACCTCATGCAGTTGTAAGATACGATCATTAGCCAGTTTGGGTTTAACGACATTGCTGACCTTGTCGGTGAACACATAATATGTGACTTTGTGGCCAACCATAAAGAAACGTTCTGCGGACTCCAGGAAGGGCTGAAGGAACCGAATATATCTGGAAAGAAATACTTTATCATTGCTCAAAACATACTCAACTTACAACACCTAACAAACCCAGTGAACACTAGTGATCCATCCACATTGTATTAATGCTGTGATAGGGTTATATGTGGCTGTAAAAAAATACAAATATTCATAAACAATTTAGCAAAATCATTGTCAAAAATAATTGTGGTCATTCCCCAACATGCTAGGCAGAGGCGTAACTAGAACTCTGTGGGCCCCATAGCAAAATGTTGAACAGGGCCCCCCTACTCTGTTTCAGCGATGTCAGCTGACTACATCTTGCCAGCCCCGGGAGCCGCAGCCATATACAAAGTATAGCAAAAATATCCTTGCCTGCACTGCCTATTTGGCAGGGCAATAGCGATGCTGCTGGGCTGCGTATCACTATTGCCCGCTGTGTACACATGGGGCAATTCAGGGAAACCTTCCAATCGATTTTAACAATGTAGTTATAATCGCTTGGAAGAATCACCCCAAGTGTATACCCCTTTAGGGTGGGGGCATTGTAGTGAGGAGCAAGATAGAGTAAGGGAGGTGTGAGAGAATGGCAGGGAGAGAGGGGAGCAAGAGAGTGAGAGGATGTAAGGGGGGATACAAGGGGCAGAATGTAATGTCTCCCAAGTTCAGTGACTGTGTGGGATGTCGGCCAAACTCTGTCTCTTTTTATTGAGGCAATCACAGGGCATGGGTTTTACCTTGTAAGTAACTGCTGGTATCCTGCTCAGCTGCCGAATTTGTGTGACATTACATTCTGCCCAGGGAGAGAGAGAAGGTGTCAGGAAGAGAAAGGGGGTAGATAGTGCCAGGTTGAGGGGGGAATAGAGAGAGGGGAAGGTGGGGAGGAGAGACATAAGGAAAAAGAGACTAGGGGCAGAGAGAAGGAGGAGTGAGAAAGAGGGGGAAAGAGAAAAAGAGTGCATGGGACTGAGAAAAAGAGAGAAGAAAGGGGGAGGGTAAAGACACAGGAGAGCGTGAGAGAAGGGGAGACGTTAAGAGAGGGAGAAGGGGAGACGTTAAGAGAGGGAGAAGGGGGAGACAGAAAGAGAGGAAGAAGGGGAGAAGAAAAGAGAGGGAGAGAGAGAAGGGGAGACAGAGAGAGATGGAGAGAGAGAGAGAGACGGAAGGGGAGAGGGGGAGACAGAGGGAGGGAGAGACGGGGAGTGAAAGGGAAAGAGAGGGAGAGGGGAGATGGAGAGAGGGAAAGAGAGAGGGAGGGGGAGACAGAGAGAGAGGGGGGGAGACAGAGAGAGGGAAAGAGAGAGGGGGGGGGAGACGGAGAGAGAGGGAAAGACAAAGGGGGGAGACTGAGAGAAGGAAAGAGAGGGGGATACGGAGAGAGAGGGAAAGAGAGGGAGGGGGAGACAGAGAGAGAGGGAAAGACAGAGGGGGGGAGACTGAGAGAAGGAAAGAGAGGGAGGGGGAGACAGAGAGAGGGAAAAAGAGAGGGAGGGGGAGACAGAGAGGGAAAGAGAGAGGGAGGGGGAGACGGAGAGAGGAAAAGAGAGAGGGAGAGAGAGGGGGGGAGACAGAGAGAGGGAAAGAGAGAGGGGGAGACAGAGAAATGGAAAGAGAGAGGGAGGGAGAGGGAGGGGGAGACAGAGAGAGGGAAAGAGAGAGGGAGGGGAGACAGAGAGAGGGAAAGAGAGAGGGAGGGGAGACAGAGAGAGGGAAAGAGAGAGGGAGGGGGAGACAGAGAGGGAAAGAGAGAGGGAGGGGGGAGACGGAGAGAGGGAGGGGGGAGACGGAGAGAGGGAAAGAGAGAGGGAGGGGGAGAGGGAAAGAGAGGGGGGAGACAGAGATAGGGAAAGAGAGAGGGGGGAGACAGAGAAATGGAAAGAGAAAGGGAGGGGGAGACGGAGAGAGAGGGAAAGACAGAGGGGGGGAGACTGAGAGAAGGAAAGAGAGGGGGATACGGAGAGAGAGGGAAAGAGAGCGGGAGGGGGAGACGGAGAGAGGGAAAGAGAGAGGGAGGGGAGAGACGGAAAGAGAGAAAGAGAGAGGGAGGGGGGAGACGGAGAGAGGGAAAGAGAGAGGGAGGGGGGACGGGGAGAGAGGAAAAGAGAGAGGGAGGGGGGAGATGGAGAGAGGGGAAGAGAGGGAGGGGAAGACAGAGAGGGAAAGAGAGGGAGGGGGAGACAGAGAGGGAAAGAGAGAGGGAGGGGGAGACGGAGATAGGGAAAGAGAGAGGGAGGGGAGACGGAGAGAGAGGGGGAAACGGAGAGAGGGAAAGGAGAGAGGGGGAGATGGAGAGAAGGAAAGAGAGAGGGGGACACGGAGAGAGGAAAAGAGAGGGGGACACGGAGAGAGGGAAAGAGAGGGAGGGGGAGACGAGAGAGGGAGGGGGAGACGGAGAGAGAGGGGGAGATGGAGAGAAGGAAAGAGAGAGGGGGGACACGGAGAGAGGTAAAGAGAGGGAGGGGGAGACGGAGAGAGGGAAAGAGACGGAGAGAGGGAAAGAGAGAGGGAAAGAGACAGAGAGAGGGAAAGAGAGAGGGAGGGGGAGATGGAGAGAGGGAAAGAGAGAGGGAGGGGGAGACGGAGAGAGGGGGAGATGGAGAGAGGGGGAAATAGAGAGAGAGGGAGACGGAGAGAGGGGGAAAGAGAGAGGGGGAGACGGAGAGAGGGGGAAAGAGAGAGGGAGGGGGAGACGGACAGAGGAAAACAGAGAGAGAGAGGGGGGAGATGGAGAGAGGGAAAGAGAGAGAGATGGAAAGAGAGAAGGGGAGACAAAGAGAGGGAAAGAGAGAAGGGGAGACAAAGAGAGGGAAAGAGAGAAGGGGAGACAAAGAGAGGGAAAGAGAGAGAAAAAAGGGGAGAGAAAAGGGGAGACAGAGAGTGAGTGAAGTCAGCCAGGACTTGAAAAGGAATGTGACAGTGGCAACAATTTATACCTCATAATCCCATACCATAATCCAATCCCTGTTCCAGTAAATTAAAGGAGGGAGAGGGGGTGAGAGAGGGAGAGGGGGGTCACTTATACCTTGCTCTGCTCCCTCCCCTCCCACTTTCCCTTTACTGTACCTCCAGCAGCGTCGGGTCTCCAGGGACAGGTCCCCCGTCGGATCTCCGGGGCCTCCCCTCCCGCCTGGGAGACAGGATCTCCGGGGACGGGCCTCCTGTCTGCGTGCGCGGGTTCCATGGATTAGTTTCGCGCGGATGTAGTGACGCGCATCACTGTCAGCACAGTGCTAATGCGGGGGCAGCAGTTTAGTTTACAAGCCGGGGCTGGTCACTAGGTTGTGACGTGGAGCCCCGGCACCAGTAGTACTCAGGGAAGGGGAGAGGAGAGCCTGGATCAACAGGCCCTCCTCCCCTTCATTGTAACGTGCACTGTGCA
Organism: Crinia signifera; assembly: GCF_055691185.1. Taxonomy (NCBI): domain Eukaryota; kingdom Metazoa; phylum Chordata; class Amphibia; order Anura; family Myobatrachidae; genus Crinia; species Crinia signifera. The sequence continues at coordinate 137,976,439 of NC_139224.1, read as the reverse complement.
GCCCGCCACTGCCACCGTTCGGGTCAGCACTGCAGTAGTGTACAAATTCAAGAGGGTGCAGGGGGCTTGCTGCGTCCCCGGGCCCCCCCAACCCGCCGGGCCCCGGAGCAGCTGCACCCCCTGCACCCTCTATAGTTACGCCACTGATGCTAGGCTCATCTGTCAACAATGAAATTGGCATTGTGTTCTGACAAGTAGGACCACAGGGCAGAGGGGTGCCGGACAGGGTCCCGACAGTCAGGATCCCAACTGTTAAAACACAGACAGACGGGTTCCCGATGGCCACCGGCTATTCTCCCTCGTGGGGGTCCACGACCCCCATAGAGGGAGAATAAAATAGGTGGCAAGCATAGCAAGCCATCGGATCCCGAAGGTCGGTCAAATGACTGTCGGGATCCCGACTGTCGGAACCCTATACCACACCCAGGGCAGAGAGGGGAGTTCACTTGTGTTTCATTCTTTTACCACTTACAATACTACAAATATTCTCTGTAAAGTGCTGTGGAATATGTGTGGGCTAAATAAAAATCTGATGATAATAAAAATACATAGAGTTACCTGTATACTCAAACACATACAGTACATACACACTTCAATATTTAAAAAATTGGGATGGTATGCACATACATACTGTACATACATACTATCCAATATATAGTCATACTCATACCTATATATTATTATTTATTTATTTATTAACAGTTTCTTATATAGCATACATATTCCGCAGTGCTTTACAGAGAATTTTTGAACAGTCACCTCGGCTCCCGTGCCCGCCATCTTCACTCCAGTCTAGGAGCAGGTTGGGAGAGGGTGTGTTGGTGCTGCTGCTGGGGCTTGAACTGAATTTGTCTGCTGGGGCCTGTCTCCCTCAGTGCTGCTGTGTACTCTGTCCTCCTCTCTGCTTAGGGTGGAATCACCCTAGCAAGGAGGATAGTCAGCTGTGTAACAGTGAGACCCTAGCAAGGAGGACAGTCAGCTGTGTAACAGTGAGAACTTATTCTGCTGTGTGCCAACCTGTGTACTTGTAGCACTACTGTCTCCTCTGTGCTGGGGCCTACCTCTGGTGCTGTGCTCAGCTGTACATAATAATATATATATATATATATATATATATATATATATATATATATATATATATATGTCTTCCAATAGTGGAAAGGCGCCTATAATACAGAAACACAGTCCATAAGTGATAATTCTTTTTCAATGATGCAACGAGGATTTCATCCAATATTAGTTTTTATTTTGTCCTTCAATGGAGAGTCAATAGTACAATCAGATGTATAAAAAACGTTCCAACGCATTTCGTCTTTAAAAAGACTTCATCAGGGGTACCATAATACAATCTTCTGGCCACTGTGGAAAGTTCACAATGAATAGAACTGAAATATTCCTTTGTTCTATCCGAAATATGAAAAAAATTCTTAATAGTAAATAAACCGTGAAATATGAAAGTGAAACCTAATGGGACTCTCCCAAAAGTACTGTTTACTCTCACCTAAGATATTAACAGAATATTAATAAGAAGTTTATACTTGGGTGGTTGGTAAGGATAGCAAACAACCTCTGCAAATAGCCTCTGTCTCCTACAACTGTGGTCAGCAGCGACTGCTGACGCGTTGGGACGTTTTTGGGACGTTTTTTATACATCTGATTGTACTATTGACTCTCCATTGAAGGACAAAATAAAAACTAATATTGGATGAAATCCTCGTTGCATCATTGAAAAAGAATTATCACTTATGGACTGTGTTTTTGTATTATAGGCGCCTTTCCACTATTGGAAAACATTTTGTGGGCTTTATTCCTTGAACCCTCGGGGAATTTTGTGGTCAGGCAGCCAAGTCACGATTGTTTTAACTTGTATACCTTGTTATATTTGCATTTCTGGTAGCGCGTTTAGGAATATTGGGGATTATATTTATATATATATATATATATTTGCAATGTCGCCCGGCACTCCACGGAGTATAGCCTGTATTAATTACCCGGTGCCTTCCTCTCTGGACCCATAGGACCCGGTATGTAGAAGATATCGATCAGGCGGCACTCTCGGAGTTTGGTGAATAACAAATGAGGTTTATTTCTCCAACATGTTTCGGGCTATTGCCCGTCCTCAGGGAACAACCAAATACACTCTGTGGTACAATATATATAGTGCAATGCAAAACGAAAAAGTAACACCCCCTTCCGGTAAATTCCCGCCCTGTAACACTTACCAGCGGCTTCCCAGCCTGTATCTCCCTTTCCGCCATTGATACGCCGTGCTGCGCTGCGGGGAATCGTTCTGGGGCACACCATCACTTCCGGCTCTGTCGGTTCAGCCCTCTGACGCACTTCCCCCGTCCTGCACTGCGCTCCAGGCTTCCGGGTTCCAAGCCAAAACTCCAATGCTGCATCTGGTCTCTCCAGAGAAGGCCAGTAGAATCTGGCCTTCTCTGGAGAGACCAGATGCAGCATTGGAGTTCTTTTACCATATCCTGGATGATTGACCTACCATTCACATTATAGGTAAAAATAATTTGCGCGAGAGGAGGCCAACTGGATTATTTTTATCCATTAATCTTTTAGGCATTATATTGCCATCTTTTTAATTGCACAGTAAGAATTAGACATATTAATTTGGATATATCAAGCCTTAAACAGATAGAGGCACTGGAGAAAAATAAGGAGTTAATCACTTCACCCAGTCGCTTTAATCTTACACAAAAAGACTAATGTTTTCTCTGATGAAGTCTCTGTGAGACGAAACGCGTTGGGAACTGTCTACTCGTTGATTTTACTCAGATAATTCTCTGAAGACCAATAAATAAGTGCTGGAAGATTCCTCTTATGTGCTTCATTGGATACGATTGTGTTATTTGGACATTTACATTATAATTGTTGGCGCCATACCACTATTGGGTAAAAGTGTTGTGGTCTGTTTGTTCCCTACCCCTCAGGGAGCATAGTGGTGAGGCTGCCTGATATCTATTAACTAAGTGGGTTAAACAGGCTATTAGCGCGATTTGGAATCTTGGGGATATATATATATTAGAGGCTAATAAACTTGAAGTTCTTCATCAGAACCTGCTGCAGTGACGTGTTTAATCCCTGGAGGATTCCTGCTTGGTATATATATATATATATATATATATATATATATATGCAAAGGGGGGTTAAGCCGGCACTCCGCTGAAAACAAAAGGGCTGGGTGCCTTCCTGGGAGAAAACGATGTACTCCAATATAGCAGCTGGCAGGTGGGTGGCACTCCAAAGAACAAACGACTCAGAAGCCAATGAGGTTACCGACGTTTCAAATGTATTATCACATTTTTCATCAGGGTGTCCTGATGAAAAACGTGATAATACATTTGAAACATCGGTAACCTCATTGGCTTCTGAGTCGTTTGTTCTTTGGAGTGCCACCCACCTGCCAGCTGCTATATATATATATATAAATATATATATATATATATATATATATATATATATACTAGGTGATTCATCGCGCCCTACGGGCGCTCTTCACACCGTCGTAAGGGGCTGCGCCCCCTTAATTTGTGAACGTTTGTATATGAGAAAGATGGTTAGAATTGTATGAAAGATGCCTGCATTGCAACTTGAGTTATAGGTGAAATGTGTTAAATAGAGAGCATATGATGTGGAAGGGGGTGTGTATTGTTTTGTTTAATTAAAAAGCGGTTACAGGGTAAGATGTACATTGATAGTGTGGATGGTACCGTGACATTTGTGGGTGTGTGTGTGTGTTGTTTAGGTGTGTGTGTGCAATAGTATAGTAGGGTGTTTCTGAGTCAGCGGCTCCCCACTGGCGGAGGTCACGACACAGGAAAACAGGAGGCTGGGTAGTGATAGGGGTGTGTGGGCATAAGGGGGACTAAAGAGGAGGGTGGGAGATACTGTGCAGCTTCTGCAAGTGGGTGAGGGTCCAGCGTGGCAGTACAGGAGTACAGGATGGTGGCCCTTAGTCAGTGTCTCCTCCTACTGGGTGGGAGTTCGGGTGCATGAGAGCAGGAGGCTGGGCTATGAGGCATGATAGGGGCATGTGGGCAAAACAGCGTCAGCGACTCCCCAGTGGTGGAAGTTACGGTTCAGGAGAGCAGGAAGCTGGGTAGTGATAGGGGTGTGTGAGTATACGGGGGACTAAAGAGGGGCTTAGGGGTGCTGCCGTGGGTGGATGCCGTGAATTGCGGGAGGGGGGGGTCGCGGGGAGGGGTGTGTGGGTACCGCGAATTGTGGGAGGGGGGGGCGCGGGGGGTTGCAGTGAATCACGGGAGGGTGGGTCGCGGGGGGTTGCCGCAATGACAGGAGGGGGGGGTCAGGGGTGGGGAATCGCGGTAGGGGGGTCGTGGGGGGCACCGTGAACAGCAGGAGGGGGGGCCCGGGGGGTTGGCGCGAATCGTGGGAGGGGGGGTCGCGGGGTGCCGCAATCGCAGGAGGGGGGGGTGTCACGGGGTGGGGCCGCAATCGCAGGTGGGGGGGGTGTGTCACGGGGTGGGGCCGCAATCGCAGGTGGGGGGGTGTCACGGGGTGGAGCCGCGAATCGCAGGAGTCACCTGGGGTGCCGCGAATTGCGGGGTGTGTGCTGCAAATCGCGGGAGGGGGGTCGCGGGGGGTGCCGCGAATCGCCACAAGAAAAAATCAACACAGAAAGTTCAACACATGTAAATGTTGAAATAAGTGTGGCACTTCATCGGTGTCCATGTCGACACATGAGAATGAATATAAAAACATAAAAAAAAAGAAAAATAAATCTTCAAAAACTCATGTCAACCTTTTTCATTGGCGACCATAGCCGTGCCAGTGTTTTGCATGTGCCATTTAATCCTGGGGTTGCCGTGAATCGCGCGCGGGGGTGGGGGGGAGGGAGGAGGTGAGGGGTGTCCGCGAATCACGGGAGGAGGGGTCGTGGGTGGATGCCGTGAATTGCGGGAGGGGGGGGGCGCGGGGGGTTTCAGTGAATCGCGGGAGGGTGGGTCGCGGGGGCGGGGGGTTGCCGCAATGACAGGAGGGGGGGTCAGGGGTGGGGAATAGCAGTAGGGGGGGTCGTGGGGGGCACCGTGAACCGCGGGAGGGGGGGCCCGGGGGGTTGGAGCGAATCATGGGAGGGGGGGTCGCGGGGTGCCGCGAATCGCAGGAGGGGAGGGTGTCACGGGGTGGGGCCGCGAATCGTGGGAGTCACCGGGGGTGCCGCGAATTGCGGGGGGTGTGCTGCAAATCGCGGGAGGGGGGTCGCGGGGGGTGCCGCGAATCGCCACAAGAAAAAATCAACACAGAAAGTTCAACACATGTAAATGTTGACATAAGTGTGGCACTTCATCGGTGTCCATGTCGACACATGAGAATGAATATGAAAACATAAAAAAAAATAAAAAAAATCTTCAAAAACTCATGTCAACCTTTTTCATTGTCGACCATAGCGGTGCCAGTGTTTTGCATGCGCCATTTAATCCTGGGGTTGCCGTGAATCGCGCGCGGGGGGGAGGGAGGAGGTGAGGGGTGTCCTCGAATCACGGGAGGAGGGGTCGTGGGTGGATGCCGTGAATTGCGGGAGGGGGGGTCGCGGGGGGGTGTGGGTGCTGCGAATTGTGGGAGGGGGGGGCGCGGGGGGTAGCAGTGAATCGCGGGAGGGTTGGTCGCGGGGGCGGGGGGTTGCCGCAATGACAGGAGGGGGGGTCAGGGGTGGGGAATCGCGGTAGGGGGGGTCGTGGGGGGCACCGTGAACCGCGGGAGGGGGGGCCCGGGGGATTGGCGCGAATCAGTGGAGGGGGGGTCGCGGGGTGCCGCGAATCGCAGGAGGGGAGGGTGTCACGGGGTGGGGCCGCGAATCGCGGGAGTCACCGGGGGTGCCGCGAATTGCGGGGGGTGTGCTGCAAATCGCGGGAGGGGGGTCGCGGGGGGTGCCGCGAATTGCCACAAGAAAAAATCAACACAGAAAGGTCAACACATGTAAATGTTGAAATAAGTGTGGCACTTCATTGGTGTCCATGTCGACACATGAGAATGAATATGAAAACATTGAAAAAGTGAAAAATAAATCTTGTCAACCTTTTTCATTGTCGACCATAGCCATGTCAGTGTTTTGCATGTGCCATTTAATCGTGGGGATGCCGTGAATGGGGGGGGGGAGGGAGGTGCATACCTCCCAACATGACCCTTTCCAGGAGGGACACATTGCTCTGTTTCTGGACTTTCTTCTTAATTTATGGATTACCATCACCTGTGCTTAAACACCTTTCTTATCAATTACCCTGTTTAAAACAGGTGATGACAATCATAAATTAAGATGGAAGTCCACAACCCAGCGTTACAGCTCCAGACACACTTTGAGTGACAGATGTAGCCAAATATATAAGAGATATGCTATGGATAAAAGGCGCCACTTGTGCTAATTGCGTATAAAAAACAATAATATTCCCTTTGGTTATATAGGGTGTCTGCCACTCTTTAAATAAAAGTAAGGGTATGTTACTCAAAAATGAAATAAAAAGTAATGTATAAAGATATCGGCGACTAATTATTGTAAAAGAGCTAAAATATCTATATATATATATAAAAGCGGGTTTAAAGATATAAAAATTTTTTTTTATTATTAGTTGACAAATTCGGTATAAAAGAGAAACAAGTAAACAATGATAGCTTTAAAAAAAAAAAAAAATTTTTAAAAACTTTTTGGTAAAAAAAATAAATAAATAATTTTTTAGTAAAAAGACAGGATTCTAAAATAAAATAGAGAAAGGTGCTTATCTTTGGAGTAGGAAGGATTGCCCAACGCATTTCGTCTATGTGACTTCTTCAAGGGGTAGGAGACAAATGAGACAGGGCTGATATTTATACCTATGTACCTGCTCAGATACTTGGTGACATCACTTCCTGTAATTAACAGGTCGGCAGCTGTCTCTTTGTGCAATGATGTAATTGCAATAAACCCTTTTTTTCTTCACCTACTACCGTGTGCCGGCTCCAATCCTTTCTGCTTTCTATTAACCACATTATGTGCCTGGCACCGGAACAGTTTTTTTATCTTTAACCAGAGTGCCAACCTGAGAACCCAACTCTCTCTCTCTCTCTCTCTCTCTATATATATATATATATATATATATATATATATATATATATATATATATATATATATACAGTCCACTCTATGTCAGCATTATACTCGATCCATAAGATCCATAAAGACCCCATTAGACCACCAGGGCGGCCTATAATATCGGCCAGGGACTCTTTGTTACAACCGGCTTCGATTCTGTTGGATAGTATCCTGCAACCTTTGCTTCCTTTACAGCCCACCTTTTTAAAGGACACTACAACATTCCTTTTGAAAATAGAGGCATTGGGTACAGTGCCGGAAGGCACCCTCATGTGCTGTCTGGACGTGTGCAGTCTGTACACGTCGATACCACATGAGGGTGGCCTAAGGGCCATGCAGGAGTTTTTGGTACAGAATTTAGATAATGCGGTATTTAGCCATCGATTGTTTCTGTCTCTGTTAGAACTCACACTATGTAGGAACTATTTCCTGTTTGATAGTGAGTTTTTTGTCCAGCGTAGGGGGTGTGCCATGGCATCTTCCGTGGCACCCTCCTACGCTAATGTGTACATGTTTAAAACAGAGCATGATTTATTTTTTGCAGATGAATCCATCAGTGAGTCGATACTCTTGTTTACTAGATACATCGATGATGTTTTCTTATTGTGGACGGGGGGGATGGAAAGCTTTATGCAACTCATGTCTAACATCAATGAAGTCAGTCCGTTCATTAAATTTACTTATGCAGCCAGTCCTACCAAAGCCAACTTCCTGGACGTAGAATTGAACATGGTGGATGGAAAAATCTCCACCAGTGTTTTTAGCAAACCCACAGACCGCAACACCCTGTTGCAAGCAGCTAGCTACCACCCTCCTGCCCTTAAAAAGGGACTGCCACTGTCGCAAATTATTCGGATGGCCCGGATCACGAGTGACAGGCGGCTAGTTCCTGAACAACTTGATAAAGTGGTAGATAGATTTAAATCTATGGGGTATCCGATTGAAGCATTACTTAAGACCAAAGAGCAGGTATTGAAGTTAAACAGATGGGATCTGCTTAAACCCAGAGTAAAGCAAGAGGGGGAGTCTATCCCTCTTGTCTATAAATTTGATACATCTAACCCCATTATACAAAGGGCCACTAAAGCACTCTGGCCCATTGTCAGTACTGACAAGGACCTGCCAGGATTCTGGAAAACTAGACCCATTGTGGCATACTCAAGGGGCAGGAATCTGCGAGATAGGCTGGTAAAAACTGACATCTCTGACATGAATAAAAGTAAATGCCCCAATACGTATACCAAACAACCTGGTTGCTACAAGTGTAGCGATTGTGCTACTTGTAAGTTAATGTTACCCTGTAAAAATTTTAAACATCCACACTCAAACAAAAGATATGACATCCGGTATGTTCTGAGTTGTGGATCCTCATACGTAGTGTACATTGCGACCTGCCCGTGTGGGCTTTACTACGTAGGGCAAACTACATGTAAATTTAAGGAGAGGATGGGGGGACACAGATCGTCCATTAATTTGGCACTGCGCGGGAGGGAGACAGATCAACCAGTCGCCCGCCATTTTAAACGAATGAATCATCCAATTGAATCACTTCGATATTTCATGATCGACCGTGTACCTCCATCTATACATGGAGGTGACAGGGCTAAAAAATTGTTGATCAAGGAATCCCAGTGGATTGTTCGTTTAGGTACCACCAATCCGGGTGGCCTAAACGAAAAAATTAACTGGAACAGCCTGATGTAGTTAATTCTATGAATTCTAATACCTCTGATTAGTGTTTGTTACCCATAACTTTCAGTCTGTAAAGTATCAGCACATGTATATATATTCCTTTGAATATTTTGTATGTTTATTTATAGATGTTTCCCATATCTGTAAATTGCTGTTAGCACAGAATTGTTGCATGTACTGCGCTATGTTTTTAGTAGTGCATTTGTGTGTTTTTTGTACAGTGAAGTGTCTTTGTTCTTTTCCATTAGGGTGCCGACGCACATTCATAATAGGAGTCAGTCTCCTAGGCGACAGGTGAATCGCAAGCTGCAGTGTTAGTGGAACGCATGAAGCTTCCTGACGCCGGAGAGATGCGTCACCCGGAATCCGGGAGATGACGACATCCGGTGGGACGGCGGCCGGTGCCCGGCAGGGAATGGAGCGGACCACACTGCCTGGGGTATTTAGGTGGGGTAAGTTGTTTGTATGTTTGTTGTTTACAGCCATGTTCTAAACTTCCGCCTCAAAGCCTCTTTTATTTTTTGTTGATATCCGAGTGCCTCTGAATTTGGAGGTTATATATATATATATCTATATCTATATCTATATCTATATCTATATATATATATATATATATATATATATATATATATAGATATATATATATATATATATATATATATATATATAGATATATATGCAGAAGAAAAAACCAGAGAGCGCACGATGTGATTATAAACGTAAAGAGCACTTTTACTGTAATAATATAGTCACATACATGTAAAGTTTAAAACAGCAGGCATGCAAAGGTATATTAAACCCGGAGAAGCAGGTCAGGCATCCACACGGATAGCGCGGCAGCAGCTGAGAACTCCAAGCCAGGACCAAGAACAGATCAGTAGACGATCACAGCGTCAACACGTCATTAAGGACCGCCCCAACGCGTTTCGTCATTAGATGACTTCGTCAGGAGGCGTATCCCAACATTATCATGGCAGCACTTAAATACCTTCAACTCAATAATTTGCATGAGGTCAAATTTACATTTAAAGTGACCGTGCATAAAAATAGCAGATAGTGTGCAACATACCGCAATACAATAATACATGGATTCACAATTCCATACAAAATATACAAACATATACAAATTATTTACAAGAAATACATATATATATATATATATATATATATATATATATATATATATATAAAAAATACAAAAATACAATTATACAAATATACAAAAATACAAAAAAGTGAAAGAAATATGCATAAAAAATTCCAGCAAAGATAAAATCGATGGATGCCGACACAGAAACCACACGCCAGAGGTCACCATCTACAGACTATAGCTAGGATAAAGTGGTGACAACCCAACAACAGTATCCAGCCAATCTAGAGACGGATTGCAATGGTTCAGTGTAGAAAAGGGACTATGTCGACACCCTCGTTCAGACCGGCTAGGGACATGGTATTCATAGTAAAAATCCAGTAAGTCTCCCTCTGGCTCAATTTATTTAAAACATCACCACCTCTTTCTTCAAGGGTGACATGTTCCAACGCTTTAAAAGAAAAGAAATCAAGATTAGAATTACAACATAATGCAAAGTGTCTAGGAACACTATGTAAAACAGACTTGTTTCGAATACTCCTTGTATGCTCAAGTATTCTTAACTTAAGAGGGCGCTTAGTCTTCCCAATATATCTCTTGCCACATCGACAGGACAACATATAGACAACACAGGATGTCAAACATGTCATTCTGCTCTTAATGACCCAATTTTTAGTACCATCATTACTATGAAATTTATAATGGTCTTTGTTCACATATTGGCACATCTTGCATTTGTTGCAAGGAAAAAAAACATTTAAATTTTTTAACCAACTATCACTAACAGTGGCAATGTCTTTTACCTTGCTAGGAGCCAACATCGATCTTAAAGAGGAAGCCTTCCTAAACACAACTTGAGGTTTAGGGGGTAACAGATCTTTCAAAAGGGGGTCTAACAATAAAATGTCCCAATGTCTACCAAGTATATCTCTAATGGCAGAGCTCTTGGAATTAAATTTTGTCACAAATGGAACAAAGTTTTCAGTTTTGTTTTCACGGCTTTTATACTGTAAGAGTTCATTACGATCTCTTTCACGAGCTTTCCTCTGACAGTTATCAACCAGTTTTGGAGGATATTTTTTATCGATGAACCGTCTGCTATAAATAGCAGACGGTTTATCGAATTTTTCAAGGCTGGCACAATTTCTCCGAACTCTAACAAATTGGGAATATGGGATATTGTTTACCCATTACCCAAAATGGCAGCTATTAAAATGAACATAACTATTACTATCGACCTGTTTGATGAAAGTAGAAGTCTCTATTCTTTTTGCAACAGGCCAATCAGAGGAATCAAGGAACAGATCTAAAAATTCAATCTTATTTTCATGGATCTTGGAAGTGAAACGGAGGTTATAAGAATTAGTATTAATATCACACACAAATTGATTGAATAATTCCTCATCGCCATCCCAGACGATAAGGATATCGTCGATGTATCTATGGAATGATACGATGTTATCGCGATAAGTATGATTAATCTCATTACTGAGTTCCTCCCACTTTCCAAGATACAGGTTTGCCACATGAGATTTAACAAAGTCTTTGAGACTGGTCTCAGTGAGCTGAATAGTAAATCACTAGATGGTGTTGATGATAACAATCTAGATAGCATGTGTGCACAACTAGAAAAACTTCTCATTAAAGAAATGAAATACACCTGGGAAGTAACTACGCTTGAGAATTATATTGAATCCAAGCGTATACCCAGAGGATTGAGACTAATCAAGAACCCCACATTTGGGAATGATAAAAATGAATTTATTGACGCATGGTTTAAAATCTTAGACGAGAGTTTATTTCAATTAATGCTACTTATAATCAAAGAAAGGAAACAAGATATTAAGAATCTAGGCACTGAGATCGATAATTTAGAACTAAAATTAAAACCTGTAAATGACACAAAAGATTTTTTGGAACTAAAAAAACTCAGTGATATTAAAATAGACAAAATTGAGGACGAAGTGGTTGACATTAAAGTTAAAAAATTTAAAAAAGACTTACAAGACTATAGGGATGGCAACATCCATAAATGGTCTTCCAATGGTAATGATAGAGACAGAAATACGGGTTATGTCTATAACAAACAGAAGTCCTTTAACAATTACCAGAATCGAAAAGAGTGGCAGACCGTTCCACAAAGAATGTACAAACCACTAATTACAACAGACCGAATATGCCACATGATAATCGATCCAGGTATGAAGTGCCTTTATCTAATAGGTATCAGGTGTTTAATACCCCTAATAGACCAAATCGGGATGATTTTTTAGAGAGACCCCAGTGAAGGGGAACGCAGGAAACCGAACCTGGTCTCAGTAAACAGCCCTGTAATTTCCACAAAAAGGAAACAAAATACATTAGACGTGGAAAAAGAGGAGGGAAGAGAAAAAATAAGAAAATACCGACATTAAAAGAGTTAGGGATATTTAATCTCCCTAAACATCACTTATCGAGTGATGAAATTTCTCTCTTGAAGAAAGGTTTATCCTTCGCTCCTAAAAATGGCCCAAATGCTTTCGATCTATTTATCGAAAGGAAGGCACTTAAAAATCTTGAAGATAACCATCAAATCGTAATAAGGATGGCCGATAAAGGGGGGGGGGGTATTGTTGTTTTAAATCATGATGATTATTTTGAAGAAGCTTTCCGATTGTTGAATGATTCTGTCACATATGCACAGGTTAAAGTAGACGCTACTCTACTAATTGTTGAAAAGGTCAAAACTCTTATGAATGAGGGTTTTCTAAAAAACTTTGTGACTATCAACGAGAGTAAATACATTGTTAATGAGTTTCCACCTTTAGCAATTTTTCATTATTTGCTGAAGATTCGTAAACGATTGGACCGACCACCAGGTCGGCCCATTATTGCCGGAATTAATTCTGCCACTTCACGGCTTTTCGAATACATTGATTTGTTTATCCAAAAGTTTGTTGTTAATTTAAAATCATATACCAAAGACTCGACACAAATTTTACTTTTTTTGAGAGATTTTGAATGGCGCCCTACATACAAATGGTGTACCATTGATGATGAGGCGTTGTATACGTCTATCCCCCATGAGGGGGGTTTAGAATCCATTTAATCTTTTTTGGATAAAGACGTTAACATCAAGTCTGATTATAAAGAGTTTTTTATCAATTGCATTAAGGTGGTGATGTATAACAATGTGTTTACTTTCCATGGTGAATTTTTCATTCAACAGTGTGGGGTCGCGATGGGGACCCCATACGCACCTAGTCTGGCAAACCTGTATCTTGGAAAGTGGGAGGAACTCAGTAATGAGATTAATCATACTTATCGCGATAACATCGTATCATTCCATAGATACATCGACGATATCCTTATCGTCTGGGATGGCGATGAGGAATTATTCAATCAATTTGTGTGTGATATTAATACTAATTCTTATAACCTCCGTTTCACTTCCAAGATCCATGAAAATAAGATTGAATTTTTAGATCTGTTCCTTGATTCCTCTGATTGGCCTGTTGCAAAAAGAATAGAGACTTCTACTTTCATCAAACAGGTCGATAGTAATAGTTATGTTCATTTTAATAGCTGCCATTTTGGGTAATGGGTAAACAATATCCCATATTCCCAATTTGTTAGAGTTCGGAGGAATTGTGCCAGCCTTGAAAAATTCGATGAACCGTCTGCTATTTATAGCAGACGGTTCATCGATAAAAAATATCCTCCAAAACTGGTTGATAACTGTCAGAGGAAAGCTCGTGAAAGAGATCGTAATGAACTCTTACAGTATAAAAGCCGTGAAAACAAAACTGAAAACTTTGTTCCATTTGTGACAAAATTTAATTCCAAGAGCTCTGCCATTAGAGATATCCTTGGTAGACATTGGGACATTTTATTGTTAAACCCCCTTTTGAAAGATCTGTTACCCCCTAAACCTCAAGTTGTGTTTAGGAAGGCTTCCTCTTTAAGATCGATGTTGGCTCCTAGCAAGGTAAAAGACATTGCCACTGTTAGTGATAGTTGGTTAAAAAATGTTAATGGTTTTTTTCCTTGCAACAAATGCAAGATGTGCCAATATGTGGACAAAGACTATTATAAATTTCATAGTAATGATGGTAATAAAAATTGGGTCATTAAGAGCAGAATGACATGTTTGACATCCTGTGTTGTCTATATGTTGTCCTGTCGATGTGGCAAGAGATATATTGGGAAGACTAAGCGCCCTCTTAAGTTAGGAATACTTGAGCATACAAGGAGTATTCGAAACAAGTCTGTTTTACATAGTGTTCCTAGACACTTTGCATTATGTTGTAATTCTAATCTTGATTTCTTTTCTTTTAAAGCATTGGAACATGTCACCCTTGAAGAAAGAGGTGGTGATGTTTTAAATAAATTGAGCCGTAGGGAGACTTACTGGATTTTTACTATGAATACCATGTCCCCAGCCGGTCTGAACGAGGTGTCACCCCTTTATCCTAGCTATAGTCTGTAGATGGTGACCTCTGGCGTGTGGTTTCTGTGTCGGCATCCATCGTTTTTATCTTTGCTGGAATTTTTTATGCATATTTCTTTCACTTTCTTGTATTTTTGTATATTTGTATATTTGTATTTTTGTATTTTATATATATATATATATATATATATATATATATATATATATATATATATATATATATGTATTTCTTGTAAATTATTTGTATATGTTTGTATATTTTGTATGGAATTGTGAATCCATGTATTATTGTATTGCGGTATGTTGCACACTATCTGCTATTTTTATGCACGGTCACTTTAAATGTAAATTTGACCTCATGCAAATTATTGAGTTGAAGGTATTTAAGTGCTGCCATGATTATGTTGGGATACGCCTCCTGACGAAGTCATCTAATGACGAAACGCGTTGGGGAGGTCCTTAATGACGTGTTGACGCTGTGATCGTCTACTGATCTGTTCTTGGTCCCGGCTTGGAGTTCTCAGCTGCTGCCGCGCTATCCGTGTGAGCGTGTGGATGCCTGACCTGCTTCTCCGGGTTAATATACCTTTGCATGCCTGCTGTTTTAAACTTTACATGTATGTGACTATATTATTACAGTAAAAGTGCTCTTTACGTTTATAATCACATCGTGCGCTCTCTGTTTTTTTCTTCTGCATGTACTCCTTCTTGAGGTTTTGGTGTTACCTCTCGCCAGAATACTATATATATATATATATATATAGAGATTCCTGAGGCGGCACTCCAAATTGGCTTGGCTGTAAACAGGTTGATGGCTGGTGCCTTCCTGAAGGAGCGGTGTCCCGGTCCTAATGTACACAGGTCGGTGGGGGCGGCGGCACTCACGCAATAATAACACAGAAACCAGCAAATATCTTGCCAACGTTTCAAAGCCGTGTGGCTTCTTTATCAAGGCATCGATCACATATACGTGCGGCACTAGAAGGAAAATCCGTTGACCAGCCAGTGGCCAGACATTACAAAGATTTCCACCACTCCATTACCAACATCAAATGTAAAATGATCGATTGGGTACCCCCCAGCCGTAGGGGAGGTGACAGAGGAAGAATCTTGCTACAGCGTGAAACCTTTTGGATTCACAAACTACAAACTATCCACCCGGCTGGTCTCAATGAAATGCTTTCATTTTCTCCGTTTCTATAGATCGGTAGCCTGATCTCCGAGCCATCAGCTCATTGAACTGTGTGCACACCCTAGTAATTGTCTGATAGATTGCTTCCGACATCATTATAGAATTATTCACAGTAATTGATTAATTAACTAGTTACATTGTCGTTCAATTGATTGACGCGCTCTCTGTGCACGGATGAAGTCTGGTTTCTTTATACTACAACACGTTTTCGTTTGAGTATAACCCTGTCTGACACAGCACAGTTTGCTTTATATGATAATCTGGCCGAATGTTTTTATTGTTATTCATATATTGTTATTTCACTTATTCCACAGTGTGTTGGTTGCCACCCAATTTAACAGCCAGTCTGCGAGAAGTCTAGCCGTCTTTGTGATCTGCTGACGGCCAAAGCAACATTCGGGTTGACGGGCACAGATACGCCCACTTCCCCATGGCAACCACAGACGCCGGTGAGAACACGCCCCCCTATGATGCAGGGCCGTCAGCGCTGATGCGCAGTAATGACGTCACCTGACTCCGGGACCGTGCGTGGTTGGTGAGAGGTGCACCAGTTTGTGAGTATGTCTATATATGTTCTGTTTGTATTACACTGCTTTATGTCTTGATAAAAGTGATAAGATCACTGAAACGTTGACTACACACCTTGTGTCGCCTACTCATTATTGGAAGCAGAGTGCCACCCGCCTTTTGGACGTATACATTTCTACTTTGGAAAGGCACCTGCACCGCTGCTATATTACTGGAGTGCCGGTCTTTTGGATATATATATATATATATATATATATAGTGCATGTATCTACACAGATTCCCATTCAGGTCCCAGGTAGAAGAAGAGGCGGCACTCAAACGGACTTTTTTAAATCAAGGTGAAGCTTGTATTAAATCATGAATATAAAAGGCAGTTCGACGACGTTTCAAGACCAATACAACGGTCTTTTCATCAGGTCCATACAATAATTACATAGTGCAAAATGTGGTCACAAAAGTATCTTCCCTCCAAGGAGACTTTTATAGTGATCAATGTGAAGTAGCGTGCATGCAAGACGCCAGCACCCGGTACACAGGACTTCCGGTAAGGCGGACCTCACGGAGCCGCCTCCGATGGGGAGTGTCCACTCGACGTCACTGTGACGAGGCTGCAGGCGAAAGAGCATAGTGAAAAAAATTTGTGAATGAAAGCGTGAGAAAAGCTGTCAAAATCAAACCAGAGTGAACCGTAAAATACGTGATGAGTGAGCTACTGTTGAGAGAGGGTTACGTGATCAGAAAGGAACGGGAAAAAAAACTTTAAAAACAAACATAGATATGACATTATACACCGGCTCAAAAAACAGGTTGAACAATTAAGTAATTATTTAGTTGCTGTTTCAACTAAGGTTCACGTCAGAAACGTAATTACATGAATGTCGCATGATAATCTCTTACCGTGTGGCAGACTATATAGGTGCTCAAGCCACCCAAATATTTTGGTAGCTATTCTCTACGTGATTAACCTTGTATTAAAATACTATTGTTAAACCGATGGGGTATGGATCACAAACGCTCAGGGTGCGTCCAATTCTATACTGGTTGCCCAATATCAAATGTATATTTTCCTATGGGACGCATATATATATATATATATATATAGTCCAGAGAGAGGCCGGCACTCAGGTCTTAGGGGTGGATGCCCAAAGGTACTGGCTCCGGTGCCTTCTTAGCCAGAGGAGAAGGCTCCTCAGGAAATATGCAGAGTAAGAGAAATCAGCGGCACTCAGAGACTGGGAAATCAGGTGAAGAAAACTGGAATCTTTATTCCATGTGCGGTAGAAAACGTTTCGGAGCTCGATGGCTCCGTCGTCAGTTCAAAGTAAGCACAATTACATTTACAAACAAGGTGACATATATAGGAGACTTACCCGCCCCCTGTGCGTCCCGTCCGTGTTCTCCTGCAGTGGCTTCCGGGTGGGCGCCGTCTCTGTGACGCTGCGGGCGCAACTCCGATGGTCGCGATGGTCGCGATGGTTGCGTCCGGCCCCGTCAGTGATGCGCGCTCCCGGCTGCCAGCTCCCGGATCACGTGGGGCGGCTGTGCGCTGTAGTGAAAATAACAATCATGAGTGTCACAGTATACAAACGATCACTTCTATAAAACAGTGCTCCAACTCCTGTTTCCGTGCAAGTACAATCTTAAGGGAAACAAGTTACAACAAGTGAAGAAAAAACATGATCTGTGACGTAGCTATGCATAACTAGTGGTCTGATGCTGCCATCTACTGGGCAGCATGTGATATTATTATGTAAAAAAGGACATGAATATACATAACAAATTAAAAATGCGGACAGCATGAGGGGACTGTCCCTATCATTGGCACACCACCTTGTATATGAGCCTAGGCAGATCACTGCCCCTGTGTCAAACATGTCTGTTCTAGACTGGGAACCTGTGCTAGACCGGGGACCTGTATGGTCGCATCCTGCTGGTTAACAGATGAAGTGGCTTCATATGGGGGTGTGCAGTCAGACATGGGGGTATCATAATAGGTTATCCTCTGTCTTGGAGGGGCAGGAGAGGGATAGTCTCCTGTGTTGCAAAAGGATTCCACTTAGGGAATGGACTAGATGGTCGGGTCCTGTGGGACAGCTCATGTCCAGTTAGCTGATAGGCCTGTACCTCTATGGGGTGTGTGGCTGAATGGATAAAATGTATATAAACATCCAGCCCTAAGGACAACGTGCCCATGCGGGCATCACTAGAGGGAGGCAACCATCGTGGATTATAAAAAGTTATGTAGGCCCAAGTTCTCGTTGAGGCCTTTGGGTTGTAGGGAGTTCAGTTTAAAAATCCATTCGGATTCTAGCTGTAACAATTTGCGGGATCTGTTGCCGCCTCGGATAGAGAACGGCACATGGTCCACTATTTTGTATTGCAGGGTGGCCATGCTATGTTTGAGCGTGGCAAAGTGGCGAGCCACTGGCTGCTCACTTTTGCCGGAAATCAGGGCTGCTCGGATGGCACATCGGTGCTGGGCCATCCTCACTTTCAGTGTACAATCGGTCTTCCCTACGTAATATAATCCGCAGGGACAGGAAATTACATATATGATGAATTGAGACGTGCACGTTAAAGGCCAACGGATTTTAAACTTTTGCCCGGTATATGGGTGTTGTATGGTCGTACTCGGAGTTAGGGAGCTGCACGTGGTGCAGCCCAGGCAGCGGTAGCACCCGTTTTTCCGCTGTCTGGTGCCAGGTGGAGTTGAATTAAAGGCAGTGATGTCTAGTTTAACTAAACGATCTTTTAAGTTATAACTGCGTTTATAACTGGGCAGTAATCTGGTTTGTTTTAAACTCTTGAGATCCGGGTCTGATGCTATAATGGGCCACCAGCTCTTGGCAAGTTTGGTAGTGCCTACGCTGGTTGTGGAATATTCATTGACCCATGGAATGGCTGGAAGTTGCTGTTTTTTGGGTCGTGCACTAGCTATTAGTGACTGTCTGTCTTGTGCCAGTGCTTTGGCTTTGGCCTTATTTAGGCTAGCCTTTGGGTACCCACGTTGCGTAAATTTTTCCAACATCTCCTCCACTTGCTGTGAGCGCAGCTGGGGATCTGATGTGATCCTACATGTGCGGAGGAACTGTGAGTAAGGCAGTCCCTCTATTGTAGAACGTGGGTGAAAGCTATTGTGCCGCAGGATGGTATTCCGGTCTGTTGGTTTAACATACAGTGCTGTGTGAAATTGCTCCTGTACTATCCTAATGTGTACGTCCAGAAAGTGTATTTCCTGTGTGCTGGAGGTGAGCGACAGTTTAATAGGATGATTCGAGGCATTCTGCGTTTTAATCAAGTCCTCTAGAATTGCGGGGGGCCCTGTCCATATAATCAAAAGGTCATCTATATAACGAGTATATAGATCCAGATGTTTGCGTATGGGCTCCTCCCGTAAGAATAAACACTGTTCCACCTCCCACATATAGGCATTTGCAAAGGACGGGGCGACAGAAGAACCCATTGCACACCCCGTCCTTTGCAAATAAAACCTTCCATTGAACAGAAAAAAATTGTGTGTTAACGTATATTCTAATAAACGTAAAAAGAACACTGGATCTGGCCCATGATACAGTGGGTGACCACTGATCAGGTGACTAACCGCCCGTAAGCCTTCCCCGTGGGGGATACACGTATACAAGCTTGATACGTCTAGGGTGGCTAGTGTGGTGCCATCAGGCACACGATTGTAGGTGGACAAAATGCCCAGTAACGCATTAGTGTCCTTCAGATGGGTGGGTAATGCTTGTATACACGGTTGTAGGTAGGTATCGAGGTACACTGAAATAGGCTCACACAGCGACCCCCTGGCAGAGATGATGGGTCTCCCAGGGGGACGCTGCGTGTCCTTATGGATTTTCGGAATGGCATAAAATATAGGCACCACAGGGAACTCAACAGTAAGTTTTTTGCAAATGTTATTAGAAATGATGTTATCGTTGACTGCTTGTGTTAACAAAGCGTCCAGCGTTTTCTTATAGTCCCTAGTGGGGTCCTGTGCCAATGGGGTGTAAGTAAGAGTGTCATTGAGCAGACGATAACATTCCTCCGTGTACAAGCTGGTGTCCATAACCACGATGGCCCCACCCTTGTCTGCCCCTCTAATGATAATATCTTGCCGTTTGCTGAGCTCAGCAAGCGCTGTACGTTCAGCGGCCGTGAGGTTGGAATGTACCTGGGGGGGTGGATCGGGTAAAGCACCGTCTAGAAGCCGATGAAAGGTCTTGATGGCTGCATTGGTGGTCTGTGGGTCAAAGCGAGACGGAGGGCCCAAACGTTGTATGGCTGTAGGTAAAGGTTCCACGTTGGTTTGTTGAGCTGTCCGTCCAAAGAATTCCTTAAGTTTCAGCGTCCGCTGAAATTTGAAAGAGTCCACTTTCCATTTGAACTTATCCGGGGGGTGAGTGGGCACAAAAGAGAGTCCCTTACTGAGGAGGCGCATCTCGGACTGGGTAAGGGGTGTTTTGGACAAATTGAATATCAAGTCCTGCTCCCCTTGGGGGGTTTTTTGCCTTTGGCGGAGGCACTGGCCCCCCCGGCGGGTAGGTCTTGTACGAGGGGTAGTTTGGCAGATCGGGTGTGTACCCCTAAAGGGCCACGACCGCGGGTGGAAGAGGGAGTACCCCTAGTGAAAGATTCCGCGTCGCTACCAGAAGTACTGGTCTGTGCAGGTTTGGCTCTGCGATATCGGTATCCTTGCCGAAAAGGTTTCTGTGGTGGCCGGGTGGAAGTGGTGCCAAGCCACGGGTACACAGTGTGTTGCTCGTAATCCCCTTGGACCTTTTTGAGTTTTTCTTTCTTGTAGCGAAGCAATTCAACTCTGTAAGCTTCCACTTGTGTCTGTAGCTTATCCAGCCACTTGGTCGAGGTGTCCGCCCTCAGAGTAGGAATATGGGCTTCCTCGTAACTTTTGATTTTTTCTTCAGTGGCCAGCTGCTCACGTGTTGCTTCTTCGATGACTAATAAAATAAGGTCCATAGAACATTTATTTAGTATTGCCACCCAGCGCTTGCAGAAAGGGATACTATGTCTCCCTATGGTAGGGGAGTTATGCACGCGGAACCCGCGAGGGATCTGTTTGTTCCTGTAATAGTCCGAGAGTGTCCGTCCGTGGTATAGGAAGTCAATTTCCCGTTTCTTCAATTTAAAAAGATCACGGTAGATGTCGTCATTGGAGCTGCGGTAGTCGTCATCAAAGGCTGAGCGTTTATGCAGAATCTTTTCAACCTCTGTTTCGGAATAGCTGTAAGCGTCCGAATGGTCACATTGCAACACATGTGAAAATGCTGCAGCTGTATCAGGTTCGTCTTGTGACATCCCACCTACAGAACGTAGATGCCGGCACCAACCGTTGTCCTTATGTCTGTGACGTGCCGCTTGTGATGTATAGCCAATGATAGAAACAGTGCTGCACTATGTAGTGCTGCTGCAGGTATGTAGATACCTATAGAGAAGAAGGTGGCTTGCCAGGTGCCTTGTCTGCCAGTTCACACGTCTGTCCCAATGATGGGTGGTGTGTTCTGTGCTGTACAGTCCAGAGAGAGGCCGGCACTCAGGTCTTAGGGGTGGATGCCCAAAGGTACTGGCTCCGGTGCCTTCTTAGCCAGAGGAGAAGGCTCCTCAGGAAATATGCAGAGTAAGAGAAATCAGCGGCACTCAGAGACTGGGAAATCAGGTGAAGAAAACTGGAATCTTTATTCCATGTGCGGTAGAAAACGTTTCGGAGCTCGATGGCTCCGTCGTCAGTTCAAAGTAAGCACAATTACATTTACAAACAAGGTGACATATATAGGAGACTTACCCGCCCCCTGTGCGTCCCGTCCGTGTTCTCCTGCAGTGGCTTCCGGGTGGGCGCCGTCTCTGTGACGCTGCGGGCGCAACTCCGATGGTCGCGATGGTCGCGATGGTTGCGTCCGGCCCCGTCAGTGATGCGCGCTCCCGGCTGCCAGCTCCCGGATCACGTGGGGCGGCTGTGCGCTGTAGTGAAAATAACAATCATGAGTGTCACAGTATACAAACGATCACTTCTATAAAACAGTGCTCCAACTCCTGTTTCCGTGCAAGTACAATCTTAAGGGAAACAAGTTACAACAAGTGAAGAAAAAACATGATCTGTGACGTAGCTATGCATAACTAGTGGTCTGATGCTGCCATCTACTGGGCAGCATGTGATATTATTATGTAAAAAAGGACATGAATATACATAACAAATTAAAAATGCGGACAGCATGAGGGGACTGTCCCTATCATTGGCACACCACCTTGTATATGAGCCTAGGCAGATCACTGCCCCTGTGTCAAACATGTCTGTTCTAGACTGGGAACCTGTGCTAGACCGGGGACCTGTATGGTCGCATCCTGCTGGTTAACAGATGAAGTGGCTTCATATGGGGGTGTGCAGTCAGACATGGGGGTATCATAATAGGTTATCCTCTGTCTTGGAGGGGCAGGAGAGGGATAGTCTCCTGTGTTGCAAAAGGATTCCACTTAGGGAATGGACTAGATGGTCGGGTCCTGTGGGACAGCTCCCTAACTCCGAGTACGACCATACAACACCCATATACCGGGCAAAAGTTTAAAATCCGTTGGCCTTTAACGTGCACGTCTCAATTCATCATATATGTAATTTCCTGTCCCTGCGGATTATATTACGTAGGGAAGACCGATTGTACACTGAAAGTGAGGATGGCCCAGCACCGATGTGCCATCCGAGCAGCCCTGATTTCCGGCAAAAGTGAGCAGCCAGTGGCTCGCCACTTTGCCACGCTCAAACATAGCATGGCCACCCTGCAATACAAAATAGTGGACCATGTGCCGTTCTCTATCCGAGGCGGCAACAGATCCCGCAAATTGTTACAGCTAGAATCCGAATGGATTTTTAAACTGAACTCCCTACAACCCAAAGGCCTCAACGAGAACTTGGGCCTACATAACTTTTTATAATCCACGATGGTTGCCTCCCTCTAGTGATGCCCGCATGGGCACGTTGTCCTTAGGGCTGGATGTTTATATACATTTTATCCATTCAGCCACACACCCCATAGAGGTACAGGCCTATCAGCTAACTGGACATGAGCTGTCCCACAGGACCCGACCATCTAGTCCATTCCCTAAGTGGAATCCTTTTGCAACACAGGAGACTATCCCTCTCCTGCCCCTCCAAGACAGAGGATAACCTATTATGATACCCCCATGTCTGACTGCACACCCCCATATGAAGCCACTTCATCTGTTAACCAGCAGGATGCGACCATACAGGTCCCCGGTCTAGCACAGGTTCCCAGTCTAGAACAGACATGTTTGACACAGGGGCAGTGATCTGCCTAGGCTCATATACAAGGTGGTGTGCCAATGATAGGGACAGTCCCCTCATGCTGTCCGCATTTTTAATTTGTTATGTATATTCATGTCCTTTTTTACATAATAATATCACATGCTGCCCAGTAGATGGCAGCATCAGACCACTAGTTATGCATAGCTACGTCACAGATCATGTTTTTTCTTCACTTGTTGTAACTTGTTTCCCTTAAGATTGTACTTGCACGGAAACAGGAGTTGGAGCACTGTTTTATAGAAGTGATCGTTTGTATACTGTGACACTCATGATTGTTATTTTCACTACAGCGCACAGCCGCCCCACGTGATCCGGGAGCTGGCAGCCGGGAGCGCGCATCACTGACGGGGCCGGACGCAACCATCGCGACCATCGCGACCATCGGAGTTGCGCCCGCAGCGTCACAGAGACGGCGCCCACCCGGAAGCCACTGCAGGAGAACACGGACGGGACGCACAGGGGGCGGGTAAGTCTCCTATATATGTCACCTTGTTTGTAAATGTAATTGTGCTTACTTTGAACTGACGACGGAGCCATCGAGCTCCGAAACGTTTTCTACCGCACATGGAATAAAGATTCCAGTTTTCTTCACCTGATTTCCCAGTCTCTGAGTGCCGCTGATTTCTCTTACTCTATATATATATATATATATATATGGCAAACAAGTAACAAAGTGCGCCCTAATCGGAAATGTCCACCACCATAGGAAGAATTTGTGACAATATAAATCACAATACAACAAATTTATTATAAAAGTCTGGTCTAGCAATTGATTTCCTAGCACAACGTTATTGAGGATTTGGTTACTACAAATAAGGAGTTATCTGAACTTCATCTGGATATTCCCTCATTCTTTTTCCTGTTCTATATGGAAATTGACTATGTTTTAGATGCAGTTTGGCATCAGGATTGAGATCTACAAAGGGTCCTCTCCTCTCCCTCATAGTTGTTTATTGAGTCTTATTGAAAGCCTTATTACACTGAGAAGGAAACATCTTTTTCCAAAGGTTAGGCTGCCTGCGGACGGTTACCCCTGAGGAAGTCGTTTTTAACGACGAAACGTGTTGGGTTTCCATATACTGTTGACCGTTGTTGAAATTATGACTCCGCACAGATGAAACGAAGTGTTTTATTGTCATTTTATTCATTTTATAATAAATTTGTTGTATTGTGATTTATATTGTCACAAATTCTTCCTATGGTGGTGGACATTTCCGATTAGGGCGCACTTTGTTACTTGTTTGCCATTTTTCTCTTTTTCCCCCACTAACAGGGGGGACATACTTAGTTGCTGCCCACCCTTTATATTTCAGCGCATTGAAAGGGTACCCCCTCTACTGATATATATATATATATATAGGAGGGGAATGGCAGCGGCACTCAGGACTTAATCAAACTGACAAACGACTCATAGCCAAGACCAGTGACGTTTCAGCCCTTCAGGGCTTTTATCAAAAAACAGCTTACACTGGGCTTTTGATAAAAGCCCTGAAGGGCTGAAACGTCACTGGTCTTGGCTATGAGTCGTTTGTCAGTTTGATTAAGTCCTGAGTGCCGCTGCCATTCCCCTCCTGCATGTGGGTTCCTGCGTTGGCGTTACCCTGCTGAAGGCACCAGGCTCAAAGTATTATTTTTGGTGATTAGAGTGCCAGCCTATCGCGCTATGTATATATATATATATATATATGATTACAGTGGGAATATAAACCATATATGGTATCTACTCAGACAACCCATCCACTAACACCGTTAGGCTTATGGCCTGGGAGTCCGCATTATCCGCGGCTGTCATCGTTTGTGGTGCACCCGCATATCCTATATATTTAAATTTAAATTTCATAGGCTTGCAGCAGCTCAGTTATGTTTTAGCACTTCTTTATCTGTATCTGTATATTTATGATACTCTCATTTCAGCACGAGTGTTTACCACTGCTGCATTTTCATTGGTTCTTAGCGGCCAAGCCTCTCTCCGTGCGCCCCGCACGTCCTGTGAATGAGTGTGACGTCATCTCTCAGCGCCGCCTGGCCGGAGCGTGTGGGATACACGGACGGAGCTGACTGCTATATAGGTAAGATTTACATCTTTGTAACTTGTTCTCACCATAGCACCTTGATAAAAAAAAGCCCACGGGCTTTTGAAACGTCGGTACACTACACCGCTTGCCTCCTGTCGTTTTTCTGAGTGCCGCCGCATCCCCAAGCACCATATATATATATATATATATATATATATATATATTTGTAAAAAAAACAGAGAAGAGACGCACCAAATGATAACACATTTACTGATCAATAAAGCTCACATACATTGCAGTTTAAAATGATGTGCTTGCCACCGCAGACCCCTCCGACCATGTACACAGAACACCGCCACTCAGCCGCAGACCACTGGATCCTAGACCAAGACGCCGGAGCCCCTCACACGGACGATCAGGAACAAGCAGGACTTCAGGTGGAAAATGGACGTCACTACGTCAACAAGAATAAGCCACGCCCAACGCGTTTCGACTACGGTCTTCGTCATTCTGCTGGTGCATAGTATTGCCGTATCTACCGGCTGGTGCCTACTACTGCTGCATCTACCTGTCTTGTGCCTAGTACTGCTGTATCTACCTGTCTGGTGCCTGGTACTGCTGTATCTACTGTCTGGTGCCCACTGCCAGTGCTACTGCCTACCTAGTAGTTTCTACCTAGGCTGTTATATTTAATTAAAAAATAATACCTGTCCTGCAGTGCTGTAACTGTAATAAATAATTCCATGCTGCTGGTGCCCTGCCAAGCAGTACCTATTGTAATATAATTATTATAATATCATTCTGCTGGTGCCTAGTATTGCTGTATCTACCGGCTGGTGCCTACTACTGCCGCATCTACCTGTCTTGTGCTTAGTACTGCCATATCTACCTGTCTGGTGCCTGGTACTGCTGTATCTACCATCTGGTGCCCACTGCCGTATCTGTAATACCTGCCTGCTGGTGCATTCCTACTGAAGTATTATAATTGCACTCCAGTGGTGCTGTCCTGTGACATAACTCCACAAAAATAATGGAGATCCAAAATATGGAGGATAAAAAAATAGGTAAAGATGAAGATTCACTTCCTCATAGTTCTGAAGCTGATGCCACTATTCATGACATAGACAATGAAATGCCAACAACGTCGTCTGAAAGCAGAGGGCATGTACAATCAAAACCAAAGTTCAGTAGAAGGATTCGAAAAAGTAAATGTAAATCATTGGAAGAGAAACGTAAACTTGCCAATATGCCATTTACGACACAGTGGCAAGGAACGGCTAAGGCCATGGCCTAAGTTCATGACTAGTGGTTCAGCTTCACATGACGATCAAAGTCCTCCTCCTCTCCCCCCGCCCTATAGTAAATTTTTGAGAGTTAGGCTGACACCGACTAAAAAAACTCAGAAAACAACTCTGCCTTCTAAAGACATATCCCAAATCCCCAAGGAGAGTCCAAGGGTGTCGGTGGTTGTGATGCCGGACCTTCCCATCACTGTACGTGAAGAGGTGGATCCTTCCACTATTTGCAGTACGCCCTCTGCATATGCTGGAAGGATCACCCACAGTCTAGTTCCAGATTTTAATAATGAAGGTGATGTTGTACACCAGGATATTGATGTAGCTGGTGCTGAGGAGGAAGTTGACGAGGAGGATGCAGAGGTGGTTTGCTTAAATGATGCACCAGGGGGGAATGAGGCACTGGGGGGGGGGGGGGAGTTGTTGTCCATGGGATGAAAAAGCCCATCGTCATGCCTGGGCAGGGGACCAATAAATCCACCTCTACGGTCTTGAATTTTTTTATCCGAATCCGGACAACAAATATATTGCCATTTGTAGCTTATGTAAAACTCTAATAAGCAGGGGTAAGGATCTTGCCCACCTAGGCACATCCTCCCTTATACGTCACCTGAACACCCTTCATAAATCAGTGTTTTGTTCCGGAAATGCGGCTAGCAGTCCAGGGACACCAATATCCCTTGGTCCTCCTTTTGGAGCCAAGCGCCTAAAAAGAACACCACCAACTCCCTCATCATCAAATTCCTCCTCGATCTGGATTGGGTGGAGTCCTGCAGGCCATGTCACCTGCATGACTGACTCCATAGATTCCTCCGGAGGATCCTGCAGCGTTACGCCTACTACTGCCGATGCTGAGGGGAAGTCGTAAGACCACTACATATTTCACTAAGCAATTGACCGTCCAACAGTAGTTTGCCATGAGGACGAAATACGACAGCAGTCATTCTATGGCAAAGCGGATAACTGCAGCCTTGACAGCTTTGTTGGTGTTAGACGTGCGTCCGGTGTCCTCCATCAGTGGAGTGTTTAGATGGTTGATGGAGGAATTGTGTCCCCGGTACCAAATCCCGTCTAGATTCCACTTTACTAGGCAGGCGATACTTGTGATGTACAGAAAAAGTGTCCTCAGTACCCTGAAAAATGCGGCTGTACCCACTCTCAACTTAACTATGGACATGTGGAAAAGTGGATCAGGGCAAACTAAGGACTATATGATTGTGACAGCCCGCTGGGTAGATGCATCGCCTTCCACAGCAGCATCTCCTGCATGCCAGCTCCTTCCAAGGCAGGCTCCACTGTGTATCACCGGTTTCAGGAAGAGGCACAATGCCAACAACCTCTTAGAGAAACTGAGGAAAATCATCTCCCAGTGGCTTACCCCCCTTAGACTCTCGGACAACGCCAGTAACATTGTGCAGGGCAATTTCTAGCATGTGCCATGTTTTGCCCACACAATACATTTGGTGGTGCAGCATTTAATAAAAAATGACAGGAGCGTGCAGGAGATGCTTGCGGTTGCCCGCAAAATTTGCGGACACTTTCGTCATTCTGCCACTGCCTGCCGAAGACTGGAGCGGGATTAAAAACTCTGCAACCTGCCCTGCCATCAGCTTAAACAAGAGGTGGTGACGTGCTGGAACTCCACCCTCTATATGCTGCAGAGGATGGAGGAGCAGCAAAAGGCCATTCAAACCTACACGGCCATCAACGACATAGGCAGAGGAGCGGGGCTGCACCTGACTCAAGCTCAGTGGAGGCTGATTTCCATGTTGTGCAAGGTTCTCCAGCCGTTTGCATAATAATAATATAAAAATATCTTTATTGTCATAAAATGCCCACATACAATGAACATTAAATGAAAATCAAGTGTAAGCAGTACAGGACAAAGACAATAGAAAAAAGTAATGTTGGAGTACAATGCAGCCAATGCAGCTCACACCCTGCATTACACAACCAGATGCCGTCCGAAGACTGCCTAAGTGACAGGAGCGTTTCTGCCACTGCCTGCAGAATGCTGCCGAATCGCCCACTGCTCCTCAGTTGATGGAAAACAACACGATCAAGCCAGATAGGGGTCTTATTGGGTATTTAACTGAACATGTACGATTAGTAAGGAAGACTGGTAATAATCCTAGAGTTTAGCAATCAGATTAAATGTATTGTAAAATATTTTTATTATATTTTCTAAGCAAAACAAGTAAAACATTTAAAAAACAAACATGACCATTAAATACAGTGACTTTTTTTTAACAGTTATCGGGATATAAAAAAAAAGAAAAAAAAATACTGCATTTTGACGTTGTCAGCATTTGGATTTTGGCATTTTGACCATGTCCGTATTTTGGCCATTGGCCAATGGTGGTCGGTATTTTAGCCATCGGGATTTTGACTTAGGTAAATAATACTGAACTCGAAAAAAGGCTGTCTTAACAAGTCAGCAAGGATGGCAAGGATGACCCAAAGATGGGTGAAGTTATAAATTCTATTCCCATGGGATTCCCTCCGGGGGCTCCGGTTTCCTCCCACAATCCAAAATGGGGTGAGGTGAAGGGGCGAGAGGAGTTTTGGTGACAGGGGTGAGGTGATGGATGGCAAAATGAGAAGGGGTAATGGGGCAAGAGGGGGTGAGGTGACATAAGGGGGAGGAGGTGAGGTGATGGAGACGAGAGGAGGAAGGTGACATGGGGGGAGGAGGTGAGGTGATGGGGCGAGAGGTGGTAAAGTGAAGGGGCAACAGGGACTGAGGTGATGGGGGCAATAGGAGATGATGGGGTGAGGTGGGGGGAGAGGAGAGGGTGGAGAGAGGAGGGTCTAGTTCTTACTGGTATCACCGGGCCTCCCGTTCACTGGTGCTGGGCTCTCACGCTTCTCTGCAGTGGGCTGTGTGTGATCTCCCAGGTGCCTGCCAGTGCCAGGCTCCACTGTTCAGCTCCTTGTGTTCCAGCGCCAGCTGCTGCTTCTACAGGCCTGGCCACTGCTGCTGTAGACTCTCCTCACCCAGCGCTAGCTGCCGCTGCAACTCCTCCTCTCCCAGTCGCTGAAGCTCCTTGTCTCCAGGGCCACTGCTTCTCCCTGTCTCACAGCGCCACAGCTCCTGTCGGATCCAGCACAGCGCGTACCCAGGGACCCTCTCATTTTGTTAAAGTGGGTCCCCAGTGCACAATGTAAGTAGGCTAAAATGCAGCCTACTATAGTGCCTCAGTGACAGGGGTGTACTTTCATATAGGCAGAAAGCACGTCCCAGTCACTGAGGCACTGCTATAGGTGCCGCCTATACTGCTATTTTTAATGGACATTCCCAGCCTGCAGCTTGGCCCCACCCCATGCCCGACCCCTGTTTCTGAAATGTTTACAGTGACAGCCAGAGGCACTTCTCTAGGTGCCTCCGAAACGAATATAAAAAGGGGGTAAAATGATTAAAATAATATAAAGCATATACTTATGACACATAAGTATTTTATTTATATTATTTTATTCTGGTAATCATTAATGACAGGGGAGGCACTGCCTCCCCTGACTGCACGTCCCTGGGTACCAGCAGTCCTGTTCCCTATTGCAGGTGTTAGCAGGGCTCCTGCGACAGAACTGATTAACTCTGCAGCAGCACTGAGAGCACCACAAAGCCCTTTGGAAGAGCTGTGGTCACAAGGTACCACTGTGAACAAGCAGTTTCCCCTTTAGGGCTTGAAGCCCAGAGGCAGGAGTCTCCATTGCCACTGGGGGTTATGCCTCTGGAACACAGGGCCCAATTCAGACCTGATCGATGGGCTGCGAGTTTTCAGAGCCCAGCGATCGGGTAAACACCGGCCCGCCGCCCCACTAGATGCACTCCCCCAATCCATGTGCATGGCTACGAATGCGCTCGCAGCCATGCACATCAGGGGTAAACCATTGAAAATCACACAAAATTGAATGGTTTTCCTCTTTGTTTGCCATGCCGAGTAAGCCAGGAGGAGGCCTTAGATGACATCGGTGGCCCTACCAATGGCGAGGAAACACCTATGTTTTTGGGAAACTCCCAGAAAATGCATGGTTACCACCAGGGCCGGTAACAGAAATCTTGGGGCCTGGTACACTGATCTAAATGAGCCTCCCAACCCTATGCCACACCCACATACAAAATGACAGATGCCCCTCTCCCCAAACGCGAACCTAGATATTCTTGGGCCACATAGCAAACGTTTATAAGGGCCCCCTATTTAGCAACTGATGGTGATAAATATATGTAAAACATATTACTTAGACAACAAAGATGGGCCCCCTTCAGCTCTGGGCCCCATAGCAGCTGCACCCCTTGCACCTATGGTAGTTACGCCCTTGCCTCTCCCCCTATATCCTCCACACTGACCATTACACCCATAATAATAACTTGCTATGCCGGATGCTGCAGCTGGAAACACTCTGCATTCCCTCTGTCTGTAGGGTCACAGGAATTATGCTAGGAGTAAGGGGCTTTCTGCAAACTGCTTGCAACTATACAAGTGTAATCACTATCAGCAATGTTTGCTTACTCTTGTAAAGTGGCAAGAAGTTTGTTGACTGTCCCTTCCTCCCCGCCATGCTGAACACTCCATTTTAAGGAAGAAAAAAAAAACATGTCAGAAATGACAGAGGGTCACAGGCTACTGCCTGGGCCCTTTTGACCCTTGGGGCCCGTCACATGTGTCCCCCTTGACCCCCCTGTCCCCGGGCCTGGTTACCACCCTCAAAAGCCCTCAGGGTGCCAATCATCAGCC
The DNA here is from genome assembly GCF_055691185.1 of Crinia signifera. NCBI lineage: Eukaryota > Metazoa > Chordata > Amphibia > Anura > Myobatrachidae > Crinia > Crinia signifera. Next base: position 137,945,030 of record NC_139224.1, on the reverse strand, counting down.
CGACTGGTGACGGGATCGCACGAATCGCCACAATGTGGCGATTGGCACGGCAACAATGATCGTGGCTACATCTGTATGACCAAACTGCAAAACTAATGTTGTTGTTTTATTGCATTGTTCATCCTGAAGTTTCTGTGGAAGAGCTATGAGAGGAAATGTTAGCTGCTCTCTTCTCTGTAGCCTCAATTACTTCACAGATACTTACTTTTTCACAGCAAATACAAACAGTCCTATCCGTGTATCCTTATATTGGTTATTTAAGATGTTAAGGTCATATGTTCCATCCCAGATAATCGGGGCAAGCCACGGAGTGAGGACATTGAGTCCTGCTTTCCTACAGAAGAAAAGACAAGTGCAATATTAGAACAGTCAAATTATATCATATTATTTTTTTTGTAGTCAATATCAAGTGAAGATAGAAAGCCATCATAGACAATTGCATATTTATGGTGATATCCTATTATTCACGATAAACATCAGGTGCGGGAACATTTTTTGCTATTTTTCTAAAATGTTTTTACTGTGAGAGTGTGTGTGAGTAGGGCATTATGGGGGGGTTATTCTGGATTACTCAAAAGGCTATGAATTTGCAGCCTTGCCAGTCCGCCCGGGCAACCATCAAATGATGGTGAAGGTGCACGCATATAAAAGTGACTCTCAAGTCACTTACATATGCTTGGGAGGAAGTGGGTGGGCAGATGAAATCCGGTGATGTCAGCTGGCCACCCCCGTACTCGTTTCATGAGACATTTGCATGAGAACACCCATGAAATGCTGGGCCCAGGCCGCTGCCTCCCACCCGCACACTTGGGTGCATGTGCCCTCTCCTCCTCTGGCTGTCCGCTGCTGGATCCCTGACACATGCAGTATAAGTGAAAAAAAAAACATTTAAAACAGGAGCTCGGGAAGGGGGGTCTAGCTGCGCCGCAGGGACTCAGAGCCTCTGTCCCTTACAAAAACCCTCTGCCCCTTCAAAATTGTGCGCTATCTTAAAGGAGACAAACGCTACAGGTTCTCCTGTACCTCTAGCTTTTGTCAGGCCGACCAAGTGTGGATACCGGGAGCACTGTTGCACACCTGGGAAATGTGCATGTAATCCCTTCTGGGCAACAAATATGTAACACCCCTGGGTAACAAGCATGTAACCCCTCATGACAACAAAAATGAAACCCTTGACAACAAGCATGTAACTTCAGGCAACAAGCATGTAGGCATAATATGCAATAGGTATTGCGCTGTGTGTGGTATAATATGTTATAGGCATTACAGTGTGTGGTATAATATGTAATGGGCATCACTGTGTGTGACATAATGCTAAATGGGCATTACGGTGTGTGGTACAATATGTAATGGGCATTAAAATGTGGGGTGTAATGTATAATGAACATAATGTTGTGTGATATAATTTGTAATGAGCATTATGAAATCCTGGCGCAGTGTATCCAAGGGATTCTACCTGGCACAGTAAGCGTAAGGAACGCTAGTTGGCGCAATGTGTATAAGTGGCACTACTGCCTGGTATAATGTGAGTAATGCACACTACTGTGTGGTGTAATGTGAATTGGTACTATTATGAGGCTGTGCCCTTCCCCATGCAGTCACGCTCTAAATTTGATGCGTGCCTTTGGCACGCACTGTCCTTGGTTTTAGTGTGTGTTGTGGTGATGGCACTAATTGCTTTTCTGTCTAGTTACAGCAATGCTACTACTAGTCACATATATATACCCTATTTTTTCAGCGTGCGCCTTCGACACACGCTGACTCTTTGTAACATATTAGAGGGCGCAAATTCATAGTTTGCAGAAGGGCACCGAACACTCTAGCACCGGCCCTGTTGAACGCAAAGCTAGACACAGATCATACTGATCTGTGCAGGCTTTGAATTTTAAAAGTTGGTTAGTGCTAACTGCAAAGGTCCCACCATAATTTTAATGGGAATTTCTCCTAAAAGTATTGGCAGCTCAGCTTAAGTCAGCCAATCAGGGAGCGCCACTAAATGGCACACCTGGGGATTCAGCAGTCGAGAGAGGGAGGGGGTTCTCTTCAGTCCATTTTCATTCAGTTAATTTTTACATGGAAAAAAGAGGACCGACCTACACTAGATATAGGTGAGTATTGTTTCATATTTTTACAAGTACCCTATGGATCTACTGGACAAGAGGACTGAAGGGCCACATTTGAATTTAGGTTAGTATGTGAGGGTGTAAGTGTAACTGTGTGGTTAATACATTTTCTTTCACTGTGTGTTTGTGTGTTTATTTTAATATTTGTTTTACCTGTGAAAGTACAATTTACAGTCTGCCCTTTAATGCCCAGGTCTGGCTTTGCTTAGGAGGGGGGACCCCACAGTATTTTGATTTTTTTCATTTAAATTGTTTCTTTTACTTTAACACACGGATCTCACTGATCTATTTGTGCTTTATGTTTGGTAGTGTTTGGCTGCCCGCAAACTCAGCAGACAAACACAAATTACTTCACCATCAGAAAATATGAATTCTCAGAACACTTAGTAAATAAGTTGCTTTTATCACACAAAACAGACCCACCATTGCAGCTTATTAAATGTACTCTTTAATGTATGACTTGTTCTAAAGGTTTTGACAATATGAGTAATTAGAGAAAAAAATCCCAATATCTGCGCTAATATTTCATGAGGTGCAATATGACTGAATCACTGCCTTACACAATTTAAATCAATTAATGTTTTTAATAAAATATTAAAATATCAAATAACAGTAAACATAATTCACAACTTGAATCAATAAAAATATTTATAAGCTATTGCTCGTATATAATTTAGATGGCCACCTATTTTTCACAATCATATACTGATTGGTTATATCAGGCATTCCCATCCACGGTCCTCAAGGCACACCAACAGTGCAGGTTTTGTAGATATCCAGGCTTGAGCACAGGTGACTTAATTAGTATCTGAGGGATTCTGATAAAACCATCTGTGCTGAAGCCTGGATATCAATAAAACCTGCACCATGGTTGGGAATGCCTGGATTATAGCATGCATTGATTTAATTATGTATGAGCTTTTTCAAAGAGTACGTTTTTTCATACTCTTTGAAAAAGCTCATACTAGAGCGAAACGCATTAGCGGATCCGGCACCACTGGAGACAAAGGATATTTTTGGAGTCCACCAGCTTCTCCACATATGTGCCCCAACTTTGGCTGACACCGCTAGACGCATTGGACTTACAAACGATACTACACGGACGCTGAACTGCAGCAATACTGTTGACGGCGGTGCAGCGGGTAAGAGACGCGGCTCGGCCTGACACACAGGCACCCGTATCAGCTGGAGGTGAGACCACCCACTGCTGCGTGTGAGAGACGCGGCAGTACCGGACTGACAACATACTGCTGGACACAGGTTGGTCTCTTTCCCGGCATCTCACCTTGCACTATCATTCAAATGAGCAGGTAGTAGTACTGAGGGCAGTGGAGTCTACACAGAATAGCCCCTCAGTCTCCCTGCATTCCCCATTCCGTCATACACCATATGTATTGGTGTCCGTGAGTATTGCGCTAAGTGGAGCATTTTTTACCCATTGAAAGACACTTGGATAACAGTATATTGGTATACTAAGTGGACATCCTTTTCCCAGACAAAAAAACGGAAAAGTATCATCCCGGGGTCTCTTATACACATGTATATCTCCTATATATTTGGCTACATCTGTCACTCAAAGTGGGTGTCTGTGTCTATAACGCTCTGTTCCTGGACTTTCCTCTTAATGTGTGATTGCCTTCATCTGTGCTGAACACCTTTCTGAGAAATTAACCTGTTTAAAACAGGTGATGGCAATCATACATTAAGGGGAAGTCTAGAAACAGAGCATTGTGTCCCTCCTGGAGAGGGTCATGTTGGGAGGTATGTGAAAGAGAACCAGCCCAGTGAGCCCACAGACAGTGCCAGACACCCACTGCCTTCCCATGTTGCCCAGCACTGCTACTCCACAGCCACCAGGTGAGCGCCCCCCTCCCGCGATTTGCGGCAAAACCTCCCCCCCCCCGCGCGCCCCCCCCCCTCCCGCGATTCGCGGCAAAAACACCCGCTCCCCCGTGACCCCCCCGCGACCCCCCTTGCACGATTGGCGGCTCCCCCCCTGCGACCCCCCTCTCGCGATTCGCGGCACACACACCCCCCCCCCCCGCAATTCGCAGCAGCCCCAGGATTAAATGGCACATGCAAAACACTGACATGGCTATGGTCGACAATGAAAAAGGTTGACATGAGTTTTTAAAGATTTATTTTTAATTTTTTAAATTTTTTCATATTCATTGTCATGTGTCGACATGGACACCAATGAAGTGGCACACTTATGTCAACATTTACATGTGTTGACCTTTCTGTGTTGATTTTTTCTTGTGGCGATTCGCGTCACACCCCCCCGCAACCCCCCCTCCCGCGATTCGCGGCACCCCCCGTGACCCCCCACCTCCCGCAATTCGCGGCAACCCCCCACCGGAACCCCTGTGAACCCCGCCCTCCCGCGATTCGCGGCACCCACCCCCGCGACCCCCCCTCCCGCAATTCGCGGCACCCCCCTGTGATTCGCGGCAGCTCCAGAATTAAATTGCACATGGAAAACACTGACATGGCTATGGTCGACAATGAAAAAGGTTGAAATGAGTTTTTGAAGTTTTTTTGTCATTTTTTGAATATTTTCATATTCATTCTCATGGGTCGACATGGACACCAATGAAGTGCCACACTTATGTCAACATTTACATGTGTTGACCTTTCTGTGTTGATTTTTTTCTTGTGGCGATTCGCGTCACACCCCCCCCCGCAACCCCCCCTCCGGCGATTCGCGGCACCCCGGCACCCCCCCGCGACCCCCCCCCTCCCGCAATTCGCGGCAACCCCCCGCCGGAACCCCATGAACCCCGCTCTCCCGCGATTCGCGGCACCCACCCCCCGCAACCCCCCCCCTCCCGCAAATCGCGGCACCCCCCCCCCCCCCCCGCGATTCGCGGCAGCCCCAGGATTAAATGGCACATGCAAAACACTGGCACGGCTATGGTCGACAATGAAAAAGGTTGACATGAGTTTTTGAAGATTTATTTCATTTTTTGAATGTTTTCATATTCATTGTCATGTGTCAACATGGACACCAATGAAGTGGCACACTTATGTCAACATTTACATGTGTTGACCTTTCTGTGTTGATTTTTTCTTGTGGCGATTCGCGTCACACCCCCCCGCAACCCCCCCCCCCCGCGATTCGCGGCACCCCACCTCCCGCAATTCGCGGCAACCCCCCACCGGAACCCCTGTGAACCCCGCCCTCCCGCGATTCGCGGCACCCAACCCCGCGACCCCCCCCTCCCGCAATTCGCGGCAGCTCCAGAATTAAATTGCACATGGAAAACACTGACATGGCTATGGTCGACAATGAAAAAGGTTGACATGAGTTTTTGAAGTTTTTTTTTTAATTTTTTGAATATTTTCATATTCATTCTCATGTGTCGACATGGACACCAATGAAGTGCCACACTTATGTCAACATTTACATGTGTTGACCTTTCTGTGTTGATTTTTTCTTGTGGAGATTTGCGTCACACACCCCCCACCCCCCCCCCCACAACCCCCACTCCCGCGATTCACGGCACACACACACACCTCCCCCGCGATTCTCGGCACCCCACCCCTTGACCCCCCCTCCCGTGATTAACAGCACACCCCCGCGACCCCCCCTCCCATGATTCGCCGCAACCCCCGCCCCGTAACCCCCCTCCCGCGATTCGCGGCACCCACCCCCGCGACCCCCCACCCCCGCGACCCCCCCTCCCGCAATTCGCGGCAGATCCAGAATTAAATTGCACATGGAAAACACTGACATGGCTATGGTCGACAATGAAAAAGGTTGACATGAGTTTTTTTGAAGTTTTTTTTTTCATTTTTTGAATGTTTTCATATTCATTCTCATGTGTCGACATGGACACCAATGAAGTGCCACACTTATGTCAACATTTACATGTGTTGACCTTTCTGTGTTGATTTTTTCTTGTGGCGATTCGCGTCACCCCCCCCCGCAACCCCCACTCCCGCGATTCACGGCACACACACCCCCCCCCGCGATTCTCGGCACCCCACCCCGTGACCCCCCCTCCCGTGATTCACGGCACACCCCCTGCGACCCCCCCTACCATGATACGCCGCAACCCCCGCCCCCTAACCCCCCTCCCGCGATTTGCGGCAACCCACCCCGTGACCCCCCTCCCGCGATTCTCTGCAATCCCTCCCCTCCCGCGATTCGCAGCATCCACCCCCCCACAACCCCCCCCCCTCCTGCAATTCGCGGCACCCCCCGCGACCCCCCCTCCCGCGATTCGCGGACACCTAAGTTGCAATACAGGGCATCTTTCATACAATTCTAACCATATTTCTCATATACAAACGTTCACAAATTAAGGGGGCGCAGCCCCTTACGATGGTGTGAAGAGCGCCCGTAGGGCGCGATGAATCACCTAGTTTTATATAATCAGTTATAAATCAGTTCTATCATACATAATTAAATGCATGCTATAATCAGTACAGTATATGATTGTGAAAAATAGGTGGCCACCAAATTAAATACGAGCAATAGCTTATAAATATTTTTATTGATTCAAGTTGTGAATTATGTTTACTGTAATTTGATATTTTTATATTTTATTAAAAACATTGATTTAAATTGTGTAAGGCAGTGATTCAGTCATATTGCACCTCATAAAATATTAGCGCAGATATTGGGATTTTTTTCTCTGGTTGTCTTGTAGAAGGTGCCCTACTTTTGTGTAGGTGAAAACCTTCTAATTAGGTGTGATTACCCAGTCACACCACCCCACCTGCAGCTCAACGAGTACTCGTGTTCAATTTTTTTATTATTTATTTTTATTCACATCTGTACTTCTCATTTTTAATTCTTTGGTTAGATAATTAGAAAATCTACATTTGCATTCATATTTATAAAATCCATAAAAATTAGTAATATCATGTATATATGGTCGTAGACAATTATCAGTTTGATCTAAAATGATTGCATAAAATACACAGTATTTCATGGATATAACGACACTTAGAAAATCGAGTCATTATGTACATAGATACTGACTGTACTGTTTTGATTTGTGTTTTTTTGTATATATCTCATCATTTGAGTCGAGCTTCACCCTATATTTTTTAGTGGGCTTTATATCAGCATATTTATACATCAAATTCTTTATTGTCGCTGTATATACAACGTATTCTACCTAGGTGGCGCTAACACGATTTGCGTTCCACCTGCGGTTTAAATGGCCGCCATCATTGCCTTTTTTTCGAAATTACGTATGATCACACTATTCCATTCTAAATATGCTGGAGCAGATTGGATATATATCTGCTTGCTGCCCGCTTCAATATTACTTGATTCTTCATGATAGCCCCGAGCCTACAACACATTGCCGGTTTTTCCGGCCAATGTGCGGCTCATCTGTACGTTCCACCGGAGTCACTTCCGGGTGACGCACTTCCGGCACGACCGGAAGTGCGTGAACGCCACTATCGCTGATTAAAAAATTGGTGCCAATTGACTCCCCTTAGCCTCATTCCCTCAGGTATATAAGCCCGACCCGGACAGCCCTGTGATGTAGCTGTCTCCATTTCCTCCAGGGCTGAGGTGAATGCTATATTATACGTTGATGATCCATCTGAAAAATATGTTATCTTTTTAACTTATGTGATTTATGCACTCTAGATGTTTTTGCTGTATGGTGTGTTGGCATACATCTAGATGTAATTGATTATACACATATATTGTATAATAGGCTCCTTGAGAAAGGTCCGATTGTGGACCGAAACGTCGGGGCATGATGGAATTTACCAAATTGGAATAAAAAGACAACAAATGTGATTTTACACAAAACCAGTGACTTTTATTCATTATTGTTAATAAGGAGAGTGTTCAAATCCCACCTAGAGCGTGGAGGGATAATTGGAATATATATATATATATATATATATATATATATATATATTCATAATTTATACAGCAACTAATTGGAGGCCAACCTCAAGAAAATATGAGTAATTAATGTTTTCTAAATTTCCCTTATTTAGAGTCATTTAAATCTGATTTTGTAGTTCCTGTATCCTAAATGTAAAAGTCTCATGATTTTCTGAAACTTTCAGTTATATGTTTCTGCGTCAGGCATCATTAACCATATCTGCTATTTAAGGTTTATGTGCTTTAGAAATTAAGGGGGAGATTCTCTAAGAATCTCCGCCCCCCTTCACCGCCCATCGCATTTATAATTATCGCATATGTTCTAACATATGCGATAATTATAGCAAAGGACAGCTCTTGCTTTAAGAGCTGTCCTTTGCGGTGAGAGTCGCCGGGTCCCAGCAGGTCCCGGCGGCTCCCCTTTCCCTCACACACCCGGCGCTGCTGCTGCTGCGGGGGAGGGGATCTTAGAATCTACACCCTATTTTCATGTTGTGCCATCATGGTGGGACTTGTAGTTGTGCAAAGAAAAAGACGGTGCAGAGGCACACTCCACATTAATAAGGTTCTTAGCATATTAATTGGCCAATAAATATTTGCCCACCACCCAGTAGTGACTGGATTATGCCGGCTTTCTTGGGTCCCGCACCCAAACTTAGTATTAGGGACCCAGCAGAGATACGAGGTCACCGTGAAGTGGGTTGATGGGCAAATATTTCTTGGCCAATTAATATACCAAGAAACTCTATTATTGATTAATAACGTGGAGTGTGCATCTGTGCCATGTGTGTTTTCTTTGCGGGTCTGCACATTTGCAAGCGCGTATTTGCGCATGTGCAGACCCTGGCAACGAACTGCCTTGGCGAGTTACAGCCGCCCGCCCCATCTAAGTCCGGGCGCACACAAACAAAAGTCAGTTTTCACTGACTTCTACTTGTGAAAGCAAGATAAATAATTTGATTTTGGAGGCATGTGAGAGGATGTGTTTTCGTTACACATTCCCTTGCATGTTACCGAGGGGAATTGGCAGTGGCAGGGGGTGGGCTTTCGGACGGGGGGCGTCTCTGGTGCTTGGTAAGCTGCAATGTTTTCAGCTTACTGAGCAAACCTGAATCAGGGATAATGGCCCTTATTCAGATCTGATTGCAGTACAAATTTGTTCTCAAAATGGGCAAAATCATGTGCACTGCAGGTGGGGCAGATGTAACATGTGCAGACAGAGTTAGATTCGGGTGAGTTATTTTGTTTCTGTGCAGGGTACTACCGAGTGTCATAATTTTGACTGTCGGGATCCCGACGTCGGAGTAATGACTGTCGGGAGCCCGACTGTCGGGAAACTGTCCGGCACCCGTGACATACTGTAGGGCCTTATTCTTGTTCACTCTCAGAGGCAAATTCCTACTCAAATGGACAAAACCATGTGCACTGCGAGGGGGGGGGGGGGCAGATATAACATGTGCAGACAGAATTAGATTTGGGTGGGGTTTTTCTTCAAAGTAAGATCTTTATTGCCGTGTAAAAATAAAGCAGTCAGTATTTTCCCTGCACAGAAACAAAATAACACACCAAATCTAATTCTCTCTGCAAAGGTTACATCTGCCCCACCTGCAGTGCACATGGTTTTGCCTATTTTGAGAACAAATTTGCACCTCGATCAGATCTGAATAAGGGCCAATGTTTGTTGAAACCAAGTTTCAGCTCACCAGTCTATCACTATCCTTATGTTAGACAAATCTATACAGTTGCAATAAAAAGTTATCTGCTTTTGCTCAAATTTGTAACCCACCAAGAGCAAATAAAAGAAGACAATTTGAGACTGAATGCACAGGGCAAACTCCAAAGGCATCATCCTCTATATAGGCAGATACAATAAAAGAAAAAAATAATAGATAAAGAAGATTATCTATTAACTATATATATCTCAAAGATCAAAGGTTACAGTATATTTAAAAGGTTGCTTGTACAATAATGGGGAAGCATGGAACCACAATACAGTTCTTCCCCAAATGCACATAAAGGGCTTGATGTAATAGAGTCCCATCATATTTTAATTGTGCACCGGTGTGTTGGGATGAATAATAAGTCTGCGCTCTGGGACCTGATTTGTTGAGCGCACCGGAGGCAATCGGGGGAAGGGGGGCTGTTGCGGTGGCCAAAATGAGCTGCCCGGGCCGTTCCGGGGGCCAGGGCCCGGGGCGGCTGTGCCCACAGCACCCCCCTAGTGGCGGCCCTGGGGATCAGTGCTGAGTGATGGTGAACCAGTGATGTGCTTGAAGCGAGATGGCTGTATGAACTGTAGTTCCTCCACATAATAGAAAGGGTATAAGATCGACAAACAAAAGGTCGACATGCATTGGATCAACCACTGAAGGTCGACATGGCTTAGGTCGACACCTGAAATAGGTCGACATGCTTAAGGATCGACATGGTTGGAAGCTCCTTACAAGCATTAGGTCTACAATTAAAAGGTTGACATGGGTTTTTCACTTTTTTGAGCCGGCATGTGCCGACAGGCGGTATTTCATGCCCTACCATCCACTAGGGCAGAGTGGGAGGGGAATAGAATAGTGTTCCAAGTGTAGCGAGGCACCGTGCCTCAATCATGCGCTACACCAATACGGTGTCCATTTCGACATTTGAGAAAAAATAAAGTGAAAACCCCATGTAGACCTTTTGACACTGTTGACCTAGGATTCAGTACTGAATCCCGGCGGTCGGGATCCCGGCGTTCAGAATCCCGACGCCGGAATCCCGACAGCCGAAATGCCGACAAGGGGGGGACGTGGATCGCCCCCCCCTTGCGGGCTCGCTGCGCTCGCCACGCAGCGGGCCCGGTGCCTCGCTACGCTCGGCACACTAATTTATTCTCCCTCCAGGGGTGTCGTGGACACCCACGGAGGGAGAATGTGTCGGTATTTCGGCGGTCGTGATTCCGGCGTCGGGATTCTGAACGCCGGGATCCCGACCGCCGGGATATTAACTGCATCCCTTGACCTAATGTTTGTGTCAACCTTCCATCCATGTCGAGCTATTTGAGGTGTCAACCTAAGCCATGTTGACCTTCTGTGATTGACCTAATGCATGTCGAGCTTTAGTGGGTCGACCCAATGACCCATACCCATAGAAAGACTGAGGTGCGAGACAAGGAAAACTCTCAGGATACATGACAGAGCTGGGATGCAAAGCAGAACCAGCTTCTCAGGATACATGAATAGAGCGGAGTTGTGGAATAGTGGAGTTGAGAGGAGCCCGCTCCCCCATTGCCGGGAGCCAGGCAGTGGGGAGATAGATGACAGTCTACCTCTGCATCACAGCTTCTCTCTCCAGCTCAGCACTTTCTGCTCAGTGCTGTGTGCTGAGCTAGGGAGAGGACAGCTGCATCGGCAGCCAGCCATCTCTCTCCCTCTCATTTTTTTTCTTGGAGGCGTGACCATGCCATCTGGTGGCCCCCTCCATTTTATCGAGGCTCGGGCAACCTGTCAGCACCCCTGCTCAGGATACATGAATATTGCTGGAATGTGGAGCAGAGACAGGATATTCAGGATGCACAGATATTGCTGGAAGGCAGATCACAGCAACACCGAAACAGCTTCTCCAGAGCTCAGGAACAAGGCTCATATGCAGAGCAGTGACTTGAAGCACTGATAACCTAATGATGGATTTCGCCCTTTTTATCGCCGGATAGGGATTGGTGACGATACAGTAGTCAGCTGATCTTCAGACCTGCCTTGCGTTGTCCACTCTCAGATCATGTGATCTTAGACAATACGGTAAACAGTAAAAAAAAGCCATACCGAACTATATTGCATGAATCTCATAGTGGAGGAATCTGAGACAGTCTTTAACATAGAGAGTATCAGTGTCCGTGACATGCCTAAAGATTCTCTGAGGAGCATGAGGATAAACCGCTCGCCCTCACAAAGGTAAGACACGTAGTCTAAATAATTTTTTGGTGACCCATACAAACATCTTAGCTTTTCCAGGGTTCTTAATATGGAAAGCTTTTATCAATTGTGGTGCATGGACATCAAATGCATCAATCCATGGTCTCTCTTCAGGACCATCAACATTCCAATTAATGAGGTACTGCAAGTGACCGAATTTGATACGAGAATCCAAAATTTTGTTAACCTCGAACTCTGTTCCTCCATTTGTACTCTAGGCACCTTTGGTAGAATTGCCTGAAAACTATTGAAAATTAAAGGCTTGAGCAAGGATTAGGTGGTAACTTGAGTTTATGGGCCAGGAGAAGTAAAACTATCTTGATGGTAAAAGGCCCAATATACTACTGTATATGGCATACTTCTTGGTCAGCAGTCCTATTCTTATGTTTTTTGTTAAAGCCATACCAAGACTCCACTCACATACAATTAAAAATGGGGTCTGGGGGGCCATTTCACATATGAAACAGGCATCTGGGTGCCTTAACATATTAAAATCGCGGCAAATCGCGGTAAATCGCGGTAAATCGCGGCAAATCGCATTGCATGCAATCTGATTGTATGCAATGCGATTTGACGCGATTTTTAGGTGCGATGAAGAAAATCGGGCACCCAGATAAGTCACAAGTACCGGATTTTTTTCTCTGGTTGTCTTGTAGAAGGTGCCCTACTTTTGTGTATGTGAAAACCTTTTAATTAGGTGTGATTACACAGTCACACCACCCCACCTGCAGCTGAACGAGTACTAGTGTTCAATTTTTTTATTATTTATTTTTATTCACATCTGTACTTCTCATTTTTAATTCTTTGGTTAGATAATAAAGGTGCCCACACACGCACCGATCCTGGCGGTGCGATGCTATACGATGGGGTGCGCGCTCCCGCGGCACCTCATCGCACAGTACAAAAAGTATGTGCTGCACATACTTTTTGTACTAGCTTTTTCTAGCATAGCATCGCATCGCATGCACATCATATGCACAAGGCATACAATGCAATGCTATTGTCTTCTGTTGGCAAAACATTTGTAATGGCCGGAAGCTTTGAATAAAGATTGTCATACAGATTCCAACATCAGGATCCCATTGAGTGAGCGATGGGTGAAAAGTTGGGAAGATGTGGATGAAGACCAAATATCATGAAGAATGAAATGGACTGTGAGGAAGTATGATAACAATAAAGCTGAAGTAATATTTCCAGGTCTTGGTTAACTCTTTCTGTTTGACTTTTAGATGGTTAGTTATATGCATAAGAAATGTTTTTACTTGACTTGAGAGCTTTCCAAGATCTGTCAACAAACTTCATCCCTCTGTCAGATAGGGGTACCTTGGAGACAAAAAATTGTACGAATGACCAACTGCACCAGCTAGGGAGCTGATGGCATTCCAGATGAGGGAACAAAATGAGCCATCTTGGAAAATCAGTTAAGGATGACCCATATCATGTTAAATAACTTGTAGGATGGAAGATCAGAGATGCGTCGATGGGCGACTGGGAGTAGCAAATGGAAGAAGTTGTCATGGTGGCAACTGTCTTAGAGTTTTATGTTGAACATAAGATATACAGGAAGCAATACAAGCATCAATATCCATCTTTATAGATGGCCCCCAATTCGTCCACTTTAGGCGATTCAACGTTTTTTTTCTGCCATTCCTAGCATGTCCAGCAAAGTGAGTGGCATGCCCTCAAGATAAAAACTTCCTTAATGCAGGAGTGACAAAAGTCTTCCCAGGTGGAGTGGACCTGGTTCTTTGGGTAAGTCTTGGATAAAAAAAAATACAGGGTAAAATTGACTGCAGTCCCCCTGTATTTTAACAACCAGCACCGGATATGGGATATGGGTGTATTGCCTGTATTTTCTCTTTCATCCACTAGTTGACACTGGAGATTAGTACACTGGGTATAGAGGTGTGGTAAGTGAAAGCTGGGTACTTTTAGAATGTAAAAGTGTGATGTTCCTCCCCCTCTATTCACCAGCAACCTGCAATTAGAAAAATGTGCCAGGGAACCCTATACCACTTGAATTGAAATTTGGCAACATGAAATACTGTATGTCAGGAAGAGCTGTCAGGGCTTCAGCTAAAAGGAAATATCTACAGGGATTGGATACCCATCATTGTCATGATAGAGGTGTGAGCAGAACCAAAAATCGATTTCTGCCTATGATTAGATGTTACAGGTAACTTTTCAGCTCATGGAATTCCACCCCTGAACTATGGCCAGATCTCCTGAGTTGGTGCAGGCAGGCGGACAGGAGCTCCATCTGACAGGGAGGTGTAAGCGTCTCACAAGCTGGTGCGTCAGCATCCCTGCCCATCTTCGCTTCAGGGAGATGGGAACGGCAAGTAGGGGGTACGGGCAGCTACAGAGGAGGACGGGAAAGCAGCGGGGAGCCTTTGGAGGGCGGTGGCGGGCTCTGTCAGAACAGGGCACACAATGTCTCCTGTGCGCGAGCCCCCTTCTGGTGGCTGGGGTGATGTGAGCTGCTCAATCTGTTAGGTGAATGCAAATAGTTTGCATACTGAACCAATGTAAGAATGCAGCCTATCAGTTCACTCTGACCTGGTGACATCACTGAGGCACAGACAGCAATGGGTCTGAATGAGAAGTAACACTTAGAACTGGGGTCCTAGGCAAGACATCAGTTTGGGGACCAGCGCCCTACAACAATCCGTAGTACTATATATTTGCTGCTGATTGCAGACGGCATCGATCAAGTCTCTTGGCTCGTGCAGTCTACCGATAAATGGTCAGCTGTGTGAACATCGGCATTGCCTGCAAATCTGTATCAAGCTCTAGGTCTTTTGGAATACCTGTGTCACATTTAAAGTAAACTGACTGCATGTTTTATCCTATCAAAGAACTTCAAAGGGATTTTAAATGTGGGCAGGTCCAAGTGATGTCATAATGTCATGTGGTAGTCATGCAATGCTCCTCTGGGAATGTTTTTTGACGGTCAGGATATCTTCATTGGGCCCCTTGGGACCACCTGGGCCCTAGGCGGGAGCCTAGGTTAACTGGTGGAATATTTGCCTCTGCTCAAACTAGAGATGTGCATGTTCTGATTTACTCAGATTTACTCTGATTTCAAAGCACGATCTTATTGGCTATCACCTGTCAACAACTGTCATGTGATGTGGGATAGCCAATAAGATCCTGCTTTGAAATCAGAGTAAATCACAGTAAATCAGAACTTGCACACCTCGAGTTTTGTGCCATATTCCCATGGCAGGCAGATTGGCTGTGACAGCCTTTGCAGCTTCAACTACTTTCTGGCCCTTATTTAGATCTGATCACAGTACAAATTTGTTCTCAAAATGGGCAAAACCATGTGCAGGTGGGGCAGATGTAACATCTGCATAGAGAGTTAGATTTGTGTGAGTTATTTTGTTTCTGTGCAGGGTAAATACTGGCTGCATTATTTTTACACTGCAATTTAGATTTCAGTTTCAACACCCCCCCACCCAAATCTAACTCTCTCTGTATGTTACATCTGCCCCACCTGCAGTGCACATGGTTTTGCCCATTTCGAGAACAAATTTGGGTACTTGTTTCCTAGCACGGCGCCCACGATTTTGATTGTAGTACATCTTATACAGTCGCAATATAGCGGCATGCGATGCAATTCAATTTTTTATTGTATAAGCACCCTGATGGGTGATTACAATGTTAAATGCACCCCCATTGTAAACGCCACCCCCACTATCAACGCCAACCCGAAGCGTGACGAGGCGCAGTGAGCCCGCGATGGGCGGCGGTACGCGTCCTCCGACCTTTTCATACCCCCACTATCCACGTCAGAGTGGAGTTGTTTCTAAATAGTGTGGTGAGCGCAGCCACATTAAATACATTTAAAGTAATCTGTGTCCGCTTGCCACGCTTCGGGTTTGGTGGCCCGCTGTGCTCGCCACACTATCTACAATCAACTCCACGCCGACGTGGATAGTGGGGGTATGAAAAGGTCGGAGGACACGTACCGCGTATGCGCTTGCCAAGCTTGGGGGTGCATTTAACATTGTAAGCACCCATGAGGGTGCTTGTACAATTAAAAATCGCATCGCATTGGATGCCATTTGCTGGCATGCAATGCTATGCAATGCATTGTACAAGCAATCCTGTTAATTTAACAGGAATATCGAATTTAACAGGAATATCGCATCGCACATATCACACACCACTAAGTATGGTATGCAATGGGCACCGTGCTAGGAAACAAGTACCCAAATTTGTACTGCGATCAGATCTGAATAAGGGCCTCTGTCCCCAGGGCCGTCTTAACAGCAGTGTGGGCCCCTGGGCAAAGCAATGCACTGGGGCCCTTACCCATTCTCCCCTCCTAGGGGTGGGGGGTGCTATCAGCAGAAGCTTTGATGTCCCACGGGTGGCAGGGGGGGCTCTATCTTCCATTCAACATGTAGGACCTGGAGCAGTAACTTCTGCTAATTACTCCTTTACTGCACAGGTGGTGGGAGGGAGAACACTAACGTGTCAAAGGGGGCACTGAGCTGAATGAAGGGTCCCTTGTAAATGACTTCCAGGGAGGTAGGGGGTGTTTTATACGCAGGGGAGGGTTGGATAATGGAGTGGACTTAATATTCGTCATGTTCCGGTGGAATGGCAGCTTGTTTGACTGCAGATATCGCCATTATCTGGAAATAGATTTCTTAGCCTTCAATAGTATTAAAGCCTAGAGTCCCAACTTTCAGGAGGTGCTGGGAATTGGGGATCAGAGATCAGGAGCCAGAGCAATCCATTGACAAAAATATAAAACTGTACACCAGACATTTGGAGCTGGAGCAGGGACCGGCTGCTGGAAGGCTGATATCTCTGGTTCTGGGCATGATAGAGACAAGCCGCTAGTTTTGACAGAAAGGGAATAGTCCCAGCTTTTGGAATATACTCTCAGAAAAACTCTAAGTCAGAGAGAACATGAGAAATATGACTGGGAATTGCAATTAACAGGTTGGATGTAGACTGCTGTTTTGAAGTTGGATATCTCCAGTTCCCCAGGGCAGATTTTCAAAATTCTGGTATTCCTGGAAAAAGGGGATCCTCAGCTATCAGCATAGGTCACTTATACACCTGGGGCCCCTGGGCAAGTGCCCATTAAGCCCATACGAAAAGACAGCCCTGTCTGTCCCTGAATCAGGTCATATGTTAATAATTACTTGTCATTTAGCAAGTTGCACCTTCATAAATGTTGACAGAATAGCAGACCCCCTTGTGTCTAGGAGACAGATAATACACATACATTTTTTACTCTTCACATTGAAAAAAAGAGACATGACTGTTACACAAACACATTATCATATATATCAGGAAAGCCTACCTAAAACTAACGCTGTTTAGAAGCTGTCTTCTCTCACAGTGCGCCAACTCTATGGAGTGTTCAATGGCTATTTGTGTCCAATTATACGTCACTTCTTGCTTTGGTTGCTCTTGCTTTGATTGAAACATTAGCACTGGGTTCTGGAAGCTGTAAAACAGAAATGAGGTTACTTTTGAGATGACCTGATTAATAACAACCTCAAAAGTACGTGTAGCAATTAGTGTAATGAATTTCTTTTATTACAAGTCTAAGCATTGACAATTAGGGTGGCAATAGGAATTTTTAATTTAGTTATACTTGTATTCAGGGCATGGGAGAGCCTGGCTGGAACCAGGTACTTTTCAGGGAGTGTGACCTAATATTGGGAGGTGAGGCCATGCATACTTAAAATACAGAAAAAATTGTACGTTAAGCACCTCCCTTCACTTCAGCCCAGCATACTCCAGCATGTATTGGGTTGAGAGAAGCTGATGCCAGGTAATGGGGGCCCCTTCATCAGGCCTGAGCCTGGGCAATTAGTAAGGTTCAGTAATGGATATCCTATGCACCTAAGCAAGGTCCAGTAATAGATTCCCTATATGCACATCAGCAAAGCTCAGTAATGGATTCCCTATGCACCTCAGTGTACGCACTTAGGGACTTATTCTGGTTCACTCTCAGAGCCAAATTCCTTCTCAAATGGACAAAACCATGTGCACTGCAGGGGGAGCATATGTAATATGTGCAGAGAGAATTAGATTTGGGTGAGTTATTTTGTTTCTGTGCAGGGAAAATACTGACTGCTTTATTTTTACACTGCAATATAGATCTCACTTTGAAGAAAAACCCCACCCAAATCTAATTCTGTCTGCACATGTTATATCTGCCCCCCCCCCCCTCGCAGTGCACATGGTTTTGTCCATTTGAGTAGGAATTTTCCTCTGAGAGTGAACAAGAATAAGGCCCTACAGTATGTCAGGGTGCCGGACAGTTTCCCGACAGTCGGGATCCTGACAATCATTACTCCGACGTCGGGATCCCGACAGTCAAAACCATGACACTCGGGGTCCCGACGGCCACCGGCTATCCTCCCTCGTTAGGGTTCCACGACCCCCATAGAGGGAGAATATGATGTTTATGGTACATATACATACACAAGTTTTCAGTAACACAGGCAGGGGGGGGGGGGGCTAGGTGCCACTGCAGCACAGCCTCTTAAGTGGCCACCACTTATCTATAATTCCCCCTAGACCACCAGGCGTTCGGGCGTTAGGCCCGTGGGTGCGTTCAGGCCCTCCTGGCCTGTGCCCAGTAGTCAGGCCCTTACGGCCTGTTTCCTCACCTCCTACCTGGCCCCATTGATTCAGGCCTCTGGCCTGGCCCCATTGATTCAGGCCTCTGGCCTGGCCCCATTGATTCATGCCTCCTGCCTGGCCCCATTGATTCAGGGCTCTGGCCTGGCCCCATTGATTCAGGCCTCCTGCCTGTGGTTACATAATCAGGCCTCCTGTCTGTGCACCTATCATCAGGCCTCCTGCCTGTGCGCACATATAATCAGGCCTCCTGCCTGTGCACACATATTCAGGCCTCTTGCCTGTGCCTTACAGTACTGACACCAGGCCTGATCCCCATTGCAGCCATTTTAGGCCTGTCGACCATTTTGGGATTCCCATTCACTTATAAGGGAGGAGTGATATACAGTTCCCTCCTGAAAGAGCCTGGGTCCTATGAACGGTGGGCTTTGCGGCAGCTCTACTGGGGCGCAGGTTGGAGTAAGGGGAGGAGCAATTGCAGTTTCTTCTGTATGTTCATAGAGGGAAAGGGGGGTATTTTGTGAGTCCCATTTCACAGGTCCTGAAACTGGGATAGACGACTGTCTACCCAGGCACCTGTGACTGTCCCAAGGGTGCCCTGTACCCGGCAGGTCGCACTTTACATCCCGAGGGTTCAATACCATTCACACATACACACACATCCTGGTGTAATTTGATAACATTCTTGTCAGTGATTGATTGTTTCTTTGCATGCCTTGTTGTTAGTTAGAGTACTGTAAGAACTGTTTGTTATTGTGAGATCGGACTAGTTTGTTATTGTGTTATAGCAGGGACAGGTTAGTCCTAGTTACGCTAGTGTAGGGTTGTAGAGAGGCTGTTGTTTTGTTCTTGTTCTCCAGGTGCAGGGACACTCCAGCAAGTTGACAAGGATTGCTTAAGTAAGTTCCTTCACTGTGTGTGTGTCTCGTCCCTGAGTGCTGGTCCATGGATCTCCCGTGAGAGAGCAATACGTACCACCTATGTGCGAAAGTGGGAATAGTTGAAGTTAGGGTGGCTGAGGCCTCGCGCCGATGATGACTTTTGCCTAACCGGCGAAGCTCGCAGCCACCCGTGGGTGTTCACAGCAACCCCCGTTCCGCGTCGAGGCCAGATTGAGGTTTACAGGGATCTTTTCTTTCTAGTTACATCCCGGGTCTCATCGGGCCCCTGGAGGCGGTCCTTTCTGTGACGGACAGTGCTCGGGTGTCGAGAGGCTCACCTGAAACCTAAGTGAATTCACGGCAGTTTCACATTTTGCGTAGTCGTTCATAGGATATTTTGCTTTTGAGCTCTCTTATTTTCAGAACAGTATCTAAACCTTAATATACATAAGAATTAGTGTTCAAGTATATGGAACAAAATTCTTGTGCCACAAAATAAGTTCCACATCTAGAATCTCTGCTGTTGTCTAAATTAAGGTCCATACACACTGGACGATTTTGCCCAGCATGTATGGACAGCAATGATTCGAAATTCTCTGGTCTAAAAATAGCTCAGTGCATACACACTAAGCAATTTTTCCCCGTTTTAGTCATCAGCGCTCATTGCTGTCCTGTACACACTGGGCGGCTTTTGAGATCAAAGCAGCTCAAACAGCAAAACTATAGCTCAAAATCGGCAAGTGTGTATGGGTCTTTTAGACTTAAATATTTCGAGCAGAAAAATTTATTGAATTTCTCAGGTTAAACAGGATATTACCTTTGCAAGTGGTTCATCATTGATATTTTCTATCAATGGTTCTAGGATAGTCATTAGTTTATTTGCCTCATTAATAGATCCTCAGTATACAGCAATTAGCATGCCCTTTTTACAAGGACATTGGTAGTTTTTTTCATGGATTTTTATGTTATGTGGTCCATAGGTCGACAGTGTCTAGGTCAATCCCTATTGGTCAATAGGCAATTGGTTCTCACCAGTGAACACTGGCCCTAACAGATCGCTCAGCACACAGCTGGCACATCGCCTGTGTGCTGAGTGATCTACATTACTCAGATCACTCAGCAGTGTAGGCCCCATAAGGGCTATTTGACATGCTCCGACTCCTGCCGGACTGTGAAATTCCGCACGACGAACAGCCATGCCGCACAATGTAGTTAATAATGGACACAATTGTGTCCATTTACACGGGACGGCCACGGCCCGGCAGCCCGGTAGCAGCCGGATCACACCACTGGAAGTGACGGCTGCCCCCCTCTGCCTGACGGTGGCCATCCCCTCTATTGTAAACTACTGTGTGCGGCACGGCTTCCTGGTCGTGCGGGATTTCGCCGCCCGGCAGGAGCCGGAGCGTGTGAAATAGCCCTCACTCAGACAAGAGAAAACAGTACATTTATTTAAAATGTATTGCATACTTGCCTACCTGACCATCTCCATGAGGGAGATAATGCTCTGTTCCTGGGCTTCCCTGGTAATGTATGATTTCCATCACCTGTGGGGAGCTAGGTAATTTATAAGAAAGGTGTTACACCATAGGTGCTGGCAATCATACATTACCAGGGAAGTCCAGGAACAGAGCATTTTCTCCCTCATGGAGAGGGTCAGCTAGGCAAGTATGTCCTAAACCAGTGATGGCTAACCTTGACACTCCAGGTGTTTTTGAACTACACATCCCAGCATGCTCTGCATCAGATTTGGCATGGCCAAATAGCAAAACTGAAGCAGAGCATGCTGAGATGTGTAGTTCAACAACATCTGGAGTGTCAACAAAAAAGAGACAGTATTATCCTTTACTTCAGGGGTTCTCAAACTCAGTCCTAAGAACCCCACACAGTTAACATTTTCCAGGTCACCCGGAAGGTGCACAGGTGAATTCATTAATCATTGACACATTTTAAAATTATAGCTAATTATTTCACTTTAATAAAGTGCCCAGCATGTTAATACAGGTTATTTAGGGCAACATGTAGTTAGATTCCATATTTCCATAGGAAATTAGTGGTTTGAAAGCCATCATTAAAGCTGCGTACAGCTTATCATTAAAGCTGTTATCAATGCAAATATTTTTAATAAATGGTTTGTATACCAATTAGTGTCATGTGTTCTGATGTTGTACGTCTTTATCAAACAATCTCATCTTTATTGGAGGGTTCCTGATTTCTAGTGTCTGCTTGTTGGGGATACACTTGCAACAATTAGATACATAGGGGAAATTTACTAAAGGAAATTTGTAAAAAAATAGGTGTATTTGTATCCAGAAATACACTTATTTTTGACATTTACTATCCCGAAAATACAGCAATTCGTAGTCGTATTGATGTGTTATCAATACGAATACGAATTGCCGTATTTTCAGGATAGTAAATGTCAAATACACCTATTTTTTACAAATTTCCTTTAGTAAATTTCCCCCTATTATAGTGCTGGTCTCTGGTATGATAATCTGTAATTGTTGCAGAAATGTATCCTTCGACCTAGTTGTAATTCCTAGGAACCACTGTGGCTGGTCTGAGTGTCTTACTCTATACTGGATATTTAGATTAGCCACATTAATTCCTAAGGGTCTTAATGACTGTGTAGAACTCAATAATATATAATTTAAGGTATAGAATTTCTGTATGTATAACCCCCTGTGACACATGGTTTGGCATGCCAAACATATCTTTTTCTTTTCCTCCCTTCTTTCTCACCCTATTGATCCATGTACATTGTTCCCTATTAGATGATGCAAGAATTGATGTTAACATTATTATTATCTTTATTATTATTGTTTTTTAATATCCAGAATATATCTGAAAATATCTCTCTTCCCAGTGTGTGACACATTATGTGTCATGTTTTGACAATTAAAAATTATTAAAACTGATAATAAATTAGTTCATTAATAACAGTATGTTAGAAAGAATTATTAATTACTGCTATACTCTGCGTAAAATAAATTAATTAATTATGATCAAGACAATTATTGTGACTATCTAATAAAAACAACATAAATATATATAAATAAGTAAATGCAATAATGGCGACATTCCTATGATAAAAGTAAGATTTTAATTCATTTTATTGTGCTAGATTAGTGTAAATTTGTGTGTGTATACATGGTTTTTCTATGTATATAAAAATATTTTTTTTTTTTTTTTTTTTTTCCTTTGAGATCATGTTAGTGTGCTTTCAATTCCATATATATTTCTAAAAATTCTCATCTGTGAATTATTTTATTCATGTATATATACATCTGCTTAATTAATATATATATATATATATATATATATAAAAAAACGGACTGAAAAAGCTGCATATAATATTCTTTATACAAAATAGAAGTGGCACACATGACTTTTAATCCATCAATGTGAATCCTCATATGAAAACGAGGTGTGAGTGTATAAAAATACACATATGATTTTCAAAGGCGCTTACCAAACGAACACTTCCGCATTTGCGAAAACGAGGTGTGAGCGTGAATGGAACGCAATATGGACGCTTGGCGCGTCTGAACGAAAACGAGGCTTGGAGAAGTCCAAACAGCGCAAGCGCACACTAAGCCCTGAACGCCATAAAATCTGAGCGACGGGGGCGCACTACATCTACGTCCTTCTGATGAAGCGGCCGAGCGTGACAGGCCGAGAAACGCGTTAAGGAGACCAGACGCTGACCGCTACTTCATTGTGCCTTCCTGCATTGTGTCTTCCTGCATATTCCCTACCTCCGCTACCGCACCCCCGTCTGTGGACCCAACACTGGGAGCTGTTTTGCATCTACCGCAAGGAATAAACAGCTGGATACAAAAATCCCCCCACAGACTGACTGAGTGACCGAACCGGAGGAGAGCAGGTTATAGCTCAATTGAGCACCATTCATTCCCTCCATGTTTTCTTACCATTTAACCCATTCTAACCATAAAAGCATGCATGCCATAACTTACTAACCTGGACTAAGCTGTGAGAGAGCTAACTGTTCATTATTCATTAACAAATACATCTATACTAAAACTGGAGTGAAAGAGAGTGGATTACCATTCACTGCAGCAAGCCACTAACCAATTGTATCACGTATTATTACTATTATTTTCTTTTATTGTGTGATTTAAATGTGTATTTTCTTATATATTTGAAGTACCGGCCGGTATCTGAATACAAAATTGTATTTATTGTTCCATAATAAATTTTAAATGATCATTTGAATCAGCGCTGCCTCTGAAACTTTTTTCTTCTTTGCACCTGTGTCTAAGGGGCTGGGGTGTCCCCTTATCAGAGACAGCAGCAGATTCAATTATATATAGATTAGCGCTCTGCCACTTCTTTTTTCTTGTTCCTTGGCTAAACTACCCCAGGCAAGAGCTGCGAATCTATCTCTTAGGATGTCGCCACTGTTATGCATGTCTGAGAGAATGGAAAGGAGAACTTCCTACCTAAAGGGTAACCAAACCAAGGGAATGGTGCCCTTGGACAATGATAGTACAGACATGCATAGATTGTTCAATAAACTAGAGAATTTGTGTATCGCAGAGACTAGACACTGGTGGGATCAGATCACCCTACAAAAATATTTGGACGGTGATCTGATCCCACGGGGTCTGAGGATTCTAAAGTCCTCAACATTCAAAGATGATTCCCAATTTACTGGGGAGTGGAATTCAATCCTAGATAACTGCTCAAAAGGGCTTATGAAGCTCCTTATAAAATACAGAGAGCAAAAGGTAACTGAGCTCCAAGGAGAGATAGAAAAGGTATATGGATTACTTAAAGCCTTTGAAAAGACCCAAGAATACAAGGAGAGAGATGTGAAAGTAAACCAAAATATAAAGGAATTTGAACATGAACTTATATACCGAAAGGAAAATAAATTAACTAGAGATGTACAGGACTATGAGAGAGGAGAGGTACATAGTTACAACAGAAATACTATGAGAACATCAGAAAATTATAATAGAACAAGGAATACATATAGAAAGAACTACAGGGAAACAGATAAAAAAGCAAGATTTGGAGGCGAAAGAGGGAGAGAAAGTACAAACTATACACCCAATAGGTATAAAGAAAAACCTCAACAACAACAACAAAAAAATAGGTCAAACGGTAGGAATAGAGATTTCCAATACACAAGTGGGAGTAGATTCGAGCCACTGAGAGATGCACAATCTCCATATAATAAATATATAACTAGAAACAGAAGATTAGAGAGTGCACCTACAGACACAGATGATGAGTGGACAGCATCCCCCAACCAGGATTTTTTAGGGGCGCACCAAATAGGTCCCCTAATCGGTTCTCTAAAAAGAATAAGAAGAGAAGAAGAGGCAGCAGGGGAGGAAAACAGGTCAACAAAAAGCCAATGCATAAGATAAGTCCAAAAATGAAGGGCATCTTCAACCTCCCTTCAAAAAAATTGACAACAGATGAAATTAAACTTTTAGAAAGAGGATTGAATTTCGCACCTTCATCCAAACCGAATCTATTTAAACTTTTTGTAGACCTCAATAGGTACACACGAACCCTTAGCAGGAAACGTTTCTTTGCTACACAAACCATGAAACAAAAAAAGATTGAGGGTACCCCAATTACGCTAGATCTGGATGATAAAATAGCTCTAGAAATGTTGGAATCTCTAGAGAACGAACAAATAAGTGGAGAAGATTCGGTAGACACACAAATCAAAATATACGATTCTAAAAGAACATCAAAATTCAAATGTCAATCAGAGTTTTACCCTTTACAGTACAAAGGACCATTTGTGGAAAGCTTTTATAGGACAACTTTAGACCAATTTAAAAAATTATGTGATAAAGCGGACAAACAAAGTACAAAAGATAACTTAAATTCAGGAGAATGAAGGGCCCTAAAATGCCTATATGCAGACAAAAGTATTATTATTAAACAGGCTGACAAGGGCGGTGGGGTTGTTATACTCAACAATGTGGACTATATAGAAGAGTCGTATAGACAATTAAATAACAGCGAATTCTACAGTTTGTTGAGTAGCAACCCCACCGCCCAATATCAGAAAGCCCTGCGTGATTTATTAGATTCAGCTCTGGCCGGGGGCGCTATTACCAAAGATACCTTTCACTTTCTGTATAATTCACATCCTGTCACACCCACGTTTTACTTTTTGCCCAAAATCCACAAATCCCTGCACAAACCCCCTGGGAGACCAATTATTTCAGGTGTTGGGTCCCTCACTAATAATTTATCCGCTTTTGTTGATTATTATTTACAGGGTCACGTGGAGGGTCTGAGGTCTTATATAAGAGATACACAACAATTTTTGAACTTAATAAATACGGTAATATGGAATGAGCGCTATACATTAGTAACATGTGATGTAGAGGCACTATATTCAAACATACCCCACAAACTGGGTGTACAGACCATACAAAAATATCTGGAAAAAGACACCTCTATCTCCGACCCTCTGCGTGAGCTTATAATTAATGCAATTTACTTTATTCTTGAGCACAATTATTTTTTGTTTAATGCACAATATTATTTACAGACACGGGGGACGGCGATGGGGACCAGGTTCGCGCCGAGCTTTGCGAACCTCTACATTGGTGCCTTCGAGGAGGAGCATGTTTGGTGTGAGCGGTTCGGTGCGAACCTGGTCCTCTACGCATGTTTTATTGATGATTTGTTTATAATTTGGGATGGGGATCTAATTTCACTTAATAATTTTTTTGATAATTTGAATCTTAACACATATGGTTTAAAATTCACCTGTAGTCACCACCCTACACAAATTAATTTCCTGGATATAGCGCTCTCGGCCAATAAAAATGAAAACAAGCTGGACACAGAAACTTATATAAAACCTGTTGACCAAAGTAGATATTTAGAATTTACAAGTTCACATGCCACACAATGGAAAACTAATATTCCTAAAAGCCAAATGGTAAGAATTAGACGTAACTGCTCGACCGAACAAGCCTTCCATAAACAAGCCAAAGGGCTAATTAATTCATTTAAAGATCAAGGGTACCCAAATCAATTGTTAGATCAGGCCTATGAAGAGGTAAAACAGATAGACAGAGAAAATTTATTAATAGATAGAGAAAACAAAAAAACTGGTAAAAATAGAAAAAATTCCTCCCGTGAAGAATATCAGAATAATGAGAGAAGTGTATCATTCGTGACACAATATAACAGCTTTGCTTATGAGATCAAAAAAATTGTAAATAGAAATAGTAAAATTCTATTGCAAGACAACCTTTTGAAGGATGTAATAGAACAAGGCGGAAAAGTTATCTTCCGCAAAGCTGAAAACTTGAAATCCAAACTAGTGTCAAGTCACTTCTCCATGCCAAAAACCCCGTCTATAGAACCTAATATAAGAAACTGGCTCCCACCATTACCTGAAGGTTATCATAAATGCGGTAACCATAAATGCTACACATGCCAGGCAGCAGGAAATAAAAAGAGTATTGAATTTGAGTCCTATGAAACTAAAGAAAAATTCAAAATCAAAGGACATCTTAACTGCAGATCCACATTCGTAGTCTATGTAATAGACTGCGCCTGTGGACTGCAGTATGTGGGGCGTACCACGAGAAGCCTACATACTAGATACCTCGAACATAGAAGGAACATATTGGGAGGTATCCGTACGCACCCTCTTTCCAAACACATCTCCTCTTGTCAAGAAAATTGTGTAAATAAAATACAAATAAAAGCTATAGAACAAATAAAGAAAACAATAAGAGGAGGAGATAGGTTTGGAAACCTGTGTCGTAGGGAGGCGTACTGGATATTTAGATTAGCCACATTAATTCCTAAGGGTCTTAATGACTGTGTAGAACTCAATAATATATGATTTAAGGTATAGAATTTCTGTATGTATAACCCCCTGTGACACATGGTTTGGCATGCCAAACATATCTTTTTCTTTTCCTCCCTTCTTTCTCACCCTATTGATCCATGTACATTGTTCCCTATTAGATGATGCAAGAATTGATGTTAACATTATTATTATCTTTATTATTATTGTTTTTTAATATCCAGAATATATCTGAAAATATCTCTCTTCCCAGTGTGTGACACATTATGTGTCATGTTTTGACAATTAAAAATTATTAAAACTGATAATAAATTAGTTCATTAATAACAGTATGTTAGAAAGAATTATTAATTACTGCTATACTCTGCGTAAAATAAATTAATTAATTATGATCAAGACAATTATTGTGACTATCTAATAAAAACAACATAAATATATATAAATAAGTAAATGCAATAATGGCGACATTCCTATGATAAAAGTAAGATTTTAATTCATTTTATTGTGCTAGATTAGTGTAAATTTGTGTGTGTATACATGGTTTTTCTATGTATATAAAAATATATTTTTTTTTTTCCTTTGAGATCATGTTAGTGTGCTTTCAATTCCATATATATTTCTAAAAATTCTCATCTGTGAATTATTTAATTCATGTATATATACATCTGCTTAATTAATATATATATATATATAAAAACGGACTGAAAAAGCTGCATATAATATTCTTTATACAAAATAGAAGTGGCACACGTGACTTTTAATCCATCAATGTGAATACTCATATGAAAACGAGGTGTGAGTGTATAAAAATACACATATGATTTTCAAAGGCGCTTACCAAACGAACACTTCCGCATTTGCGAAAACGAGGTGTGAGCGTGAATGGAACGCAATATGGACGCTTGGCGCGTCTGAACGAAAACGAGGCTTGGAGAAGTCCAAACAGCGCAAGCGCACACTAAGCCCTGAACGCCATAAAATCTGAGCGACGGGGGCGCACTACATCTACGTCCTTCTGATGAAGCGGCCGAGCGTGACAGGCCGAGAAACGCGTTAAGGAGACCAGACGCTGACCGCTACTTCATTGTGCCTTCCTGCATTGTGTCTTCCTGCATATTCCCTACCTCCGCTACCGCACCCCCGCCTGTGGACCCAACACTGGGAGCTGTTTTGCATCTACCGCAAGGAATAAACAGCTGGATACAAAAATCCCCCCACAGACTGACTGAGTGACCGAACCGGAGGAGAGCAGGTTATAGCTCAATTGAGCACCATTCATTCCCTCCATGTTTTCTTACCATTTAACCCATTCTAACCATAAAAGCATGCATGCCATAACTTACTAACCTGGACTAAGCTGTGAGAGAGCTAACTGTTCATTATTCATTAACAAATACATCTATACTAAAACTGGAGTGAAAGAGAGTGGATTACCATTCACTGCAGCAAGCCACTAACCAATTGTATCACGTATTATTACTATTATTTTCTTTTATTGTGTGATTTAAATGTGTATTTTTTTATATATTTGAAGTACCGGCCGGTATCTGAATACAAAATTGTATTTATTGTTCCATAATAAATTTTAAATGATCATTTGAATCAGCGCTGCCTCTGAAACTTTTTTCTTCTTTGCACCTGTGTCTAAGGGGCTGGGGTGTCCCCTTATCAGAGACAGCAGCAGATTCAATTATATATAGATTAGCGCTCTGCCACTTCTTTTTTCTTACTCTATGCAGTGTGTATCTATCCAAACTGAAAAAGGAAACCTTTACATGTATATGCTTAGTTCAGGTTGGTGTATAGTTGAGGCTGGGGTCTTTATTGCATCATATAGTGGTATCGTATACTTAGGATGTTGTAAGTAGGTAGGAAGATGTTATTAATAATCACCCCCTACTGGTACTGGGGACCAATCCCTGGGATCCCACGTATTGAAGTTATTTGTAGCATATTATTTATTTAGCCACATCTGATGCTTGACATATATGTTCAAATGCAAACCGGCAGTAAACCTGCCGTGCAGGCTAGTAGACTGCCCTTTGCGTGTGAGCCCTGCTTGTTAAGTATACACTCACATACACACTGCACAATATCGTTTAGCGGTGTTTATATAGGCAGACGTCGGTGCACTAATAGAGCGCTGGCCGGGTTAGGTAAACCAAACAGTATTAGGGAATTGATCCCTTTCTTAGACGTGTGAATCGGCGCCTCTTATTGCATGCTATGTGTGCATCATGGTGCCTTATACACACAAAAGCCGGTGTGCTATTAAAAGCTATCCGGAATCTAAGAGCACACACTGTTGTTAAGCGGTATTTATATGGGCAGACGCCGGTACACTTGTGGAGCGCTGGCCGGGCTCCGTGAACAGAAAAATATCAGGGATCTGATCCCTCTCTTACACAAGTGAGTCGGCGCCTCTTATTGCATGCTAAGTATTAGTCGTGGTGCCTCATACACACAGAGGCCGGTGCTCTATGGAGTGCTAGCCGGACTCTAAGAGCACACGCTGTCAGGGATCATATCCATCTCTTATGCGTTTGTGTCAGCGCTTCTAATGCGCACTCGTCTGCTGGCAACACCGCTCAGACTACAAGGTACAGGATTACATTAACAACATTTACACAGACATATATTTTGCATTGAGAAGATATACAACGGTTTTACAGAGCAAGAATGCCGATGCGCATTTCGCCACGTCGGCTTTTTCAAGGCTAGACCTAGTTAACTGGCCTGCCCTTAGTGGGCTCTATTTATAGGGTACAGGTTCTAGTGAGAGTTAATTTTTGAGAACCAATCCGTTCCCTTACTTGTTTGTTTCCAAAAAGATGAAGACTAATGATTGGTTCATGCAGTTCTGACAGCTGAATATGGTTTTCAAAGGTCATCCAATGCAACCATCTTTTCATTTTACACAGAAAACGGGAAGACTAAATAAATACAAGATTTTTTATTAAATATCTTGCTGTTGTGGTATTAATACAGCATTTTCAGTATGTGTCCGGTATTTCTGTGATAACTTATCAGTGTCCTATACATCATGTGCGATCTTATAATTCTGCATAATTAAGGTTCTCTCATCAAGGGAAAACATGCCCAGAAATATTATTATACGAGTGTAGGTGACTAATACTGTGGTTCTCCTACTTCCCATTGGGATAGGCTGTCATTGAATATTCATGCATATAAATTATGACTGCTAAGCATCAGTATGCTTTTTGTATTAGTTTTGTATTAGTGTTTTATTATGGGGCAGAACATACCATGTCCCCTCCTGTGTTCAAATTTGTTACAATTCTGTAGGGTTATATTTGATATTACCCTTAGTGGTTATATGCATGTTCATTATCTATTCCTAATGTATCTGTATAGAAACCTTCTTGCTATATGTATCATCATAGCTTAATAATACTACTAAAAATGGCTGTCTGTGTGATTTGAACTTCAACTGGTATTAAAAGGTACAGGAAGAGATTGTCGTCGATTTAGAGATATTGGGGGAAATTTACTAAAGGAAATTTGTAAAAAATAGGTGTATTTGTATCCAGAAATACACTTATTTTTGACATTTACTATCCCGAAAATACGGCAATTCGTATTCGTGTGGATAGCACATCAATACGAATACGAATTGCCGTATTTTCGGGATAGTAAATGTCAAAAATAAGTGTATTTCTGGATACAAATACACCTATTTTTTACAAATTTCCTTTAGCAAATTTCCCCCATTATGCTTTATGTGTAATGGTCTGAAAAGATCTTCTGGAATATGTACATCATACTGCTTATGGTTGAGTCCCTTTATTCCATCTCATAGGATTAGGGACTGTTCCCGATTATAGAAATGCAGAATACTGGATGTCTTCATTCAGTCCGTTTGGTTTTAAACTGTTCATGAGGAAGATGTGTTTCGAATCTTTTTTCAGAAGTTCTTGTGTTATGTTGCCTCCTCGGATTCCCAGCGTCACTTTCTCCAGGCTTATTGCTTTGAGACCTTGGGGATTGCTAAGGTGATATCTTAAAAAGTGTCCGGCTATGCTGGTTATTTTTTACATTTTGTCCAGATCATTTGGTGGGTTCTTGATATTGCCCACATGTTCAAGAATTCTTCTCTTCCATGGTCTCTTAGTCATCCCTATATATTTCAGATCACAGGGACATATGAGGCGGTGACTACTCCTTGCGATTCGCAGATTATAAACTCACGAATTCTGGTGGTTCGGCCATATCTGTTGGTGAATTGTTTTGTTTCGGTCACATATTCACAGGCTTTGCACCTACCACATTTGTGGCGCCCCGTTGTAGTGGGTGTTTTTTTGTGTTTTCTGACAAAATGACTTTGTGTCAGTTGATTTTTCAAATTGGGTGATTTTCTCCAACTGCTGTGAATACGATCTCCCATTGCCACTCTGAGGTCTTCATCTATTGTAAGAATATGTTGATGTCTGGTTAGGATCTTATTGATTTCCCTCTAGTCTGTACAATACGTGCTAATGAATCTGGGAACAGATTCACATGTCTTTTTGGGCTTTGGTGTTAGTAACATTGCCCTGGGCATGTTTTTTGCTGTCAGATAGACTTGTTTGAGAAGTTTGTTGCTATATCCTCTCAAGAGTAGTCTCTGTCATAGTTCTTGAGTTCAAACGTCTCATCCTCCGAGCAGTTGCGTCTCAGGCGAATATACTCCCCTTTAGGTATCCCTTTCAGGGTGGCTGGGAAATGTAAACTGGTCTCATGAAGGATACTGTTAGTCGCGGTCTCAGTGTCTCAGCTTGCTCAGAGTCTCCTTTTCATCTGCCGGGGGAGCCGCAGAGGGAGTCAGCTCGAGCTTAAGGGGCTACGTCATCAAGCCCCGCCCCCAGCACTGAACCCCCCCCCCCGATTTGCAGGACCTCAAGGAGGGGGCGGGACTACATGGCATGATTTGCATATTTAGCCCCACCCCTCCACGCGGAAAAGCCAAATCGCAGTAATTCAAGGAGACAGCCAGGCAGATTGTGGAGGGCGAGGGAGAATCCGGGAGGAATGCCCACCTTTCCGGGGGGGCCGGGAGGGGGACACGATTTTCGGGATCCTCCCGGCCAATCCGGGAGGGTAGGCAACCCTGGGTTGAATTTATAGTATGTTTATGAATAAAATGGTTCCAGAGGCAATACTGACTACTTTGTACTTTATGCTGGCACATGCTTGTTCAGGAGAAGCTAATGGGGCATACACATGTAGCAATAAAGGCCTATTTTCTAAGCGATCTGACTAGATTTCACTAGATCACTTAGAAATGAAGCACACATTGCTGTGTGTGTAGGGCCCATAGTGCTAGCAATGCGCGGCCCCACACGTCGCTATTGCCGGGAGTTGTATATCATGCATGCAGTATAAATCTAGTGAGATCGATTAGCTATAGACTGCACAGTCCCGTGTTTTGTGAAGTGAGCAATAGCGATCAGCGATTCTACTTCACCTTTTTTTTCCTAGCTTAACTTGAAATCGCCTCTTCCTTATCGCTTAGCACAATTGCTGGTGCACGTCGCTGGCACTTTCTGAGCGATCTACTGTAGATTCTGAGAAGCTCAAGGGAATTTGCCCAGGCAAAATCACTGGCCAAAATCGATGGCGCAAATCACTATGTGTGTGTAGGCCCCATAAGCATTTTTTTTACAGTACTTGAATCCACAGGTACACTCAATCATCACATAATGACATTCATACAGTATAACGGCACGTAATGAAACATACTTTTACATTTAGATTTCCAAATATGTTACTAATACACATTTCTGAACACATAGACATTCACTGAATATCCACGATTATAAAGGCCAATTATATGATTACCAGGGACTTGCAGTGAGGTAAATGGATGAGGTGTCCCTGGCAAGTACCAGAGTCAGATTTGCACACAATTTATGAGCCATGGGGTACATGTGGGCATTATACACATGTGCAGCAGTATATACT
The DNA here is from genome assembly GCF_055691185.1 of Crinia signifera. Taxonomy (NCBI): domain Eukaryota; kingdom Metazoa; phylum Chordata; class Amphibia; order Anura; family Myobatrachidae; genus Crinia; species Crinia signifera. The sequence goes on along the minus strand of NC_139224.1, from coordinate 137,911,812 downwards.
GCTGAAGATTCGCTGAGTTCTGATAAGAGATGTGCAGAAAAGGTATCCAGGTGAGGCACTCCCTCACCTGCCATAGACTTTTTACTCCAGAGTTTTGACTATAAAAATTATTAGAATAATAAAAATAATATTTTTATAGATTTTTTGTATTTTTTACATTCTTTATAAACTCAAAACTCCGGCGTATGTTAGTATGACAGGAAAGGCTGTGCCCCACCTGCCTCTCCCCGCCGCACGTCACTGATGTTTACACAATGAGCAGTTATCTTTATAGCAATCTATATTGTTTATATCAGCCAGGGAATTTTTATGATCATTCTATTTTCTGAAAACAATATCAGGCTTAATTTTTAATTAAAAATTAAATGAGATCATCTCAGAGGATATTTGTTTATAAATTGCTTCAGGTAATTTTATGTGACAATTAAGCACTTGCATATTGTATTTATGTGCATGCCAAAAAAAAAAATGATGAATTAAAGAAAATAAAATAGTAGGTATTAAAAATATGAGCAAAGATATTGACTTTTGATGTTTACAACTCCTTTTGGAGTAAGTGGAGGTTTTTTTCCAGCGGGGTATTTGGTGGATTGCAATTTGATGAAATAGCGGAGTTCGTCGTGAGGGTGGGTGGTCAGCGGTATTCAGGAGGGTATGGATCCCCTATCTGTCCCTAACCTTACCTCTCCTCCAGTTGTTCTTGGATAGTGGCGCCTTCTCCGTCTTCTTGTTTCGTTTGCATGCTGCTTGTTCCGAGTCCAGAAGTCGCAGTCCGTGCTTCCGGTGGCGGCGGTGTTCTGTTCTCACGTCTCCCCTCTCTCCATCTCTCCAACGCGTTTCGAGGCACTAGGCCTCTTTGTCAAGGATAGTGGCTGATTGATTGAGCCTTTAGTTTTATAGCGTTGTAGCGTAGAAAAAACTTTTTTTCCCTTAAAAAAACTTTATTGTTAAAAGCGGAAGTCAAACTTGTTTTGGCGGCATGCACATGGTACTGAATAGGGTGGAAGTCTTCAATGGGATTTCTAAAAGGGATATGTATATTTAGAAAGGTTATTTACAGGTATTATGTATATATATATGTGAAAGAAAAAATTGTATTTGTGTATTATAACGGCGCACATCGCATCGCATACCACTAATTAAGGTATGCGATGGGACCCGATTTTCGGGTCCAAAGAACTGCACTGTACAATAAAATATCGCATTGCATGCCAATCAAATGGCATGCGATGCGATGTGATGTGATTTTAAATTGTACAAGCACCCTGATGGGTGATTACTATGTTAAATGCACCCCCATTGTTAACGCCACCCCCACTATCAACGCCAACCTGAAGCATGGCGAGCACCGCGAGCCTGCGAGGGGCGGCGGTATGCATCCTCTGACCTTTTCATACCCCCACTATCCACGTCAGTGTGGAGTAGAATTTAGATAGTGTGGCGAGTGCAGCGAGCCGCCGAGCCCGAAGCGTGACGAGCGCAGCGAGCCCCACAAGGGGGCGCAGGTTACATTTGAAGTAATCCGCGGCCGCTCGCGGGGCTCGCTGTGCTCGCTACACTATCTAAAATCAACTCCATGCCGACGTGGATATTGGGGGTATGAAAAGGTCGGAGGATGCGTACCGCCGCTTCTCGCGGGCTCGCTGCTCTCGCCACGCTTCGAGTTGGTGTTGTTAGTTGGGTGCATTTAACATAGTAATCACCCATCAGGGTGCCTGTACAATTAAAAATCGGGTCAATTCACATCGCATGCAATCGGATCGCTTGCGATGCGATGCGACCAATACGATGTCGTACGATGGAAATCAATGGCCATCCAGCATGCAGAGCCAGATTAAGGTGTGGCTCTGGGGGGTCAGTATCCCAAGCCCTCCCTCTCTGAAATCCCCTACTAACAGCCTTTGATCGAATCTCTGTTAGCAATTCATTCCGTGGCACTGCTCCACCCCCTCCCCCCCACCACCACCACCACTGATAGCCCTCACAGCCAGCAGCACTGCAGCGCAAGCATGGGCTGTGATGCCTGGCTTCTCAATATATCAACAATGAACCATGGTGGTGTGCTGGCTGCAAAGAAGGAGAGAGGACCCAGCCATCACATGCAGCCCACCAGGCCATGGCCCTGACACCAACCCAGCCGTTGCCTTGCCACCCGACCGGCCATCGCCATCACCAGCTGCCCCCCGCATGCCTTGCCATTGCCTGCCGCCCACCTGCTGTCCCATAAGAGGTTAGAAAATGTGCAGATTTGGTAAGAAAGTACCTATGTTTTTCTGATGATCGGTTTCTACCACACGCCAATTTTTCGTTTCTTTTTTTTTATGGTAAATACCTGGTTTGCAAACGAACCAAAGCTCCGTCAAGATTGACTTTATGAAATATTCCCCCAAGAGTCAGCTTAAACAAGATTGTCTTTGTCCACAAAAGGGAAGCTGGATAAAGGTCCCCGTACAGCATACCATTTTTAAGGATGCTAGAGGAGGCCTGCGCCTCAAAAATGGTCTGCAGTACGGGGGCAGCCATTTTCTAAGTGTCAGTTTTCATTGCCCCCCCGGCGCCCTCACTTACTTAGCGCCTCCCCGCCACTGCTGGGGCTGCGGGGCTCTAGTTACGCCACTGGTTATATTGCAAGATCATTTAAAATTTACAAACTGGGACATAAGCATTCTTGGTAACAGGTTACTAAAACTGTTGTATTGAGATTATCACAGTGTGGAAGTAAATTAAAGTGTTCTCTAATGAGAAACCCTGGCTAGATGGCATTCCTTGCTTAGAGCTCAAGATAGGGTCTTTATATCTGAAGGCGTATTGGAGTTTAGGAAACCAAAGTTAGCTTTCAGCAAATATTGAAGCACAGAGCAATCACTCTAATAATCCGAGAGGTATGTGGCAGGTGATTCTGGAAATCGTGGGTTATAAGGAAAAGAAGGTAGAGGTGGGAGGTGGAAGGGTCTGTTGGCTGAGGATTTACATTTATTTTATTTTAGGTTTGACAATGATAATAATGTGTCCATCCTGCCCAAAACTGCTCAGGAGGGTGATTCCACTATTATCCATGATGGGACAACAGTGAATAAATGTTGACACCAAATAGACTCAAAAACATCTGCTAGCACAAATGGGGTATGGGGTAGTGTGCTTAGAGGGTGTGCAGATCAGATAGGAGGGATATTAACAATATTGTTTAATCAGTCCCTCCTAAAATGCATAGATCCAAAGTACTTTAACACCTCAACTATTGTTCCAGTCCCTAAGAAAGGTATTCCTAAATGCTTGACTGACTACCATCCAATTGCCCTGACTTCACTGGTGATTAAATGTTTAGAGCGATTGGTAACGAGGCACATTCAATCATTTGTTCTAGCAGACTTTGACCCTTCTTAGTTTGTATATAGAATAAATCAATACACTGACAACGCGTCGGCAACCGTTGTGTATTCTACCTTAAACCATATAGAACATAAGGCAGCTTATGTTAGGATTATTTTGGTAGATTTTTAGCCCCTCTTCTAAACACGTCACTGATATCCAAATTGTTTGATTTAGGATTATGTGGTTATATTTGTGATTGGATTTTAGACTTCTAACCGACAGATGGTTAGAATGGGGAGTGCTGAGTCGGAGATGAGAATGATAAAAATGCAGTACCCCAGGGATGTGTTCTCAGCCCCTTATTGTACTCGCTGTCCACTCACAACTGCGTGTCATCCTCCATCCATCCTGATGACATTGCAGTCGTGGGGTTGATTAATGATGTAGATGAGACTTATTATAGGCAAGAAGAAGCAAGGCTAGTTGCGTGAAGTGGAGCAAACATCTTGTTATTAAATGAAGGAAAAACCAAGGAACTAGGTTTTAGAAAGCAGGTGTCAAAACTACCAGTGGAGTAGATGTTGGAATAGTAATGTCAGCTAAATTTTGGGGGGATTCAGGTGACAGGAGATTTGACGTGGTCCTGCAATATAACATCTCAAATTAAAAGAGCTCATCAACATCTCTTTTTCTTGAGGCATCTAAGGGCGACAGGTGTGAGCAAACCGCTTATGGTAAATTTTTACAGATGCTCCATTGAGAGTATTTTGACCTTTGGGGCCAAATGTAATAGGGTGAGAGTTTCAGAAAGTGAGAGATTTTGGGAGAGTTTTTTAAAGCAGCAATCAATTATATGGCAAAATCAACCTGGTTTTGCAGTGTAATTAATTGTTTTAAAAAAAACATGGGAAAACTCTCCAAAAATCTCTAAATTTCTGAAACTCTCACCCTATTACATTTGGCCCTTGGTATTACTGTATGGTTTGCCAACTGTACTGTTAAAGGAATGCTCAGGAATGCTCAGAATTAGAGCAACTAGTAAATTTTGCAAGTAAAATCATTGGAATGCAGTTTCCAACCATTTAGGATCTGTACAGGTCTAGGGTTCAAAGAAGAACAAACAACATTTTACTGGACCCCTTGTTATGGGTTCTTTGAGAAGCTTCCCTCTCATATAAGGTTTAGGAGTTTGAGAGCACGTACAAACTGTTTACATAATAGCTTTCTTCCATCTGTTGCCTGCATGTTAATTGTATGAGTGGGTATAGGAAACTTAGGGTGCACTTCCTGTTTTTTGTTATGTATGTTTTATAGTCTGGTTAACTTTTTATTTGCTGTTGTACTAGTAGTTTCGTACAATGTCATTTCGTCTGTGAATTTTTTTTATTTTATTGATGACAGTCAATTGAAACTGAATTACACCTTTTTTTATTTTTTACAACAACTGTAAGTAAGACAATAAGTTTAGAGCATATATGAGCCACAGTTCTAACACTGGCAAAAACACATCTACCATAATCATTTATATTTTCCTATCTGCTGTCACCACTACAAGTGATAGTCCCAGTAGTAGGATTTGTTCCCCTCTGGACACAGACTTTGGCATTCTCCAAGCAGAAGTGCTGGTGAGCAATCTCTAACTAATGTTGTTCAATAGAGAAACCTGCCCAATACTGCATAAAGGGTTGATGGCCCACAGGGGTACAGGAGAAACCCTGGCTGGGTTAAGTATTTACTATATACAGGGGTTAAAGTGAGGGGGAACGGGGTGGAACTGAAAAGCATTCTAGTTTGCAGGGAGGGGGAGGGGGGTGACCAAAACCCTACCACTGGTCCTGTCTCTGCCAAATGAGGGGAGGAGAGGGGGTGTAATTAGGTGGCATAGAGAAATGAGTTCCCCCACCTCTGCATGACCACTTTATGCCCTGACTATATATATTTATCTGACTCTCTCTAGTGGTTAGCCAAACCTTGTTAGCAACTGGCCACACCCCTAACCAATGGTTGCTATCACTGCTTTTTCCCAGTGTGCACTTCATGCCCCTGTCCAACACTGACTGTATAACTCTTGGTAAACATGTCTTTAAAATTAGCTGCATACTGCCAGCAGTAGGAAGTCAACATAAGTTCAGAGTGTCCAATGCTGGTCATACATCAGACCGACCTTCTTCCAACCATCCAACTAATGCTGGCCATTCATCAGACCAACCTTCTTCCAGCCATCCAACTAATGCTCATCATACATCAGACCAACCTTCTTCTAACCATCCAGCTAATGCTGGCCATACATCAGACCAACCTTCTTCCAGCCATCCCTGGCCATACATAAGACCAACCTTCTTCCAACCATCCAACTAAGGCTGGCCATACATCAGACCGACCTTCTTCCAACCATCTAACTAAGGCTGGCCATAAATTAGACCAACATTCTTCCAGCCATCCAACTTACTGTAGTAACCTGTCCACCTTCTCTGTCCAACTAAAACACCACCTACAGTTCACACCTAACATCCATTTTTATCAGACCAGCCACCCTGGCAACATTTTCTTCAGACCGCCAACTTCTCTCCAACTTGTGGAGTCACAGAAGTAATCGGACATGTTTTTAATAATAAAAAAAAAATGTAAGCATGTCTCAATAAAACTAGAATATTTTTATTTCATATATTTTACAGTTAACTACAGCAAAGGGATCTGCATCGTATGGAGAAGTGTAGAAAGCTATCCAACATGTTTCCCAATGTGTTGGGTAACTGCACATTTCTACATGATGATCAGATAAGCAGATTCTAATTGAATTCGAATGAGTCCATTACTTGCCAGTTTTTTTCTTATGATTAAAATAACCCCCTTAAAAAAAAAAATCAAACCATATGGCACTATAAGATTTCTTCACTGTGGCTAGTCCTCTTTTGGTTTTAAGGCTGAGTTTTTGATGTTCACAGAGAACAGCAGACAGCCACCAGAAAGATCATATACACAGTATGTCCTAATTATCGTCTGTGGTGCTTCTTGGGCCTAATTCAGCATGGATTACTACTCAGAGAATTTGCAGTGGACTGGGAGGAGAAACTCGCTGCCCAGTCTGAAAGCAGAAACGCGATGTAAAAAATTGCAAGGGAATTGCATCACTAATCAAGATCCATTCACAAATATATACACAATTCCCGAAACATAAAAGAAGCTTTGCCATCTGTACAAATATGAGTAGGTCTGAACCTTCCCCTAACATGCAACAGAGACAGGCTGGAAGTGGTCATCACAGACCCTCCTCTATCTCTCTAAAGAAGCCACTGATGACTTAGCAGAGGCAGTGAAACGCGTAAGTGGCTCGCTTGCTGAAATATAACACGGACCCAGGGCCGGCGCCACCACAAAGCAGCTTTAGGCATTTGCCTGGGGTGCCAGCCATTTTAGGGCGGCACTTGGGACGGAGCAGTTGTACCCCCCACCTTGGAGCCAGGTGAGCTGCTGCAGCTCCCAGCGGCGCTATGCAGGAACTCTCCCGGGTGGTGATTGACAGTGGGGAAGGAAGCGCTGCTCTGCTATGATGGTGCCATCCTGCTCTCCTTACTAGTGGCACTGCAGGGATCTGACTGAACGGTGCACTGGTAACGGACACACACCACGTGGGGACACTGAACTTGCGCTGTCTCCTCACACTATCAACACAAGCTTCTCCCCTCATGCTGGGTAGACTGTCACTCACTCTGGGCGTGCTATCCTTTCTAACTGACACAGAACGCAGGGCTTTGACCATATACATCAGGACAGGGAGCGTAAACAGACACCCCTTCCCCCGTGGAGCGACCCGGTGGTGGTGGCCACATCACCCACCCACCCTTCCTCCACCTGGGGTGCTGCAATGACTTGCACTGGCCCTGCACGGACCTACTTAGCACGAGATCTTAACCAATCCCTGGAAAGCCGGACCTGTACAGCTGAGTGGAACTCTTGAAATCGCTGCATCACATCCAGGTTAAGCACCAGCAGCTGGGAGACATTGAATAAGGCAGTGCTGTATATGAACAGTACTGAAAGGTACTGGTGACAGTGCGATTCATATATGTGTGACCAGAACCAAAATGTGGACATATAACTAACAACATGCCAATTAACAAAATAACTTTGTGAACACTTGCGATTAACTACCATTGGCAGGGGATGCATATTACCATTCAGAGGCGGAACTAATGAATTGTGGGCCCAAGTGCAAAAATATGCTATGCCCCTCCCCCCCACTTAGGGCCTGATTCAGACCTCTTCGCTAGGCTGCGTATGTTTGCTGTCTAGTGACCAAGTAAACGCCGCCCAGCTGGACATCTGACCCCAACTTGCAAATCCCCTCAGTAGCATGCAAAGGGATGTATACGCTAACACATCCCTTGCATGCAGGCGCCTGGGGGAAAACCATTCAATATTCGCTCACCATCAAATTATTTCTTTCTACATTCGTAATGAAATGTCAACCTGGACTGACTTTTCATTCAATGATGTCCTCTGAAATCGGGGTGGGTTTCTTTGTGTGATGTCAGGTCTTTTACCAACTGTACCAACACCTTGGTGAGTTTGAAACTCACCAAAGGTGTTCGCACAGGGGGTTTGCACATTCGCATATTATATATAGTAGACAACAGAGCACCTTTGGGGGAGCGGTAACGTCACTGTGAAGTCAAACCAATTTTAGTTCAGGATATGCCATAGAAGAGAAAAACTTAATATGGTGCAATACAGTTTTTAGTGATAAAAAAATATACAGTGAAAAAGAACCTAAGTGATCATCTACTTTTACAAGAAGAATGAGCCCTTTTGGAGAAAGCTTTAAAATTCTGCCCCTCAACCCCAGCAAATCAGTTTGATTGAGTTTTTGAGAAAACTACTCTTAAAAAATTCTTCCATGACAAAAAACCGGAAGAAGGTTATGATTCCAATACGATCAATTTTAAACAAAATTTTAAACAAAAGTCCAAATTTTACCCATCCGATTTGAAAGGATGTTTCCTAGACTCCTTCAACACCTTAGGGATGGATGATATAAGGAAATTAAATAACAAAAAAGTAATTAATAATTTGACCTCTAAAGAAAGAAAAGGGTTAAAAACCCTCCTAGATGATAAAAACTTGGTGATCAAACCAAGTGATAAAGGTGGAGGAATTATGCTTTTAAACAAAAAGGACTATGAGGGTGCAATAATTAAACAATTGGAAGATGGAGATATGTATAAAAAATTAAGAAGTGACTCAACATCAAAAATAACTAATCTTTTAAAAACCCTGACTGAAAAATACAACAAAAAAGGCACAATAACTGAAGTCAATAAGTTTTTAAATGTAGATTGTCCAATTGTACCTACAATTTATATACTCCCTAAAGTCCACAAGGACCTGATATGTCCCCAGGAAGGCCTATAATATTGGGGGTAGAATCGGTAACATCTAACCTCTCTCTCTATATAGATGTGCAATTACAACCATTGGTCTTGAAAAATCCTTCACATCTAAAGGACAGGACTAGTTCTATAGTTTTTTTTTTTTTTCTAAAAACTATAGAACTATAGAATGGCAAAAGGACTATTATTACTGCAGATGTACTGTATCATCACTCTTCATAATTATTGATCATGGAGAGGGTGTAGAGGATTGAAATCTTAGATAAATAAAGATCTAAAAGCCTTCATAATAGAAGGAATAGAACTCATTTTATACAACAATTACTTCATATTTAAGGAAGATTACTATATGCAGAGGAGAGGCATTGCCATGGGCACCAGGTTTGCCCCAAGCTATGCAAACATTTTTATGGGTGAGTGGGAGGCCGAATACATCTGGTCCCACCACCCATATGGAGCAAGCCTGGTGTCGTGGCGTCGCTATGTTGACAATATCCTCTTTATGTGGAGAGGTGACAGAGAGGAACTCAATTCCTTTTGCCAATATCTAAACCATAATGATAGGGGCATCAATCTAACATTTAATATAAGTCAAGAAAGCATACTGTACATGTCTTTGACATTTTCATTATATAAAGGAAAATTTACTAAAAACAAAAAATTATATAAAGCCAACAGACTCACAGGCCTATATTGATAGGAATAGTTGTCATCAGGACAGATGGCTTGAAACTATCCCAGTGGGTCAGATTAAACATTTGCACAAACAAGCGGAAGACATGAAAGAACATTTTCTAAGAAGCGGCTATGAAGAAACTAAAATTAATCAATCATTGATGGAAGTACAAAATCTTGATAGACGAATACTTCTTAAGCCGAAGGAGAAAACTGTCGATTCAACAGACAGATTCAAATGGTCTTTCACCACCAATTTCTCTTCTCAACACAAGGATATTAGAAAAATACTTCAGAAACATTGGGGATTACTTAAGAAAGATCCGATAACACTAGCCAACAAAAAAATATATAGATATTTTAATGAATTAAGGGTAATTTGATGGTACTGATTCCAAATATGCCATTAGTTTTCCCATATTGGCTCTAGTATTTGAGATATTGCATATACCCTAAAAATTGAACATTCTGCTATTTTCCCATATTGGCTCTAGTTTTTGAGATATTGCCTATACCCTGAAATTGAACATAAACGCTTTAGACCTTCTTGTCTTTTACCTAGGCACTCAATTCCAGGCAAGTAATTACAATAGACACACTCTGATTAGTTATCAATTTAACACAAGGACACCATGTATCTCTCACTAGGGTGATTTACCCAATTTTCATTTCACCATACCATTAAAAAATATCTTTACAGAGCCAATAAAAGGATACAGCTTTTTTTTAAGTGTAGTTTTTCACATAATTTTTCACGATTTATTTCACAGTGTATATTTTGATACATTGGTATTGGTATGGAGAAGACACTTTATTCAGACAATGTACATAATGTATTTGTTCCCTTCCTTTTTTATATGAATTTCTGTCCCGCCCATTCTCTATATGACAATATATCCATTCTCACGTACTCACATGTAGATAATGTCAGTACGCATACCATTCAGCCAGTGAACGGCTGACTATAAAGACTGTCTCTACCTATGTCTCAGACTTCACAATAAAAGAGGACCCAGGGCCAGTGTAAGGCTTCTCAGCACCCTAGGCAAAACTTCAACCTACTGAATCCCCCCCTATACTGCCACCAATAACCACTTTCCAACCCCCAAAGGCATACTTGACTAACATTCCGGAATGGCAGGGGGCTCACAAAAATTGATTGGTCCTCCCAGCCCAGTACAAGGAGGAGGGGAAGCAAAGTAGGGAAGTATGCCTCAAGGGAAAGTATGGAAAAGAGTTCTTAGAAGTTCCAGAGCAGACGCCTGCATTAAGTACAGGGATCCTCAGAAACATCCTTGATTTTTGATTGGCAGACTTGGTGGCACCCCCCCATCCCCCCCTCAGAGCCTGGCGCCCTAGGCAACTGCCTAAAGCTGCCTAATGGTAGAGCCGGCCCTGGGAGGACCTACAACCTTATCCACACTTCACTTCTTAGAAGTGATCGCTAATGATTTACTGGAGATACTGATAAGTTAAGCTAGTAATGTAGACTAGCATACATCGATTCCTCTATACAAAACCACATTTGAGACCATCATTTATACGATATATACGCACAATTCAGTCAGGGTTTGGCCGACCACCATGAGTATTTCTGACTGGATTAGGGGATGAAAAATTTTTTTCAAAACCTGTCAATCTCCTCAAATCATCACCATTCACATCCAATTTTTTAAGTAATCTCCAGCCTTCCAATGGAAGACACCGTCCAGCCCAATTCAGTAAAGGTCAAATACATATAATAAATCTCTATATCCTGTCACAATTTGCTGAACAGAATATTCAGTTCTCCTAAGAACCAGAAATATGTATACATTATATACATAGCACAACAAGAATTAATTATCACCTTGCACTATCCAGCCACTGAGGGATCAGTAAATACCAAAGAGCACGTGTATCTCAGTTTTTTTGAGTAATCGATAGTGACTTATTGGAGACACTGCTAAGTCCAGTCAGCAAATGGACAATCATATATTGAATCCCTTTATATTCTATCTGGATCTAATTAAATCTCACTTCAGACAATCGTTTACATCTAATACATACCATACAAGCATGCGCATAATTCAGCCAGGGATTGGCAGATCACCAAAAGTGTATCTGACAAAATCAGGAATTTATACTCAAAATCGGTCAGTCTCCTTAAAACATTACCATCCATATTTTTTATTTCAAGTGATCTCCAGGGATTTATTGCAGATACCATCTTGCACAATTTGGCAGTGGCCAAACACAGATAAATATTTCCATCTATCCTGTCATGATTGTTTAAACACAACATCTAATGATATTAAGATCATGATATATGTATATCAGAGCAATAAGCATTTCTTTATACCAGCCGGCCACCTGAGGGATTAGTAAACATCAAATATCGCCTTCATCTCAGTATGATGACATTGCTTGAAATGTACCCTCTTAATTTACATATTATGAATATTCATAAGACGGATGGTACTTAATGAGCTTCCGCATGCCCGTCGGGTGGTCCTGATGAAGCTAAACTTGCGAAGCGTACGCGGACCACAAACCTAGTGTGTGAACCCCACTACCTCTTCCCCACATACCAATGTATTTTTGATCTGTAATAGGCCAGTAACACAAATCCGGGTCTCCGCTGTACACGGATTCCCGCAAATAGTGACGTGGTATCTGGCGCCAGATTCTGCCTTCAGTCTGACTGTTCCCAGTGACTGAGGCGGTGCACACCAGCACACCTCGGACTCTGCCCCACAGCAGGAAGATCACTGAGTGGGGAACAGGAGCGGCCCCAGTAGCTGATGGCTGTGCTGGGACGGGATCATCACCCATACTCGTCACAGACTAGGAAGTGCATCAGTATGATAGAGCACAGGCTGCACAATAAGAGAGCGCGTCAGTGTGATAAAGCGAGGTCGCATGGTGAGGGAGCGCGTCAGTGTGATAGAGCACAGGCTGCCCAATAAGGGAGCGTGTCAGTGTGAGAGTGCAGGCCGCATGGTGAGGGAGCGCGTCAGTGTATTACATCTGCACCACCTGCAGTGCACATAATTTTGTGCATTTTCCAAACAAATTTGAACTGAGCTCAGATCTGAATAAGGCCCATAGTGTAAGGTGCATTACGGTGTCTGGCATTTAGTGTAAGGGGCATTATGGTGTGGTGTATAGTGTAAGTGGCATTAAGGTGTGTGGCATATAGTGTAAGGTGCATTATGGTGTGTGGCAAGGGACATTTTGGTGTGGCATATAGAGTAAGGGGCATTACAATGTGTGGTGTATAGTGTAAGGGGCATTATGGTGTGGTATGTAATGTAAGGGGCATTTTGGTGTGTAGCATATAGTGTTGGGGGCATTATGATGTGTTATGTATAGTGTAAGTGGCATTACTATGTGTGTGGGGGGAGTATAGTGTAAATGGCAGGGTAAATGGCATTACAGTGTGTGGCGTATAGTGTAAACTGAATTACGGTGTGGTGTTTAGTGTACGCCCACTACTAAGTTTATAGTTACGCCCACTACTATGTTTCTGGAAAAATAGGTCCAGGAACTCCAGGTCTGGGGGTGGATCAATTAAATAAAAAATAATATATATAATAAAGAGAGGGAGGGAGAGATAGATTTATATATTGTATTTAGAAACAAAGGCACTCACAGATGACTTTTAAATAAAACTTTTCTTATGGAAAGTACATTTTTAGTTCCTGATATTTAATTAGAGGTTCAGGAACTTGATTTCCTGTTGGTTCCTGCTGAAAAATAGCACTGGTTACGCCACTTGTGGGGAGTAGGTATGCGTTATGTGTTTCTCTGTATACAGTATAACACTGTTCCTTTGTTTTGGTTCACTAGACAGACCAGTATGATGACACTTGTTTCTTTGTACTTATCTACTGATTTTACAATTATGGTTTTCAAATGTGGGAGACATTTACCTGATTCTTCTATGCCTTTACATGTTTCCTTGAAAAGTTCAGACCTGCACCATCTATTTACATTTTAATGTTTACTTTATACATGCTAATACAGAAATTAAATCTCTCACTTTCGGCTACATGGAATGAGATGTTAATTAACTTGCTGAACCAGATTGTGAAGCTAACCAAGATCAGAGAAAACCTTTCTTTAACTTTATTAACCCTTTATTAGCCCATTATTGACAAGCGGTTTATGCTGTTAGATTACAAATAATGTCAAGACCGTAACCAACGCCTCACTAGATCATATAATGACAGGTAATTACTGGAAATCAGTATAAAATTGACATGCGAATGCTGACCTTGAATATACAGCCACCATGAATGTAAGGATTGGCTGCAATAAATGTAAATATTCACCTAGGAAGTACTTCGAACAATCAGGGCAGTACAAGTGATCAAGCCCGTTGCGGGTGAAACACATTTTCTAGGTGGTCCAAGATGTCAGTTCGGTAGACATAGCAGATGAGACCTAGCGATCTATCGTTCTGATAGACAGAGAACTCGATAACATCTGGGCAAACAACCCCCTCGGAGCGAATCTGGTGTCCTATGCACGGTACATAGATGACATTTTCTTTGTGTGGAGGGGAGATCAAAATACCCTCAAAACATTCTGTGCTACACTAAATAACAACAATTTAAATATTAAAATTACGTTCGACATCCAGATGGTAGAAATCAACTTTCTGGATATCACAGTGTATGTGGAAAATGGTTCTCTTAAATTCAAAAATTATGTGAAACCCACAGATTTGGGGACTTACATCCCATACACAAGTTGCCACCACGACCATTGGCTCAATTCTGTGCCAACCGGGCAATTTAAAAGATTATAGAGAAATTGCAAAGATGATAAGGTTTTCTCCGAACAGGCGGGCCAAATGAAAAATAAATTTTTATCTTGTGGTTATAGAGAAGACATAGTGGAAAAGGGAATGGAGGCAGCCATATATCACCAACAGGCTCCTCCAAACCAAAACCAAAATCAACTGTGTAAGACCAATGAAGGAAAAAATGACTATGCATACGCCTTCATTACCACATATTCTGTGGAACATAAAAAGATAGAACACATCTTTCGAAAACATTGGAACATAATCCTTAAAGACCCTATTCTAGGGAAAGTTGTTCCAAAATGTCCCAAACACATTTATCGCAGAGCACCAAATTTGCGTAATGACTTAGTAGGAGGCAGTTTTTGTACAAAGACCCCAACAAATGGAATTACATCTAAGGGGTTTTACAGATGTGGCAGCTGCCTTGCATGCAAAAATACTAAGAGCCTGGGCAATAACAAAAGACAAGATTATTCGTTCAATGGGTATAACATCAAAGTAAAATAATTTATATCCTGCAATTCTAGAAATGTTGTCTACATGGTGAAGTGCAGCTGCAATAAATATTATATCGGGAGGACATCCAGACCCCTGAAAACCCGTTTAGGGGAACATCTCAGGAACATTAAAAAAGGGTTAGAGACCCATGCCCTGGCACTGCACTTCAAACAGGTTCACAACAGCTCCACCAATGAGATTATCGATTTTGGTGGTTTGAAATTGGTTAAAGGCAGTCTAAGACAACCAGACTGCTCAACTATCTTAGCCAAAGCAGAAATGAACCTGATTTTTAATTGCAGTACCCTTATGCCCAATGGGCTCAATAGTGATTTCGAGCTCAAGTGTTTTTTATAACCACGGGGCTCCATACATATCCATTGCAAAATGTCACTGCCTTGTACTTCCATGTCTGGCGCTCTGCGTGCTTTTCCTGTCACATTTACAAATATTGAAACAGGAATATATTGTATATGGGAAAAGAATTGTGATACATATGTAAAGTGTAATATTGGCACAGTCTGTAATTTTGTAACACCGCCTGCATTATATCTCATGCTTTGTTTATATACTTCACAGGATGTGGATGTTCGTTGCCATGGCGACAATATAAGCTCCGTGTCCTTTTGAGCATACTACGTCTGCTTCATGCGGTTCACAGCGTCACCATCCTATCCAAATATCGCTTCCTAGTAAACCCCTACAGCGGAGGAAATAGATGGACGCTGTGCGTTCCACCAGCAACCTATCAGGAGAAAGGAGTTCCGGCGGCGTGCGTGTCACCACCGGAGCATGGACTTCCGGGTACACGGAGCTACCAACAACTACGCTCTTTCTGACGCATTTACAGAACTCCCGGCCACCTGAACATAAGCGCTGACATCGCGCTGTTCCCCTGCACTTTCTGATGTGTCTAAAAATTTATATCAGACATTTTATGGGACACTCTGAACGGAAGCCTAATACGTTTCCATGGCAACGGACTTTGACATCTGCTCTTTTGGTCCTATATGTGTATTTGGGTTCATAATTTCTTTCAGGCCCCTATGTGGGATCACTTTAGCCTATTCAAGTGTTTTTATACTTATGGTCCTATTGTAAAAAGATAATTTTTAAATTGTATAAATATATTATCTGACATCACTTCCTGTAAACTGATGATTGGCTGTTCACCAGTTAAATATCGGCTTCTCACTTCATCTTGAGAAAGGTCCTTGACCGAAACGCGTTGATGCTATTGGAGAGGAGTGAACAGCCACCACCCCCCGGATGTATGTATCAGACTTAGTTCTGCTTTTGTTTTTAAATTGTGTTTTTACACCATCTTGGTGTTCTATTGGACTGTTTTTAATGTTTTGAGGCCTTCATGGGTTTTTTGCTCTATTTGGATGTATTGGATTAAAGCTTTTTTCACGCATTTAAAAAAAAAACGTTTATCGGTATCCGTTATTGGAAAGTTATAAAGAAACCACTACAGGCGTGGTGCCGCCACCTAAAGTGGTGAGTAAGGTACGCCAAGAGTCTTTGGCTTATCTGATATCCATATATATTAGAAACAATATCTACATTGGGGATATACTTTCTCTTTATATGTGCCCTGGATGACATACACTCAACTCCATGCCTTGGTGAAATAAAAGAAACCTTTATGAGTGGACTACCCAGCACACAAGTGTGAGTTAGGGTACGCCCGCCCCATACATTTGTTTCCAATTTTAATTGAATATTGTGTAGTTTTGATATTCTCTGATACTTGGTATACCAAACTTTCCTCCGAGATAAACTGGGAGATCTCCATACAGCAACCTGAGGAGACAAAGATACCCTTACGTGCCTGAATAACATCTTAAACACCGTGAGTTGGGGTACGCCCATTTTTTCAATAAAGAAACCTTTATATATTTATCATTCTTCACTGGGGCAGATGTATTAAGCTTTAACAAGAGATAAATCCAAGGGTGATAAGGAGAGATAAAGGTCCAGCCAATCACCTGCTAACTGACATGTTGCAGCCTGTGTTTGAAAAAAGTCAGCAAGAAGCTGATTGGCTGGACATTTATCTCTCCTTATCACACTTGCATTTATCTCTTGTTAAGGCTTAATACATATGCCCCACTATTTGGTGAGTGAGGTACGCTAATCCAGCTCCTCACACATAATTCCCACGTTTTTGCACATGACAAATCTACACATGTTGCACTTTCTTTCTTTTTTTTCTATCTTGAGCACACCTTGAAAGAAATATCTTCTGCTTCAAGCGAAATATCTTCTGCTTCAAGCAAATTCTTTCGGAACACCACCAAAAGATACCTTTATAAGCTTCATATCAGCGTAAACAAGCGTGAGTTTGGTACGCATACGTCACTTTGATCTTTCATTAAAATATATCTATTCTAAAGAAATAATTGAATCACACACTGTTCACATTGTAAAAATTCTTTATTGTTTTGTTTATCCTTTGGGATCACTATACATCGGCAACGGGCAAAAACGGTCCGGACCCCAATACCACTGAAAAGGGATACTACCAACAATGGAGGACTATACCCTGTTGGATTTCTAAGTATTTTTGCGCCTTACTGTATATCAGCTTCACAATTTTCTTTGTCTGTAGAGAATCTGAAAGGTTCATATTCAGCATGGCTCAGAAAAAAGTCGTGCCTGAATCACCTTCTATGACCAACTTTCCACTCTACAACGGTCCAAGTAGCCAGTGCAGGTGATGAAGCGACTGAGATACTTTTACTTTTGGGCTAAGTGATCAGCGCGGCAGATGAGCGGTTGATCCCTTTTATTCACGGCACATCTTGCAGGGATTCCCCTCTCCAACCATCTCTCCACTACACAGTAAGATGATTTCTGTCCACTCTCACTGCCGGTACCGCATCACTGCAATGTCTTTTGAAAATGGGATACGGTTGCTAGGTCGATAGTATGAAAGTGAAAAACTTATGTCGACCTTTTGACTGTCGACATTCCCATTGTAGACCTAATGCTTGTGTTGGCCTTCTGTCCCTGTTGACCTCTTTCATGTGTCGACCTAAGCCCTGTAGACCTTTAGTGGTTGACCTAATGTATGTCGACCTTCATACTGTCAACCCTATGACTTCAGTAGCAGGACAATCTATTCTTTTTTCCTTCCCTATATGCACTCTCATCTGCCATCCTCTGATTGCCAAGACAGCAAGACAGCAGAAGCAAAGAGTTTTACAAAAGGGAACCTGTACTCTTATCCATCTACTCATTACTGGTTGTTGTGTTTTTATGCCTCCTTACAGTATATACGTCTCTGCAATAATACTTCTTATGGCTCTGACCTATTTTTTCCTATTTTATTTTCGTTTCAATACAGACAAAATAAACGAGAGAACTGTAGTAGCCATCTACAGGCACTAATAGACCTTTGGAGCTGATTCAGACCCGTTCCTTCGTGTCCAAATTCGGCCCCTAGTCCGAAGGTGGGTGTTTTCTGCATGATGCTAATCCCGGTAGCGTTCGCTCCAGAGGGGGAGGGTGGGGGTGGACACAGGGCTGGAGCAGAGGCAAGCCTAGCGTTTTATGGGTGTCCCCATAAAAGTGCTGGGCGTTCCCCTGGGAATGTCTAGGCTACTGCAGAAGTGCCCCCACCACCTCCAATGGTTTCACTCATATTCAGCTAAATATCTGTTTGCAGTCCTGGCAATAGCGGTAACAGCTGTAGCTCTCACAGGATCGCCTTGGTGATACCAACAATCCCAGCAGGCACCGCTGCTCCCACAGTTCATGGGGGAAATCTCACGAGACCTTGTACAGACTCAACATTAGCACCACCTGGAAGCGCTGCCATCCCACGCATTGTATTGTGCAGGTGTTGCACCCACCCAGGACCCAGCCCTCTAGGCTGCAGCCTATTGGTTAATCAGACCCTGAATATATTCACGCCTGGGAGAGTGAGGGCTATTTCACACACTCCGGCTCCTGCCGGGTGGCGAAAACCTGCACGGCCAGGAAGCCGTGCAGCACACAGCAGTTTAGAATGGAGGGGATGGCTGCAACCGGGCGGCCGGGCCGTGGCTGTCCTGTCTGAATGGACACAATCATGTGCATTAGTAACTACTTTGCACGGCACGGCTACTGGCCGTGCGGGATTTCGCCGCCCAGCAGGAGCCGGAGTGTGTGAAATAGTCCTGAGGGGTAAATTTACTAAGATCAGATGGATCGGCTGACTCGACTGATTACAAATGGGATAAAGGTTTGATTTATGTTCAGACAAGTAGCTTATTTACTAAGCGACCGTGTTCTCAGGATTCATATTATCCAATGGTGAAGTGATTCGTGTCAGGCTGCCAAACATGAAGCACTCACAGATCTGAATGAAGCCCGGGGCTATTCCCGGCACCCCTAGGCTTTGGGTGCTGAGTTAATAGCTTTTTGGTGTACAATGAGAAATAATATTGTGTTTACTGTGGAACTTAAAGCTTCAGCAAGCCTCCTTGGCATGCTGGTAGTTGGAGAATCACAAGTTCCAGCATACTTGCCTACTTTTAAAAAACTAGTTTCAGGGAGATTAGAATTGGTAGTAGAATTTTTCACAGTGCCCACTTAAAGGGCGTGTCTAGTTCCATATATGTGGGTACAGAACGAGGCCACTCTCCAGACTGAGATTCAAATGCAAGTAATAATTGTATTTGATTACGCTGCCATCACTCTGGTCAACGTTTTGACCCAAATCAGGGCCTTTATCGAGACTTGTTGACAGCCATCAGTTATACATCAAGTGAAAAAAAAAACACCTTGCAGTGTATAAGCTTAGCAACATGACCTGTTGCACGTGCCAACGCCGTGTTCCATATATGGAGAGATTGTGATTAGAGATTGTGAACGTGGCACCTAGAAGCATTGGTTGTGTACTGCTACATCTGAGAGGAATCTTTTAAAATGACTTATATCCAAATGTAGATGAGCCCAAAGCAGTTAGTAAGAGCTATTACACTTGTTAAAGTGCTGGGAAATGGCGCTGATGATTCACTGTAAATGTATCTGTCTCTCATTCCTTTTTTTCTCCAAAAACAGTGTAATGTGGACTAGGTGAAATGAGGGCTATTGCTGGACTAATGAGGGAGAGAGGGAGATTGCTGCTATTTCAGGGAGTCTCCTGCAGAATGCAGGAGGGTAGGTGAAGGGTTAATCAGCCATCTTGTTTCTCTGTCTTATAATTTCTGTCCCTGCTTATCTCAAGAAGTTATGTTCTGGCTTGTTTCCAGTACTCGCTTGCTATCCCGTACTCTGTAACTTTCCTCAGAAACCGTACATTCTGTGATTTCTCATAACTTTGCTACATACTCCCCTACAAGGCGACGTATAAACTAACAGATGCTGTTATTCCCCTACCTCTGCACCAAATATTAACCAATCATGTAATTGGACCGGCGCCGTATGTATAAATATGTTGTTTTGTCATAATTAAATCAGAGTTAACCTTGTGTCTGTGGTCCTCGTTACTGGTCATATCATATGAGGTTACACTCTCACGGAGCTCTAAGGGGTTTTCACACTGAGGTCAAATAAGGTAATTAATATATGAGGAAATCGATACATCGGCGCATGATCGATTCTCCTTCAAGCTGGGGGCTCGGCCGCGGGATTCGAAGTTCATTCCTACACGGTCGTCAGCAGACTCCAAAAGTCTACTCTGAGACCGCTGTGAGGTTACGGACAAACTCGATCCTGAACCTATGACTCTATCCCCGGGGGATATCGGATGTCAGTTCATAGAAGTTAAAATCTTCTATCTTTGTTTTGTGTACACACTGATCTAGGATCAGATACCGTACTTGGAGTACGAAGAGACCAGGGGTCTTTATCCAAATAGAACCTCATTTTGAACACCCACTATTTCATTGGCCAAATTTTCTTACTATGTTTAGTTTAAAGTATAAGTTTTTCTTGTTTCAATATCCTTGTGTGATTGGTAAGTATACACACTTGTGATATCTGTATTTCTTTGTAAACCGTGCGGCTGGTAAGTTGACGCACAATAACCCCTTTCAATAGTCTCATTGATTACTGTATGCCAACAGACTTGCGGACTTTATGCTCCCTCACTCTTAAGGGTAACGCAACGTGAGGCTTCATATACAGTATTCACATAACAACAAGACTCTGTCCACCGTCACGTAGACGGTCTGTTGTTTCACTAACATTTTGTACTTTTATATTTAATGGGATGTATCTAGAGGAAATATAGTTCATATAATATTCAGATAAAGACCAACCCTCACAGTCTGCTGCCACAGGTCCCGACCTGCCTGACTGAAGACGGTGCCCCTGGTCTGGGTATTAAGAACTTTCCACGCTCCCATTCATAGTCAGAAATATTGATACACAATCATACCCCGACATGGGTGGAAATAATAGTAAGAATAAAACAGTCTATCCACCCCCATTATCTAGTGAAATATGTAAGGAATATGTTGCCCACAAATTATTACCTTGTTAATCCATGAGGTGGACAATATAATAGATGGGACTGGAATCAAGTCCCCAGTATTAATACCCCGATCCCTGCAATATAGTAAACAGCTGCAGATTATCCCCTTAACAAAGCACAGGAGATAACTGACATGTGGAATGAAATCACCGTACACCAGTTCAGCTTTGAAAGATCTATTTTCTGTTGAGCTCTCAGGGTGTACGGCGGATTCCTGCTAGGCTTCTGTGTCTTTGCTGGAAGAGGGGGGGTTTGAGGGGGAAGCTGCAGTATTGGTCTCTCTCTCCCTAGCACTGAACATCGCTGCCTATTGCAGTTTCATGTAAATAGAAACCTACAGTCACTGAATTTTGGAAGAGATTTAAAAGATGCTGGACTGAGGAAGCGGGACTATTTCTTGAAATATTCCCTTTACTCATTTCCACCTTTATCAATAACCTACACCCCTCCATTTCCACGCCAGTTAAACAAAGTGTCTCTTCCCGGACTTCAGACACCCTCCAGGAATTTGAGACCCATTTGTATGAAAAGGAGGCAGCTGGATGTTTTGACATGAAAAAGACAATTGTCACAACACACAGTTATCAACAAGACAACAGGGGCCCACCAAATAGACAGAGTAGGGCACCCCAATATGGTCAAAGGAAACCCTTCAGACCATCACAAGGCCCACCACACCAACATCATCGGGCCCCTCCATATAACAGGGATTATAATAACACTGGCACAGTCCCTAAACAGACAACTTGTTTTAACTGTGGCCAAAACACACACACTGGGCTAGGAACTGTCCATTCCCTTCCCAGAAACCACAACAACTTTACACACAAAGGCCCCAACAAGGACTGTCCCGATCAGGTTCTACACCAGTTCAAGACCATGTGCGATTCAGAATGGACTGGTCTGACCCTACCCATTGACGGGGCCCGGAGGAGGGTATCCCATCTTTTGCACAGTTCACTACTCATTGGGAAGATTCGCCCCTCATCACATTATATGTAGATGATAAAAGACTGTCTTTTCTAGTGGACAGCGGGGCCACCACCAGCGTTTTGTGCTCTCTTAACTATGATGGTGAACTGCAAAAGACTACTCCTTCAATGGGAATCAACGGGATACCCACAGACACTTACCTGACTGACCCAGTTATCATACGCTCTGACAAGGGAAAACATTTAGGTATACACCAATTCAGGATCATCCCAGAATGTCCTGTTAACTTACTAGGCCGTGACTTGTTTAGTAAATTCCACATCTCCATCTCACCCTCTCCACAAGGGAGTGGGCTCCAAGTCACCTCCCCACACTTTGTGTCACTACAAAATACTCTGGACAACTCACTTGATCAAATTGATGATAGAATTTGGGCCACTGGCCCTTATGACACTGGTTTCGTACCATGCACACCCTACAAAGCCAAACTCAAACCAGACACACAGCCAGTGTTCTCTAGACAATACCCACTCTCATCTGAGAAAATAGAAGGTCTTAGACCCATGATACAAGAATTTCTTAAACAAGGCATACTGCGATACGTCATCTCACCTTACTCGACACCCATCAACCCCGTTTTCAAGGCTGATGGTGCTGTCAGATTCATACAGGACTTGAGAAAAGTAAATGACCTCCTTGTCCCTATTGCACCTATAGCACCAGATGTAAACTCACTCATCTCAGCAATCCCTGCAAACGCAACCCACTTTAGTGTCATAGACTTGAAAAATGCGTTTTTTAGCATTTCTATAGACACAGAGACCCAATTACTATTTGCCTTTTCCTTTGAAGGTAAACAATTAACGTGGTGTCGTTTACCCCAAGGCTATATTGACTCTCCCGTGGTCTATAGCATAGTCCTCCAAGCCACATTGGCTCCATGGCACCCCCCCATAGTTCTGTCCTGCTACAGTATGCAGATGATCTGCTTCTCTGTAGTGTCACCGAGGAGGCCAGCCGGTTAGATGGAATTTCATTGTTAAACTGGTTAGCAGAATGTGGACACAAGGTGTCAAGAGCAAAATTGCAATGGTGTAAAACGCATGTCAATTACCTGGGTTTTGTACTCTCTGAGGGGGAAAGGAAAATCAGTCCACAACGCATACAGTCTGTATTGGGCCTGGTCACCCCAACTACCCAGAAGGATATGCTGTCTTTCTTGGGTATGGTAAATTACTGCAGACAGTGGATTTCTGATTGTTCCTATTATAATAATATCTTGAGACAATGCACACTCAAAGACAAACCCAAGGTTATACAATGGTCAGATGAAATGTATTCTGCATTTGAAAAGTTGAAAGAAATGTTAGTACAGAGTCCCGCGCTTGGTCTCCCGGACTATATGTTATCATTTCACTTGTTTGCAAGGGACACATGTACAACTATGGCGGGCGTACTAACCCAACTTCATGGAGGCAAAATGCGCCCTGTCGCATTCTTTTCAAAAGTAATGCCTGTCACTGTGCAAGGAATGCCGGCTTGTCTTCGAGCCCTGGCTGCCTGTGCAATGGTTGTTGAGATGTCTACCACACTGACATTAGGACATCCCACTGTGTTACATACCACACATAATGTCCTCTCCATCCTCAAAGGTCTACACACACAACACATGTCTGCCCAAAGACTCAGCGGCTATGAAGTACTCCTACTAGGGAACCCTTCTCTCACTGTAAAATACGCAACAAACTCAGAAGGACCTGTCCCTGTACTAAACGCACTTTTAGGTCTTAAAGGACCTGACGACGAGGCGCCGCCTCAACATGACTGTACTCTGACAAATGACTCAGAAACTTCACCCAGACAAGACATGTCGACTGTGCCTATCCCCGATGCCGACATAATATTTGTTGACGGCTCCTGCAGCCGTCCCAATGACAACACGTACCAGGCAGGATATGCAGTGGTTAAACTTCCAAACACCACCCTTGAAGCAAAGACAATCCCCTTACAGTCAGCACAGGCTGCAGAACTCATTGCACTCACTCGAGCTTGTCACATTTACAAAGACAAACCTGTCACAATTTACACAGACTCCAAATACGCTTACGGAGTTGTTCATGATCATGGTATGATCTGGCAACGCCGAGGCTTCACTGGCGCTGATGGGAAAGGCATATCACATGCGCAACTCATCACAGATCTCTTACACGCAATTACATTACCATCTCAAATTGCCATCCTTCATTGTAAAGCACACACTGGAGGAAAGGATGATATCAGCAAAGGCAACGCTCTCGCTGATACCGCTGCTAAACGTGCTGCCACTACAGCAACATATAACCTCACTCTTGCTGTCATCTCGCCTCCTTCGTTAGATGATACATACCTACTGACAGAATTACAGGCTGCTGCCTCTAATTCAGATCTATCCGATTGGACATATCCAATACTGCAGAAGAATCCACGGACTGGATTAATCTGCAAAGAGGGGAAACCATGTATACCCCAAACCAGTGCATCATTGTTCATAGCACATTACCACGGAGTAGGACACCATAGTATAGTAACAACTACTTTACTCCTCTCCAATGATTTCTACATTACTAATGCCAAAGAACTTGTAAAACAGTACATCAGTAGATGTATAGTGTGTCTTAGAAACAACCCAAACAACCCAAATAAAGCAAGACACCAACATCTAGAATACCCAACCACACCATTCACACATCTTCAAATAGATTTTACACATATCAATAATGCAGGAAGACAGGAATATGCCCTGGTCATTGTCGACCTTTCCCCACTCCCTGGGCAAGGAAACCTTTAGTTACCACAGAAGGAGACTTAGAAATAATAAGAGAAGAGTACGTCAGATCCCTAATACAGAAACTTAATGAAGTTGAACAAAATGTTATCTTTAAGAATCCTTCTCATCCACAGATACCCACTCACCCATTTAGGGTTGGAGACAAGGTCGTTGTAAAGATCCTACCCAGAAATAAGCATCCAGGAGACTTCACCTACGGTCCAGAAACAGAAGTGGTCGCGGTTACCAGGACGGCTGTCCTCACCGACGAAGGACCAACGTGGATCCATGCATCCAGAGTGAAGAAAATTCCACCTCCACCACACGTCAACACAGAGGTCGACACCGATCCCGAGACTGACACAGACGGGACGAGAGAGGTAATAACGGGGGCCAGTGGCTCTGACCTCCAACCTGGAGAAGACCTGCCGGCTGGAGGTGACGAGGAATCAGAAATACAACATTCTGAAGCCGAGGACAACGACACAGGATATGACTCCCCCCACCTTAGCCCTAGTGATTTTACTCGGACTTGTTCTTTATAATTGTTTTGCTGAAGTTGATATAACCCAAAATGATGGACGCTTTACCTTCTGGTATAATTCTTCTAGCACGACTGTCGCTACTTTTATATTTTCTTATTGTGATATTGTACTTTGTTCAAATAATCAAGGCGGGAATCGAGGAGAACCACCGCTGCCCTGGCTGTGTAACATCCACCACACACCACACGCTGTAAGTCACGTATATATCTGTGTCACTAGTACTTACTGGGGAGATTCTTGCAACTCATGGGGGGCTGTTGGGTGGAACACTAGAGCAGATACCACTGTCTTTGAGAGCAGCCAAAACTGGGGATATCGCCCCGATGTTGGCCTCCAGAAATGGTCCCATGGTCGATCCTTACTAACCCGTATGTCCCTACGAAAAAAGGGCACTTGCAATAGCCAATTTATCATTAACATAGAAAACCCGGCCCCCGGCGATGCCGGACTATATGTCATGGGTAAATATCAATCAGGAAAAAGCGGGGGCCCAAGGGGAAGATTCCATTTAAAGGACATGTATGATAACCCAGAATACACCGCCCTCAAAACCACTGTAAAACCTAAAACACCATCATCATTCTTTAAACCACATGTCACTACTTTTAATGAAATGTTAGCCATTAACAACCCCACTTACGAAGACACTATATCCATAGAAACTGGATTATCTGACGTAAATTATTGGCTAGAATGGATGAAATATAATGCACGTAAAGTTAATCAAACTGATTGTTATGTGTGTGGAAAATCCAGACCCCACTTGGGTACGGTGCCCATACACATACCTTCAGACCAAGATAAATGTTTCTTTAGCCTGTATACTGATACTATTGTAGAAGAAACTAAATGTGAACAATGGAAGAAAGAATATCCCATAATGGTAAAGAATACCAATCCTGGTAGTACCATAACCATTTATCCTGGTAATTATACATGTTATTACTCAAACAGCACTGCACAAAACACTGTAGATCTGAAATTGTTTCCTGATGGGTATTGTGCTGAACGAAGACATATCAGTGTACCCACCATGAAAAAATCATTAGGAGACATTTATTTTATTTGTGGAGACATGAGACTCAGGACAAAGCTGGACAATCCTTGGAAAGGAGAGTGTGCCCTGGCAAAGATCATTATGCCCATACACATTCTCCCAGCCGATTTGCCTGAGCCTCCTCCCACAGATAAACCTAACACAAACTCCAGAAACAAAAGAGAAGCTCCAAAGGAAAGCTTCGATCCACACATATACATAGACACTATTGGTGTTCCCCGGGGAGTTCCTAAAGAATTTAAGGCTCGTGATGAGGTCGCTGCCGGCTTCGAGTCCCTGTTTCCCCAGGTAACCATCAATAAAAATGTGAACTGGATAAATTACATATATTATAATCAACAGCGCTTCGTTAATGATACTAGGGACGCTTTGAAAGGTATTGCTGAACAGTTGGAAGCTACATCACAAATGACATTTCAGAATCGCATGGCTTTAGATATGATGCTTGCCGAGAAAGGAGGAACCTGTGTGTACATAGGTAAGGTTGATGGATGCTGTACTTATATCCCAGACAACACAGGTCCTAATGGGAAAACTACCCTAGCTATTAAACATCTAGAAGATTTATCCATCGAACTCAAGAAGAACTCAGGTGTCACGGACCCCTGGAGTAGCTGGTTTGGATGGTTAAATGATTGGAAACACGCACTAACACAAATAGGCATATTTATTCTCATTGTAATTATCGTACTTATGATAGTAGGATATTGTGTCTTTCCCATATGCAAGAAGATTGGTTCCAAGTACCTGGATAATGTAACACCTGCTATGTACACTGATCTCGCCAAAAGCCCTCCCTCACCAGAAGATTATGGTGAATATGTCAAAATTCACCGTACCAAACAAGATGCCATCTACAAGAATCAAATTGTCTAAAAAGGACATTGATTCTAAGAGGGGATTGAAGGGTTAATCAGCCATCTTGTTTCTCTGTCTTATAATTTCTGTCCCTGCTTATCTCAAGAAGTTATGTTCTGGCTTGTTTCCAGTACTCGCTTGCTATCCCGTACTCTGTAACTTTCCTCAGAAACCGTACATTCTGTGATTTCTCATAACTTTGCTACATACTCCCCTACAAGGCGACGTATAAGCTAACAGATGCTGTTATTCCCCTACCTCTGCACCAAATATTAACCAATCATGTAATTGGACCGGCGCCGTATGTATAAATATGTTGTTTTGTCATAATTAAATCAGAGTTAACCTTGTGTCTGTGGTCCTCGTTACTGGTCATATCATATGAGGTTACACTCTCACGGAGCTCTAAGGGGTTTTCACACTGAGGTCAAATAAGGTAATTAATATATGAGGAAATCGATACATCGGCGCATGATCGATTCTCCTTCAGTAGGTAAGTATGAGTTCCAGCATGTGGGGCATTAAAGGCACAATGCTGGGTTTTTTTTTAACCCTTTCTTTATATCTTAAATATAGAAGCACTGCTCAGATATGGGCATGCTTCTACAAACTCAGCTGACAAAAGGTGGTCAGCGCCCTCCCCCCCCAATAAATGAACCAGTTTTGCGGGAGGACCCACGGGCAGCCTCTCCCCCCCCCCCTCGCGCCCCCTCCAGCCTGGACTGGCCACAGTGCACAGGGGAGCAGTGTGAGCCGTTTTCCCAATCGCTTTCACACCGCAAACCTGCTTTAGACCAGGTATTTAGATGCGGTGTGAAAGGGGGTAAACTTCCTCTGACACGTTTTAAAAAATGTTTTAAATACCTGGTCTAAAGCAGGTTTTGCGGTGTGAAAGCAGCATAAGTCAGTCAGAACCTGAAACATCTGACTGGGAAGAGCAATTAACAGGCTTGAATGGGGTCCACTGCTTTGAAGTCAGATATCTCTGGTTCCCAAGGGCCAATTTTTTAAATTCTTGTACCCATGGAAAGAGGGGACTTTCAGCTTTCAGTTGCCTTAGACTCCTGGGGGAGTCTCTGGGTACTCAGAACCACCCCCCCCCCCCCCCCCCCCCTGCGTGCAACACTGAATTTTTGGGTATAGTCGATTTACGATGTAGATTTTGCAGCCGAGATTTTCTGATTCTTAACCTTCTGAGCTTAGTAATTTTCCCCTTATTGTACATTATTATATAAGTAATATTTAATAAATTAGTTTACATAGTATTTTATTATTTGTGTCTATTTGTGCTTCTGGTAGCATAACCTGATGTGTTTGTATTGGTATTCTTTTTATAAGAGGACTGGCACTAGTCTTTTCAGGTTGGGCTGCTGCTAATTTTACATATACATTTAGACATATTGTATATATATTGGTTTTGGGTTGACACAGTTTGGCACTAGGATTTTTGATTTATATTACACGGACATGCAGTCAGTCATTGGGTAGCTGCGGGCTTGGGGTCTGTGGGGAATATTGCTATACCACTGCCGGGACCCGAAGTCATGTTGCATCTGCCCCCATTGAAAATGGCCCTCCCAAAATGACCACTGCATGTGGGAGACAGGTTTTAAGGATGATAGAGAAAACATGGCCATTTTGATAAGGATTTTTTAATGGGAGCAGAATGGACAGACTTGTCAGTGTTGGCTGGAGAGGGGGTGGTCTAAAGCAGGTTTGCGGTGTGAAAGCGATTGTGAAAACCGCTCACACTGCTCCCCTGTGCACTGATAATGAGCAAACCCCCCTGACAATGAGTGCAAAGGTGGCAGACAGCGGTGGGACCTACAATGAGCAGGTACCATGAAGGAATGGGAGGACTTGCCAGAACTTGTTTAGCAGGGGGGGTGGGCACCGGGTTTCTAGTTACACCACTGCAGACAGTGCCTGTGCTAGGGTGTTCAGCACCCTCCTGCAAACTATAAATGTACGCCCTCCCGTACTTTACAAAGGTACATCGCACACCAAAAGAAAGACAAGTGGTCTCACAAGGAAGGGGCATGCCACACAATAGTACTCCCATTGCAAATTATACCAAACAGTAGTACAATCTTATTCACATTACACAGCACCAGTGCCTTAACTCGACATTTTGCTGACCTGTGCCAGAAAGGGAATTGGTGACTGCACTACCACCACAGGCAAAATAGGGAGAGTGTGCGCCGAATAATAAAAAATATAGGAGCATGGCTTCATGGGGAAGGGTAGTGGCCATATAAAAGTACCAAATTGCCATTACACATTATGCTACACACCGTAATGCCCATTACACATACCACACACAGTAATGCCCATTATGCATTATGCCACACATCATGATGCCCCTTACACAATATGCAACACACTGTAATGCCCATTACACATTATGCTAGACACCGTATTTATGCCACACACCATAATGCCCATTTGACATGACACATATTATGCTACACGTTATGCACCAAGTACATATGCCTACACCAGTTGCAGACAGTAGCAGTAGCCTGTACATATGCCCATACCAGTTGCCAACGGTAGTAATGCTACCTGTACATATAACCATACCAGTTGCTAACAGTATTTATTTATTCATTTAGTTTTTTTTATAGCGCAGCATATTCCGTTTGCACTTGACAGTAGTAGCACTGCCTGTACATATGCCCACACCAGTTGTCAATGGCAGTAGCACTGCCTGTACATTTGCCCTCACCAGTTGTCAATGGCAGTAGCACTGCCTGTACATATGCCCACACCAGTTGCCAGTGGTAGTAGCACTGCCTATACATATGCCCACACCAGATGCCGATGCAAGTAGCACTGCCTATACATATGCCCACACCAGTTGCCGACAGTAGTAGCGCTGCCCTTACATATGCCCACACCAGTTGGCAACAGTAGTAGCATTTCCTATACATATGCCCAAACCAGTTGTCGATGCAAGCAGCGCTGCTATACATATGTCTACACCAGTTGCCAAAACTAGTAGTGCTGCCCATACATATGCCCACACCAGTTGCTGACTACAGTAGTGCAGCCCATACATATACCCACACCAGTTCCAAAGGTAGTAGCGCTGCCTATACATATGCCCACACCAGTTGCCGACACAAGTAGTGCTGCCTATATATATGCCCACACCAGTTGCCAACAGTTTTAGCACTGCCTATACATATGCTGACACCAGTTGCTGACAGTAGTAGTGCTGCCAATATACATGCTCACACCAGTTGCGGACAGCAGTTGTGCTGCCTATACATATGCCCACACCAGTTGCCAGCAGTAGTATGCCCATAAGTTACTGACCTAGTTCAGGCTGGCAGCTCATCCTCTCCTGCTTCCATTTTTTTCATCAGACAAGCTCCCCCTGTAGCTCCTCCCCTTCTGCCCCATGTAGCCCTGCCGCCTTTCTGTCCCTGCTGATGATCAGGTGATTAGGAGCCTGGAGGGAGCTCTGTGTGCTGTCGGTGCCGCTGCCTGTCATGTATGTAAGGTATGACAGGCGCAGCAGCAGGCAGCCCGGCAGCCACAGAGGACAGCAGGGCTGGGAGAGCGCCTCTCCTGCCCTGGACCTCCCTGCCTTGCATCTCCTGCTGAGAGGGTAGCGCCGGCCCTGACTGCAGACAGATACTGACACACAGACACACTGACGCTGTCACATGGGCCGAAGCTGAGAAATGGATACACAGGCACGGACACATAGGGGGTTATTCTGGTTAATTCGCAAGGCTGTGAATTCGCAGCCTTGCGAGTTCACCAAACCCCACCCAGCGAACGACCGCCCCCCCCCCCCCGCCGCCCCCTCAAAGTGCGGCTTCGCCCGAACAGCTGCGAATGGATGTTTTGCATAAACATCCATTCGCATGGCTCGGGTAACCGCCCACATCTTTCGATGGTCACCGACCATCGAATGATGTTTAGCGTGCACGCATTTATAAGTGACTTTTTAGTTACTTACATTTGTGTGCACGCTGGCGTGGATATGGGTGGATATGGGCGCCCAGCGTTCTCATGGGAATGCCAATGGAACGCTGAGCGTTCCCATATGGTAATGGAGCAACCCGGTGCCCCCGCCCATCTCCGCAAAACGCCGCCATGGTTTTACCTATCACATTGACTATAAGCAATTTGATCTGGTCCTGGACCACCAACTCATGGTACCCTGTATGTGCCCCGCTGCAGCCAGTTTTGGAACCATTGCCTTATAACGTTCTGAAAGTAGCTGTCTAGTGTTTTTTGCACTATATGGCGTGAGACACTTGGCATTATACAGACATCCATCATGATCCCGGAACTTTCATACTTTTTCTAGAATTTTGTGTCATACTGTATTTGCATCGTTGCCAAGGGCATAGGTTCATCTCAGTCGCCAGGAGGAAAGTTGGATATGTATATGTGTGTATATCATGTCAGAGTCCAGCACCATCACTTGCATGTCAATAGTCTCATACAGTAATAATGTCATTAGTTTGCAGTAATAAAACAAGCATCCTGTCACTCTATAAAGGGAAAGGCTGCTTACATCTTTATTACTGAGTACTTAAACAAACTTTACATTCAGCATTACATCTTGTTAAAGCTACAGTTTACCTGCTCTCTGTAATTTTCAGCCATAAAATGTAATGTGTGCGCACAGGGACATTTTACAGGCTCTTCCTTCTAGCAGAACATGGCACCTTCTTCCTAAAGACATCTCCATACCTCCCAACACTCCCGATTTCAGCGGGACAGTCCCGATTACCGGGTCCTGTCCCGCTGTCCCACCCGCGGCCGGAGGTGTCCTGCTGCGGGGGGGCAGTTGGGAGCCCCCCCAATTTAACAGAATAGACGCTGTGCGCATGCGCACAGCGTCTATTCCCGGCCCGAAAACGGGGACGCGGCTCATTTGCATAAGCTGCGCCCCTCATTTACATAAACCACGTCCCCTTTTGGAGGCTCGCGTCCAAAAGGGTCCCTCTTTCTGCAGCTACAAAGTTGGGAGGTATGCATCTCTACTGCGCATGTGCAAATCAACATGAAAATGTCCACTGCACCATTTTCCCAGAGATTTCTGTCTGCAGCTGAATTCCAAAGGGGTAATTTGAATTTTCTGGGTGCAGCGTGCGTGATGTAGGTCCCTCTAGATCCAGGGACCCATGTGCACCGCAAACCTTAAACTCATTATAGATGTGCCAATTTTTATGCATACTGAAATGATGTTTACTGTATGTCATACTGCATCAACAGTGGCATAATAATAGCACCACAGCCCAAACAGTGGCTTGGGGGAGCTGGTGCTGTTGGAGCACATGGTCTCTGCAGATTCAAATGAGTCCCTCCAAAAATGGAGGAGGTCTTGCTGGACAGATCAGATGGAAAGATGCTAGAGGTCCTACACGGTAGCGTATATTGTGTACTTGTTTCTTAGCAGGGCGCCCAGTTTTCTTACGTACGCTACCGTAGCAAAATCACATTGCATTGCAAAATTGCATGAGATTTTATAGGGTGCGATGCCATGCCATTAGATATACACTTGTATGGCATTCAATGAGGTTTCACTGACCCCCCCCCCCCACTATCCAATGCAATGGTTTTGTCCATCTAAGAAGGATTTTGTCAGAAAGAGTGAACTAGAATAACCCCATATATATATATATATATGAAGTCCAGGAGACTGGCACATCCATTGCACATACGCTGTAGAGAATTAGCTGGGTGCCCACAATAAGCAATTTCAACAAACAATTTTTGGTGGTGCGGCACTCCCCGCATATTAACCAGACAGGAAACCGGTTTAAATATATATATATATACCTATGGCAGGGCTCGACAAAACCCAGGCAACAGGTCGCCATGGCGACCAGATTCTGCTTCCTGGCGACCAGATTTGCCAGAAAGCAGAACCCCCGGGCACAGTGGTTGGTTGATTTAAGAGTGGTGCACAGCTCACCCGGCTGCCGCTTTATCAGAGCAGATCCGCAGCGCGCTTCTTTCAAAACTGGAGCACGGAGCTGCAGTGGTAGCTCCTGATTGGCTCGAAATCCACCCTGAAATTTAAATAGTCGCGTCATGGACTCCGATATAGCGGCAGCCGGGAGAGTTGTGCACCCTTCTGATGTCTGTATACAGTTTAACACACCGCGGGGCCCGCTGCTTACGATGCTGCAGTCCCTGGAGATGCTGTTCAGCGCCCGGAGCCGGGTGTGTGTGTATGACTGTAGGAGCTGGTCTGCATGAAACCCGCTGTCACCAGCCCATGGCGACCACCCCCACCCGGCAGTCCGGCCGGCGTAGCAGCATGAGCACCCTGCTCGGCTCGACCAGACCTCATTCTCCAGACCAGAGCCTGGAAAATGAGAACAGAGTGTTGCTGCTGCAGTTTTTTTTAAAGTGTATATAAGAAACTGTTAATAATAAAGTGTCATGACAGGGAGCATAGACACCCACGCCCCCCGACACCCACGAAGCCCCACCTACATGTTTTGATTGGCCCACAGGCCAATCACTCAAACATAACAGATGACCATCGATATGTAAAACTATTGATGGTCACCCATTGCATAGTTTTACACTATCGATGGCCATGTGCACTTTTGCCACCGATGGCAAAGGCACTGATGGAGATCCCTATCACTGAGCGGGAGGAAGTGTGCAGCCTGGAGGTCAGTGGCTTAAAGGAGCTCTACGAGACCGAGCTGCTGGACACCCGGCAGATCCTGAACAACACTGCCCGGGTGAGAGCCCCTGGCTGAGCATGTAACCCCTTTACAACGAGCAGGCTAACCCCATGGCAACGAGCATTTACCCCTGGCAGACCAGGTTAACCCCATAACAACAAGCATTTACCCCTTGAAAATTAGCAGGTTAACCCCTGGCAGACCATGGTAACCCCATAGCAACAACCATGTACCCCTGGCAGACCATGGTAACCCCATAGTGGCAGACTATGGCCGATAGTGCGTAATGGACATTATGGCATGTGGTATATGTAATGGGCATTATGGCGTGTGTACATTTTTTGGGGCATGCCTTCGCCGCCCACTGTTCCTACTATTAGTTTATTTGGCGCCTACATTTTCATCCTGGCTCCTAGATTTTAAAGAAATTTGTCGAGCCCTGACCTATGGCATTGAGAATGTAACCCCATGGTAATGGGCAAGTGACTCTCTGGCAATAAGCATGTACCTCTAGGGTAATTACCCACTGGTAACCAGCGGGAAAAAAAAACACTGGCACTGAATAAGAAGCCCCTGAAATCGAGCATATAACCCTTGGAAATGAGCATGTAACCCATGGCAACGAGCATGGGAAACCCTGGCAACTAGCATGTAACCCCTGGCTACAAGCATGAAATCTCTATCATTGAGCTTTTAGGTAAAAAAAAAAATATTATAATAAATATATGAGGGTGGGAGTCACCAGAATTTGTTTTTTTGAGAGGGAAGAAGGCACTGTGTATCCATCTTGCCTTTGTTGCCAACTCTGCATAGGTAACTAATTCCTGAAGAGTTTAGCAATCTCCCTGCTGCCAGTCCATGCATGTTGGCATTATCAGTCTCTGCCTACCATAGAGTTCGGGTAGAAGAATGAGAAGGGAGGGGAGGGGGTGTTCCTAAACAGTTGCTTCTTGCCCTAGGACATGTGGGCAAAAACTACTCTAATGAACGTGACATTCTTTTGCTTTTATTTTATAAGGGAAAAAAAAAACAATTGTAAAGCTAAAAACTACTTTTCCAGTTTCCAGTTTGTGGCTTCCCTTTTTTTTTTATTTTGCATTTTCATATAATCTTTTACTGTCATTTTAAATTGCAAGCTTCATGTCCTAACCTTAAGTGTGTAATTTGTTGTACTCGTTTCTGTCTCTCCCCATCGGTGACGCTGCTACTGTAGATCAACTAAACTCCAAACCACAAATATCCTGCTTAGATAGCTTATGATAAATTACTCATCTGAACTAGCCGTAACTTAATTTGTAATTTCTGTACATTTCTTGGTTCTCTCAAGCAAAGGTTACATGCATAAATGCATAAAGGAATTTTAGAACACCCTAGTCAGGTGAATGTTTGCACAGCAAATAACCCATTCCTTGTCTGTCATTCATGCATTAGCAAGTCATAATGGGCATGGTGCAGGTGTGTGAATGGATGTTTGCGTGGGTGCCAGATGATTCACTGATAGCTGGGTTCCAATGGTCAGAATCCCAACTTACACAGGCTATTTTCCTTAGTGGGAGTCCATGACCCCCATAGAGGGAGATCAGCGTAGGTGGCACGACCCCCATAGAGGGAGAACAGGTCAGCGCTGCCCTGCTGAATGCCGAGAATACAATTTTACCAATAAAATGGCCCACTAAAATACATACCTTTGCTCATCATACCCATTATATTAAAATATAATGAACTAATATAATCAATTTCTCCTTCTTCTTCACTTTGACTACCCCAAATATATAACAGAATTTCTTGTGCCATTCTAGGAAATAAAGTTTAGAACAATGTGTATTGGGGTATGGGTAAAAACTGGACCAGGACAAGACCCCCGGACTGCCGGACTGGACCCTGTCACCAGTGAGAGGAAGAAGGGGATAATAAAGCCTCCCCGTTTGGTCCAGGCATGTAGCAAAAACTGGAACGGTCCGGACCACACGGGGAGGCTGTAATCTCCCCTTCCCCATGTCCCTGGTGAAAGCTATCACAGGCATCCCCCCGTACAGGAAACTCCTAGGACGGAACACACCCAGGGCCGGCGCTACCCACTCAGCAGCTAAAGCTTCCTCAGCCCTCACTGTCACTGCCTCCTGCACGCTGCCCGCAGCGCCTGTCTGACAGCGGGCGGGCGGCAGTATAAAGAGCTGCTCCCTGCACTGCGAGTGCACACAGCCTGCACGCTGCCCGCAGTGCCCGTCTGACAGCTGGCGGCAGTATGGAGAGGCTGAGCATCTCCCTGCACCCATCACACACTGTCCTCCTCCTGTGACCTGCCCCCTCTTCCTTACGGACACTTGTGCTGAGGCATGTAGCGCTGTCTGTGAATGCCTGGATGACATGTCATGTCCGGATCTGCCCCCTACCCATTGCTCCCTGCGCCTGTCAGCTGTCAATC
This sequence comes from Crinia signifera, assembly GCF_055691185.1. Classification (NCBI taxonomy): domain Eukaryota; kingdom Metazoa; phylum Chordata; class Amphibia; order Anura; family Myobatrachidae; genus Crinia; species Crinia signifera. The sequence goes on along the minus strand of NC_139224.1, from coordinate 137,875,378 downwards.
AAATGACGAACAGGCAGCAGCGCCACATCCCCTTCCTTCCCTCTTCTCAGTGTGCTGTGCCATTGCCATTGCCAGTCCTCAACACTCCGCCCCCTCTATCTCCTCCCCTCTTCTTCCATCTCCTCCTTCTGTCCCCTCCATTGCCCCTCAGTCACGAGAGGGGTGTAATGGCGTCCTCAGCGTCCTGCCTACGCAGATAGAAGAGGAGGGGCTGCACAAGAGTTAAACAGCAAAAGAACAGTGAGTCTTTTATTAGTAGAGATGTGCAGGTTCTGATTTACTCTGATTTACTCTGATTTCAAAGCAGGATATTATTGGCTATCTCAAATCACATAATTGCAGATTTGGTACTTGTGTATTATCTGGGCGCCCGATTTTTTGAAAGTATGCCTTAACTTAAGGCATACAATCAGATGCAAAGGACCCGATTTTTTCAGAAAAGATTTTTACATTGGATCCAATGTTAAATGGTCCCTGAGACCCGATTTTACATTGGGTCCAATGTAAAATGCCCCCCAGACCCCATTTTCTATTGTATACCCACCCTGTTCATACCCCCACTATCCAAGTGGGCATGGAGTTGAATTTATATAGTGTGGCGAGCGCAGCGAGCCACCGAGCCCGAAGCATGGCGAGAGCAACGTGCCCCGCGAGGGGACGCGGATTACTTAACATTTATTCTGCGTCCCCTCGCAGGGCTCACTGTGCTCGCCACGCTTTGGGCACGGTGGCTCGCTGCGCTCGCCACACTATATAAAATCAGCTCCATACCCACTTGGACCCAATGTAAAATCAGGTCTCAGGCACCATTTAACATTGGATCCAATGTAAAAATCGGGTCGATCGCATCGCATGCGATTTGGTTGCATGCGATGCGATCTACCAGATTTTTCCGACCCGATAAAAAAATCGGGCGCACAGATATTACACAAGTACCGTAGATTTTTTTATATTAATTTAGACACTTTTAAAATAATGGGCTAGGTTATGTGCCTAAAGGTGGCCATGCACGCTGCAATAGCAGCGTGCGATGCAATGTGCGCTCCTGCGGGCATCGCACAGTACAAAAAGTATGTGCTGCACATAATTTGTACTGCTTTCGGATCGCATCACACACACATTGCATGCATGCTGTGCGATGCGATCTAGCCCATAATGTATGCGATTCTCGCAGCGTGTATGGACACTTGTAGTGCCTGCAACATTTTGCAGACACAGCACTGAGATGGTGTATGCATACATGTACATGCACCCGAGATCCTCCATAGGATCGCATATTGCATACGCTCCCACAATCGGGCTGCAGATTGTTGCAATAGCAATGTGAAAGGGCGCAAAATTTATGGTTTGCAGGAGGGCGCCGGATACCCTAGCACCGGCCCTGGACACACCCCCGGACTGGACACTACAAGCTCCACACTGCAGATTTTGAAGTCCGGTCCGTCGGTCCAGGGTCTTGTCCAGGGTCTTGTCCGGGTCTGGTTTTTTGTTTTTTTTTGCATTGCACATGGAAAGAATGTATTTCTTTAAAACTAGAAATCCAAACATTTCACAGTAAAGGGGTGTACACACGGAGCTAATATGTGCTATTTTCTAAGCAATCTGACTAGAGGGTTGTATGCCCCTTAAACAAAAGAACACATTAAATAATACATGATTAATAATACCGTCTGGTTATTATATCGTATTAGGCATATAAAGAAGTAAAAGTTGAAGTCAAGAATTAATATGTGAAAAAAAAAAAACACAAAACCACAGCAAATAAAACATACAACTTACCAGAATCCTACAATAAACACAACCGTCACAAATACAGTTCCAATGACGTAAGGTCTGGACGGCAACATTTTCTTCTTACTGAGTAGTTATAAAGTCCGTGCAAGGGAGACAGGTGCAGCTTTTTTCCAGCTGAAGAAAAACATATGCAATCCTCATAGAATAGTTAGAGATCGCAAGTTGTCTGGGGCACGATTATTACAGCAATGACAAAAATAGCAGTATTCAGCATAGGCAGCTACTGACAGCTTGTGCTTTTTTTTTCCTGATGAACCCATTGGAAGGTTTTCAGATGAGAGACTGAAGGGTGTAACCTATCTATGTACCTCCTGCTGCTAATGTTTCACAGGATTTTCCCTAGCTACATGAAGGTACACACATTCTTCCAGGGACGTGCGGTGAGGTAAATGGATGAGGTGTCCCTGGGAAGTACCAGAGTCAGATTTGCACACAATTTATGAGCCATGGGATACATGTAGGCATTATACACATGTGCAGCAGTATACACTGCTGGAGATTTGATGAGTTTTAATAAGAGATGCGCAGCAAAGGTAGCCAGGTGAGGCACTGCCTCACCTGCTATAGACTTTTTATACTCCAGAGTTTTGACTATAAAAATGATTAAAATAATAAAAATAAGATTTTTTTTATATATTCTTTGTATTTTTGACATACTTCAAAAACTCCAAACTCCGGCATATACGTTAGTATGACAGGAAAGGCTGTGCCTCACCTGCCTCACCCCACCGCACGCCACTGCATTCTTCCCAATAGATGTCATTCCTTTCATCCTGTTCTTTGACATAGTAACAAGTATATATGAAATTGTTTTTGATGATACATACATCTGAGTATGGCACATTGGGTCGGCAATGCATTGGTTCGGCCACTGAAGGTCAACGTGACTTACTGTAGGTCGATACCTGAAATAGGTTGACATGCCCAAGGTTGACATGGATGGAAGGGTGACACAAGCATTAGGTCGACACTTTTTTTGGTCCCGATTGTCAACATGGACACCGCGTCCCTTCGCCTGGCTCGCTGCACTGACCAAGCTTCGGACTATTCTATTCTCCCTCTGTGCCTTAGTGGATGGTAGGGCATGAAATACCAACTGTTGGCACGTCAGCTCAATTTTTTTTGAGTTGCTACTCATAGTAAGAGATGTTTTTTCTTCCATTTAAAGTCACGCTACCACCCTGCGGCTGTGACCAACCCCCTGTGTCTACACACTCCCCCCCCACTCTTCCACCCAATGGCTGTTACATCTTTCTGTGTGTTGGTGTCTATAGCGGGCCATACACTTGTTCGATTTGGGAACTTTCACCCGATTCCGAATGGTTGGGCTGAGAAATCGGGTGAAAAGTGGGCAAATCACATGTGTTTGAAATTTGATACCTGTCCCATGAGCAATCAGATAGGAGTTGGATTTTCTTGCAGGTCCAACCTCCGACAGCCAAATCGAATTGCATGCGATATATCGTGTTGAGATATATATATATATATATATATATATATATATATATATATATATGTATATATATATATATATATATATATATATATATATATATATATATATATATACACTAAACATCGGCACTCACCTTTCCTAGCTCTAACGCGCTATATATAGGCACGCATGCTGAAAGTTATATAAACAATGCTTTTTTTGCTAGAAGCACTCAGCATCACCATATTATACAGTCACCTGGAGAGCCTCTCGCACTGGGTTAGTTAGTCTGATAAATTGTTATACTGTCACGGCTCATTGATTAATGTATGCATGTATGACAGGCTGCAATTATGTAATGTACAGGCAGCTCACTAACGTGATCCCAGACTACCCATAGCGGTTTCCCCATTTTAAATTCCCTATACACAAGCACCTAGTCACTTTATCTTTACGCACTTTGGCCCTCATTCAGGTTCATGCGCTCGTATGCACATTCGCAAGCACTCTTACGGAAAAAACCACACGCACGCATCGGGCGAAGGCACACCTACAGTGCTTGCGAAATCATTCGCACGCAACCATACAAAGAAGGGGGGTGGTCTATCACTGTGCGTACGTGTAAATGGTCGCACGCGCCCACACATTTGCGCACGCACACTCACCTCAAGCTGCTAACGAACATGCTCTACTCCCCAAATGTTAGCAAACCAAATACTAGTATGCACATGTGTTGTGTTGTAAAGGAAGTATCTGATATCTATGTTGCATGTGAGGTGACACATGTCGACTAATGTTGACAGGGGCAACATGCTAAATATAGCAGAGTAGAAATGACAATAGTGGTGGTATGTTACATAAGGCAAATTTATAAGGGTGGGATTTGTTTGGTTTTAGCGCATTGGTTTGGTCAAAATAACTTTAGCAACAGAAGAAGTTTGTATCTGCTAACACTTGATTGCTGGTGGTATGCAATCAGAAGTTGTGCTGAGGTAATTGTCTCATGAAATCAACCATGTATTGGTGTCAATAGTGTGCAGGTGCCATTGATTTACCCATTGATTTAGCCATTTCGTGCGTGTGTTTGCTCCGTACGAATGAGCACATTACAGGGAGCAAGGTGTGCGAAACGACAAACCTGCTTTGAGCTGGCGAAAAGTTTTGCGTTGGAGGGGAACAATCCCTCTTGCACTCATGCGAAAGCACACCCACCACTCATAGTGTACGCCCATGTGTACGCCCATGTGTACGCCCACTTTTGCTCATTATAATGGTCGCGCCCATGCTAACGCCCACTGCACGCCTACTACCGATGCACTCGTTCGCACGGAGAAATCTCCGCGAAAGTTTGCTTGCGAGTATTTTTTAATGACATTGCACATGCGCAGTGCGCTTGCTGCACATGCGCAATGGGGGTTGCAGGGTGAAACGTGCGAATTCGCATGCGTACGTGCCAATGTGAATAAGGGCCTATATCCAGCTAATATTGTCTTTTTAGAGTATGTGCGCCACTGTACTTGATACAGGTTTTAACGCACTCTGACTGTTTTTGTCCCCACTTCTTGCCGTAGGCCAACGGGAATAGACGCCGGCGCGTTACCGTGGCAAGGGACCAACGTCACGCAGCCACGTGACAACGCTGCCGGAAGACAGCCCCGCGGCCCAGCGCTCACAGGTGATCACGTAAGTGTGCTCTTGTATTTAAATCTGGTTTTAGCACTGATTCCTTGTTCTCTGCACTTTAGTTTTGATGCTACGCTTTGTTATGTTGCACAGTCAGCAGTCCTGAGGAAGGGGCGCAAGCCTCGAAACTGTCGACATGCTAATGCTGACACCACCTTTGCTGTGATTTTTTGCACTATGCTCTTCATGTTTTGAATACAAGTTTGTTGCCTTTTGAGAGTGCCGCCTCCAGTCTTCATTTATTTTGAAACACTACCACTATACTTATATTGTGGAAGGCACCTCCTTGTTGCCAGCTATTGTACCAAGTGCCGGTCATCACCCATCGATATATATATATATACAGAAGATCCCTAGAGCTTGGGGTCCCCAAAGAAACAGGCGGCACTCTCTGCACATTTTACATCTGCCCCCCTGCAGTGCACATGGTTTTGTCCATCTAAGAAGGATTTTGTCTCAAAGAGTGAGACGTACGTACGGTCCGTTTCACCGTACGTTTCCCGTACGCGGACGGTGAGCGAAATTCCACCCACAAAACATCCGCATACGGACGGTCACAAACACCGACAAAGGGGAGTGGCATACACTTGAGCGTACGCCACCGCGCACGGACGGATCTCCTCTTAGACACCGATAACTGGCGTACAACAGAGCATACGCCACCGATTACGGACGTCTCTCGTCCATTTTCCCACCGACATCTTACAGCTATCTGAGCGTACGCCACCGTGCACGGACGGGTCTCCACTGTTTTCAATGGAAAACTCAGCGTATGTCACCGATCATGAGAGTGAGCGTACGTCCCTGCACGCTGGCAAACCCTTCACATATATGGCCCTGCTAATCTAGCCTTTCAACTATGATTAAGGTAATTAAATGAATTATTCTAATTGTTATTCAATTACTGTTTTCTATTACCTCAATTGTCTACTTTAATGAACACCCTAATAAAAATAAATTTTAACCCTCCTTAGATGTATATTTATTATGTTCTAATGTTGCATTTGGTACTTGTTTCCTAGCACGGCCACAATCGCGGGCATCGTGTGTCATTTTTAGTGGTATACGACGCGACCGACGCGATGCCCCCGATTTTCCCATTGAAATGCATTGAAAATAGTCAAAATCGCGTCGGTCGCGTTGTATGCGGCTAAAAAACCCTTAAATGGTCCAGACGCGATGCCCACGATTTCCCCATAGGAAACAATGTTAAATGGCTCAATGTACCCGCGATGCCCCCGATTTCTCATAGGGAACAATGTTAAATACCTCAATTTCACCAAATCATCATAGGGAACAATGGTAAATGGGCCAGAAAGCCCCAAAAACACCCCAGAACAGTGAAATGTCCCCCCAAAAGTACTTTACGCCACCCCACGATCAACGCGAACCCGAAGCGTGGCGAGCGCAGCGAGCCCGCGAGGGGCGGCGGTACGCGTCCTCCGACCTTTTCATACCCCCACTATCCACTAGGGCGTGGAGTTGAGAATAGAATAGTGTGGCGAGCGTAGCGAGCCACCGAGCCTGAAGCGTGGCGAGCAGACGCGGATACCTTCACAGGTAAACGCGTCCCTTCGCGGGCTTCACAGGTATCCGCGTCCGCTCGCCACGCTTCGGGCTCGGTGGCTCGCTGCGCACGCCACACTATTCTATTCTCAACTCCACGCCCTAGTGGATAGTGGGGGTATGAAAAGGTCGGAGGACGCGTACCGCCGCCCCTCGCGGGCTCGCTGCCCTCGCCACGCTTCGGGTTCGCGTTGATCGTGGGGTGGCGTAAAGTACTTTTGGGGGGACATTTCACTGTTCAGGGGTGTTTTGGGGGGTTTATGGCCCATTTAACATTGTTCCCTATGATGATTTGGGTAAATTGACCCATTTAACATTGTTTCCTATGGAAAATCGGGGGTATTGCGGCTAAATTGAGGCATTTAACATTGTTCCCTATGGGGAAATCGCGGGCATCGCGTCGCGACCATCGCACCCGATTTTTTTAGTGCTTGCGATGGCCGCGATTCCCGCGATGCCCCCGATTTTTCCTCACGATGCCCACGATCATGATCGTTGTGGCCGTGCTAGGAAACAAGTACCGAATTTTTTTCTCAATCCGTGTGTTATTGTGTGAATTTTGGCTCAATCCGTGTGGCAATATGTGAATTTTGACACAATCCATGTGGCATTATTTAAATTTTGTCTCAATCCATGTGGCATTATGTGAATTTTGGCTCATTCCATTTGGCATCATGTGTAAGGGGCAAGTATAATGGGGTCTAATATTTTGTTGCATACTGTGTAGAAGTTGTATATGGTGTGGTACACTACACTCAAGGACAAGCCCCCTGTAGAGTGGCCACACCCCTCTTTTCCTTCGGCGTGCGCACAACTGCATGCTTCGCTTTTGTCGCCATGGTGGGCCTGCGTACTTTAAATGCCAGGGCCTATTTTTAATCCCATTCTCACCCTCTCTCTGCCGCTCTCTTAGCATGTACACTGGCACCACTAACACCGCCCCTCCACCACCCAACCCTCTTTTATAATGGTGCCCACCCCTGTCACCTGGCCCACATTACACTGTTATATATTTGGGGAAAATAGGAATGAGAGATAGATTCAGTTACATTGAATCATCAGCACCATTTCCCAGCACTTTACCAAGTATAGTAGCTCTTACTAACTGCTTTGGGGCTCAGCTACATTTGGATATCAGTCATTTTAAAAGATTCCTCTCAGATGTAGCAGTGCACACCCACGCTTCTAGGTGCCACGTTCACAATCGCTATGGAACTAGCCACACCCTGCGCAAAATTGTATTACCAACTATAATCTCCCTGAAACTAGTTTTCAAAAGTAGGCAAGTATGGTTCTGTTTCTTTATATTCTTGCACTATATTTCTATATATATGCACTATGCACATCTAGCAGCCAACTCACTTTTTAGTTTATATATTGTAGTGTGACCACTTGTTTATATCTAGAATGTTTTCGCTGCTGGTCTTATTGTTTTGATGTCCCACCACAGAGCCAGGGAAGACACGCTACCAGCATCCTGTATATCCTAGCAACGGCTCCAGCACACAGCGGAGCGGAGCTGCGATCCCGGAAGCCGGCGTCTGTGAGTGGTACTGTAAATTCTGAGCTGCCAGATAAAGGTACTGTAAGAGAGCACAATGCTCCTTTTCTCTACAAAGCACCTTATGCACTTTATTTGTCTCCATGTCCTCATGACAAAGCCGCACCGGCTTTGAAACGTCGACTAGAACATGTATATGTATCACTAAATTAATGTGACTGGCTCGGAAGGTCGACACAAGTATTAGGTCGACAGTGAAATGGTGGACATGAGTTTTTCATCTTTTTTTTTAGCCAACTTGTGCTGGCATGCGGTATTTCATACCCTACCATCCACTAGTGCATGGAGGAAGTATATAACGAGGGAATGAGCACAGTGAACCATGTGAGGGAATGCAGTACACTGATACGGTGACCATGTTGGTTTATCTCTTTTGACTGTCGACCTTCCCATTGTCGACTTGCATGTGTGGACCTTCATCGTGCATATAAGGGATGCAGTTAGCATCCCGGCAGTTAGGTTGATGGGGTTCAGTATACCATCATCGTCACTGGATCTCCGAAAGGTTCGGGATGGTTATACCAGACTTCCGACAACTGGTATCCCGATTGATGAGTATACAGGGTTTGATAGGGTCAGGCCGGTCAAGGTGGTGGTAGGGTTAGACTGTGAGGAATGGAAGGTAAGGGTTAGGCTGTGGGTCATGGGTGTTAGGTTTAGACACTAGTGGGGGGACCGTGAGGAAGGCAAGGACCCACGACCCACAGCCTAACCCTTACCTTCCATTCCTCGCAGTCTTAACCCTTGTTAAGCTGTGGGTAGATTTAGGCACTAGCAGTTTAGGGTCAGTTTGCAGAGGGAGGGTTGCGCTGCTACAAAGGAGGGTTAGGTGGGGCAGTGGGAGGGCTACTTACTTGACCCCGTACGTATTCCCTCCAGGCTGCCGGAATCATGATTGTGAGTGACTGCCAGCAACTTGACTGCCATTTACTCTGTATGCATCTTGTATATAGGGGGTTATTCTTGTTCGTTCGCATGGGGGAGCGATGTTTGGCATTTGCATGTATGTGCATAAGCAGATGCTTGGTGTGAAAGGGCATGACAAACTGCTAGTTCGCCGTCCTGTTCGCACCTAGCAATGCGGATGGGGAGCGGCAGCGATGGGAACGCCCAACATTTCATGGGCGTTCCAGTGAAAACGCTGGGCATTTCCATGCTAATGCACCCGCAGGGAGGGGGGGGCAGCTTATGAGCAGCGGATGTCAGCTGCCCGCCCGTTTCATGTATCAGGGACGTGCGGTGAGGTAAATGGCTAAGAAATCCCTGGCAGGTACCAGAGCCATAGACTTTTTACTCCAGAGTTTTGACTATAAAAATTATTAGAATAATAAAGTTTTTTTATATACTGTATAGTCTTTTATATAGTCTTTTATATATAGATTTTGTATTTTTGACATACTTTATAAACTCAAAACTCAGTATGACAGGAAATCGCCACCACAACAGCAGCACTCGGCAAGAATGATACAGGAAACAGCTGCGTAGACTGATTGTGTTTATTAGCTTCTTCATCAGGACATAAAAACAGTACAACAATAAATATATTTATAGGTTCAAATACTGTATGTGCACACCCTGTAAGGTGGGCATCTGAGCATGTCGTCATTTCTACGCAACTGCACCCACGTCCATTTGTCTCCATGCCGCCTTGATCACCATGGAGACATTGCAAAACGTCACACAGCCCCGAGCACCACCAACGGATGCTCGTTGCTAAGGACGTGCAGGCCTGACATAACATTAAAAAGCATTACAATAGAAAATGTACAAAAAGTAGAGATGTGCGGACTCGGATTCCAGAGATCCGAGCCCCCACGAACGTCATCAATCCGAGCACGGTTGCGAGCAGCGCTCGGAGATTTCCGCCTGACTCGGGTCCGGCCGCGCGGGCAAAACGTGGAGTGATACACAGTGGGGCGCAACAATGCACAGTGGTGATAAACAATAAAATATAAACAGTACAGAGGGTTTGAAGGGTAACCTCTGACTTAGCTGCTAACAGGCTGGAGTCTCCTACAACCACCCGAAGGTGATAGGATCAGACAAGGCTGGACAGGCACAGGAACCCAGGAACCAGTAACACTATCCGACAGGGCAAACTTACAGAAGCTATTCCCAGCAGACGCCGGCTATTAATTCAAAACTGGTGCCCGCCGGCTGTGACGTCAGCTGCTGACACCGAGAGCCGCCGGGCGGAAGTTCGGGGACGTTGCAGAGCAACGCCCCGACGCCCAGACTGAAAGGGAGGCTTGGGACGTTGCCCGGCAACATCCCCAGCGCTCTGCTGCCGCCTGACATCCGCCGACTGTCCGGGATCTCCAGCACCCGGACGACGGCATCTAACAGCTGCATGACTGACTCCATAGATTCCTCCGGAGGATCCTGCAGCGCTACGCCTACTACTACTGCCGCTGCTGCTGTTGCTGCACCTGGAAGTCATTCATCATCCCAGAGGGGAAGTCGTAAGACTGCTACGTCTTTTACTAAGCAATTGACCATCCAACAGTTGTTTTCCATGAGGATGAAATACGACAGCAGTCACCCTATGGCAAAGCGGATAACTGCGGCCTTGACAGCTATGTTGGTGTTAGATGTGCGTCCGGTGTCCACCATCAATGGAGTGGGATTTAGACGGTTGATGGAGGTATTGTGTCCCAGATACCAAATCCCATCTACTGTAGATTCCACTTCACTAGGCAGGCGATACCCGCAATGTACAGGGACGTCAGAAAAAGTTTCCTCAGTGCCCTGAAAAATGCAGCTGTACCCACTGTCCACTTAATTATGTACATGTGGACAAGTGGATCAGGGCAAACTAAGGACTATATGACTGTGACAGCCCACTGGGTAGATACATCGCCTTCCGCAGCAGCAGCATCTCCTGCATGCCAGCTCCTTCCAAGGCAGGCTACGCTGTGTATCACCGGTTTCAGGAAGAGGCACAATGCCAACAACCTCTTAAAGAAACTGAGGGAAATCATCTCCCAGTGGCTTACCCCCCTTAGACTCTCCTGGGGATTTGTGGTGCCGGACAACACCAGTAACATTGTATGGGCATTAAACATGGGCAATTTCCAGCACGTGCCATGCTTTGCCCACAAAATAAATTTGGTGGTGCAGCATTTCATCAAAAATGACAGGAGCGAGCAGGAGATGCTTGCGTTGGCCCGCAAAATTTGCTGACACTTTCAGCATTCTGCCACTGCCTGCCGAAGGCTGGAGCGGGAGCAAAAACTCCTCAACCTGCCCTGCCATCATCTTAAACAAGAGGTGGTGATGCGCTGGAACTCCACCCTCTATATGCTGCAGAGGATGGAGGAGCAGCAAAAGGCCATTCAAGCCTACATGGCCACCTACAACATAGGCAGAGGAGCGGGGCTGCACCTGACTCAAGCGCAGTGGAGGCTGATTTCCGTGTTGTGCAAGGTTCTCCAGCCATTTGAACTAGCCACATGTGAAGTCAGTTCCGACACTGCCTGCATTAGTCAGGTGATTCCCCTGATCAGGCTGTTGCAAAAGCAGCTGGAGGAAGTGAAGGAGGAGCTAAAGTGTAGCGATCCCGCAAAGCATGACGCTCTTGTGGATGAAGTCCTCCATACGCTTTGCCAGGATACGAGGGTGGTCAGTCTGTTAAAGTCAGAGGAATACATCTTGGCCACCGTGCTCGATCCTCGGTTTAAAGCGTATGTTGTGTCTCTGTTTTCGGCGGACACAAGTCTACAAAGGTTCAAAGACCTGCTGGTCAGGAGATTGTCATCTGAAGGGGACTGTGACACGGCCCCAGCTCCTCCTTCATTTTCTCCCCACCTGTGCCTGTGAGGAAACAGCTGCAATTTCCCACACAACCCGCTGGCAGGGATGCAGGGCAGGCAGGAGGGAGTTTGGACATCCGGTCCGGACTAAAGGACCTTCCAACGATTGCTGACATGTCTACTGTCGGTGCATTGGATGCTGTCACCATTGAAAAAATGGTGGAGGATTACTTTGCTGACAGCATCCAAGTAGACATCTCAGACAGTCCTTACCTGTTTTGGCAGGGGGAAAAAGGCAGTTTGGAAGCCCCTGTAGAAACTGGCTCTATTTTACCTGATTTGTCCCCCCTCCAGTGTGTACTCCGAAAGAGTTTTTAGTGTAGTGGGGAACCTGGTCAATGAGCGGCAAAGGAGGTTGCTTCCGAAAAATGACGAGAAAATGATGTTTACAAAAAATGAATTATCAATTATTCAATGAAGACCAGGATTTGCCCCCAGAGATTATAATGGGACCTGTGACTGTGGAGTCCAGCGAGGACAAATTGATAATCTGTGAGGATGAGGAAATACACACTGAAGGGGGAGAGGAATCAGAGGAGGAGGAGGAGAATGACGAGTGACGATGACATCTTGTCGCTGTAGAGCCAGTTTATACAGGGAGATATTATGAATTGTTTTTTTTGTGTGGGGGCCCATACAAACCAATCATTTCAGCCACAGTTTTATAGGCCCTGTCGCTGAAATGTTTGGTTTTTTAAAGTACGCATGTCCTATTTTCGCAACATAAGGGTGGGTGGGAGGGCCCAGGGACAATTCCATCTTGCATCACCATTCATTATTCCTACTGTTGAGAGTCATTCATATGTGGGACTTGTCTTTTCAATGCATACAACTGTTTGCATTCCACTAATGAGAGTAATTGATTGCTGCACCAATCGTCCACTGCCCACTGCTGGTTGCAGCTCTCACCCTGCATTAATGTTGGAGTCTGCCAATGCAGCTCTCACCCTGCATTAATTCTGGGAGTCTGCCACTGCGGCTCTCACCCTGCATTATTCCGGGAGTCTGCCACTGCCGCTCTCACCCTGCATTATTTTGGGCCTTGACAGCTATGTTGGTGTAAGACGTGCGTCCAGTGTCTGCCATCAGTGGAGTGGGATTTAGACAGTTAATGTAGGTATGGTGTCCCTGGTACCAAATCACATCTAGATTCCACTTCACTAGGCAGGCGATACCAGCTCTCGCCCTGCATTCATTCTTGGAGTCTGCCACTGCAGCTCTCGCCCTGCGTTCATTCTAGGAGTCTGCCACTGCAGCTCTCACCCTGCATTAATGTGGGAGTCTCGTAAATGTAAGGTATGGTACAGCTTGGAGCAAGTTCATAAACAAAATGTGAGTTGTTCAGATTTAAAACAACATTTATTACAGAAATAAAATTATACATACAAAGTGCATATGGACACTTTAGTTCATAACCGGATACATTCTTTGCATACAATGATAAAAGAATACCTCACCCTGATGTGTGGTTGCGGTGGGCTATGACTTAAGTGGTAAGCTCTGCGGCACCACCGCAGAAGGTATAGGGTAGAGGTCCCGGTAGAAAGTGCAAATGCGTCCTTTCTGGAAAGTGTCCAAGTGCCAAAAGAGGTGCAAATTCACCAGCATAGTACAGCAACGTGTTTCGGAGAGTAATCTCCTTCCTCAGGCTGTGTAGGTTAGGTTAAACGTAGGTACGGTCCATCTCACCGTACTTTTTCCGTACGCAAGCGGTGAGCGAAAGCCCACCCACAGAACAGCCGCACACGGACGGTCACAAACACCGACAATGGGAAGTGGCGTACACTTGAGCGTACGCCACCGCGTACAGACGGATCTCCCTCTTAGCCACCGATACCTGGCGTACATCAAAACGGACGCCAAAGTGTTCGGACGGATCTCGTCCGTTTTCACACCGACACCTTCCGTATATCTGAGCGTACGCCACAGTGTAAGTAGAAATTGAGTCCAAAAACATCATTGTTGCTCTTAGAAGTGGTTTATGTGTCTTTTTCCATATAAAAAACTGGTATGTTTGTGCTACAGTGAAAAAGTTGACACATGTCGACTTCTGTGAATTGAGTGTCCTGCTTTTTAATGTATACAAAAACACTTTCTGAATGGGTGTAGATCAGGGATGTCAAACTCAAATTCATCGGGGGCCGCATCAGCAGTTTGGTCACCCTCAAAGGGCCGGTTGTATCTGTAGGTCCCCCTGTAAAATTATAATGTCATGACACCACAGGCTGCTCCCCCTGTATAATATAAAATGAATGCCATGACACCACAGGCTGCTCCCCCTGTATAATAATAATGTCATGACACCACAGACTGCTCCCCCTGTATAATATAATAAAAGTAATGCCATGACACATAAATGATTATACAGGAGGAGCAGCCTGTGGTGTCATGGCATTATTATTATTATTATTATACACGGGGACACCTCAGGAAACAGCAGATATATATATTTTTTTTTATTGTGAGTGTGATCCTCATCCTCACTTACTGTTTCTCCGTCTGTCCTGCAGATGCTGCGGCTTCCAGCTTTTCTTCACTGCTTGCTGCGGCCACACTGTCCCCGACTCCCGGTCCAGCTTCCCTGCCTGCTCCTACTTCTCTACAGACGCATGGGCGGGCGGCGTCATCGTCATGACGTCCCCACCCAGTGTCTGTCACTGCCGGGCATCAGAGGGAACAGGCGGCCGGGCCCTCCTCCACGTAGCCGTGGAGGCCGGCGGCCATGTTTCTGTAGCCGCATACATATGTGCCTACAGGAACATGGCCGCCGACAGTGGAGGGACAGGTAAGGTGGCCGCGGACGTGGACGCGGCCCGCAGCACTCCTGTTTTAGACACACTGCCCCTGCGTGCTGTCTCCTCGCGCAGGCCACATGACGAGGTCTGGCGGGCCGGATTTGGCCCGCGGGCCTTGTGTTTGACACCCGTGGTGTAGATGGTTATAAAATAACTACCTTGACATATATAAGCAGGTCTTAGAATAAATCTTACCTAAAGTTAAACCAACCTTTACATGTTGAAGAGTAGAAAGATATGCTTCCAATGTGTTTGAGTGCTGTGTGTGGCTTGCAGGTAGTAAAATAATGGTTTTCACTTAATAGCCTGCAGCATTGCTTATTACATTCAGGTGTATGTGTTTGAGTAGTAATCAGCGTTAATTAGCAGACTCAGGCGTCCGCTCTCATGCGGTATCTCTAGGGGTGGTCTGGAGCTATCTTTGGCGTCCGCCTGGTTTTGGTCCAAAATGCACTGTGCGTTCGCCGATCGAGGCGGTTGTGGCACCGTGCATTTTGTGTGCACACCCCCGTGTACGCCCATGTTTACGCCAAGTTTTCCTCATTATGCCGGCGGCTCCCATAAAAACTCCCACATGCCCTTGCGGACAGGTTTTTTCGTACGGAGAGACCCATCCGTGAGCGGTGTGAGGTCGCCACACATGCGCATTTTGAAAGCTACGCATGCACAGATGAAAAAAAACCTCAGATCCGCCCGTTTACGGTCCCACCGTACCAAACAGAATAAACCCCCATGTCTCAAGGGAAAGTATGGACCTGAGGTCTTAGAAGTTCCACAGCAGCCACCTGCATTCAATTACAACAAGGATCCTCATAAACATCCTTGATGTTTTCATTTTCAGACTTGGTGGTGCCCCCCCCCCAGATCCCGGTGCCCTAGGCAGCTGCTTAAAGCTGCCTAATGGTAGAGCCAGCTCTGTATACTGTATATGTCTAGTGCTGTGAGTCTCTGAAACACTGACATCTGCTTGCAGAGTGTGAAACTAAATCTCTTTCTCACACATGCACAAACAAAGAAGGTAGCAAACTAGCTTTCAAAGTTTTTGCTTTGGGTGGGCTTACTAGTTAGAAATAACTTTACTATTAAAAGCAGATCACATACACTGTGGTTAGCAGCAGTGAATATGAATACACAGTCACCAGATCACAGCATCAGTATGACAGGAGTTCGACTCAGCAGTCAAGCTCACAGAAGGCACTCTCTGGACTGGTTCAGACAAAATGCATACGTTGGCATCGGAGGCCACGCCCAACGTTTCATTTGATTCTACTTCATCAAGGGGTGTTGGCTTTCATCTCTAGTGTGATTTAAATACCACCTAGGGACATATCCTTTACTTAATTAATCAGAGACCTGTCAGAGACATGTTTACACAGGTACATATACTGAATGGCATGCAATCAGTGTATCACAAAAGTACAAGAATTATACAATATATAATTATTACAAAACATCTGATGAATCTGAAATAGAAATATACTATATATATATATATATATATATATATATATATATATATATATATATATATATATATATATATATATATATATATATATACTCCCCCAATTCTGACAGATCAGGCTGAGATATCGGGCCAAATTGCATTTGTTTGAAATCCCATCCGATCTGAGGTGTGGTCCCAGTGGGATGTAGGGGGGTTACATCAACTGTCAGTGAGTCCAGGATAGTGATGTTTGGGGTGGCTCCCCTTTTTGAATATTGGACTGTGCTGCAGGCTCACATCTGTAACTGCCACTGGCAGGGAAGTCCAGGAACAGAACAGTTTGTACCTAATGGAATGGGTCATGTTGGAGGGTATGAGATAGTAGACAGGATCTGATTGGTTGCCCTTAGCAACATCACATGTAAAGTAGAATACACATCTTAGTAAATTTCCCCCTCAGTGCTTAGTTGTGAAGCACACATATATGTAGGGGTGATGTGTCCTGAACTCTATCAGCAGGCAGGGGCATAACTAGAACCTTGTGGACCCTATAGCAAAATCTTAATACCCCCCCCCCCCCCCCCCTGACTCTGTCAGCTGCTCTATGTATACTCCACTCCTCAGCGGGCCATGCTCACACCTCATTCCCGCCTCCTGCCTCCCTCGCGCTACTACTGACTGTATGATTGACAGCCTGTGAAGTAACTAGTACTTTCTCCCACTGTCACCAACGTATGTAGTAATTGATTGAACCCTAAAATAACTGCCACAAATGAATATAGGTATTTATAGACTTCAGCTTCTCCCTATGCCACATATATAATTTAGCCAATATATGTTCAGAAATATATACATACCTGTACATGAAATACATAAATTCCTATATTTACACATGGATTTAATATTTAACCCCTTCATGGGGTTACAGTTCTGCTTACATATGTCAATTTAACCCTTTATCAGGGTTACACCAGTTTGGGCCTCTTATTCTTCCATATGTATCTATTAATAACCCTATTGAATCTATATAACCAAAATTTAGGTAACATTCAAGGAATTGCTCTAAACAAATAAAGAATTTAAATCATTGCAATCCCAGTGGCGCACTCAGGGGTTTCTCTGGGGTAGATTTATTAAGCTCGGTGAAGTGATAAAGTGTCTGGGCTTTATCACCGGCCAATAACATCCTACCTGTCATTTTTCAAACCAAGCCTGTAACTTCACAGTTAGGAGCTGATTGGCCGGTGATAAAGTACCAGCCACATTATCACTTCACCAAGCTTAATAAATCTGCCGCTCTGTACCCAGAGACACCCCCCCCCCCCCCCCCCCCCCCTGAAGACAAGTTGTCGTTTTTTTTTTCCTTTTTAGGCAGAGGCAGATCTTCCGCCTTCTGCCTGGAAGATGGCTGAGGGGAGCAGCAGGAAATAATCTGTAGCGGTAGCAGCAAGCAGCGAAGGGGGAGATGTGCATCTGCAGCCCTGCAGGGACCATGACAGACGCTAATAAATAGCTAGGGTAGGCGACCAGCCACGAGCTGAGGGACTTCGGCCGGTGCGGCTAGCCGTGAGCTGAGGAACTTCAGTGGTAGTAATTGGCAGTAGCATGCAGGGAGGGGCCCAGTTGGGAGCTAGGGTCTTCAGCCCTGTTGGAAACTCAAGCAGCAGGGCGAGAGGAGGCAGGGCAGCTATGTGAGCTATGGCCTGATGCTATCGGCCAGGACAGGTGACATGGGCACAGCTCTTCACACAGCACGATTAACAGGGGAGCTGTTGTGGCTCATGTTGTGTAGCTCCTCACAGCACAGCAGCACTAAGGAGCCTGACTGCAGGTGAGTGTCTCCGTGCACTCTTATCTCTGGCGCTGGGTGGCAGATGAGGAGGCAAGAACCTATCTGGAAACCCCCATGCATTCCCTACCTGCTGGGTACAAACATGTTTTGGTTATCGGGTACAGCATGTAATATGCAGCACAATCTTTGTTACACATTTCACAGGACTGCTGTCAGCTTCTTCAAACAGTTATGCATATTTTCTTCCAATGGTCCTATTTCTGGAATCAGAATAAACACACTTTTATGCAGAATGCTGGTCTAACTTGTTCTGTGCTTGATTGATTAATCTGCTAAAAAAAACAATGAAACATCAATGAACTTTTTCTTTAAAAGAAGTGATACTGACAATTCAACTGAGGGAACCTGTGCCAGAAAGCTTTAAGTATCAGGCCCATGGTTCCCTAATCTCGGTCCTTTGCATATACACTGAAATGTTTTTTAAATAGCACAGGGGAGCGGATCTATTAGTATTATTCTTAATAACATAATGGGAAAAGGGGAGTTTTCACCCCCTTTTTGGATTAATTTAGTTTCACTTTAAATGTATTAAATGGATTTTGGAGCAGTGTTCATATAAAAATCTACTCCAAACCCTTTCATTCACTTTCTAGCTTCAGATCACATTTCTCATACTGGAAATAGGAAATGTGATCTTGCTTAATTTAAAAAAAAAAAATTTGTGCACTGGTGGAGGCAGGAGTAAGGGGGTCTTGACAAAGGTCTATGCTTAGACCGAAACGTTGACCATGCCCACTATCACCTGAAATTATCGGCTGTGGTATGTAAATAAACACCTGCATTTGGAAAAAGACCGGTGAGTGCACCCATTTTTCTTTGTGGATATTCTGTGGAAGCGCTTGAATAATTTGGGACTTTCTGGTTTTGTGGCACCCTGGCAGCTGGCTGTATGTAAGGAGTGTGCTGTCCTACCTGCATGGATGAAAAGATATTAGAGATATCCCTGTGATAATAAGGCTTTCCTGAGATAGTGTTAACCACAGGTTGCCTCCGGTAACTGGCTCCGTTCTCCACTCTGTCAGGCAGAGCGGAGTTGGGAGTTCCTGTGGTCAGCTATGTGTGTCTAATAAGACCACAGGCTGATCATCCTTTTTTCTGTCAGAGACAGATTTTTTGCAAGATCTCTCCCAGCACACAATAATTGATACATGCATGTAATCAATTATTGCAGTGTGGATTGGGGGCGATTTTATCTCATCACATCCACATCTGACAATGAGGAAATCCGCACACCAAAGACAGATCTTTATCTGAATTGTCACCTGTATTGTGGCACTGTGGTTACCTTTCACCTACAGTATTACACATTGTGTAACTCTAATTTATGTGTGCAACCCCCCCCCCCCCCCCTTTAACCCTTAAAGTGAGTTTAGATTACCAATAACCTTGGCACAAATGGACGCAGACCCTTAACCTGCTGTTAAAGGGTTGTGCTTATTGAATATCATCAGTGCCTCCACCCAAGTATTGGTAAGTATTATGGGCCTACTTTGGAAAGACCATTGGATAAAGGACATGTCTGTGTCTCTGGTCTCATTGGGTAAATTATAGTAGCATAGTATAAAGTATTCACCCACTTACGCTTAATATTGACTTACACTGCAGCTCCAGAAAATAAAATCTCTCCGGTACACCTATCTCCAGTGTTGGACTGGGGCATGAAGGGTCCACTAGGAAAAAGCAATGGTAGAGGTCCATTCTTACAGGATTGGCTAACCGTTAGTGTATGATCTGGACCCCTTGATAAATTGATATAGTTCATACTGCTATTGCATGCATGGTAATGTAACAGATTGCTAGTGTAGAAGATACACCATAGTATTGTGCAGTATAATGAGCCTGGATCCGGATCCTTAGAGGTGGGGGTGAGTCCCCAGGCAGTGGGGCCCACCGGAGGTTTCTCCTGTACCCCTGTGGTCCAGTCTGGCCCTGCTTCTCTCCACTTATCATTAATTACAACAATTTTATTTAAATTAGTAAGTGACATAAACAGTAATATCTTAACTTCCATGCATATCATTTTAATTACAACTATTATGGGCAGTATTCAATTAGAGTCGGATCCATTCCAGTATTCATTTGTCGGAATGGATCCGACAAGCCCTATTCAATGAGCTGCCAAATCCACTATCAGATTCCTGTGTCCCATCGTGTTTCTGTCAGCAGCTCCCCATGTGTGAAATCACAGGAAAAAAAGGAGAAAGAGAAAAGATTGTCTTCTTTTTTTGGCGCACAGAAGAAAAAGAAAGATTCAAGTATTATTGTAGTGGTTTTTTTATTTTATTTAACTTTTAATTTGTCTGTTTTAAAACTGCTTGTTCCGTGAAATATTGGTGCAGTAAACAAAAATTAATTTAAAAACCGGTGTCAGTGTGTCTTTACTTGATCCTCTAATTTGGTTTTATCCAGAGATGTGTGTTGGAATTATTTTAAACATCCAAATACAATATCTGATCATGTGTACCCTTGCAGAAAAATCCTGCGGGTGTTGATACAATGTTTCCTTAATGGGTTATAATTGTATCAAATTCCCTCTCATTTATTGTTCCTCTATAAGTATATTTGTATTCATCAGAGGATAAGGGAATATACAATATCTGATCATGTGTACCCTTGCAGAAAAATCCTGCAGGTGTTGACACAATATTTACTTAATGGGCTATAATTGTGTAAAATTCCCTCTTACCTTTTATTCCTCTATAAATATATTTGTATATATTGTCAGAGGATAAGGGGATACGGACAGACAGGTTTTATGTGTTTTGACTGTCTTGTCTTATTTTACACATGTGATAGTGTATATAATTGACTAGGTGATTCATCGCGCCCTACGGGCGCTCTTCACACCGTCGTGAGGGGCTGTGCCCCCTTCATTTGTGAACATTTGTATATGAGAAAGATGGTTAGAATTGTATGAAAGATGGCCTGTATTACAACTTGAGTTATAGGTGAAATGTTTTAAATAGAGAGCATATGATTTGGAAGGGGGTGTGTATTGTTTTGTTTAATTAAAAAGCGGTTACAGAGTAAGATGTACATTGATAGTGTGGATGGTACAGTGACATATGTGGATGTGGGGGGGGGGGGCTGTGTGTGCATGTTGTTTAGGTGTGTGTGTGCAATAGTATAGTAAGGTGTTTTTGAGTCAGCGGCTCCCCACTGGCGGAGGTCACGACACAGGAAAACAGGATGCTGGGTAGTGATAGGGGTGTGTGGGCATAAGGGGGACTAAAGAGGAGGGTGGGAGATACTGTGCAGCTTCTGCCAGTGGTTGAGGGTCCAGCGTGGCAGTACAGGAGTACAGGATGGTGGCCCTGAGTCAGTGTCTCCTCCTACTGGGTGGGAGTTAGGGTGCATGAGAGCAGGAGGCTGGGCTATGTGGCATGATGGGGGCATGTGGCCAAAACAGCGTCAGCGACTCCCCAGTGGTGAAAGTTACGATTCAGGAGAGCAGGAAGCTGGGTAGTGATAGGGGTGTGTGAGTATACGGGGGACTAAAGAGGGGCTTAGGGGTGCCGTGAATTGTGGGAGGAGCACGGGGGGTGCCGTGAATCAAGGGAGGGAGGGGGCGCAGGTGTCCGCGAATCGCGGGAGAGTGCGGGGGTCCGCAAAGCGTGGGAGGGGGTGTGAATCGCGCGAGGGGGGTTGCGAATTGCGGGAGAGGGGGTGCGCGGGGGGTGACGTGAATCATGGGAGGGGGGTGTGAATCTCAGGAGGGAGGGGCGCGATGAATCACCTAGTTGGTTATATATTCTTGTAGAAGGATGGTAGGATGTTGCTGTCATTCAGAATGCATTTACATAAACAGTAATAGTAGCAGTAAAAGGTCTGACTTAAAACACCTACAGTAAAACAGAACAGGTGTTATATATTATACAAAGAATTGGTTGATGATGTGTAGGTTGACGTGCACATAGTTCATAGTTGTCACTGGAAAAAAAATGCTACAAGAAAAAATCAACACAGAAAGTTCAACACATGTAAATGTTGACATAAGTGTGGCACTTCATCGGTGTCCATGTCGACACATGAGAATGAATATGAAAACATTCAAAAAAAGAAAAATAAATCTTCAAAAACTCATGTTAACCTTTTTCATTGTCGACCATAGCCGTGCCAGTGTTTTGCATGTGCCATTTAATCCTGGGGTTGCCGTGAATCACGCGCGGGGGTGAGGGGGGAGGAGGTGAGGGGTGTCCGCGAATCACGGGAGGAGGGGTCGTGGGTGGATGCCGTGAAATGCGGGAGGGGGGGTCGCGGGGGGGGGGTGTGGGTGCCGCGAATCGTGGGATGAGGGGGCGCGGGGGTTGCAGTGAATCGCGGGAGGGTGGGTCGCGGGGGCGGGGGGTTGCCGCAATGACAGGAGGGGGGGTCAGGGGTGGGGAATCGCGGTAAGGGGGGTCGTGGGAGGCACCGTGAAGCACGGGAGGGGGGGCCCGGGGGGTTGGCGCGAATCGTGGGAGGGGGGGTCGCGGGGTGCCGCGAATTGCAGGAGGGGGGTGTCACGGGGTTGGGCCGCGAATCGCTAGAGTCACCGGGGGTGCCGCGAATTGCGAGGGGTGTGCTGCAAATCGCGGGAGGGGAGTCGCGGGGGGTGCCGCGAATCGCCACAAGAAAAAATCAACACAGAAAGGTCAACACATGTAAATGTTGACATAAGTGTGGCACTTCATTGGTGTCCATGTCGACACATGAGAATGAATATGAAAACATTGAAAAAGTGAAAAATAAATCTTGTCAACCTTTTTCATTGTCGACCATAGCCATGTCAGTGTTTTGCATGTGCCATTTAATCGTGGGGATGCCGTGAATGGGGGGGGGGGGAGGGATGTGCATACCCAACATGACCCTCTCCAGGAGGGACACATTGCTCTGTTTCTGGACTTTCTTCTTAATTTATGGATTACCATCACCTGTGCTTAAACACCTTATCAATTACCCTGTTTAAAATGACAGGTGATGACAATCATAAATTAAGATGGAAGTCAACAAACAGAGCATTCTGTCCCTCCTGGAGAGGGTCATGTTGGGAGGTATGGAGGTGTGGGGCGCTCACCTGGTGTGTCTGGTGAGTAGCTGTGTCTTTGCTGTGTAACATGGAGAGGCAGAGGGTGTCTGGCACTGTCTGTGGGCTCACTGGGCTGGTTCTCTGTCATGTGAGTCAGTCATGTGAGTCAGAGGCTCCACCCAGCGTTATAGCTCCAGACACACTTTGAGTGACAGATGTAGCCAAATATATAAGAGATTCTGTTTAGCAACACATAACTCTGGTTTTAGTTTGAATGTTAATTCTTAGTTTGGGATTTATGACCTTTTCAGCATCTATATTGTTCAGCGCTCGTAGGTTTATGTAGCGTGAGTACAATGTTACCATTGACTCAATAATCTTCCGCTAATCCTTCAATATAATCTATCCCTGTATTTTTGAATTATAATGTCGATTGAATAATTGAATCCAACTGTGGCCTTTAAATACTGTTCATAGGAATTGTGAACTGGAAATTCCCTAAAGTGTAGAGTTTATTTACCCTGCCATGGGTGTAACTAACTTTATGTTAGACTGCTCCTTCCAATAGATTCTGTGTTGCGGTTGCCATAAAACAATAATTTCAGGTAAATATAATGTGATAGTTCACAGCTACAAATGCATCCAGTTCCAGAAGGCTAGTTCCTTGCTGTCTATCACACTGAAAAGTTACATTTGTAAACAATGTAAATGTTAAGCACTACCGTCAGCTGTCATTCACTGTTGCACAGTCTCTAGCTACATATAACATGGGGTTGCTGACTCTAAGAATCTCCTCTCCGTGAGAAGCTCGGAGTGTAGACTTTCAGCAGCAGTTCTGGGGCGGAGCTTGAGCGTGGCGTCATTAAGCCCTGCACCCAGGATGCAAAAATAGCGAATTCACGGATGTCTGTGGAGGGGGCGGGGCTAAAATGATGCGATTGTGACATTTTTGCTCCACCCCCTCCTCAGAGACCCGCGGATTGCGGCATTTAAATGCCGTTTTCGGGGGAAGACGGCCACGATCGGGGGGCGCAGTGGGGGTACCCCTGAATCTGGGAGAGTTACCCACCTTTCTAGGGGGCCCGGAGGGGGACCCGATTTTTTGGAGACTCCCGGCCATTCCGGGAGGGTAGGCAACCCTGATATAACACCCAGTGCCAGATTATGGTCCACAAGGGCCTGGAGCTGAAATGTATAAATGACCTATTGTGTGTTAATGCGAGGATGTAACAAGTGCTGCGACAGAGTGACTAATGTGTGCAGAGGGCGTGGCCTGTGGTGTGGTTGTGGCTATCTCGTTTTATAGTGAAGCTCTAAAAATATTTTTTTGTCTGTGAAAGGGTGAGCACTGTATTGTTTGATTTTTCATGAGTTCTAGAATAGTTTAAATTACAACAAAAATCCCATATTGTTCCCTGGTAATTGAGACCAGCTCCAGTCAATGGTGCTAAACATGGCGGCGACTGAAACGCCCCAATCCATAACACCCCCTATCGTGAGGTACAGCCCGTGCTGTGATGGCTTCCAACCCTTTCTATGGCATGGCGAGGACACTTCCAGGAAGTGTCCAATGTCCCCCGCAGAGGCAGGACTCGCCAGCCATCCTGGCAAATGGGAAGGGGGCAATACTGCACAGCGACCACCTGACACCTCACCTGACCGCTGGTCGAGAGCGTCTTCTCAACGATTTTAACTAAAGTTATAGAAGCCGAATTTAGGTGATAGCCCAAAGGCCAGGTAGCATAGGGATGGAAAGGGAATAGGGAGGGTGGGGTTCCAGACACAAATATGAAGTCACTTCCTCCAGACTTCTATACCCCTTTCTAAACTAATGCCCCTAAGCTATCTGGTTGGCCATATCACCTGCCACTCAACTGCCTGAGCTTTTCCTGGGTAATCTGCTTTCTTCAATAACTTTATTTAAACAATCACTAAATTCACAGGCTCTTAAATGCACTTGAGCCTATGCAGCCCTCGTTCTATCAAATTATCCATTCCCTTTATTAGCTTTGTGGCTCTTTGGATTTTTTCCAGTTCTATGATGTCCTTTTTATAGTGTGGGGCCCAGAATTGAACTCCATATTCAAGATGTGGTCTAACCAATGCTTTGTACAGTGGCATAATTACTTTTGAGTTCCTAGTTTCCATACCCCTTTTTATACATGCTATTATCCTGTTTGCCTTATTTGTTGCTATGTGACATTGAGCACTATACCTAAATTTGTTATATATTTGGACTCCTAGATCCTTTTCAAGTTCTGAATTACTCAGTGCCTCCCCGCTTAGCAGAGGCAGAACTCTGGGAGGCATTGAAGTCATCTGCCACCGGGCTCCTCTCCTCTCCTGCCATTTTAAATCCATTAATGGAAAGCCATTGATATCACTTCTGAGCTCCGAAATATGTGTTCTCTCCCTCTTTCTCTCTGTCTATCTATCAATCTATCTATCTAAAACAAGAAAAAATATGGAACAGCGCTGTGCTGAATATTAAGAATTTTATTTAAAAAATATAACAATATTGTGGCCAACAATAGACAAACAAGACTTACAACATATAGAATTGGTTAGTCCATTCCCATCTTTTTAAGAACTGGTTAGTACTTAGTTGTATGCAAACTGTAACTTTGTAACTTTGTATCCAGTGAATTATAAATCTCACAGTCCTCACTTGCTGTGCACATACAAGATTTAAGGAATACTTATGGTTGCAGCTTTGGAGTAGTGATGGGGTGTTTGGGGCTGTAGATACCGCGATGCTTCTCCGACCAATGTTATATGGTCATATCCGAGATTGGATCGTTGGTGGTGTCTAGTGATAGCCAGGAGCGTCCCCTCTGTCCTCAACGCGTTTCTCCTCCTAAAATAGCTTTCAGCGGCTTCCTCAGGAGTGGTACCACTCCTGAGGAAGCCGCTGAAAGATATTTTTAGGCGGAGAAACGCGTTAAGGACAGAGGGGACGCTCCTGGCTATCACTAGACACCACCAACGATCCAATCTCGGATATGACCATATAACATTGGTGCAGCACTAGACATCTGCAGATGCTGTGGGCCTATTTTTGAGGTTTATTTGCAACTAATAGGATGCTGATTTTTAAATAAATAAGTTAAAAATTACTTTTGTTATTATTTAATGTAGCATATTTTAACACTTTTCATGCATATTTTAAGTATTTTTCATGCATATTTGCATGCATATTTCAAGCTTTTTATATTGCATATAATCCTGTCTCTAGTTATATAGTATGTAATGGGCATTACGGTTTGTTATATAGTATGTAATAGGCATAATGTGTGGCCTTATGTGTAATTGGCATTACAGCATGTGCATTTATGTGTAATGGGTATTACAAAGTTTGCTAAAATGTGCAATGGACGTTACGGTGTGTGGTATAATGTTAGGCAGCAACCCCTTTTTGCCACGCAAGAACCCCGCCTACTACAAATCAAGGGGGGGAATCATGCCCTTTCTCCGGGCACCATGGCACCTAGCTACACCACTGCCCATTATAATGTGCCATACCAAAACAAAGCCCTTAAATGCACAATCACACATACTCCACACTTATATCGGCCTACTTACCCATTTCGAATTTTTCACAGGGACATCACAACAACTGCCGCAAATATCACAACAACAACAACAAATGGTGGAAGACGACACAGAAATCATTCTTGTCCCAGTGACATTCTTGTCACCACCTGAGGAGGAAAACACACAGCCAACCGTCACTCAAAGGCCATTAAATGGGGTGACACCCAAAAACCACCACCCACCCAACCACGTCCTTTACCATCAACATCATCTGATAAAATAGCACGCTCTTTATATTCCTTTAAACCAGTGGTGGCCAAACCTGTCCTCAAGATCTACCATTGGTACATGTTTTCCAGGCAACCTGTGGATCTATAGTAGGAATGAATGCAGCATGTTTTAAAATGTGACAGTTAGTAATGACTACAGCTGTGCACCAGCTACGTAACGTGGAAAACGTGGACCGTTGGTAGATCTTGAGGACCGGTTTGGCCACCCCAGCTTTAAACTAACAAATTATGTTCATGGAGACACAAAGCCATCAAATGGGCAACATGCAAGGTTACCTAAGATACACGTAGCTAGTGGCAGGTACTCAGTTAGTTTAGTAATACCATTCAGGTGCATGGGAGGAGGGGTAATACTGAGTAAGTAACAATACATGGTTTCTCCCAGCTCACTGAATTAGTAACCAGTCTAGGACACTACATGATAATAGAATTCAGAGATATTGGTTACATATATTTGCGCAAATTTATGTGTACTCCCCCAAACCGTCGTCACCTAAGAAATCAGCCATTCTAACTTGTGTGCCCACACTTACACGGGCACTGCTACCCACTTTTTTCAGTTGCTGAAAGATGTTTCTTAGGTAACCTAAGAAACATCTTTCAGCAACTGAAAAAAGTGGGTAGCAGTGCCCGTGTAAGTGTGGGCACACAAGTTAGAATGGCTGATTTCTGGGTGAAGTCAGCCAGGCCCTTAGGGTACAAAATTATAATACAGCCATACTAACTGAAAGTGTAAATGTGCAAACACAAGCTGTAACAGCCCAAACCAGTGCTTTGGTCTCCCTGCAGAGCCAATTAAATGCCAACGAGCTAAATTTATTAGGGGCAGCCACATCCACAATTAGCAGAGTGTCAAGTACACCAATGAGTAGTTCACCCACTTCACCCCCATGTAGGAGTGTGTGAACCAGGGGTGGGCTTAGGACAGGGGCTAAGGGGGGCTGTGCACGGGCACAGATGAAAAAAGAGTGAACTTTAATTATACACATGTTATGTGTTGATTCCAAAGTTATGTTTGTACTATAGGTACATACCTTAGTAAACCTTAGTAAACACGTTCATTTATGGTAACATGTGTCTGTGGTTTTTTACATCTTAATTAAGAGTAATATTGGGTTGTTTTACCTAACATGGTTTGTGTTTGTGGTTTAAAATATAGAGGTTGCTATGTAATTTATTGTCATGATGTATTACTGTATATACATATAGTTACCAGCATGTTGACACCAAAGAACACCTCAGGTTTCCTATCATTCCTCAGAGGGGTTGAATTACTCCCCTAAACAATGGTTATATCAGTGGTTCCAAAACTGTGCGCCTAGGCTCCCTGGGGTGCCTCGGAACACTTGCAGGGGTGCCGCAGGTTGGTGGTCCAGAACCATTTCCAATTATTTATGGTCAATGAAATAGGCATAATCAGCGCTTGTGATATGTGGCAATGTTGTGTAGCATGCAGCAAGCCTGGACGATCACCACTACTTTTGCTTTTGTGGTAAAGCAGTATACCTGATCTCTCCAAACACCTAAAATGACATTTCATCACCCAGAAGGTGCGTTCCACAACATTGCGGGTGGCAACATTAGTTGTCCTTAGTGACATCACCTTTGTAAGTGTTTTTGGGCCACATGCATTCCTAGGCCACCTCAATACACTAGTCAAACACTGCAAAGGATTGCAGACACATAACACATATATTGTTCAAAAATAATCACATACCCAACAGTGTACTTACCAAGTAACCAGCCCTCCGGCTTCTGGTGGTCCTGAAAGCGGTCCCAGAGGGCTGAGTGATGCAGAATATAGGCAACATGGCAGTTTACAGGATAGCCTGTTACCACACTGAGTATCCTCAGGTTGGCATCACATACCAATTGTATGTTCAGGGAGTGCCGCCCACGCCAATTGACATAGACGTGTCCAATAATGTGTGGGGCCCGAAGCCCAATGTGGGTGCAATCTATGGCTCCCAGAACAATAGGAATTCTGAGAGGCCATACAACGCCACCTTAAGGTCCTGCCACTCGGCCTCACAACGTGGGAACTTGATATATGTACACCACATCTTCTTAAAAGCATTTTTAACACTTGAGAAAAATGTTTTGAGAAAGTGGCTTGTGAGACCCCCAACGACCATGTGGTCACAGACTGAGTGGAACCTGTTGCCAAGAAGTAGAGGGCAAATATTAATTTCTGCAGCCCAGATACTGCATAGTTGGCACCACCACAAGGGTCCAAATCATCACCCGCTCATATAAGTCCAACAGGTTATTGCGGTTCAGCTGAAACATCCCCACAACCTGTTGTTCAGAGAGGCAGTCCAGGTGCACCCTAGCACGATATCTACATGAAGCATGCAGTAATCGGGGTACCTGGATCTGGTGCGCAGCTTTCTCCTTCCTCCTGCGCAGCTCCTCCAAACGACCAAAGTCACACACAGCCAGCTCCCCACCACTCTGCACAATTTCCATCTCTAAAACCCTCACGGGTGGCCTTAATGATGTTTGGGTATATGTAGGGGAGTTTATGATTATGAACAGACAGAAATGATTCCCGCACCAGTCTTCATGTTTTATATTAGTAAAAGGACTCATCTCCTCTAATGCGAGTCTTTTCAAGGGATAGTGTCCCACAATTTAAAAATGGAGGTGCTACCTACGTACTACTTAATTATAGACACACATCATAAAATATAATGTAATTTTCAATAAAATTGGTGAAATATTAAAATATAATAGAAAGAAATAAAGAACAGAAGATATTAGATTTAAAATATAAATGACCACAGCTCAACTATGTCCTCAATTTGCAGGGTTAAATTGTCCCTGTATGTTTTTTAATGTGTTGCAATAAGACACTTTCTCTCTGAGTATTGTGTCAGTTAGAATTGTTACTTTTTTGTATTGTTTCTGTTACAAAAAGAGTAGGTGATATTATCTTTTTATTTTATTTCACTATCACTTAGGTTAAATGATTCTTCAGTACGTTTAATACATCTTAAATAAATCAGAGCTTTATGTGTTATATAGATACAATCTTTGTCCTGGTACTTGTTACACGGTTAGTGTTTTTCTGATTACATGTGTTTATTGTGTCACCATGTTTGGGGATTCTGTCTCGTTCCTTTTATTAATATTACATTATCTGGAGTCCACACTTATAACAGATGCGTATATTCGTTCACAGGTACTGTATGTTCATGTATTTTCACTTGTAATTTGTTCCAATAGTAATAGTATATTTTGAACAGTAGAGAAATGCTGATATTCAGGAATGGATTCACGCTGTATCAGCATATAAATCTCTTATGGTGTGTACACACGGTCAGATGTGCCTTCCGATTCGATGTTCGATTAGATGTTTAGTTCGATTTTTACTTTTCCCCTTTTTTTATTTTTTCTCTACTTCTGTCAGATCTGCTTTAAGACTTTCACTTTTTACCATAAGATTTACTATGTGATTTACTATGTGATTTACTATCAGATGGAACATCGGATCTGAAGGACATACTATGCATGCGATCTCCTTCAGATTTCCACTAAAAAGTCTTGCCTGCCCTCTCTATTTACGATCCGATTTCAGAGGACACGGGAGCGCGCATCGCCCTCAAATCGGAGCCTGAAGCCCTAAAAAACATACAACCTACATCCGATTTATATCCAATTCCGATCCGATGTTGACTATAACGTCAACATGGGAAACGAAATAGGACCGTGTGTACACACTATTAGATCTACAGCATGTGCTATTATAATACCCCACTGAAATAGTGCAGTTGCAGGCACAATGTATCTATTTAAGTCAGTTATGCAGCTGTCCCCATAATTGGCTGCTGAGCTGTATTAAATGCCTGCCTTACACTATTACTGTTCGCATTAACAACACATATTATCGCTCATAACATTTCTTAACACACATTATTAAACATAGACATGGTAGCTGCGGTCATTGCTGCCAACGACCGTTTCACCAAAGCTTCCTCAGGGCTGCCTGATAATATGTGTTGTTAATGCGAACAGTAGTAGTGGCAGGCAGGCAGTTAGTTAGTAAAAGAGATGGCGTGAGTGTCATAGCCGACTCACAGCCGTATCATGCCCTTGATACACGGACATTGTATGCGGACATCCGACCAGCGGCATTCTCACATAGCCTCTTGGTAGCAGTGGGAGCGGCTCACAGCAGCCGTGCGATACACGGTTGTCAGTCTTAGCATCCGGCTAGCAGCACTGATATAGCTGCGTCATACAGCCGCTTTATCAGAGCGGCAGACAGCAGCCGAGATAAGTGATGTACAATAATTAACCAAATTTAATTTTAGAGCGCCTATATATGGGTTGTCACTTTAATAAGCAGCAGCTTTTGGGGATGGTCTGTCCCCAGGAAAAATGGAAAACAAAAACAACAAGAAAAGCAGCTCTAAAAAATATCATGAAAGTATATGCATCAATGAATGAAAAGTAAATTTTAATAGCACATTAAAAACACATGTATAAAATACATAATAAATGAATAATAGGATGATTGGAGTAATATAGTCACCACTGATGGGTTGATTAGACCTGCACTGATCAAGACTTGCATCCAAGTTTGTTCAGAAGAAGTCCGTCTTCTAGAACAATTAGAACAATTTTTGGGCCGATTGGCCGAATCCGATATATCGTCCGATGTTTACCGATAATCGGTCGAAAATCGGCTGATTTTGGTCCGATGCGCACTCCCGTGGATCTTTAGCTGAATCTTCTGATCTTATGTGCTGCACAAAAGATCAGAAGATTTAACAAAAGATCCATAGGAACGCACACGGGATCTTGAGAAAAATCTTTGGTAACAGTGGCGTAACTCCCGAAAGCAATGGAGACTTTTGCCGCCGGGCGTTAGCCATCAGGTGGGCGAGTGACAGGAGAACCCCCGCTCTGTACGGGTCTCCTGTCACTGAGGCCCCAATGCTCTCCAAGTCCATACTGTAATACACACTGACTGCACACACTCGGCATCCCGTCAGATGATGGTGCCGCTGCTGCAGAGCTAGTAATGTGGACAGCTGCGCAACGGCTCAGCTGTCCAATGATAATTGATCCTGCGGCACCCTGATTGGCTGCCCGGAGGAGGAAGGACGTGGATCCCTGTGCGCAGCATACTCAGTGATGGCACGCAGCGGCAGCGCTGAGTTTGCTCTGTGCACACACACAGGGATCCACGTCCTTCCTCCTCCGGGCAGTCAATCATGGTGCCTCAAGTTCAATTACCATTGCTGTCCACACTAGCTCTGCAGCAGGGGGACCACCATGGAAATGTCTAGATTGTGATACTATCAATAGTTTCTACTCTCTATTTACTAAAATGTGGGTTCAGTTCAAGATGGAATGTTATGGGCAAATAAGAAGTAGATTCTGATTGGTGCTTTGGGCAACTTCCCATCTTCAAAGGAACTCCCTTATCTTAGTAAATAAGCTTCTATGTGACATTGGCCCTTATTCTGGTTCACTCGCAAAGGCAAATTCCTTCTCAAATAGACAAAACCATGTGCTCTGTAGGCGGGGGTGGGGGCAGATGTAACTTGTGCATAGAGCATTAGATTTGGGTGAGTTATTTTGTTTCTGTGCAAGGTAAACACTGACTGCTTTATTTTTACACTGCAATATAGTTCTCACTTTGAAGTAAAACCCCACCCAAATCTAACTCTCTGCACATGTTACATCTAACCCCCCTCCCCCCTGCAGTGCACATGGTTTTGTCCATTTGAGCAGGAATTTGTCTTTGCGAGTAAACCAGAATAATGGACACTGTGTGAAAGAGTTCTGTCTGTAGAACTGACATTTACTGTCACCTGCAGGAGACTGCAGCTGCTATGTAGCATGGGTCTTTGGGGTCCCCATGACCCTGTGTGCAATCTCCTGCGCCCTTTTATTCATAGTTACATAGTTATATAGTATTTAAGGCTGAATAAAGACTCACGTCAATCCAGTTCAACCTTGGTGTATTACTTCCTCCCTTGCTATACCTAGTGTACATTGATATATTCAAGGAAAGATCATGAATATTGCTTGTACCCCTGTATGTTTTTAACCAATAGATATTTATCCAACCTTATTTTAAACATATTTATTGTGTCTGCCGACACCACATCTCCAGGAAGAGAGTTCCATATTTTGTCTGCCCTTACTGCAAAAAAATGTTTTCTTCTAAGGGAAAGAAATCTTCTTTCCTCTAATCTAAACTCGTGTCCTCGTGTCCTTGAGTCCTTCAGTAAAAAGGGCATCTGACAATTCCTTATATTGGCCCCTGATATATGATAAGCATGTTAAGCATGTCTCCCCTTAAACATCTCTTTTCCCCTTAAACGTCTCTTTTCTAGCATAAACAATCCTAAATGGTTCAATCTATCTTCATAACTTAAATTCTCCATTCCCTTTATTAGTTTTGTTGCGTCCTTTTTAAAGTGAGGGGCCCAGAATTGTACTCCAAATTCCAGATGTGGTCTAACCAATGCTTTGTACAGTGGCATACTTACATTTGCGTTTCTAGTCTCCATGCCACTTTTTATACATGCTAGTATCCTGTTGGCCTTATTTGTTGCTATATTACATTGAGCACTACACCCTAGTTTGTTATCTATTTGGACTCCGCCAGCAACACGGCGCTCCATCTGACTGAGACGCGCGTGCAACCCCCACGCACGCGCGTCTCAGTATCCGGGTGGTGGGGCGGCGAGGCGGACGCAATACTGTCCGCCTCCCGCTCGATAGTGCTGGGGGGGACCCGAGGAGGCTGCGGAGGGTGTGGTCGCCCGGTGTGGGCAACGGGCGACCGAGGGCAGCACCGTCGGAAGGGGGGGGGGCGCACGCACCTCGTGCGCGTGCGTCCCCTTCCGGCATACAGAAGGCGGGGATGCAGGTGATGGCGAGATGAATCCCGATACATCTGTAGGTCCTTTTCAAGTTGTGAATTACCCAGTGCCTCCCCACTTAGGTTATAGCTAGCATATGGGTTATGTTTACCAAGATGCATAACCTTGCATTTTCCACATTGAACCTCATTTTCCACTTTTTAGCCCACTCGTCTAATTTATTAAGATCACGCTGAAGTTGATCTAATTACTCTGCTCAGATTTGTGTCATCAACAAAGATGGAAACATTGCTGAGTATACCCACCTCAATTTTATTAATAAATATATTAAATAAAAGGGGCCCTAGCACCGACCCCTGTGGCACTCCTCTTAGTACTGGTATCATATTTGATACTGCTCCATTTACAACCACTCTCTGTTCTCTATTTCGCAGCCAGTTCCTTAGCCATCTACAAATTCTTACCCCTAGTCCCAGATCTTCCATTTTATTTATCAACCTCTTGTGTGGAACCGTGTCAAAGCCATAGCAAAATCTAGGAAGACCATGTCTTCTGCTTTTCCATTATCAAGGTTGTTGCTGACTTCCTCATAAAAGCCTAGTAAATTTGTTTGGCATGATCGATTCTTCACAAACCCATGTTGGTTAATACTGACTGTGAAGCTCCCTTAAAAATTCCTCCAATAATTTACCTACTATTGAAGTTAAACTCACAGGTCTGTAATTAGATGGGTCATCCATTTTTCCTTTTTTGAATATTGGTACTACCTCTGCTATTCTCCATTCTTTTGGTACCTAAAAAAAAGTGTTGAAAACATAATACAGAGGGGTTGCTAATTCCTCCCTTCATTCCATTAGTACCCTAGGATGAATCCAATCTGGTCCTTGGGATTTGTTTGTTTTGATTTTGCTGAGCCGTAATGTTATCTCATCTGTCGTGAAAGTGATTTCAAGATCTGTCTTGCTCGTCCCATTTGTGGTACCTGTATGCTCCACTGTCTGTTCTTGCTTAGTAAACACCGAGAAAAGCTCATTTAACAATTCTGCTTTTCCCTTATCCTCTGTAAAGCTATTACCGTTGATATTGGTTAATGGGCCTATGTTCTCTCTAAATATTCGTTTACTATTGATGTATTTGAAAAAAATTTAAGTAATGCCGCATGAGCAGTATCGGTGTGCTGTTCCCCCTTCCCCTTCCCTGTCAGCGGCAGTGCTTTGTGTATTGAAGGGAGAAGTCAGCCAGCTTCCCCCTCCCCTCTCTGATGCTGTTGGGGCTCGACATCACTATCTAGTGACCAGCACCGATGAGAACAGTGCTGTCCAGTAGACCGGGAGCTGCCTGCTGAAGAGACGGCAAAGCTGGGACAGGCTGCAGCAGCTAAAAATATAGAAATTATAAAGACAGGTGTTATTGCCTCACTTCCAGGACCAGGTTATTTATACAATGAGCTGACTACTTTCCACCATCACCCTTCAAAACTGCCAAATGGAGTGTTTCAATGGCTGCCATGACCAGATTGGTCTTGAACATTGGCACCCCCTCTCTGGATAGCCTTCGGCGGCCTTGAGAGAACATTGGGGTTCACCAGGATACCTTCATCTGGCGGGTTTTGTATCCTTACTAGAAAGGACTCTGGTACCCCCTTGGGGGCTTCAACCACACTGCCCTAGCAGTGAAGCAATTACAGCAATGTATGGTAAAGTGCACTTACCTATTCATCCAACAATCTCCCTGTAACCTGGATGCTCTATCACCCCTACCTGACAGTGAGGCCTATTTTTTAAAATGTTTTATTAACAACTTCTAAGTGGCAAGTTTTTGTCTAACAAGTAAAGTTTTGCATTTAACAATTAACCTGCATTTTATGTTCTTTATTGTATTAGTAGCGCTGCTAAAATCTTTTCTTGTTGACATTCCTTGTAGGGATGGACTACCCCTACCTTTTAGGAACCCAGATTAATGGTTCAGTTCTGTTTTGTGTTCTGTTCAGTTTGTGTTTGGCATTTGACTTTCTGGTGGCCTCCAGTGGTAGGTCTGTGCCATTACAGCTCAATATTCTGTGATCTTAATTTATTCACAAGTCTGTGAGGTAAGGAGCTCATTATTACAGCTTGGGAGCTGTCTGGATCTCTCTCAGCTGAATAATCACTTGAGCTGTTCATAGGGAATTCTCTTTAGCTCTGCCCTGCCAGTGATAGCTTAAGTTCCTGAGTCCTAGCTTCCTGTTCCTTTTGCAGTTAGTTGCTAGTTCCTGTTTCCTGCTGGCCCTCTGTCAGGTTACTGCTCTGTTAGGAGCTCACCAGCCATCTGCTGGTCATTAGTTAACTTATCCCTGCACTCAGCACAGTGTGCAGCCTTTCTGGCCTTTGCCAGTTCCAGCCTGCTTACTTTCAGTAGCAGAACCCTGTTTGTCTGCTCCAGTCTGTCCCAGCCTGCTCTTTACTATCATGAGCTGCTGGATGTTCCACTGTCCTGCTGTGCCTGTTCCAGGTCATGTAAGTGCTCCAGTGGAGCC
This sequence comes from Crinia signifera, assembly GCF_055691185.1. Taxonomy (NCBI): domain Eukaryota; kingdom Metazoa; phylum Chordata; class Amphibia; order Anura; family Myobatrachidae; genus Crinia; species Crinia signifera. Next base: position 137,839,241 of record NC_139224.1, on the reverse strand, counting down.
TGGTTTTGTTCCTTGTTTTTTTTATAAAGTACTGGCAGGCTGCCATATTCCTTCTCAGCACCAGTGCCGGTGTTAGCATCTCAGACGCTCGGCTGCTGGGGGGCTGGTGCACAGAGGGTGCACACAGCGCTTCCGCCGGGCTCAGCCGAGCGTCCGTCTGTCACTTCCGCCCGGCGGAGTGACAGGACTTCCGCCCGGCACGGGCGCGTGGCTCAGGGCTCTCGGCGTTCCCCTGCAGCCGATCAGCGGTTGCCTGGCAACAAGGGACGCCGAGGGTCTCGCGCTCGGTCATCCTGACATTCAGTTCTTCCGGAGGCCAGGTGTGTATGGCGCCATTGATTGGCTGCACCATCCTTCTTTAGGGATGGGCGCAGGCAGCATGGCGCTGGTTATAGCTTTCCATAGCTGTTCCTGGTCACGCTTCCAGCCTCCCGGTCATTGTCTCCCAGAGGCTCTGGTTTAGGAGTCTTGGTGCCTCAATTCTTCTTTCCAGCTCCCTCTCCTAGGGCCACGTAAGATGCTCCTGTGGAGCCTGGTTATTTTTCAGTATCTTTTCGGTGGCAGATTGCCCTTATTTCTGTTATCATATTTCTGGCTGCCCAGCCCATCTCTTTTGTTTAGGGATAGGTCCCTGCATTCCCTATCAGCCCTTCTGGTCTCCGTTAGCAGTGGGGCTGGTTCAGGATTTCTGTAGATACTCTCCCACCTTGGGGGGGTCCTCGTTACACAGGGTATTGTTCCTGTTATTATTCTAGTTGTTTTGGTGAATTCATTGTTTTGGTTTTCAGTCTTTGTGGTGATTCCCCATATCCTTCCTCTAGTGATTGCGACTGGGTCGCATACCCGTTCTCAGCCTGGTGCCGGCAGACAGGGTGTCATCTCCAGTTAGGCCCAGTAGTCAGTTTACCTCTTGAGAATACCTCTGACACTAGCCCTTTGTCCCCACATAAGACCTAGCTGCATCGGGGTTGGAGCGGGCCTAAATCGCTCCTTCGAACGCGGCGGCCACAGGTGAACACTAGCACTCGCAGGGGCTTGACATCTGCCAGAGATACTCAACAGAGTGAGTGGGCATCCTAACCGGCGGTCCCAGCTACGGGCTCACGCCTGACGTTCTGTACCCAGCCTCCTGGCATAACAGCCTGTCAGCGCCAGAGAATTCTTCCCTGTGGTGGTTCCCTGTCTCTTCCTGGTCTCATGTGTACCCCTTCTAGGGGCCTGAGTTATTTCATCATTTCTTGTGACTCTCCTGAGCATATTGTTATTTACCCACCCTATGCTTGGTTTGCAAAGGTGTCCTTTTTAAGCCTAACCTTCAAAGCTTTTTTGTTAATATGGAAAACAAGAATGGGGGGCGGTGAACCCAATTTAGCGCTTGCCTATTATGGACACCCAGTGTAATAATGTTAAAGTAATGATACTTCCTTTTTACTGTAATTCTGTTGGTAACTGTCATTCTTTTGTTGCCTCTATGTGCAGTGGTAGAAATCACCCGCCACTGGTCTTGATCCGGACAAGGTCCAGTGCTGGTGATGACAAGCTACACGCAGATCTTACCCTAAATCCTTCCTTAAAATCAAAGAAAAAAAAAGTAGTCAGCTTCCTTAGATCTTCCTTAGCTAGATTACCTTTTGACTGTACCCTTAGGGGGTCCCCGGTTCTTTGTCCTCTCAAAGCACTTGGCTGCACCGGAGCTAGGGCGGGCTTAACTCGCTCTTTCAAACATGGCAGCTACAGGTGAAGCTTAGCATCTGCAGGAACCGGTCACCATAGTGAGGGGGTCAACAGAGTCAGCATAGGGTCTCGCCGTGGCTGTCCTAAACAACATTCCCAGCTGCGGGTTCACACCCGAAACTAACACTACCCATTAGCAGCTGCTTATTGGGAATCAGTTCATATTTTGTCAAAGTGTACCCCCCTCCGTCTAACCTCTCTCTTATCTCTCTCTCTCTCTCTCTCTCTCCTGCTCTCTCTACACCCCTTCCCCCTCTATCTGTCCTCTTTCTCTCTCTATCCTGCACTCTCTACCCTCCATTTAACCTCTCCCCCTCTCTCTCCCTTATACTCCATCTAACCTTTCTATCTCTCCTGCACTCTTTACCCCACCTCACACTCCCTCTCCATTCACCTCTCTCCTATTTCTGTCTCTCTCTCTCCTGCTCTCTGTCCCCCACCTCCCAGCCCCTCCATCTATCCCCTTTCCCTTTCTCTATCCTGCACTCTCTCCCCTCTCCATCTGACCTCTCCCTCCTTCTGCTTCATCTAACCTTTCTATCTCTCCTACACTTTTTACCCCCACCTCTTTCTCCCTCTCCACCATCACTCTTCTATTTCTGTCTCTCTCTCCTGCTCTCTCTACCCCCCCTCACCTCTAACCCCTCCATCTATCCACTCCCTCCTTCCTTCATCTAACCTCTCCCTTTCTCTCCATCTAACCTTTCTATCTCTCCTATACTCTTTACCCCCACCTCTCACTTCCTCTCCATCCACCACTCTCCTATTATTGTCTCTCTCTCCTGCTCTCTCTACCCCATCCCCCCCCACACACACACACCTCTCACCCCTCTATCTATCCTCTTTCTCTCTCTCTATCCTGCACTCTTTCCCTCTCCATCTACCCACTCCCCCTCTCTTCCCCCTTCTACTCCATCTAACCTTTCTATCTCTCTCTAGTGCACTCTTTGTCCCCACCTCTCACTCCCTCTACATCTAACCTGCCTCTCTTCTCTTTCTCTATATCTCTTCTAGAATCTCTTCTATATCTCTTCTAGAATCTGTCCGCAGGCGTCTCCCTAAAGAGATGGCAGGTAATTCATCCCTTTAGGGAGACGCCCGCGGACACGGCGAGGAAACGCCGTAGGAAGTACACTCGACGAGGGGGCCAATGCACGAGGACGCGGCCGGGGCAAGAGAGGGAGACCTCCTCTTCCCAGGAACCAGTAATTAACTTATCCTCCCGCTTGCTTTCCCCTGATGAGACTAATGTTTTAGGACGTGGACTCTCCTTTGTGCCCACCTGTCAATTCAAACCCTTTGACTGGGAAATCGAAAAAAAAATTTTTAATCGTCAACTGCGGCTTCACGAACATTTCCATCGTTCCCCTTCTGTTAGGAGTCCCTTTGGACCGCACGACAGGTATAATTGCTGGAGGCACAGACAGACAGAGGCAGGATGGATGGAACTCACTGCTTTATCGTAGATCAGGAACAGGTACACGGTACAGGATACAATTACAGGAACAGATGAAAACACACGATTACAGGACTCAGGATACAGGACAAAAACATGATTACAGGACTCAGGATACAGGACTCAGGACTCAGGATACAGGACTCAGGATACAGGACTCAGGATACAGGACATGGCATAAGAAAGCTCTCAGCAAACTAACAGGAAGCTAACAAACAGAGAACTATCAAAGGCCCTGAGCTCAGGGCCAATGCCTCTTTTAAAGGCAGCCCAGACCAATGGCTGCAGCACATAGAGACAAACCCACAATTATTCACATGTGCTGCAGCTGGGGATGGCACTCTGAGAACAGCCCAGCCCAGCTGATTACACCAGCTGGGACTGTCCTCAGAAACCACAACCCTGCATGCAGGGCCAAACAGCAGCACCTCTGGCCACACAGAGGTACTGCAGGATGCAAATAATAACAGCAGCACCTCTGAGTAACCAGAGGCACTGCAGACCACACAAGACCCAAATGGCAGTGCTGACATAACATAATGCCCCCCTTGAGAAGGCAGATTCCAGACGCCTTTAGGAAAGTTCACGCTGATGCCTCTTTTAATGGGAATAGCAACAGTCTCTTTGAGAACGACAAGTACATCATATGTAGACAGGACCTCCGCAATGACAGACACCGGCAAGATCTTGTTCCCTTCGAAAAAAAAAATTCCCGGAATGACGGCCACCGTGACGGCTCTCCAGACAGACGGGACCTCATGCCCGTAGGCAAGGGCAGAAAGAACCCCTCCTGGGTCTATGATGCAAGGACCCCCTTCTGGGGCTGGACCACCACGGACCTCTGGCATGGCAGGCGTGCACTAAAAGAAAGAACATTGCGACTGACAGCCGACACAGCGGCTCTCAACTTATGATCAATGACATGGGCATTAACGGACTCAGGCCTGGAGGCCGCGGAGGCAACAGACTCAGGCCCGGAGGCCGCGGAGGCAACAGACTCACGCCCGGAGGCCGCGGAGGCAACAGACTCAGGCCCGGAGGCCGCGAAGGCAACAGACTCAGGCCCGGAGGCCGCGGAGGCAACAGACTCAGGCCCGGAGGCCGCGGAGGCAACAGACTCAGGCCCGGAGGCCGCGGAGGCAACAGACTCAGACCCGGAGGCCGCGGAGGCAACAGACTCAGGCCCGGAGGCCGCGGAGGCAACAGACTCAGGCCCGGAGGCCGCGAAGGCAACAGACTCAGGCCCGGAGGCCACGAAGGCAACAGCGTCCTCAGGCGCGGAGGCCAGGGCAATAGCGTCCTCTGACCCGGAGGCCAGGGCAATAGCGTCCTCTGACCCGGAGGCCAGGGCAATAACGTCCTCTGACCCGAAAACCAGGGCAATAACGTCCTCTGACCCGGAGGCCAGGGCAATAGCAACCCCCTCCCGGGGCTGGATAGGACCCCCTCCTGGGTCTAGAGAGACGGAAACCCCTCCTGGGGCTAACCAGACGGAACCCCCTCCTGGGGCTAACCAGACGGAACCCCCTCCTGGGGCTAGACAGACGGAACCCCCTCCTGGGGCTAGACAGACGGAACCCCCTCCTGGGGCTAGACAGACGGAACCCCCTCCTGGGGCTAGACAGACGGAACCCCCTCCTGGGGCTAGAACATCGGGCTCCTTGGCAGGGACCGGATCATCGGGCTCCTTGGTGGGGACCGGATCATCGGGCTCCTTGGTGGGGACCGGGACATCGGACCCTCTGGCGGAGACCGGGACATCGGACCCTCTGGCGGAGACCGGGACATCGGACCCTCTGGCGGAGACCGGGACATCGGACCCTCTGGCGGAGACCGGGACATCGGACCCTCTGGCGGAGACCGGGACATCGGACCCTCTGGCGGAGACCGGGACATCGGACCCTCTGGCGGAGACCGGGACATCGGACCCTCTGGCGGAGACCGGGACATCGGACCCTCTGGGATACACGCCATCGGCTATGACATCGGCCACCTCTCCTGGGAACACACCATCGGCTACGGGATCGGCCACCTCTCCTGGGGGCACACCATCGGCTGAGGCATCGGATGCAGCTTTGCGGGTTTGCACATTGGACACCGCTTTGGGGGGCTGCACCTTCCGATACAAGTCCGACAGGGCACGAGTCAAGGCCATGATCTGATCTGCCAGGACTTGATTGCGGTTAACAGGCTCCATAACAAGATAGGGCAAAAGTTACACTGTTCCCTCTCCAGCAATTCGGTATGGCCTTTGATAATGTTAGGAGTCCCTTTGGACCGCACGACAGGTATAATTGCTGGAGGCACAGACAGACAGAGGCAGGATGGATGGAACTCACTGCTTTATCGTAGATCAGGAACAGGTACACGGTACAGGATACAATTACAGGAACAGATGAAAACACACGATTACAGGACTCAGGATACAGGACAAAAACATGATTACAGGACTCAGGATACAGGACTCAGGACTCAGGATACAGGACTCAGGATACAGGACTCAGGATACAGGACTCAGGATACAGGACATGGCATAAGAAAGCTCTCAGCAAACTAACAGGAAGCTAACAAACAGAGAACTATCAAAGGCCCTGAGCTCAGGGCCAATGCCTCTTTTAAAGGCAGCCCAGACCAATGGCTGCAGCACATAGAGACAAACCCACAATTATTCACATGTGCTGCAGCTGGGGATGGCACTCTGAGAACAGCCCAGCCCAGCTGATTACACCAGCTGGGACTGTCCTCAGAAACCACAACCCTGCATGCAGGGCCAAACAGCAGCAACTCTGGCCACACAGAGGTACTGCAGGATGCAAATAATAACAGCAGCACCTCTGAGTAACCAGAGGCACTGCAGACCACACAAGACCCAAATGGCAGTGCTGACATAACACCTTCACCCACTCAGGACACTGTGATTCCCCCACAGTTATGTAGATTATTGAGTAAATCCACTTTTGAACCTAACTCTTCTAATATGTCTATAAATACTTTTTCCCGTATGCTGGACTCTGACTTACATAAGCAAATTGCTATTGGGTCATCCAAGAAGGAATATAATAATTTACCCAATAAAGAATTTTTGGCTTTACCAAAAAATTCTTTTTTGATTCACGGCACCCTAGAGAATCAGAATTTTTTTCACGGCACCCCTAGGTCCAAAAAAAATTAATTTGATTGGGTTTATATGCGATTCTTAGTGGCAGTTATGTGGTAAAGGGCAGGATTTGCTTCTGTTTGTACACATTCTATGATTGGCAGCCACCAGCACTGGTTTTGCTCATAAATAATTAACCATTAATAATTTGAGTTGGTCCTGGACCACCAAGCCGCGGCACCCCTGCATATGTCCCGAGGCACCCCAGGGAGCCACAGCACACAGTTTGGGAACCACTGACTTATAGTGATATTGTGATCCGTCTCGCCGACAAAGGCAGGGCGGTTGTCGTTCAAAATGTTGGTGATTATAGGGCTGAATTACAGCGTCAGTTGTCTGATACTAATGTATATCGGGCCCTCGATTGTGATCCGACGGCATCCTTTAAACAGCGCTTGGAGCAGAGGTTGTCTCTGGCGGTCAATGAGGGGCTGATTGATAGGGAACTTGCATCAGCGTTGGTACCCCAACACCCTGTTGTTCCCCTGATTTGTAGCCTACCTAAGGTTTATAAGAGCATAGAGCACCCTCCGGGTCGCCCTATCATTGCCGCCCGGGGGTCCCTGTTCCAGAACTGTGCAGTATATATCGATACATTATTGCAACCGTGTATTGTTAACTATGAACATCATCTTGTTGATACCACCTCATTTTTGAATAAGCTTGCTGTCATTGCTGATATTCCTCCTGACTGCATGTTATGCAGTATCGATATTAGCAGCTTGTACACGGTAATACCAAATGATCATGGTATACAAGCCGTACATGACCTTATTACTGGGCACCCTGCCTACAAGGGACACGATGCTTCTCTGATTTGTGACCTATTGTTGATGATTTTGACGTCCAATTATTTTCTGTTTGATAAAAAGTTCTTCCTCCAGGTGTCTGGGTGTGCGATGGGGTCCAATGTGGCCCCATCGTACGCCAACACCTATATGATGTGTGCCGAACGAGAGATTTTCTTTGACAATCCCTTAGCTGAGGGATGTGTGAAATTTTTCGTTTGATACATCGATGATGTCTTTTTATTGTGGTCTGGGGGTAAAGAACGATTTATTCATTTCATCGATAGTCACAACAAATCTGATAGCCCCATTAAGCTCACCTTCTGTATTGACGACCGGACAGTCAATTATTTGGATGTTGCTGTCTCTTTAAGAGATGGCATATTTCACACTACTTTATTCCAGAAAAGCACTGACCGCAACACTATCTTGCATTCATCCAGCTTTCATCCCAGGCCACTTAAAGATGGATTGCCGTTCTCGCAATTTTTGCGGGCACGGCGAATCTGTAGCACCAATGCTGAAGCCATCACTCAGATCAATAAAATGACATCCAAATTTAAGGACAGGGGTTATGCTGTTGGCCTTCTTGAAGCTGCTAAAACCATAGTTATGGCCATTCCTCGACAACAATTGCTGGTTAAAAAGATCAAGTCGACTGGTCCCAAAAAATTACCTTGGGTGAATCATTTTAATGTGTCTAGTTTGGCTGTTAATAAAACATGCAAAAAATTGTGGCCAATTGCACAATCTGACCCTGAACTTGGCCTTAATTCCACTAGAATCATGCCCTGCTACACTAGGGGGCGGAATATCCGGGACTGGGTGATGCATGCCGACATTTCTCAAAATGTCGACAGTACCGGTGCTTCCTTCCTGGGAAGGAAGAATGGTTGCTTTCGCTGCCTCAAATGTACCACTTGCCGCTCTTTGGTGGTGGGTGATAGTTTTCACCACCCCTACAGCGCCAAACGGTACCAGATCAGACATAGGGTGACCTGTACCACGAGTCATGTGGTCTACATGATCACCTGTCCATGTGGTCTTAGCTGTACCTGCGGGTACGAATGGCAGCCCATCGCCATGCGATACGGAATGCTATCGCCACTGGACAGAGTGATCAGCCGGTCGCCCGGCATTTTATGTCTGCTGGGCATAGTCTTGCCACATTACGGTACATGATCATCGATCATGTGCCGTTTAATATCAGGGGTGGCAATCGCTCATTGAAATTACTGCAAACTGAATCCAGATGGATATTCCGTCTGGATACATTAGCACCACGGGGGCTCAATTAATATTTGGGTTTACACTCATTTCTATAGGGTGTCAGCCCCATAAGCTGAGGCTGCCGTGAATGTATAGATATGTGCATTCTGATGCTTTTCTGTAGATGGTTTGTATCATGTACTTGTATTTTTCTTTATATTATGCTTTCTGTCAGTTGCCCGTGTATCAGTAACTATTTTCTATCTATTGTCTATTTATACCCTTATGTATTATTGTTTAACTGTATTGTTTAACTGTATTGTATGACATTGACTGTATCCATGTATACATAGATGGTTATCTTGTATCTGCCTTAGGTGTATTGTTTTTAAACGGGTGTTAGCGTCGACCTGGTTTCCAGGACAACGTGTGGTTGAGGCGGATGACGTCACCAGGTGTGCGCCTGCCTCCCGCCGCTGATCCAGGACGCCGGACGCACGTGCTTTTACAGTATGTGGGGATATAAGGTGAGCTTTTTGTAATGTAACATTTGCTTGAAGATGATGTATCATTAAACATCAAAACGTTGCAGCTCTTGGTTCTGTTTCCTATTATTTGATGAGTGCCGCCGCTACGTATGCTATATATATATATTTTATAAGCCGGCTAAATAAGCTCAATCAATAAACAGCCTATGCTAATTACACATCATATACGTATACAATACAGAGAGAAAACATAAACTAAATTCATTTAACATATTCCAACTGGTAGCACAAAGATTCGCCCCAGCTGAAGTTACATACATACAATAGTAAAAACATATATATATATATATATATATATATATATATAAAATATTTAATTCAATTTAATAACAATACAGTATATATTACAAGATAAATATATGAAAAAATACGTAAATATATATATATATATAAAATACATATACATGAAAAATAAAGAAATACATAAAAAAGCATTTAAATGATGCTATATTAAAATATACATATATTTATAATGAGTAAGGCACATATCATTTTAGAATCTATGGCTAACACTCAAAAATAAGGAGATGAATATTGAAGGGAAAAGAAGAAACGAGAAAGAAGAACAATATTGTATAATACAACATATAATCACACGTCAATGTCAGAGATATAGCAGCAAACAGTTTATAGCCACTGATATATAAATGTACAAATCACTACAGGATGAAATAAAGTGGAAATACAAATCCTTACAGTTAAATAACATATAACAGAACAAGGGAAGAGTACACTGCTCTGCACAGACTTAATGTCAAGGCACCCGCACTAAAGGCACCGTGAAGGGGCAAAAACCCAACAACAACACGGAGCCAGTGCAAGCACCCTACACACGGAGCCATTCAGTGCAAAAACGGTACAATGTCCACCCCCTCGTTCAGACCCATCGGAGACATGGTATTGAGGGTATAAATCCAAAATGTCTCCCTCTTACTCAGTTTAGTTAAAATGTCACCCCCTTTCATCGAGGGTAATATGGGGTTATCAGGGGTAAATGAGGATCTGAATGGTGAAAAATATATATATGCCGTAAGTGAAATGATTTAACATCTATACATATGAATGTTTATAAGTACTTACGGCATATATATATATTTTTCACCATTCAGATCCTCATTTACCCCTGATGAAGTCCTAAGGGACGAAACGCGTAGGGTTTCGTATTCTAAGAAGTTTGCATGTCTTGAAGTTGGATCTTTTTTGGCATTCACTTGAACAAAACTATATCTGAATCTGTAATCTACATCGAATTCTGTACAAACTTATTTTTTATTGAAAATTTTTTTTTTCCCATTGTAAAGAAAACCAGAATAAATATATATTTTATGCACCAATGTATGATTATTAAGGTACAAAAGTGGTGAACAGAGCGCACATCTATCTCTTCTTCCTTCTATCTTTCCCACCTGGTACCTATATTAACAGCTAGGTACGATAGAAGTGCAGCTCACAAACCGGCGCGGAAAAAGGATCACAACCCCCCCCCCCCCCCCACTTCTGAAATCTACTTGCTGTTAAAGTGGTCCTTATCTGCAGCCAGAATGCCATTTTAGGACAGATCTAAAAGATCAGCTAAAGCAAAAAATATTTTTGCGGAGGAGGAACACGTGATTGAAATGGATGGAGGTGACTATTATAGTTATTTAAATTCAGCGGAAAAACTGACTATGAGAGAACTTAAAAATTGGTACGATATCATCACACTAGAAAAATATTTGGAGGTGGGTCGTATCCCGAGGGTATTAAGAATTAACAAAACACCTACAATGGGTGGTAACAATGAAGCTTTCATAACCAATTGGAACAGCATTTTAGATGAGTGTTCGGCCAAATTAATTACATTGATCATAAATGAAAGAAAGAATGAGATCACCAAAATTGAAGAGGAACTCATCAAAATTGTCAAACATATAGAGAAATTCCAAAATAGTGAGGAATTTAAACGGGATGTGGCAAATCTACAACGTAAACTGGAAGATGAAGAAAATGAGATTATACATAGAAAACAGAAAAAATATATCCAAGACAAAAATGATTATGCAAATGGAAAAATACGGAACTGGAGCAACTTTGAGAGACGGACAGAATATAACAATACCCAATATAGACCAGAGAGAAAAGACCGCTATGATGGACCGAGACGATATAATCGACAATGGAATGAGGGCCATAGTAGATGGCAACAACCGGTTTATAGAAATGATAATCAAGGATATTCTACACACCGTAGAAACGCAAGAGAGAGATCAGGACCCCGAAACTTTCGAGATCATTAAGGTCCCAGAATCCGAAGGGACTACTCAGGCCCAAGAAAACAACCCCAACATTGGGAGAGAAATGGATCAGATCACAACTACACGAGATGTTTTATATCACCTTCACCTAACCAATACCATACAAAACATTTTTTAGATGGGAGAGGATCTCACAATCAACCTATCCTACAAAGGGAAGAGGATTTATTCGAACAGATAGATTCTCCCCAAGGAATAAAGAGAATATTCAATGGAGAAGACGTGGCTCCAGAGGGGGGAGAAAGAAGCCCCAACAAAAAAAGAAAAGCAACATTCAGCCAAATACCACAGAAACAGGGGTTGTTGACCTCTCTGAAAGGCAACTACCTCAAACACAGATCTCAATTTTAAGTAAAGGCTTGAAATTCGCTCCCGACTCCCATGCTAATAAATTCGACCTTTATATTGATTTAAATAAATTCACTAGAAATCTGACCTTACAGAGGCACTTCCTTCAGAACCCCATCCCTGGATCAATGGAAAACACAAGAATTCCACCTCGAGTAGCCCCACCGTCAAAATTTTACCCAGTGGAGTCAAGGGGAAGCTACATCGATATATTCTATGACTCCGTCTGTGAAGATTTCAGAAAAATGAAAATAATCAATAATAAGTATAACAACAATTTAAGCGTCAAAGAAAAACAAGCTATAAAAACCATCAAAAAAGACAAAGAGCTTATAGTAAAAGGAGCTGATAAAGGAGGAGCCGTGGTTTTACAAACTAAAGAAGCCTATCTAAAGGAAGCAGCAAACATACTCAATGACCCTGATACATACATTAAGTTCCAAGAAGATCCTACTACTAAATACCACGAAGAACTTAATGTAATCCTCACGGAAGCTGTAAAAAATAATTTAATCTCTAAAATTGAATTTGACTATCTGTATGTAAAATTTCCTCTAATGCCAATATTTTATCATATACCTAAAATCCATAAAAACAAACAATCACCTCCTGGAAGGCCGATTGTAGCAGGCATACAATCCTTGAGTGCAAATCTATCACACTTAATAGATCTCCTGTTACAACCTTATGTAATCTTAAACAAGTCACATCTTAGGGATTCTACCAGTGTGTTACAAAAACTTGAGAAAATGATCTGGCAAGAAGACTTTTTCTGGATAACTGTAGACGTACAGGCCCTTTATTCCTCCATCCCCCATCAGAAGAGAATGCAGGCTGTTAACAGGCTGTTGACCCTCAAATGTCAGAACAAGAACGGAATTTCATCATTACGTGCATCAGATACATCCTTACGCACAATTGTTTTGAATTCAATGGAGATTTTTATCTTCAAAAAAACGGAACCGCGATGGGGACTAAATTTGCTCCATCGTATGCGAACCTGCTGATGGGAGTCTGGGAAGACACCTACATTTATGGCTCCAAATTTAAACAACACGTTAATTTTTTCCAACGCTATATAGAGGATTTAATCTTTATTTGGCACGGAGATCTATCAAGTATCACTGAATTCCAAGAATACCTTCAGAATAATGATTTCAACTTAAAATTTACTACTAAGGTTGACAAAATGGAGATTGACTTCCTAGACTTATCACTAAAGGGAACATCTGGAGAATTCATCAGTACAAAGACCTACTTCAAGGAAGTGGATGCCAACAGCTTCATACCTTCTAATAGTTGTCATCACCCCAGATGAATTAATGGAGTACCATATGCCCAATTTGTCCGACTGAGAAGAAACTGTTCCGACCTGGAAGTATACTGGCTACAATCAAAGATCTTGGCGAATAGATTTACAGAACGTGGCTACGACCCTGAAAAAGTTAAAGATGCTAGGATAAAAGCAGCACACCTGGACAGAAAGGAGAACAAACAACAGATTCGTCCATTTATAACGCAATTCAACAAAGAGAATCATCTTATTAAAAAAATCATGGACAAGCATTGGAGCATCTTATTAAAAGATCCCATCTTAGGACCTACACTACCTCCACAACCGAATATCGTCCATCGACGAGCACCTAATCTGAAGAGCATAGTGGCACCTAGTCAATTGCGGTCCGACAATCCCGAACCAAAGAAACATTTCCTAAACAACACTATGAAATGCAGCCCGTGCACTAAATGCATCTGTTGCAAATTTATTGAGAAACAAACATTCAGCTAGAAAACTACGGAGAATAAAACATATTCCCTCAATCATCCGTGCACATGTAATTCAAAATTCATCATATACAGAATAACCTGTGGATGCGGCATGTATTACATAGGTAAAACGAAACAAATGCTCAAGTTGAGAATCCAGGAGCACTTAAGAAATATTAAAAACAAACTGAGGTCACATAATTTACCCCGACATTATCTGGAAAAGCATAATGCTACACCAGATATTAAGAATTTTGCGTTCACGGCCCTGGAACATGTTCCGCCAAACCCAAGAGGAGGGAATAGGGAACTCCAGTTATCCAAACGTGAGACCTTTTGGATATATACAATGCATTCATTATCACCGAAAAGGACTCAACGAAAATATAGATATAGTCTCTTTTCTGTAACTGGCTAACTGGCTCTTTTGCATAATTTCTCCCTCATCTGGATTTAGGATAATGTTCTTGTTCCATCCTTTCCTATATTCTCTTAACACTCTAGAGATGAGAAAGATATATGCTAAAGGCCTAGGACTTATCATCATCAGGGCTGCCAAGAGAAATCCTGGGCCCCGGTACATCAACTTTCCAGGGCCCCCATGGGAGGTGTGTAGGGTTACCACCTTTTTGTTGAGAGATTCCCGGACAGTGGCCCGCCCCTTGACACACCCCCAGCCTCACCCCTTGATCCACCCCAGCCCCGCCCCTTGACCTGCCTTATCATGTTTTTTAACCTTTCCTTTCATTATATTATTGATTTTGCACACCGTAATGCCCCTTACATGTTATACCACACACCGTGATGCCCATTACACGTTAAGCCACACCACAATGCCCATTACACATGCCAGGACTCGACAATAAAAAAAAAAATCTAGGAGCCAAGATGAAAGTGTAATGCTAGACAAATTAAAACGAGGGAAAGTGCGCACCAAAGGCGCACCAAATATTTCCACTGTAATGCCTATTATGTCACAAACCCATTGCATATTATACCCCATGCAATAATGCCAATTACACATTATGTCACACACCGTAATGCCCATTACACATGCCACACACCATAATACCTATTATATATTACATCACATTCCGTAATGCCCATTACACATTGTGCACACACACACACACACACACTGTGATGCCCATTACACTTTACATCACACACACCGTGATGCCCATTACATGTTATGTCACACACCGTGTTGCCCATTACACGTTAGGCCACACACCGTGATGCCCATTACATGTTACATCACACACCATGATGCCCATCACAAGTTACATCACACACTGTGATGCCCACTAAACTTTACGTCACACACTGTGATGCCCATTACATGTTACGTCACACACTGTGATGCCCATTACACGTTACGTCACACACTGTTAAGCTCATTACACTTTACGCCACACACCTGATGCCCATTATTCGTTACGTCAGCGAAGGCAGCACACGGTCAGGAATAAAGATGAACGAGCAGGTAACTTCAAGCAACGTTCACCTTGAAGTTACCTCCTCGTTCATCTTTATTCCTGACCATGTGCTGCCTTCGCTGCTTTGCCAGCGTGACGACTCTCTATTTGCCCGTGACAAGGCTATTGGTATGCACCGGGACGTTTGTATCTCCAGTGGATGTGCTTGGCCGTAGGACATTGTATATATTTATATATATATATATATATATATATATATATATATATATATATATATATATATATATATATATATATATATATATAGTGGAGTCACTCACTGGTTCCAAAGGACTGGCGTCTGTGAATTTACATTGACAACCATTTCTACATATACATATATGTAATATATATATATATATATATATATATATATATATATATATATATATATATAGTATATAGGGAGAAAAATTAACTAATAAGCCAGGCAGGGCAGAAAAAAAAATGAACTTACAGTACAGGGCAGAGTCAGACAGATTCAGGAGCTCCTGTGGTTTCAGCCTCCCGACTGCACTGACTGTCCCCATCCACACTTTCCCCTCACGGCATGCTGTGCAAGGCAGGCAAGCTGCTGCAGTCTGTAGACACACAGACTCGCGAGATAATGAAAGCATCATCTCGCGAGATTGTCTCTACAGATGCTCCGCAGCGGTGGACGCCGGCCTCTACCGCTGACACTGTGTGCAAACAGCAGTCAGTGTCACAGTGAGTGAGAGACGAGTGACACAGGCTGCCGCTCCTGACCCGCTCTCCCCGGCGCCCGGCAAGCTGCCACCCAACAACCCACCCCCCCCCCCCCCCCCCTCGGCGATGGCACCCGTGTTCCCGCAACACCGCTGCCTTTAAAAGATTTTTTTTTTTAAAGGAATGTGTCATTGTGTCCCCGGGCCCCCCTGACAGGCCCGGGCCCAGGTAAAATGTACCCGCCCCCCCTGCCTCTCGGCGGCCCTGATCATCATTGTGAAAATTGAAATATGTATGTAAAATATGGGGCCTTATTCTGGTCTGTGCGTACTTTCCCGAACTCTTTCGGATGGCGTTTTTTTAGCCGTCTGCGCATGCGTGGGAAACGCTATGCGCATGTGCCACGCAAGGTCTCTGTACTTGTTCTCACCAATACCGTACAGAAATGTGCACCGCATTCACTCGTAAAATATTGGCGTATTATGGGCGTCATTCGGAAGTACACAGGGGCGTAGATATCTCCTATATATTTGGCTACATCTGTCACTCAAAGTGGGTGTCTGTGTCTATAACGCTCTGTTCCTGGACTTTCCTCTTAATGTGTGATTGCCTTCATCTGTGCTGAACACCTTTCTGAGAAATTAACCTGTTTAAAACAGGTGATGGCAATCATACATTAAGGGGAAGTCTAGAAACAGAGCATTGTGTCCCTCCTGGAGAGGGTCATGTTGGGAGGTATGTGACAGAGAACCAGCCCAGTGAGCCCACAGACAGTGCCAGACACCCACTGCCTTCCCATGTTGCCCAGCACTGCTACTCCACAGCCACCAGGTGAGCGCCCCCCTCCCGCGATTTGCGGCAAAACCTCCCCCCCGCGCGCCCCCCCCCCCCCTCCCGCGATTCACGGCAAAAACACCCGCTCCCCCGCGACCCCCCCTACCGCGATTCGCAGCAAAAACACCCCCCGCGACCCCCCCTCCCGCGATTCGCTGCAAAAAGACCCCCCCCCACGACCCCTCCCGCAATTCGGGGCTGCGACCCCCCTCCCGCGATTCGCGGAACCCCCCCCCCCCCCCCCGCAATTCGCAGCAGCCCCAGGATTAAATGGCACATGCAAAACACTGACATGGCTATGGTCGACAATGAAAAAGGTTGACATGAGTTTTTGAAGATTTATTTTAAATTTTTTTAATTTTTTCATATTCTTTGTCATGTGTCGACATGGACACCAATGAAGTGGCACACTTATGTCAACATTTACATGTGTTAACCTTTCTGTGTTGATTTTTTCTTGTGGCGATTCGCGTCACACCCCCCCGCAACCCCCCCTCCCGCGATTCGCGGCAACCCCCGTGACCCCACACCTCCCGCAATTTGCGGCAACCCCCCACCGGAACCCCTGTTAACCCCGCCCTCCCGCGATTCGCGGCACCCACCCCCGCGAACCCCCCTCCCGCAATTCGCGGCACCCCCCCCGTGATTCGCGGCAGCTCCAGAATTAAATTGCACATGGAAAACACTGACATGGCTATGGTCGACAATGAAAAAGGTTGACATGAGTTTTTGAAGTTTTTTTTTTCATTTTTTGAATATTTTCATATTCATTCTCATGTGTCGACATGGATACCAATGAAGTGCCACACTTATGTCAACATTTACATGTGTTGACCTTTCTGTGTTGATTTTTTCTTGTGGCGATTTGCGTCACACCCCCCCACCCCGCACCCCCCCCCCCACAACCCCCACTCCCGCGATTCACGGCACACACACACACACCTCCCCCGCGATTCTCGGCACCCCACCCCGTGACCCCCCTTCCCGTGATTCACGGCACACCCCCGCGACCCCCCCTCCCATGATTCGCCACAACCCCCGCCCCGTAACCCCCCCTCCCGCGATTCGCGGCACCCACCCCCGCGACCCAGCCTCCCGCAATTCGCGGCACCCCCCCCCCCCCCCGCGATTCGCAGCAGCTCCAGAATTAAATTGCACATGGAAAACACTGACATGGCTATGGTCGACAATGAAAAAGGTTGACATGAGTTTTTGAAGTTTTTTTTCATTTTTTGAATGTTTTCACATTCATTCTCATGTGTCGACATGGACACCAATGAAGTGCCACACTTTGTCAACATTTACATGTGTTGACCTTTCTGTGTTGATTTTTTCTTGTGGCGATTCGCGCCACACCCCCCCGGAACCCCCACTCCCGCGATTCTCGGCACCCCACCCGTGACCCCCCCTCCCGTGATTCACGGCACACCCCCCGCGACCCCCCCTACCATGATTCGCCGCAACCCCCGCCCCCGTAACCCCCCTCCCGCGATTCGCAGCATCCACCCCCCACAACCCCCCCTCCTGCAATTCGCGGCACCCCCCGCGACCCCCACTCCTGCAATTCGCGGCACCCTCCGCGACCCCCCCTCCCGCGATTCGCGGACACCTAAGTTGCAATACAGGGCATCTTTCATACAATTCTAACCATATTTCTCATATACAAACGTTCACAAATTAAGGGGGCGCAGCCCCTTACGACGGTGTGAAGAGCGCCCGTAGGGCGCGATGAATCACCTAGTACACAAATATATGCTCAAAGCACGGCTGCATTTGTTACACACATTTACACTGCAAGCAATGGACAGAACTTGCTATCACTAATATAAATATACATGTCACTTTTACATTCACCAATAACATTGGTGCGTACGGGCAGGTTCCCGTCCGTTCTGACGCGGTAAGACCGTGCATACGCTGTAAGACCGTGCAGAATATGTGTGTGTCCACCGCACACGCAAAGGTTTGGATGTCGTCCGTAAACACACCCTCTTCTTAAAGAGTGAGTCCGTCCGAATGCGGAGGACTGGTGGGCGGTTCTTCGTACAATGTCCGCACAGCGTGGCGTGCGGACCGCTCCAAAATAATTCGGAAATATACGCACCAACCAGAATAACCTCCATTGTTATTGTACATATGGGACCAATTTAGCTATAAACCTAAAACACTATACATCAGTGGTGGCCAACCCGTAGCTCTTGAGCCTCATGCGGCTCGCCCCCTTGTAAAGTGTGGCTCCTGCTCCCACTGCTGCCCGCCGCCCACCGTCCGTCCCAGTCCCCCCTGCTGCCGCTTCCTTGAATCCCTTCTCCTTCTGAGGGGAGGAGAGCGCGTATCGCGCATCTCTCCTACCCCTTACTGTGCATCCTTGTGACTGGGCCGTCCGCCAATTAGAGCTCGCGGGCCAGCAGCCAGTCAGGAGCCGGCCAGTGAGCTTTGATTGGTGGCCGTCCAGTCACAGGGAAGTGAGGGGGAAGGAGACGCGCGGTGTGCTGTGCTCTCCTCCCATCGGTGACATGACAGGAGGACTGCAGGGGGACACCAGACTGTCCTCTTCCCGCCTGGCAGCAGCCGCAACAATGGTGAGTGCTGCTGCTGCTGGGAAATTTGCACTGTGGGGGCATAGCAGTTTGTGGCACTGTGGGGGCATAGCAGTTTGTGGCACTGTGGGGGCATAGCAGTTTGTGGCACTGTGGGGGCATAGCAGTTTGTGGCACTGTGGGGGCATAGCAATTTGTGGCACTGTGGGGGCATATCAGCTTTTTGGCACTGTGGGGGCATACCAGCTTTCTGGCACCATAGGGGCATACCTGGCACCGTGTGGGGGGCATATGTGTATCTGGCACTATTGGGGGCATATGTATATATGGCACTGCACTATTGGAGGCATATTTGTATTACACCCACCCAAGGGGTCAAAATAGACTACGCCCCTTTTTTTGGCGCATGCGCCTTCGGCGCACGCATGATGTCTGCTCTTTAGCTTGACTACCAATATTTTTCGGCTCTTTACCTCTGACCGGTTGGCCACCCCTGCTATACATCAAGAGTACCACTACTCTTGATGTTATCACGATAATCTTCAACACCACCCATGCGCTGATGGGATTCACAGTTAGCATATGGGCTAATAAATAGCAGAACCATTATCACCATTAGCAGCATTCACATCACTCTTAAGGTAGTTTAGCACCTTCACTTAGCACCTTCACATAAGCTATTGAGCCCCTTAAATCTATAGGGCCCCCTAAGCACATAATAGCACCCCCATCCCAGGAGATTATCTAGAGATTGGGGATCATATCAGACCCCATGTATTGTAACACATCCACACAGCCCATTTTAGATTAAATAATAAACACAATATTAATTAATATATATCCTCATTCCCTAGCTAATTAAGTCCACATGTAATAACATGGTTCTAATACATTTAAAAAATAACCCAGTCACTACCATGTAATTATTCTAGCTATTACACCCTATTATTTAGCAATATAGCAATAAATATTTATATACACTATTGAGAATTAGCCTAGCAATTACACCCCATTATATATTCACATAGTAAATAAACGTATATATGACTCTTGCCCAGTTAAGTAGCCAGCTAGTCCTAAGTCTTTATTATTCATAAGAGCCCAAGTACCACTATATTTCTATTACTAGGTGATTCATCGCACCCTACGGGCGCTCTTCACACCGTCGTAAGGGGCTGCGCCCCCTTAATTTGTGAACATTTGTATATGAGAAAGATGGTTAGAATTGTATGAAAGATGCCTGTATTGCAACTTCAGTTATAGGTGAAATGTGTTAAATAGAGAGCATATGATGTGGAAGGGGGTGTGTATTGTTTTGTTTAATTAAAAAGCGGTTACAGAGTAAGATGTACATTGATAGTGTGGCTGGTACAGTGACATTTGTGGGTGTGGGGGGGGGGGGCTGTGTGTGCATGTTGTTTAGTTGTGTGTGTGTGTGTGCAATAGTATAGTAGGGTGTTTCTGAGTCAGCGGCTCCCCACTGGCGGAGGTCACCACACAGGAAAACAGGAGGCTGGGTAGTGATAGGGGTGTGTGGGAATAAGGGGGACTAAAGAGGAGGGTAGGAGATACTGTGCTGCTTCTGCCAGTGGGTGAGGGTCCAGCGTGGCAGCACAGGAGTACAGGATGGTGGCCCTTAGTCAGTGTCTCCTCCTACTGGGTGGGAGTTTGGGTGCATGAGAGCAGGAGGCTGGGCTATGAGGCATGATAGGGGCATGTGGGCAAAACAGCGTCAGCGACTCCCCAGTGGTGGAAGTTACGGTTCAGGAGAGCAGGAAGCTGGGTAGTTATAGGGGTGTGTGAGTATACGGGGAATAAAGAGGGGCTTAGGGGTGCCGTGAATTGCGGGAAGGGCGCGGGGGTGCCGTGAATCAAGGGAGGGAGGGGGCACAGGTGTCGGCGAATCGCGGGAGAGGGCGGGGGTCCGCAAAGCGTGGGAGGGGTGTGAATTGCACGAGGGGGGGTGCGCGGGGGGTCCGTGAATTGCGGGAGGGGGGGGCACGGGGCGCGATGAGTCACCTAGTTGGTTATATATTCTTGTAGAAGGATGGTAGGATGTTGCTGTCATTCAGAATGCATTTACATAAACAGTAATAGTAGCAGTAAAAGGTCTGACTTAAAAGACCTACAGTAAAACAGAACAGGTGTTATATATTATACAAAGAATTGGTTGATGATGTGTAGGTTGACGTGCACATAGTTCATAGTTGTCACTGGAAAAAAATTGCTACAAGAAAAAATCAACACAGAAAGTTCAACACATGTAAATGTTGACATAAGTGTGGCACTTCATCGGTGTCCATGTCGACACATGAGAATGAATATGAAAACATTCAAAAAAAGAAAAATAAATTTTCAAAAACTCATGTCAACCTTTTTCATTGTCGACCATAGCCGTGCCAGTGTTTTGCATGTGCCATTTAATCCTGGGGTTGCCGTGAATCACGCGCGGGGGAGGAGGTGAGGGGTGTCCGCGAATCACGGGAGGAGGGGTCGTGGGTGGTCTATGGCTAACACTCAAAAATAAGGAGATGAATATTGAAGGGAAAAGAAGAAACGAGAAAGAAGAACAATATTGTATAATACAACATATAATCACACGTCAATGTCAGAGATATAACAGCAAACAGTTTATAGCCACTGATATATAAATGTACAAATCACTACAGGATGAAATAAAGTGGAAATATAAATCCTTACAGTTAAATAACATATAACAGAACAAGGGAAGAGTACACTGCTCTGCACAGACTTAATGTCAAGGCACCCGCACTAAAGGCACCGTGAAGGGGCAAAAACCCAACAACAACACGGAGCCAGTGCAAGCGCCCTACACACAGAGCCATTCAGTGCAAAAACGGTACAATGTCCACCCCCTCGTTCAGACCCATCGGAGACATGGTATTGAGGGTATAAATCCAAAATGTCTCCCTCTTACTCAGTTTAGTTAAAATGTCACCCCCCCTTTCATCGAGGGTAATATGGGGTAATCAGGGGTAAATGAGGATCTGAATGGTGAAAAATATATATATGCCGTAAGTGATATGATTTAACATCTATACATATGTATGTTTATAAGTACTTACGGCATATATATATTTTTCACCATTAAGATCCTCATTTACCCCTGATGAAGTCCTAAGGGACGAAACGCGTAGGGGTTCGTATTCTAAGAAGTTTGCATGTCTTCAAGTTGGATCTTTTTTGTCATTCACTTGAACAAAACTATATCTGAATCTGTAATCTACATTGAATTCTGTACAAACATATTTTTTATTGAAAAAAAAAAAATTCCCATTGTAAAGAAAACCAGAATAAATATATATTTTATGCACCAATGTATGATTATTAAGGTACAAAAGTGGTGAACAGAGCGCACATCTATCTCTTCTTCCTTCTATCTTTCCCACCTGGTACCTATATTAACAGCTAGGTACGATAGAAGTGCAGCTCACATGTTGCTGTCTCTTTAAGAGATGGCATATTTCACACTACTTTATTCCAGAAAAGCACTGACCGCAACACTATCTTGCATTCATCCAGCTTTCATCCCAGGCCATGATCACCTGTCCATGTGGTCTTAGCTATATCGGTAAAACCGATTGTACCCTGCGGGTACGAATGGCAGCCCATCGCCATGCGATACGGAATGCTATCGCCACTGGACAGAGTGATCAGCCGGTCGCCCGGCATTTTATGTCTGCTGGGCATAGTCTTGCCACATTACGGTACATGATCATCGATCATGTGCCGTTTAATATCAGGGGTGGCAATCGCTCATTGAAATTACTGCAAACTGAATACAGATGGATATTCCGTCTGGATACATTAGCACCACGAGGGCTCAATGAATATTTGGGTTTACACTCATTTCTATAGGGTGTCAGCCCCATATGCTGAGCCTGCCATGAATGTATAGATATGTGCATTCTGATGCTTTTCTGTAGATGGTTTGTATCATGTACTTGTATTTTTCTTTATATTATGCTTTCTGTCAGTTGCCCGTGTATCAGTAACTATTTTCTATCTATTGTCTATTTACACCCTTATGTATTATTGTTTAACTGTATTGTTTAACTGTATTGTATGACATTGACTGTATGCATGTATACATAGATGGTTATCTTGTATCTGCCTTAGGTGTATTGTTTTTAAACAGGTGTTAGCGACCTGGTTTCCAGGACAATGTGTGGTTGAGGCGGATGACGTCACCAGGTGTGCGCCTGCCTCCCGCCGCTGATCCAGGACGCCGGACGCACGTGCTTTTACAGTATGTGGGGATATAAGGTGAGCTTTTTGTAATGTAACATTTGCCTGAAGATGATGTATCATTAAACATCGAAACGTTGCAGCTCTTGGTTCTGTTTCCTATTATTTGATGAGTGCCGCCGCTACGTTTGCTATATATATATTTTATAAGCCGGCTAAATAAGCTCAATCAATAAACAGCCTATGCTAATTACACATCATATACGTATACAATACAGAGAGAAAACATAAACTAAATTCATTTAACATATTCCAACTGGCAGCACAAAGATTCGCCCCAGCTGAAGTTACATGCATAAAATAGTAAAAACATATATATATATATATATATAAAAAATATTTCATTCAATTTAATAACAATATATATTACAAGATAAATATATGAAAAAATACGTAAATATATATAAATATATATATATATATATATATATATATATATAAAATACATATACATGAAAAATAAAGAAATACATAAAAAAGCATTTAAATGATGCTATATTAAAATATACATATATTTATAATGAGTAAGGCACATATCATTTTAGAATCTATGGCTAACACTCAAAAATAAGGAGATGAATATTGAAGGGAAAAGAAGAAACGAGAAAGAAGAACAATATTGTATAATACAACATATAATCACACGTCAATGTCAGAGATATAGCAGCAAACAGTTTATAGCCACTGATATATAAATGTACAAATCACTACAGGATGAAATAAAGTGGAAATACAAATCCTTACAGTTAAATAACATATAACAGAACAAGGGAAGAGTACACTGCTCTGCACAGACTTAATGTCAAGGCACCCGCACTAAAGGCACCGTGAAGGGGCAAAAACCCAACAACAACACGGAGCCAGTGCAAGCACCCTACACACGGAGCCATTCAGTGCAAAAACGGTACAATGTCCACCCCCTCGTTCAGACCCATCGGAGACATGGTATTGAGGGTATAAATCCAAAATGTCTCCCTCTTACTCAGTTTAGTTAAAATGTCACCCCCTTTCATCGAGGGTAATATGGGGTTATCAGGGGTAAATGAGGATCTGAATGGTGAAAAATATATATATGCCGTAAGTGAAATGATTTAACATCTATACATATGAATGTTTATAAGTACTTACGGCATATATATATATTTTTCACCATTCAGATCCTCATTTACCCCTGATGAAGTCCTAAATGACGAAACGCGTAGGGTTTTGTATTCTAAGAAGTTTGCATGTCTTGAAGTTGGATCTTTTTTGGCATTCACTTGAACAAAACTATATCTGAATCTGTAATCTACATCGAATTCTGTACAAACTTATTTTTTATTGAACATTTTTTTTTCCCATTGTAAAGAAAACCAGAATAAATATATATTTTATGCACCAATGTATGATTATTAAGGTACAAAAGTGGTGAACAGAGCGCACATCTATCTCTTCTTCCTTCTATCTTTCCCACCTGGTACCTATATTAACAGCTAGGTACGATAGAAGTGCAGCTCACAAACCGGCGCGGAAAAAGGATCACAAACCCCCCCCCACTTCTGAAATCTACTTGCTGTTAAAGTGGTCCTTATCTGCAGCCAGAATGCCGTTTTAGGACAGATCTAAAAGATCAGCTAAAGCAAAAAATATTTTTGCGGAGGAGGAACACGTGATTGAAATGGATGGAGGTGACTATTATAGTTATTTAAATTCAGCGGAAAAACTGACTATGAGAGAACTTAAAAATTGGTACGATATCATCACACTAGAAAAATATTTGGAGGTGGGTCGTATCCCGAGGGTATTAAGAATTAACAAAACACCTACAATGGGTGGTAACAATGAAGCTTTCATAACCAATTGGAACAGCATTTTAGATGAGTGTTCGGCCAAATTAATTACATTGATCATAAATGAAAGAAAGAATGAGATCACCAAAATTGAAGAGGAACTCATCAAAATTGTCAGAAATTCCAAAATAGTGAGGAATTTAAACGGGATGTGGCAGATCTACATAGATTATACATAGAAAACAGAAAAATTTTATCCAAGACAAAAATGATTATGCAAATGGAAAAATACGTAACTGGAGCAACTTTGAGAGACGGACAGAATATAACAATACCCAATATAGACCAGAGAGAAAAGACCGCTATGATGGACCGAGACGATATAATCGACAATGGAATGAGGGCCATAGTAGATGGCAACAACCGGTTTATAGAAATGATAATCAAGGATATTCTACACACCGTAGAAACGCAAGAGAGAGATCAGGACCCCGAAACTTTCGAGATCATTCAGGTCCCAGAATCCGAAGGGACTACTCAGGCCCAAGAAAACAACCCCAACATTGGGAGAGAAATGGATCAGATCACAACTACACGAGAGGTTTTAGATCACCTTAACCTAACCAATACCATACAAAACATTTTTTAGATGGGAGAGGATCTCACAATCGACCTATCCTACAAAGGGAAGAGGATTTATTCGAACAGATAGATTCTCCCCAAGGAATAAAGAGAATATTCAATGGAGAAGACGTGGCTCCAGAGGGGGGAGAAAGAAGCCCCAACAAAAAAAGAAAAGCAACATTCAGCCAAATACCACAGAAACAGGGGTTGTTGACCTCTCTGAAAGGCAACTACCTCAAACACAGATCTCAATTTTAAGTAAAGGCTTGAAATTCGCTCCCGACTCCCATGCTAATAAATTCGACCTTTATATTGATTTAAATAAATTCACTAGAAATCTGACCTTACAGAGGCACTTCCTTCAGAACCCCATCCCTGGATCAATGGAAAACACAAGAATTCCACCTCGAGTAGCCCCACCGTCAAAATTTTACCCAGTGGAGTCAAGGGGAAGCTACATCGATATATTCTATGACTCCGTCTGTGAAGATTTCAGAAAAATGAAAATAATCAATAATAAGTATAACAACAATTTAAGCGTCAAAGAAAAACAAGCTATAAAAACCATCAAAAAAGACAAAGAGCTTATAGTAAAAGGAGCCGATAAAGGAGGAGCCGTGGTTTTACAAACTAAAGAAGCCTATCTAAAGGAAGCAGCAAACATACTCAATGACCCTGATACATACATTAAGTTCCAAGAAGATCCTACTACTAAATACCACGAAGAACTTAATGTAATCCTCACGGAAGCTGTAAAAAATAATTTAATCTCTAAAATTGAATTCGACTATCTGTATGTAAAATTTCCTCTAATGCCAATATTTTATCATATACCTAAAATCCATAAAAACAAACAATCACCTCCTGGAAGGCCGATTGTAGCAGGCATACAATCCTTGAGTGCAAATCTATCACACTTCATAGATCTCCTGTTACAACCTTATGTAATCTTAAACAAGTCACATCTTAGGGATTCTACCAGTGTGTTACAAAAACTTGAGAAAATGATCTGGCAAGAAGACTTTTTCTGGATAACTGTAGACGTACAGGCCCTTTATTCCTCCATCCCCCATCAGAAGGGAATGCAGGCTGTTAACAGGCTGTTGACCCTCAAATGTCAGAACAAGAACGGAATTTCATCATTACGTGCATCAGATACATCCTTACGCACAATTGTTTTGAATTCAATGGAGATTTTTATCTTCAAAAAAACGGAACCGCGATGGGGACTAAATTTGCTCCATCGTATGCGAACCTGCTGATGGGAGTCTGGGAAGACACCTACATTTATGGCTCCAAATTTAAACAACACGTTAATTTTTTCCAACGCTATATAGAGGATTTAATCTTTATTTGGCACGGAGATCTATCAAGTATCACTGAATTCCAAGAATACCTTCAGAATAATGATTTCAACTTAAAATTTACTACTAAGGTTGACAAAATGGAGATTGACTTCCTAGACTTATCACTAAAGGGAACATCTGGAGAATTCATCAGTACAAAGACCTACTTCAAGGAAGTGGATGCCAACAGCTTCATACCTTCTAATAGTTGTCATCACCCCAGATGAATTAATGGAGTACCATATGCCCAATTTGTCCGACTGAGAAGAAACTGTTCCGACCTGGAAGTATACTGGCTACAATCAAAGATCTTGGCGAATAGATTTACAGAACGTGGCTACGACCCTGAAAAAGTTAAAGATGCTAGGATAAAAGCAGCACACCTGGACAGAAAAGAGATCTTACGTAACAAAGAACACAAGGAGAACAAACAACAGATTCGTCCATTTATAACGCAATTCAACAAAGAGAATCATCTTATTAAAAAAATCTTGGACAAGCATTGGAGCATCTTAATAAAAGATCCCATCTTAGGACCTACACTACCTCCACAACCGAATATCGTCCATCGACGAGCACCTAATCTGAAGAGCATAGTGGCACCTAGTCAATTGCGGTCCGACAATCCCGAACCAAAGAAACATTTCCTAAACAACACTATGAAATGCAGCCCGTGCACTAAATGCATCTGTTGCAAATTTATTGAGAAACAAACATTCAGCTGGAAAACTACGGAGAATAAAACATATTCCCTCAATCATCCGTGCACATGTAATTCAAAATTCATCATATACAGAATAACCTGTGGATGCGGCATGTATTACATAGGTAAAACCAAACAAATGCTCAAGTTGAGAATCCAGGAGCACTTAAGAAATATTAAAAACAAACTGAGGTCACATAATTTACCCCGACATTATCTGGAAAAGCATAATGCTACACCAGATATTAAGAATTTTGCGTTCACGGCCCTGGAACATGTTCCGCCAAACCCAAGAGGAGGGAATAGGGAACTCCAGTTATCCAAACGTGAGACCTTTTGGATATATACAATGCATTCATTATCACCGAAAAGGACTCAACGAAAATATAGATATAGTCTCTTTTCTGTAACTGGCTAACTGGCTCTTTTGCATAATTTCTCCCTCATCTGGATTTAGGATAATGTTCTTGTTCCATCCTTTCCTATATTCTCTTAACACTCTAGAGATGAGAAAGATATATGCTAAAGGCCTAGGACTTATCATCATTGTGAAAATTGAAATATGTATGTAAAATATGGGGCCTTATTCTGGTCTGTGCGTACTTTCCCGAACTCTTTCGGATGGCGTTTTTTTAGCCGTCTGCGCATGCGTGGGAAACGCTATGCGCATGTGCCACGCAAGGTCTCCGTACTTGTTCTCACCAATACCGTACAGAAATGTGCACCGCATTCACTCGTGAAATATTGGCGTATTATGGGCGTCATTCGGAAGTACACAGGGGCGTAGATATACACAAATATATGCTCAAAGCACGGCTGCATTTGTTACACACATTTACACTGCAAGCAATGGACAGAACTTGCTATCACTAATATAAATATACATGTCACTTTTACATTCACCAATAACATTGGTGCGTACGGGCAGGTTCCCGTCCGTTCTGACGCGGTAAGACCGTGCATACGCTGTAAGACCGTGCAGAATATGTGTGTGTCCACCGCACACGCAAAGGTTTGGATGTCATCCGTAAACACACCCTCTTCTTAAAGAGTGAGTCCGTCCGAATGCGGAGGACTGGTGGGCGGTTCTTCGTATAATGTCCGCACAGCGTGGCGTGCGGACCGCTCCAAAATAATTCGGAAATATACGCACCAACCAGAATAACCTCCATTGTTATTGTACATATTCGACCAATTTAGCTATAAACCTAAAACACTATACATCAGTGGTGGCCAACCCGTAGCTCTTGAGCCTCATGCGGCTCGCCCCCTTGTAAAGTGTGGCTCCTGCTCCCACTGCTGCCCGCCGCCCACCGTCCGTCCCAGTTCCCCCTGCTGCCGGTTCCTTGAATCCCTTCTCCTTCTGAGGGGAGGAGAGCGCGTATCGCGCATCTCTCCTACCCCTTACTGTGCATCCTTGTGACTGGGCCGTCCGCCAATTAGAGCTCGCGGGCCAGCAGCCAGTCATGAGCCGGCCAGCGAGCTTTGATTGGTGGCCGTCCAGTCACAGGGAAGTGAGGGGGAAGGAGACGCGCGGTGTGCTGTGCTCTCCTCCCATCGGTGACATGACAGGAGGACTGCAGGGGGACACCAGACTGTCCTCTTCCCGCCTGGCAGCAGCCGCAACAATGGTGAGTGCTGCTGCTGCTGGGAAATTTGCACTGTGGGGGCATAGCAGTTTGTGGCACTGTGGGGGCATAGAAGTTTGTGGCACTGTGGGGGCATAGCAGTTTGTGGCACTGTGGGGGCATAGCAATTTGTGGCACTGTGGGGGCATATCAGCTTTTTGGCACTGTGGGGGCATACCAGCTTTCTGGCACCATAGGGGCATACCTGGCACCGTGTGGGGGGCATATGTGTATCTGGCACTATTGGGGGCATATGTATATATGGCACTGCACTATTGGAGGCATATTTGTATTACACCCACCCAAGGGGTCAAAATAGACTACGCCCCTTTTTTTGGCGCATGCGCCTTCGGCGCACGCATGATGTCGGCTCTTTAGCTTGACTACCAATATTTTTCGGCTCTTTACCTCTGACCGGTTGGCCACCCCTGCTATACATCAAGAGTACCACTACTCTTGATGTTATCACGATAATCTTCAACACCACCCATGCACTGATGGGATTCACAGTTAGCATATGGGCTAATAAATAGCAGAACCATTATCACCATTAGCAGCATTCACATCACTCTTAAGGTAGTTTAGCACCTTCACTTAGCACCTTCACATAAGCTATTGAGCCCCTTAAATCTATAGGGCCCCCTAAGCACATAATAGCACCCCCATCCCAGGAGATTATCTAGAGATTGGGGATCATATCAGACCCCATGTATTGTAGCACATCCACACAGCCCATTTTAGATTAAATAATAAACACAATATTAATTAATATATATCCTCATTCCCTAGCTAATTAAGTCCACATGTAATAACATGGTTCTAATACATTTAAAAATAACCTAGTCACTACCATGTAATTATTCTAGCTATTACACCCTATTATGTAGCAATATAGCAATAAATATTTATATACACTATTGAGAATTAGCCTAGCAATTACACCCCATTATATATTCACATAGTAAATAAACGTATATATGACTCTTGCCCAGTTAAGTAGCCAGCTAGTCCTAAGTCTTTAATATTCATAAGAGCCCAAGTACCACTATATTTCTATTACTAGGTGATTCATCGCACCCTACGGGCGCTCTTCACACCGTCGTAAGGGGCTGCGCCCCCTTAATTTGTGAACATTTGTATATGAGAAAGATGGTTAGAATTGTATGAAAGATGCCTGTATTGCAACTTCAGTTATAGGTGAAATGTGTTAAATAGAGAGCATATGATGTGGAAGGGGGTGTGTATTGTTTTGTTTAATTAAAAAGCGGTTACAGAGTAAGATGTACATTGATAGTGTGGCTGGTACAGTGACATTTGTGGGTGTGGGGGGGGGCTGTGTGTGCATGTTGTTTAGGTGTGTGTGTGTGTGTGTGTGTGCAATAGTATAGTAGGGTGTTTCTGAGTCAGCGGCTCCCCACTGGCGGAGGTCACCACACAGGAAAACAGGAGGCTGGGTAGTGATAGGGGTGTGTGCGAATAAGGGGGACTAAAGAGGAGGGTGGGAGATACTGTGCTGCTTCTGCCAGTGGGTGAGGGTCCAGCGTGGCAGCACAGGAGTACAGGATGGTGGCCCTTAGTCAGTGTCTCCTCCTACTGGGTGGGAGTTCGGGTGCATGAGAGCAGGAGGCTGGGCTATGAGGCATGATAGGGGCATGTGGGCAAAACAGCGTCAGCGACTCCCCAGTGGTGGAAGTTACGGTTCAGGAGAGCAGGAAGCTGGGTAGTTATAGGGGTGTGTGAGTATACGGGGAATAAAGAGGGGCTTAGGGGTGCCGTGAATTGAGGGAAGGGCGCGGGGGTGCCGTGAATCAAGGGAGGGAGGGGGCGCAGGTGTCGGCGAATCGCGGGAGAGGGCGGGGGTCCGCAAAGCGTGGGAGGGGTGTGAATTGCACGAGGGGGGGTGTGCGGGGGGTCCGTGAATTGCGGGAGGGGGGGGCACGGGGCGCGATGAATCACCTAGTTGGTTATATATTCTTGTAAAAGGATGGTAGGATGTTGCTGTCATTCAGAATGCATTTACATAAACAGTAATAGTAGCAGTAAAAGGTCTGACTTAAAACACCTACAGTAAAAGAGAACAGGTGTTACTGTATATATTATACAAAGAATTGGTTGATGTTGTGTAGGTTGACGTGCACATAGTTCATAGTTGTCACTGGAAAAAAATTGCTACAAGAAAAAATCAACACAGAAAGTTCAACACATGTAAATGTTGACATAAGTGTGGCACTTCATCGGTGTCCATGTCGACACATGAGAATGAATATGAAAACATTCAAAAAAAGAAAAATAAATTTTCAAAAACTCATGTCAACCTTTTTCATTGTCCACCATAGCCGTGCCAGTGTTTTGCATGTGCCATTTTATCCTGGGGTTGCCGTGAATCACGCGCGGGGGAGGGAGGAGGTGAGGGGTGTCCGCGAATCACGGGAGGAGGGGTCGTGGGTGGTCTATGGCTAACACTCAAAAATAAGGAGATGAATATTGAAGGGAAAAGAAGAAACGAGAAAGAAGAACAATATTGTATAATACAACATATAATCACACGTCAATGTCAGAGATATAGCAGCAAACAGTTTATAGCCACTGATATATAAATGTACAAATCACTACAGGATGAAATAAAGTGGAAATATAAATCCTTACAGTTAAATAACATATAACAGAACAAGGGAAGAGTACACTGCTCTGCACAGACTTAATGTCAAGGCACCCGCACTAAAGGCACCGTGAAGGGGCAAAAACCCAACAACAACACGGAGCCAGTGCAAGCGCCCTACACACAGAGCCATTCAGTGCAAAAACGGTACAATGTCCACCCCCTCGTTCAGACCCATCGGAGACATGGTATTGAGGGTATAAATCCAAAATGTCTCCCTCTTACTCAGTTTAGTTAAAATGTCACCCCCCCTTTCATCGAGGGTAATATGGGGTAATCAGGGGTAAATGAGGATCTGAATGGTGAAAAATATATATATGCCGTAAGTGATATGATTTAACATCTATACATATGTATGTTTATAAGTACTTACGGCATATATATATTTTTCACCATTAAGATCCTCATTTACCCCTGATGAAGTCCTAAGGGACGAAACGCGTAGGGGTTCGTATTCTAAGAAGTTTGCATGTCTTCAAGTTGGATCTTTTTTGTCATTCACTTGAACAAAACTATATCTGAATCTGTAATCTACATTGAATTCTGTACAAACATATTTTTTATTGAAAAAAAAAATTTTTCCCATTGTAAAGAAAACCAGAATAAATATATATTTTATGCACCAATGTATGATTATTAAGTTACAAAAGTGGTGAACAGAGCGCACATCTATCTCTTCTTCCTTCTATCTTTCCCACCTGGTACCTATATTAACAGCTAGGTACGATAGAAGTGCAGCTCACATGTTGCTGTCTCTTTAAGAGATGGCATATTTCACACTACTTTATTCCAGAAAAGCACTGACCGCAACACTACCTTGCATTCATCCAGCTTACATCCCAGGCCATGATCACCTGTCCATGTGGTCTTAGCTATATCGGTAAAACCGATTGTACCCCGCGGGTACGAATGGCAGCCCATCGCCATGCGATACGGAATACTATCGCCACTGGACAGAGTGATCAGCCGGTCGCCCGGCATTTTATGTCTGCTGGGCATAGTCTTGCCACATTACGGTACATGATCATCGATCATGTGCCGTTTAATATCAGGGGTGGCAATCGCTCATTGAAATTACTGCAAACTGAATACAGATGGATATTCCGTCTGGATACATTAGCACCACGAGGGCTCAATGAATATTTGGGTTTACACTCATTTCTATAGGGTGTCAGCCCCATATGCTGAGCCTGCCGTGAATGTATAGATATGTGCATTCTGATGCTTTTCTGTAGATGGTTTGTATCATGTACTTGTATTTTTCTTTATATTATGCTTTCTGTCAGTTGCCCGTGTATCAGTAACTATTTTCTATCTATTGTCTATTTACACCCTTATGTATTATTGTTTAACTGTATTGTTTAACTGTATTGTATGACATTGACTGTATCCATGTATACATAAATGGTTATCTTGTATCTGCCTTAGGTGTATTGTTTTTAAACGGGTGTTAGCATCGACCTGGTTTCCAGGACAACGTGTGGTTGAGGCGGATGACGTCACCAGGTGTGCGCCTGCCTCCCGCCACTGATCCAGGACGCCGGACGCACGTGCTTTTACAGTATGTGGGGATATAAGGTGAGCTTTTTGTAATGTAACATTTGCCTGAAGATGATGTATCATTAAACATCGAAACGTTGCAGCTCTTGGTTCTGTTTCCTATTATTTGATGAGTGCCGCCGCTACGTTTGCTATATATATATTTTATAAGCCGGCTAAATAAGCTCAATCAATAAACAGCCTATGCTAATTACACATAATATACGTATACAATACAGAGAGAAAACATAAACTAAATTCATTTAACATATTCCAACTGGTAGCACAAAGATTCGCCCCAGCTGAAGTTACATACATACAATAGTAAAAACATATATATATATATATATATATATATATATATATATATATATATATATAAAATATTTCATTCAATTTAATAACAATATATATTACAAGATAAATATATGAAAAAATACGTTAATATATATATATATATATATATATATATATATATATATATATATAAAATAATAAAATACATATACATGAAAAATAAAGAAATACATAAAAAAGCATTTAAATGATGCTATATTAAAATATACATATATTTATAATGAGTAAGGCACATATCATTTTAGAATCTATGGCTAACACTCAAAAATAAGGAGATGAATATTGAAGGGAAAAGAAGAAACGAGAAAGAAGAACAATATTGTATAATACAACATATAATCACACGTCAATGTCAGAGATATAGCAGCAAACAGTTTATAGCCACTGATATATAAATGTACAAATCACTCCAGGATGAAATAAAGTGGAAATACAAATCCTTACAGTTAAATAACATATAACAGAACAAGGGAAGAGTACACTGCTCTGCACAGACTTAATGTCAAGGCACCCGCACTAAAGGCACCGTGAAGGGGCAAAAACCCAACAACAACACGGAGCCAGTGCAAGCGCCCTACACACGGAGCATTCAGTGCAAAAATGGTACAATGTCCACCATCTCGTTCAGACCCATCGGAGACATGGTATTGAGGGTATAAATCCAAAATGTCTCCCTCTTACTCAGTTTAGTTAAAATGTCACCCCCCTTCATCGAGGGTAATATGGGGTAATCAGGGGTAAATGAGGATCTGAATGGTGAAAAATATATATATGCCGTAAGTGAAATGATTTAACATCTATACATATGTATGTTTATAAGTACTTACGGCATATATATATATTTTTCACCATTCAGATCCTCATTTACCCCTGATGAAGTCCTAAGGGACGAAACGCGCAGGGTTTCGTATTCTAAGAAGTTTGCATGTCTTGAAGTTGGATCTTTTTTGGCATTCACTTGAACAAAACTATATCTGAATCTGTAATCTACATCGAATTCTGTACAAACTTATTTTATATTGAAAATTTTTTTTTTTCCCATTGTAAAGAAAACCAGAATAAATACATATTTTATGCACCAATGTATGATTATTAAGGTACAAAAGTGGTGAACAGAGCGCACATCTATCTCTTCTTCCTTCTATCTTTCCCACCTGGTACCTATATTAACAGCTAGGTACGAAAGAAGTGCAGCTCACAAACCGGCGCGGAAAAAGGATCACAAACCCCCCCCCCCCCCACTTCTGAAATCTACTTGCTGTTAAAGTGGTCCTTATCTGCAGCCAGAATGCCGTTTTAGGACAGATCTAAAAGATCAGCTAAAGCAAATAATATTTTTGCGGAGGAGGAACACGTGATTGAAATGGATGGAGGTGACTATTATAGTTATTTAAATTCAGCGGAAAAACTGACTATGAGAGAACTTAAAAATTGGTACGATATCATCACACTAGAAAAATATTTGGAGGTGGGTCGTATCCCGAGGGTCTTAAGAATTAACAAAACACCTACAATGGGTGGTAACAATGAAGCTTTCATAACCAATTGGAACAGCATTTTAGATGAGTGTTCGGCCAAATTAATTACATTGATCATAAATGAAAGAAAGAATGAGATCACCAAAATTGAAGAGGAACTCATTAAAATTGTCAAACATATAGAGAAATTCCAAAATAGTGAGGAATTTAAACGGGATGTGGCAGATCTACAACGTAAACTGGAAGATGAAGAAAATGAGATTATACATAGAAAACAGAAAAAAATTATCCAAGACAAAAATGATTATGCAAATCGAAAAATACGGAACTGGAGCAACTTTGAGAGACGGACAGAATATAACAATACCCAATATAGACCAGAGAGAAAAGACCGCTATGATGGACCGAGACGATATAATCGACAATGGAATGAGGGCCATAGTAGATGGCAACAACCGGTTTATAGAAATGATAATCAAGGATATTCTACACACCGTAGAAACGCAAGAGAGAGATCAGGACCCCGAAACTTTCGAGATCATTCAGGTCCCAGAATCCGAAGGGACTACTCAGGCACAAGAAAACAACCCCAACATTGGGAGAGAAATGGATCAGATCACAACTACACGAGAGGTTTTAGATCACCTTCACCTAACCAAACACAGATCTCAATTTTAAGTAAAGGCTTGAAATTCGCTCCCGACTCCCATGCTAATAAATTCGACCTTTATATTGATTTAAATAAATTCACTAGAAATCTGACCTTACAGAGGCACTTCCTTAAGAACCCCATCCCTGGATCAATGGAAAACACAAGAATTCCACCTCGAGTAGCCCCACCGTCAAAATTTTGCCCAGTGGAGTCAAGGGGAAGCTACATCGATATATTCTATGACTCCGTCTGTGAAGATTTCAGAAAAATGAAAATAATCAATAATAAGTATAACAACAATTTAAGTGTCAAAGAAAAACAAGCTATAAAAACCATCAAAAAAGACAAAGAGCTTATAGTAAAAGGAGCTGATAAAGGAGGAGCCGTGGTTTTACAAACTAAAGAAGCCTATCTAAAGGAAGCAGCAAACATACTCAATGACCCTGATACATACATTAAGTTACAAGAAGATCCTACTACTAAATACCACGAAGAACTTAATGTAATCCTCACGGAAGCTGTAACAAATAATTTAATCTCTAAAATTGAATTTGACTATCTGTATGTAAAATTTCCTCTAATGCCAATATTTTATCATATACCTAAAATCCATAAAAACAAACAATCACCTCCTGGAAGGCCGATTGTAGCAGGCATACAATCCTTGAGTGCAAATCTATCACACTTAATAGATCTCCTGTTACAACCTTATGTAATCTTAAACAAGTCACATCTTAGGGATTCTACCAGTGTGTTACAAAAACTTGAGAAAATGATCTGGCAAGAAGACTTTTTCTGGATAACTGTAAACGTTCAGGCCCTTTATTCCTCCATCCCCCATCAGAAGGGAATGCAGGCTGTTAACAGGCTGTTGACCCTCAAATGTCAGAACAAGAACGGAATTTCATCATTACGTGCATCAGATACATCCTTACGCACAATTGTTTTGAATTCAATGGAGATTTTTATCTTCAAAAAAACGGAACCGCGATGGGGACTAAATTCGCCCCATCGTATGCGAACCTGCTGATGGGAGTCTGGGAAGACACCTACATTTATGGCTCCAAATTTGAACAACACGTTAATTTTTTCCAACGCTATATAGAGGATTTAATCTTTATTTGGCACGGAGATCTATCAAGTATCAATGAATTCCAAGAATACCTTCAGAATAATGATTTCAACTTAAAATTTACTACTAAGGTTGACAAAATGGAGATTGACTTCCTAGACTTATCACTAAAGGGAACATCTGGAGAATTCATCAGTACAAAGAACTACTTCAATGAAGTGGATGCCAACAGCTTCATACCTTCTAATAGTTGTCATCACCCCAGATGGATTAATGGAGTACCGTATGCCCAATTTGTCCGACTGAGAAGAAACTGTTCCGACCTGGAAGTATACTGGCTACAATCAAAGATCTTGGCGAATAGATTTACAGAACGTGGCTACGACCCTGAAAAAGTTAAAGATGCTAGGATAAAAGCAGCACACCTGGACAGAAAAGAGATCTTACGTAACAAAGAACACAAGGAGAACAAACAATAGATTCGTCCATTTATAACGCAATTCAACAAAGAGAATCATCTTATTAAAAAATCTTGGACAAGCATTGGAGCATCTTATTAAAAAATCCCATCTTAGGACCTACACTACCTCCACAACCGAATATCGTCCATCGACAAGCACCTAATCTGAAGAGCATAGTGGCACCTAGTCAATTGCGGTCCGACAATCCCGAACCAAAGAAACATTTCCTAAACAACACTATGAAATGCAGCCCGTGCACTAAATGCATCTGTTGCAAATTTATTGAGAAACAAACATTCAGCTGGAAAACTACAGAGAATAAAACATATTCCCTCAATCATCCGTGCACATGTAAGTCAAAATTCATCATATACAGAATAACCTGTGGATGCGGCATGTATTACATAGGTAAAACCAAACAAATGCTCAAGTTGAGAATCCAGGAGCACTTAAGAAATATTAAAAACAAACTGAGGTCACATAATTTACCCCGACATTATCTGGAAAAGCATAATGCTACACCAGATATTAAGAATTTTGCGTTCACGGCCCTGGAACATGCTCCGCCAAACCCAAGAGGAGGGAAAAGGGAACTCCAGTTATCCAAACGTGAGACCTTTTGGATATATACAATGCATTCATTATCACCGAAAAGGACTCAACGAAAATATAGATATAGTCTCTTTTCTGTAACTGGCTAACTGGCTCTTTTGCATAATTTCTCCCTCATCTGGATTTAGGATAATGTTCTTGTTCCATCCTTTCCTATATTCTCTTAACACTCTAGAGATGAGAAAGATATATGCTAAAGGCCTAGGACTTATAATCATTGTGAAAATTGAAATATGTATGTAAAATATGGGGCCTTATTCTGGTCTGTGCGTACTTTCCCGAACTCTTTTGGATGGCGTTTTTTAGCCGTCTGCGCATGCGTGGGCAACGCTATGCGCATGTGCCACGCAAGGTCTCCGTACTTGTTCTCACCAATACCGTACAGAAATGTGCACCGCATTCACTCGTGAAATATTGGCGTATTATGGGCATCATTCGGAAGTACACAGGGGCGTAGATATACACAAATATATGCTCAAAGCACGGCTGCATTTGTTACACACATTTACACTGCAAGAAATGGACAGAACTTGCTATCACTAATATAAATATACATGTCACTTTTACATTCACCAATACCATCGGTGCGTACGGGCAGGTTCCCGTCCGTTCTGACGCAGTAAGACCGTGCATACGCTGTAAGACCGTGCAGAATATGTGTGTGTCCACCGCACACACAAAGGTTTGGATGTCGTCCGTAAACACACCCTCTTCTTAAAGAGTGAGTCCGTCCGAATGCGGAGGACTGGTGGGCGGTTCTTCGTACAATGTCCGCACAGCGTGGCGTGCAGACCGCTCCAAAATAATTCGGAAATATAAGCACCAACCAGAATAACCTCCATTGTTATTGTACATATGGGACCA
The DNA here is from genome assembly GCF_055691185.1 of Crinia signifera. Classification (NCBI taxonomy): domain Eukaryota; kingdom Metazoa; phylum Chordata; class Amphibia; order Anura; family Myobatrachidae; genus Crinia; species Crinia signifera. The sequence goes on along the minus strand of NC_139224.1, from coordinate 137,800,368 downwards.
ATTTAGCTATAAACCTCAAACACTATACATCAAGAGTACCACTACTCTTGAAGTTATCACGATAATCTTCAACACCACCCATGCGCTGATGGGATTCACAGTTAGCATATGGGCTAATAAATAGCAGAACCATTATCACCATTAGCAGCATTCACATCACTCTTAAGGTAGTTTAGCACCTTCACTTAGCACCTTCACATAAGCTATTGAGCCCCTTAAATCTATAGGGCCCCCTAAGAACATAATAGCACCCCCATCCCAGGAGATTATCTAGAGATTGGGGATCATATCAGACCCCATGTATTGTAACACATCCACACAGCCCATTTTAGATTAAATAATAAACACAATATTAATTAATATATATCCTCATTCCCTAGCTAATTAAGTCCACATGTAATAACATGGTTCTAATACATTTAAAAATAACCTAGTCACTACCATGTAATTATTCTAGCTATTACACCCTATTATGTAGCAATATAGCAATAAATATTTATATACACTATTGAGAATTAGCCTAGCAATTACACCCCATTATATATTCACATAGTAAATAAACGTATATATGACTCTTGCCCAGTTAAGTAGCCAGCTAGTCCTAAGTCTTTATTATTCATAAGAGCCCAAGTACCACTATATTTCTATTACTAGGTGATTCATCGCACCCTACGGGCGCTCTTCACACCGTCGTAAGGGGCTGCGCCCCCTTAATTTGTGAACATTTGTATATGAGAAAGATGGTTAGAATTGTATGAAAGATGCCTGTATTGCAACTTCAGTTATAGGTGAAATGTGTTAAATAGAGAGCATATGATGTGGAAGGGGGTGTGTATTGTTTTGTTTAATTAAAAAGCGGTTACAGAGTAAGATGTACATTGATAGTGTGGCTGGTACAGTGACATTTGTGGGTGTGGGGGGGGGGCTGTGTGTGCATGTTGTTTAGTTGTGTGTGTGTGTGTGCAATAGTATAGTAGGGTGTTTCTGAGTCAGCGGCTCCCCACTGGCGGAGGTCACCACACAGGAAAACAGGAGGCTGGGTAGTGATAGGGGTGTGTGGGAATAAGGGGGACTAAAGAGGAGGGTAGGAGATACTGTGCTGCTTCTGCCAGTGGGTGAGGGTCCAGCGTGGCAGCACAGGAGTACAGGATGGTGGCCCTTAGTCAGTGTCTCCTCCTACTGGGTGGGAGTTCGGGTGCATGAGAGCAGGAGGCTGGGCTATGAGGCATGATAGGGGCATGTGGGCAAAACAGCGTCAGTGACTCCCCAGTGGTGGAAGTTACGGTTCAGGAGAGCAGGAAGCTGGGTAGTTATAGGGTTGTGTGAGTATACGGGGAATAAAGAGGGGCTTAGGGGTGCCGTGAATTGCGGGAAGGGCGCGGGGGTGCCGTGAATCAAGGGAGGGAGGGGGCACAGGTGTCGGCGAATCGCGGGAGAGGGCGGGGGTCCGCAAAGCGTGGGAGGGGTGTGAATTGCACGAGGGGGGGTGCGCGGGGGGTCCGTGAATTGCGGGAGGGGGGGGCACGGGGCGCGATGAATCACCTAGTTGGTTATATATTCTTGTAGAAGGATGGTAGGATGTTGCTGTCATTCAGAATGCATTTACATAAACAGTAATAGTAGCAGTAAAAGGTCTGACTTAAAAGACCTACAGTAAAACAGAACAGGTGTTATATATTATACAAAGAATTGGTTGATGATGTGTAGGTTGACGTGCACATAGTTCATAGTTGTCACTGGGAAAAAAATTGCTACAAGAAAAAATCAACACAGAAAGTTCAACACATGTAAATGTTGACATAAGTGTGGCACTTCATCGGTGTCCATGTCGACACATGAGAATGAATATGAAAACATTCAAAAAAAGAAAAATAAATTTTCAAAAACTCATGTCAACCTTTTTCATTGTCGACCATAGCCGTGCCAGTGTTTTGCATGTGCCATTTAATCCTGGGGTTGCCGTGAATCACGCGCGGGGGAGGGAGGAGGTGAGGGGTGTCCGCGAATCACGGGAGGAGGGGTCGTGGGTGGTCTATGGCTAACACTCAAAAATAAGGAGATGAATATTGAAGGGAAAAGAAGAAACGAGAAAGAAGAACAATATTGTATAATACAACATATAATCACACGTCAATGTCAGAGATATAACAGCAAACAGTTTATAGCCACTGATATATAAATGTACAAATCACTACAGGATGAAATAAAGTGGAAATATAAATCCTTACAGTTAAATAACATATAACAGAACAAGGGAAGAGTACACTGCTCTGCACAGACTTAATGTCAAGGCACCCGCACTAAAGGCACCGTGAAGGGGCAAAAACCCAACAACAACACGGAGCCAGTGCAAGCGCCCTACACACAGAGCCATTCAGTGCAAAAACGGTACAATGTCCACCCCCTCGTTCAGACCCATCGGAGACATGGTATTGAGGGTATAAATCCAAAATGTCTCCCTCTTACTCAGTTTAGTTAAAATGTCACCCCCCCTTTCATCGAGGGTAATATGGGGTAATCAGGGGTAAATGAGGATCTGAATGGTGAAAAATATATATATGCCGTAAGTGATATGATTTAACATCTATACATATGTATGTTTATAAGTACTTACGGCATATATATATTTTTCACCATTAAGATCCTCATTTACCCCTGATTAGGGTGGCCAATCCCGGGATCGGGATCGGCGGGATCCCGGGATTTGGCCCTAAAAACACCGGGATTTCAATCCCGGGATTGGACTCTCCAATCCCGGGATTTCGGTATTAGACTGCGCATGCGCAGTCTAATGCCGGGCAGCGTCTGAGACCCTGCTCAGACGCTGCCCGGCTTCTCCCGTGCCCGGCAGAGCGTCTCTGCGCAGCGTGACTATGTCAGAGGTCACGCTGCGCAGGTCGCACAGCACACCACGCTGATCGTACGGTTGCCCAGCTCCCGGAGGACCAGCCCACCCTACACGCCGCCTGCCCAGCTCAGCTCCCGGAGGAGCAGCCCACCCTACCCGCCACCTGCCGAGCTCCCGGAGAAGCAGCCCACCCTACCCGTCGCCTGCCCAGCTCCCGGAGGACCAGCCCACCCTACCCGGCCGCACCCGCCACACATGTAAGTGGATATGCGGGGCGGCCGGGGCATTTTTTTTAATCAGGGAAGCCAATCCCGGGATCCCGGGAATCCCGGGATTGAGCATTTTTCAATCCCGATACCCGGGATTGAAAAAGTGTCCCGGGATTGGCTTCCCTACCCCTGATGAAGTCCTAAGGGACGAAACGCATAGGGGTTCGTATTCTAAGAAGTTTGCATGTCTTCAAGTTGGATCTTTTTTGTCATTCACTTGAACAAAACTATATCTGAATCTGTAATCTACATTGAATTCTGTACAAACATATTTTTTATTGAAAAAAAAAAATTTCCCATTGTAAAGAAAACCAGAATAAATATATATTTTATGCACCAATGTATGATTATTAAGGTACAAAAGTGGTGAACAGAGCGCACATCTATCTCTTCTTCCTTCTATCTTTCCCACCTGGTACCTATATTAACAGCTAGGTACGATAGAAGTGCAGCTCACATGTTGCTGTCTCTTTAAGAGATGGCATATTTCACACTACTTTATTCCAGAAAAGCACTGACCGCAACACTATCTTGCATTCATCCAGCTTTCATCCCAGGCCATGATCACCTGTCCATGTGGTCTTAGCTATATCGGTAAAACCGATTGTACCCTGCGGGTACGAATGGCAGCCCATCGCCATGCGATACAGAATACTATCGCCACTGGACAGAGTGATCAGCCGGTCGCCCGGCATTTTATGTCTGCTGGGCATAGTCTTGCCACATTACGGTACATGATCATCGATCATGTGCCGTTTAATATCAGGGGTGGCAATCGCTCATTGAAATTACTGCAAACTGAATACAGATGGATATTCCGTCTGGATACATTAGCACCACGAGGGCTCAATGAATATTTGGGTTTACACTCATTTCTATAGGGTGTCAGCCCCATATGCTGAGCCTGCCGTGAATGTATAGATATGTGCATTCTGATGCTTTTCTGTAGATGGTTTGTATCATGTACTTGTATTTTTCTTTATATTATGCTTTCTGTCAGTTGCCCGTGTATCAGTAACTATTTTCTATCTATTGTCTATTTACACCCTTATGTATTATTGTTTAACTGTATTGTTTAACTGTATTGTATGACATTGACTGTATGCATGTATACATAGATGGTTATCTTGTATCTGCCTTAGGTGTATTGTTTTTAAACGGGTGTTAGCATCGACCTGGTTTCCAGGACAATGTGTGGTTGAGGCGGATGACGTCACCAGGTGTGCGCCTGCCTCCCGCCGCTGATCCAGGACGCCGGACGCACGTGCTTTTACAGTATGTGGGGATATAAGGTGAGCTTTTTGTAATGTAACATTTGCCTGAAGATGATGTATCATTAAACATCGAAACGTTGCAGCTCTTGGTTCTGTTTCCTATTATTTGATGAGTGCCGCCGCTACGTTTGCTATACTGTATATATATATTATAAGCCGGCTAAATAAGCTCAATCAATAAACAGCCTATGCTAATTACACATCATATACATATACAATACAGAGAGAAAACATAAACTAAATTCATTTAACATATTCCAACTGGCAGCACAAAGATTCGCCCCAGCTGAAGTTACATGCATACAATAGTAAAAACATATATATATATATATATATATAAAAAAAAATATTTCATTCAATTTAATAACAATATATATTACAAGATAAATATATGAAAAAATACGTAAATATATATAATATATATATATATATATATATATATATATATATATATAAAATACATATACATGAAAAATAAAGAAATACATAAAAAAGCATTTAAATGATGCTATATTAAAATATACATATATTTATAATGAGTAATGCACATATCATTTTAGAATCTATGGCTAACAATCAAAAATAAGGAGATGAATATTGAAGGGAAAAGAAGAAACGAGAAAGAAGAACAATATTGTATAATACAACATATAATCACACGTCAATGTCAGAGATATAACAGCAAACAGTTTATAGCCACTGATATATAAATGTACAAATCACTACAGGATGAAATAAAGTGGAAATATAAATCCTTACAGTTAAATAACATATAACAGAACAAGGGAAGAGTACACTGCTCTGCACAGACTTAATGTCAAGGCACCCGCACTAAAGGCACCGTGAAGGGGCAAAAACCCAACAACTACACAGAGCCAGTGCAAGCGCCCTACACACGGAGCCATTCAGTGCAAAAACGGTACAATGTCCACCCCCTTGTTCAGACCCATCGGAGACATGGTATTGAGGGTATAAATCCAAAATGTCTCCCTCTTACTCAGTTTAGTTAAAATGTCACCCCCTTTCATCGAGGGTAATATTGGGTAATCAGGGGTAAATGAGGATCTGAATGGTGAAAAATATATATATGCCGTAAGTGAAATGATTTAACATCTATACATATGTATGTTTATAAGTACTTACGGCATATATATATATTTTTCACCATTCAGATCCTCATTTACCCCTGATGAAGTCCTAAATGACGAAACGCGTAGGGTTTTGTATTCTAAGAAGTTTGCATGTCTTGAAGTTGGATCTTTTTTGGCATTCACTTGAACAAAACTATATCTGAATCTGTAATCTACATCGAATTCTGTACAAACTTATTTTTTTATTGAAAATTTTTTTTTCCCATTGTAAAGAAAACCAGAATAAATATATATTTTATGCACCAATGTATGATTATTAAGGTACAAAAGTGGTGAACAGAGCGCACATCTATCTCTTCTTCCTTCTATCTTTCCCACCTGGTACCTATATTAACAGCTAGGTACGATAGAAGTGCAGCTCACAAACCGGCGCGGAAAAAGGATCACAAACCCCCCCCCCCACACTTCTGAAATCTACTTGCTGTTAAAGTGGTCCTTATCTGCAGCCAGAATGCCGTTTTAGGACAGATCTAAAAGATCAGCTAAAGCAAAAAATATTTTTGCGGAGGAGGAACACGTGATTGAAATGGATGGAGGTGACTATTATAGTTATTTAAAGTCAGCGGAAAAACTGACTATGGGAGAACTTAAAAATTGGTACGATATCATCACACTAGAAAAATATTTGGAGGTGGGTCGTATCCCGAGGGTATTAAGAATTAACAAAACACCTACAATGGGTGGTAACAATGAAGCTTTCATAACCAATTGGAACAGCATTTTAGATGAGTGTTCGGCCAAATTAATTACATTGATCATAAATGAAGAAAGAATGAGATCACCAAAATTGAAGAGGAACTCATCAAAATTGTCAAACATATAGAGAAATTCCAAAATAGTGAGGAATTTAAACGGGATGTGGCAGATCTACATAGATTATACATAGAAAACAGAAAAATTTTATCCAAGACAAAAATGATTATGCAAATGGAAAAATACGGAACTGGAGCAACTTTGAGAGACGGACAGAATATAACAATACCCAATATAGACCAGAGAGAAAAGACCGCTATGATGGACCGAGACGATATAATCGACAATGGAATGAGGGCCATAGTAGATGGCAACAACCGGTTTATAGAAATGATAATCAAGGATATTCTACACACCGTAGAAACGCAAGAGAGAGATCAGGACCCCGAAACTTTCGAGATCATTCAGGTCCCAGAATCCGAAGGGACTACTCAGGCCCAAGAAAACAACCCCAACATTGGGAGAGAAATGGATCAGATCACAACTACACGAGAGGTTTTAGATCACCTTCACCTAACCAATACCATACAAAACATTTTTTAGATGGGAGAGGATCTCACAATCGACCTATCCTACAAAGGGAAGAGGATTTATTCGAACAGATAGATTCTCCCCAAGGAATAAAGAGAATATTCAATGGAGAAGACGTGGCTCCAGAGGGGGGAGAAAGAAGCCCCAACAAAAAAAGAAAAGCAACATTCAGCCAAATACCACAGAAACAGGGGTTGTTGACCTCTCTGAAAGGCAACTACCTCAAACACAGATCTCAATTTTAAGTAAAGGCTTGAAATTCGCTCCCGACTCCCATGCTAATAAATTCGACCTTTATATTGATTTAAATAAATTCACTAGAAATCTGACTTTACAGAGGCACTTCCTTCAGAACCCCATCCCTGGATCAATGGAAAACACAAGAATTCCACCTCGAGTAGCCCCACCGTCAAAATTTTACCCAGTGGAGTCAAGGGGAAGCTACATCGATATATTCTATGACTCCGTCTGTGAAGATTTCAGAAAAATGAAAATAATCAATAATAAGTATAACAACAATTTAAGCGTCAAAGAAAAACAAGCTATAAAAACCATCAAAAAAGACAAAGAGCTTATAGTAAAAGGAGCTGATAAAGGAGGAGCCGTGGTTTTACAAACTAAAGAAGCCTATCTAAAGGAAGCAGCAAACATACTCAATGACCCTGATACATACATTAAGTTCCAAGAAGATCCTACTACTAAATACCACGAAGAACTTAATGTAATCCTCACGGAAGCTGTAAAAAATAATTTAATCTCTAAAATTGAATTTGACTATCTGTATGTAAAATTTCCTCTAATGCCAATATGTTATCATATACCTAAAATCCATAAAAACAAACAATCACCTCCTGGAAGGCCGATTGTAGCAGGCATACAATCCTTGAGTGCAAATCTATCACACTTCATAGATCTCCTGTTACAACCTTATGTAATCTTAAACAAGTCACATTTTAGGGATTCTACCAGTGTGTTACAAAAACTTGAGAAAATGATCTGGCAAGAAGACTTTTTCTGGATAACTGTAGACGTACAGGCCCTTTATTCCTCCATCCCCCATCAGAAGGGAATGCAGGCTGTTAACAGGCTGTTGACCCTCAAATGTCAGAACAAGAACGGAATTTCATCATTACGTGCATCAGATACATCCTTACGCACAATTGTTTTGAATTCAATGGAGATTTTTATCTTCAAAAAAACGGAACCGCGATGTGGACTAAATTTGCTCCATCGTATGCGAACCTGCTGATGGGAGTCTGGGAAGACACCTACATTTATGGCTCCAAATTTGAACAACACGTTAATTTTTTCCAACGCTATATAGAGGATTTAATCTTTATTTGGCACGGAGATCTATCAAGTATCACTGAATTCCAAGAATACCTTCAGAATAATGATTTCAACTTAAAATTTACTACTAAGGTTGACAAAATGGAGATTGACTTCCTAGACTTATCACTAAAGGGAACATCTGGAGAATTCATCAGTACAAAGACCTACTTCAAGGAAGTGGATGCCAACAGCTTCATACCTTCTACTAGTTGTCATCACCCCAGATGGATTAATGGAGTACCGTATGCCCAATTTGTCCGACTGAGAAGAAACTGTTCCGACCTGGAAGTATACTGGCTACAATCAAAGATCTTGGCGAATAGATTTACAGAACGTGGCTACGACCCTGAAAAAGTTAAAGATGCTAGGATAAAAGCAGCACACCTGGACAGAAAAGAGATCTTACGTAACAAAGAACACAAGGAGAACAAACAACAGATTCGTCCATTTATAACGCAATTCAACAAAGAGAACCATCTTATTAAAAAAATCTTGGACAAGCATTGGAGCATCTTATTAAAAGATCCCATCTTAGGACCTACACTACCTCCACAACCGAATATCGTCCATCGACGAGCACCTAATCTGAAGAGCATAGTGGCACCTAGTCAATTGCGGTCCGACAATCCTGAACCAAAGAAACATTTCCTAAACAACACTATGAAATGCAGCCCGTGCACTAAATGCATCTGTTGCAAATTTATTGAGAAACAAACATTCAGCTGGAAAACTACGGAGAATAAAACATATTCCCTCAATCATCCGTGCACATGTAATTCAAAATTCATCATATACAGAATAACCTGTGGATGCGGCATGTATTACATAGGTAAAACCAAACAAATGCTCAAGTTTAGAATCCAGGAGCACTTAAGAAATATTAAAAACAAACTGAGGTCACATAATTTACCCCGACATTATCTGGAAAAGCATAATGCTACACCAGATATTAAGAATTTTGCGTTCACGGCCCTGGAACATGTTCCGCCAAACCCAAGAGGAGGGAATAGGGAACTTCAGTTATCCAAACGTGAGACCTTTTGGATATATACAATGCATTCATTATCACCGAAAAGGACTCAACGAAAATATAGATATAGTCTCTTTTCTGTAACTGGCTAACTGGCTCTTTTGCATAATTTCTCCCTCATCTGGATTTAGGATAATGTTCTTGTTCCATCCTTTCCTATATTCTCTTAACACTGTAGAGATGAGAAAGATATATGCTAAAGGCCTAGGACTTATCATCATTGTGAAAATTGAAATATGTATGTAAAATATGGGGCCTTATTCTGGTCTGTGCGTACTTTCCCGAACTCTTTCGGATGGCGTTTTTTAGCCGTCTGCGCATGCGTGGGCAACGCTATGCGCATGTGCCACGCAAGGTCTCTGTACTTGTTCTCACCAATACCGTACCGAAATGTGCACCGCATTCACTCGTGAAATATTGGCGTATTATGGGCGTCATTCGGAAGTACACAGGGGCGTAGATATACACAAATATATGCTCAAAGCACGGCTGCATTTGTTACACACATTTACACTGCAAGCAATGGACAGAACTTGCTATCACTAATATAAATACACATGTCACTTTTACATTCACCAATAACATCGGTGCGTACGGGCAGGTTCCCGTCCGTTCTGACGCGGTAAGACCGTGCATACGCTGTAAGACCGTGCAGAATATGTGTGTGTCCACCGCACACGCAAAGGTTTGGATGTCGTCCGTAAACACACCCTCTTCTTAAAGAGTGAGTCCGTCCGAATGCGGAGGACTGGTGGGCGGTTCTTCGTACAATGTCCGCACAGCGTGGCGTGCGGACCGCTCCAAAATAATTCGGAAATATACGCACCAACCAGAGTAACCTCCATTGTTATAGTACATATGGGACCAATTTAGCTATAAACCTAAAACACTATACATCAAGAGTACCACTACTCTTGAAGTTATCACGATAATCTTCAACACCACCCATGCGCTGATGGGATTCACAGTTAGCATATGGGCTAATAAATAGCAGAACCATTATCACCATTAGCAGCATTCACATCACTCTTAAGGTAGTTTAGCACCTTCACTTAGCACCTTCACATAAGCTATTGAGCCCCTTAAATCTATAGGGCCCCCTAAGCACATAATAGCACCCCCATCCCAGGAGATTATCTAGAGATTGGGGATCATATCAGACCCCATGTATTGTAACACATCCACACAGCCCATTTTAGATTAAATAATAAACACAATATTAATTAATATATATCCTCATTCCCTAGCTAATTAAGTCCACATGTAATAACATGGTTCTAATACATTTCAAAATAACCCAGTCACTACCATGTAATTATTCTAGCTATTACACCCTATTATGTAGCAATATAGCAATAAATATTTATATACACTATTGAGAATTAGCCTAGCAATTACACCCCATTATATATTCACATAGTAAATAAACGTATATATGACTCTTGCCCAGTTAAGTAGCCAGCTAGTCCTAAGTCTTTAATATTCATAAGAGCCCAAGTACCACTATATTTCTATTACTAGGTGATTCATCGCACCCTACGGGCGCTCTTCACACCGTCGTAAGGGGCTGCGCCCCCTTAATTTGTGAACATTTGTATATGAGAAAGATGGTTAGAATTGTATGAAAGATGGCCTGTATTGCAACTTCATTTATACTGTAGGTGAAATGTGTTAAATAGAGAGCATATGATGTGGAAGGGGGTGTGTATTGTTTTGTTTAATTAAAAAGCGGTTACAGAGTAAGATGTACATTGATAGTGTGGCTGGTACAGTGACATTTGTGGGTGTGGGGGGGGGCTGTGTGTGCATGTTGTTTAGGTGTGTGTGTGTGCAATAGTATAGTTGGGTGTTTCTGAGTCAGCGGCTCCCCACTGGCGGAGGTCACCACACAGGAAAACAGGAGGCTGGGTAGTGATAGGGGTGTGTGGGAATAAGGGGGACTAAAGAGGAGGGTGGGAGATACTGTGCTGCTTCTGCCAGTGGGTGAGGGTCCAGCGTGGCAGCACAGGAGTACAGGATGGTGGCCCTTAGTCAGTGTCTCCTCCTACTGGGTGGGAGTTCGGGTGCATGAGAGCAGGAGGCTGGGCTATGAGGCATGATAGGGGCATGTGGGCAAAACAGCGTCAGCGACTCCCCAGTGGTGGAAGTTACGGTTCAGGAGAGCAGGAAGCTAGGTAGTTATAGGGTTGTGTGAGTATACGGGGAATAAAGAGGGGCTTAGGGGTGCCGTGAATTGCGGGAAGGGAGCGGGGGTGCCGTGAATCAAGGGAGGGAGGGGGCGCAGGTGTCGGCAAATCGCGGGAGAGGGCGGGGGTCCGCAAAGCGTGGGAGGGGTGTGAATTGCATGAGGGGGGGTGCGCGGGGGTCCGTGAATTGCGGGAGGGGGGGGGCACGGGGCGCGATGAATCACCTAGTTGGTTATATATTCTTGTAGAAGGATGGTAGGATGTTGCTGTCATTCAGAATGCATTTACATAAACAGTAATAGTAGCAGTAAAAGGTCTGACTTAAAACACCTACAGTAAAACAGAACAGGTGTTATATATTATACAAAGAATTGGTTGATGATGTGTAGGTTGACGTGCACATAGTTCATAGTTGTCACTGGAAAAAAATTGCTACAAGAAAAAATCAACACAGAAAGTTCAACACATGTAAATGTTGACATAAGTGTGGCACTTCATCGGTGTCCATGTCGACACATGAGAATGAATATGAAAACATTCAAAAAAAGAAAAATAAATTTTCAAAAACTCATGTCAACCTTTTTCATTGTCGACCATAGCCGTGCCAGTGTTTTGCATGTGCCATTTAATCCTGGGGTTGCCGTGAATCACGCGCGGGGGAGGGAGGAAGTGAGGGGTGTCCGCGAATCACGGGAGGAGGGGTCGTGGGTGGATGCCGTGAATTGCGGGAGGATGGGTCGCGGGGGGGGGGGCGCGAATCGTGGGATGGGGGGGCCCGGGGGTTGGCCGCAATTACAGGAGGGGGGGTCAGGGGTGGGGAATCGCGGTAGGGGGGGTCATGGGGGGCAGCGTGAACCTCGGTAGGGGGGGTCGTGGGGGGCACCGTGAACCGCGGGAGGGGGGTCCGGGGGTTGGCGCGAATTGCAGGAGAGGGGGTGTCGCAGGGTGGGGCCGCGAATCGCGGGAGTCACCGGGGGTGCCGCGAAATTGCGGGGGGTGTGCTGCAAATCGCGGGAGGGGGGTCGCGGGGGTCCGCGAATCGCCACAAGAAAAAAATCAACACAGAAAGGTCAACACATGTAAATGTTGACATAAGTGTGGCACTTCATTGGTGTCCATGTCGACACATGAGAATGAATATGAAAACATTGAAAAAGTGAAAAATAAATCTTGTCAACCTTTTTCATTGTCGACCATAGCCATGTCAGTGTTTTGCATGTGCCATTTAATCGTGGGGATGCCGTGAATGGGGGGGGGGAGGGAGGTGCATACCCAACATGACCCTCTCCAGGAGTGACACATTGCTCTGTTTCTGGACTTTCTTCTTAATTTATGGATTACCATCACCTGTGCTTAAACACCTTTCTTATCAATTACCCTGTTTAAAATGACAGGTGATGACAATCATAAATTAAGATGGAAGTCCACAAACATAGCATTCTGTCCCTCCTGGAGAGGGTCATGTTGGGAGGTATGGAGGTGTGGGGCGCTCACCTGGTGTGTCTGGTGTGTAGCTGTGTCTTTGCTGTGTAACATGGAGAGGCAGAGGGTGTCTGGCACTGTCTGTGGGCTCACTGGGCTGGTTCTCTGTCATGTGAGTCAGAGGCTCCACCCAGGGTTATATCTCCAGACAAACTTTGAGTGACAGATGTAGCCAAATATATAAGAGATATAACACCTTAAGTATTTTCTAAAACACTTAAATAGAACCCGATGATTATAGTCAGTGTATTCATATACAGTGAGTATCCATCTTATCATTAGGTAGGAACCCTTCTTAATAGGAACCCCATTTAAGTGCACTGAGTTCTATGAGGAAGGGTTTAATAGCAGCCCGTATGAAAGCCCAGACCGGAAGTCATGTTCCTTATCAGCCCAGCGCAGATCGGCGCTGTATCATCTAGAATTACCCCACACTATCGGTAAGCTTATTTATATACATAAACGGCGGTGGCAGAACTGATCTACAGGAATTAGATCCCTGGAACTCAGTATGGTTCCATCAGACGCGGCCAGCTGACCGGATATCCAGAGTGAGGAAGTGGAACGCACAGCGTCCCGGAAATGCGTTCCACGGACGCAATTAGCCCCACAATTTGTTCTAAACATTCCCCACACCCCCAATGTTGGTCAGTGCATGGAATACAGGTATATGCCGTTATCATTTGTCATCTACAGAGAAAGGGACACGTTAGAAACCCCAGGTAACGATTTTACCTTAGTGGAGTCACACAGGAAGTGATGTCAGGATAGATGAGGGTATTTAAACCCATGCAGGTGTACCAGCAGATCTCGCTGCACACCCACAGTGCAGTTAGATAATATACCTCTACCGGTAGGTTGCTCTTTATTGGTCCCATATACTATGTGGAATGTTGCCCTATGTATACTTTGTACATTATGTTTGATATTTGTTGCACTACTATTGTATTGGTATGATGCTACATTTACATTTTGCCAGATAGGTCTGGTAATGACCATATGTTGCACTGGAATATCATTCCAGACACATTAAGGTTGAAAATATAAATATATGTAGAATTTCCCCTTGTTCATGAATTTTGCTCAAAATTGGTATTATGTGCCATTAAGAATAGTAACATGTCATAGGTTGCCATTATGCATTAGTTATTATGTACACCAGTCATGTACTATAATTGTAATCTGCTACATACCATAGGCAGCACCGATTACCTTCAGACACTGGCATATATCTGATTATAGGCCTGCTACAAATCTGGTCTTATATTAATTATGACATGTGGTTACACTGTATTGTATTATCATGTATTAATATGTCATCATCTGAACAGTGTTGTACATCATCTCACACTATGTAATTGTATTTAATAGTGTATAACAGCCAGTATCCGAAAACCCGTTAGTGGTTTTAATAACTTTATAAAAATCTGCTCCTGTATAAATGTAATTCACATAAAACATGGAAATTTCCAGCCATGCATGGAGCATTATGTCCATTTTTAATATGAACATTCAATGAAAGGATTGTTTACTAAGTACTACATTCATTTATTTTTAGTATTTTTTAACCACACATACGTGGAAGAGACCTCTGTGGTTGAGCAGTTTACTTCAAGCTATTTTCGGCAGAAATCGGTATGTGCACCCCCAGGGTATGATCCCCACCCATAATAATATATAAAAAAATTACATGTACCAGTGGTGACAGAACTAACGATTATTATATTTATCTATAGGGCTTTTTGAAGTCCTATACCTCTGCAGGACAGAGGTTTTATCAGAACTGATGTGGTCAGTAATCCTATATACCTAGTATTTGTCGTTGGAAGAAACCTATCTGTATGGTACAATTCAGATTGGGTATGTAGAGTACACACCCCTTTCCTCCTTCACTATTAAGGTGTTACAATGGATATCACATTGAATAGATTATCAGCACAGCTACTTTAACACCTTCAACTGTACCCATACGTGATATTTAACAGCAGTGTCTGTTTGGCAATGATCATAGTTACTCTGTTGGAGTAACCCTATATTTGTATAATCTCATTCGTAGGTGGCAACTAATTGATATGTGTACACTCTAACTAGGTGCAATTAATAGCACACAAGGGGAATTTTTTCCCCATTTGTTCTCTTGGTCAATCTATTGAACTACACTAGTCTTGAACCCCCACTAAATCGGTTCCTACAGAAGAAAAGAATTCCCAATTCGGGGCACTCATTCAACTGATTTAAATTATGTTGTTTTAGTTTGAGAGTTTCCACCGACAAAAAATAGAGTTTAAAATATACCTTTTATTCAGATCATTTTAAAATGCTGCAAGCCAGCGAAGTATAGACAAACAAGTATTTGTACAGAATCAAAGAAAATAAAGTGTATCGCCGAATAAACACACAAATCATTAACACTGCTTTGTGACATCAGAACATTGTACTAAGCATGTGAAAATACCCATGCGCTAAACTACAGTTATATGTGATTAATATTAAACGCAGTGACTTCTCTCCCAGTACACGTGGGACCGTTTTATTGGATGGTGTGTACCCTGGAATAAAAAAAAGGGTGTCAATATTGCTGCAGCATTATAAATTAAATAAAATATCAATATATGATTTAGTCCATGTTTATTAGCAGCGTTTGACTGGTAAATTAATTCACCTACTCTGACACAGTCATTCCGATAGAGTGACCTTACAATCGTCACACTTACTGAATAGGTGGAAAGGAATTGGATAGTGTGTATTTAGGTGCAATTAATAGCACCATTATTTGGCAAACACACTAAGGATATTTAAGACGCCTATTTGCCTACTTAGGTGATCTGTACCAACATGACGCCCACTGTATTAAGAGTCAATTATTTGGAATATATATCCTCCAAATATTAATTACATAATATCGGGCACGGCTGTTTTACAATAAGATACTGCTGTAAATGCGCTCAGTGACTCATGCGCTAAAATTACAGCAATAAATTGTACAACGCTGGACACAGAGAACTTGTTTCCAGCATATGTGGGGCCAATTTATTGGACAATGTGTACCCTGTAATAAAAGTGTTCAATTATCAGCACAGCTACTTTAACATCTTCAACTGTACCCATACGTGATATTTAACAGCAGTGTCTGTTTGGCAATGATCATAGTTACTTTGTTGGAGTAACCCTATATTTGTATAATCTCATTCGTAGGTGGCAACTGATTGATATGTGTACACTCTAACTAGGTGCAATTAATAGCACCAATTTTTGACAACTCATTACCACATTTAAGAAGCCTATATGTCAACCTGCAGGCTTGCACTTGATCATAACAGAGACGTTTTGACGTCAATTTGATGAATTGTATCAAAGTAATTCTTTCATAGCATCTTATCAACATTGTTTCAACTGTCAGCAACTTGTTTGCAAAGTATTGAAAAATATATTCTAAGTGGCTTTTCAGATTGATACGTACACAAGAACAGAATAATCAACACACACAGTGCAATATTTGAATCACTTTATTTTCTTATTTTCTTTGATTCTGCACAAATACTTGTTTGTCTATACTTCGCTGGCTTGCAGCATTTTAAAATGATCTGAATAAAAGGTATATTTTAAACTCTATTTTTTGTCGGTGGAAACTCTCAAACTAAAACAACATAATTTAAATCAGTTGAATGAGTGCCCCGAATTGGGAATTCTTTTCTTCTTTTGTCAAGTTTCTGCAAACACATTCCCAGGGAGCACCTCCAGAACCTAAAGACATATAATACATATCTATGGCCCTTATTCTGGTTGGTGCGGCCGGAGCCGCATATGCGGCTCCGACCGTGCAGGCGAATCCCCGCCTTCCATACGGATCGCCACGGCCGTCCGTACGTGGATATGTGGCGATCCGCATGAAATTGGACGGGGATACGCCTCCTCCATGGTGGGAGCAGCCCCTGCATTCGATGGTCGCCGAACATCGAATGCAGGGCCGCACGCTCCACCAGGTCCCGCAACACAAGACCACACGGACACTTGTCCGTGTGAAATCATGTATGGGGGCGGGCAGCTGACATCCGGCGATGTCAGATGCCCGCCCCGTACCAACGCGTCACGGCCTCATTACCATGCATACGCCCCGCGTTTGCATGGGAACGCCCATGAAACGCGGGGCGTATGCATAGGGTAATGAGGATAAGTAGCCCCTCACGCCCCTCTACGCCCCCTGTGCGGCGTATAGAGAATCCTTGCGGCGAAATCGCCTGCACATGCGCAGAGTGACCTGCACATGCGCAGAGTGACCTCTGCACATGCGCAGACGATCAACATCGGCGGCCCGTACGCAAACAGGAATATCCGCACCAACCAGAATAAGGGCCTCTATATCTAAATAAGAACCATATATCTGGAAAACTGAAATAGATAAAAATATCAGTCTGTGCGGACAACCATAATTCTGCTTAAACTCTTTGTAAATCGTAATTATTTCGGTTGTATACAACCATTGGCACACCCGACTTACTCTGGACCTCTTTTTGGTAACCCCATATTGATCTGGATCACGTTACTTTTCAATTTGTCTCTTTTCCTCTCGTTTCCTCTTTTTCACCATCTCATCGGATTTCTCTCACCTCCATCCTCCTCCCTCCTCCCCCAATTTGATGTCATATGTCCCTAATTATAATCCTCTCAAAGGGACTTATAAACATACATATGTATAGATGTTAAATTATATCACTTACGGCATATATATATTTTTCACCATTCAGATCTTCATTTACCCCTGATGAAGTCCTAAGGGACGAAACGCGTAGGGTTTCGTATTCTAAGAAGTTTGCATGTCTTGAAGTTGGATCTTGTTTTGTCATTCACTTGAACAAAACTATATCTGAATCTGTAATCTACATTGAATTCTGTACAGAACTTATTTTTTATAAAAAAAAAAAAATTCCCATTGTAAAGAAAACCAGAATAAATATATATTTTATGCACCAATGTATGATTATTAAGGTACAAAAGTGGTGAACAGAGCGCACATCTATCTCTTCTTCCATATATATATATATATATATATATATATATATATTTATATATATATATATATATATATATATATATATATATTAGAAGGAAGCCAGCACATCCAATTTTCATTTGCAGAAAAAGTTTATATTCCAATATAGAGATCAATCCATACCAATGAACAGGGACTCCATGGAATAAACAACATCAAATCCAGACACAGGTAAGCATTTACAGGTCACAGGAATACCATGCCATGGTGGTCCAGAGTGGATTACTTATGCCCGGATATATATACGTTAGAAGAATAGCGGCACTCCCCAGGTTGAAAAAAACAGTTAAAAATCCTTTATTGGCGCCCACCGGCGATTCGGGGTATCTCCCCCCGTCTTCAGGGACTTCAGGAACAAACAGTGCAATACTGTACATACAAACATTTATATAGCCAGTGTGATACCATCAAACAATTAAAATGGGCTTTCTCACCTGTCCGGCATCGCCGCCCGCTCCAGGTGCTCCAAGGTGGATTCCCCCGTCATGTCCAATACACGTAGGACGGCAGCGCCGCACAGTGACGTCACCCCAGCCTGGACTCTCCGTTGCTAGGCAGCCTGTGGACGCTGAAAGCGTACATAAACAAATAGCGGCCATGATTATACTTAACAGAGATGCCGGTACATTTAAAAACAGGTGAAACAACAATAACAACACATTTAAAAGATTAAGAACTTGGACAGCAGAAATTACATAATCTCATTATGCCATGTGTTGGATAACTGTAACGCAGAGGATTATATTTAGTTATAATGATAATAAACACCTCTGTGGATAGATTTACCCTACCAGAGGCTATTAGTAACCACACTAAGAAATGAGTTTATGCAATACAATAATATCATATATTTTATAGGAAACACTGCAATTGGAGGGCCTCGTTAAGTCATAGTTGCCGACTTTTACACTGCCCTCTCCGGGAGAGGGCAGCCAGTCAGCTCACTGAAGTAGGGGGGCGGGGTCATCACCGGGAGGGGAGAGGGTGGTTCGGGGGTGGAGCCACATGCAGGCTGCTCTATCGGGGGGCGTGGCTATAGCAAACACCTCATTTTAGCCCCGCCCCCCGCAGTGCAATGTCGGTATTTCAGTCATTGCACTGCGGGGGGCGGGGCTAAAATGACGCGCGGACACACCCACCCACCCCCGCCGGGTGGGGGTTCACGGGCGATGTGGGGATATGCGTGAGGGTTGCCCCCCTTTTCGGGGGGCCGGGAGGGGGACCCGATTTCCGGGACCCTTCCGGCCATTCCGGGAGGGTTGGCAACCCTGCGATAAGTCCTCTGGGAGCAATGGTATCCAGAGAATATATCCATTTGCTTTCCCTCTGTAGCAGTATTTTTCCTCTATTACCGCCCCTTAATGTTATTAACATTAAGGGGCGGGATGGGATCTATTATAATAGCCCTGATGCTAGGGATGCTATGCTTTTGGTTGGCAAAATGCCTAGCTACGGGCTGTTCGCTAGAACCACTGCTAAGCGCTTGTTTAATTGCACTACGATGTTGTGCCATGCGCTCTCGGAATTGCCTTTGGGTCTTACCCACATATGACGATCCACATGGACATGTCAACATGTATATAACATACGCAGTGGTACAGGTGACTGCTTGTTTGATATTAATCCGCCTACCTGTATGGGGATGATTGAATGTTTTACTGGTTGTCAGCATGTTACAGGTTGTACACCCCAGACATCTAAAGCATCCTGTTTTTTGGGTAAGGAAATGGGTATATTGTTTTTTGAGGAGTGGGGTTACATCCAATTTGACAACCTTGTCTCGGATATTACTTCCCCTGGTATAACAGCAAAAATACTGCTACAGAGGGAAAGCAAATGGATATATTCTCTGGATACCATTGCTCCCAGAGGACTTAACGAGTCCCTCGGATTGCAGTGTTTCCTCTAAAATATATGATTCGTACACCTGTTATTGCATGAACTCATTTCTTAGTGTGGTTACTAATAGCCTCTGGTAGGGTAAATCTATCCACAGAGGTGTTTATTATCATTATAACTAAATATAATCCTCTGCGTTATAGTTAATGAGTTTATGTCATTTCTGCTGTTAAAGTTCTTAATCTTTTAAATGTGTTGTTATTGTTGTTTCACCCAAATGTACCGGCATCTCTGTTAAGTATAATCATGGCCGCTATTTATTTATGTACGCTTTCAGCGTCCACAGGCTGCCTAGCAACGGAGAGTCCCGGCTGGGGTGACGTCACTGTGCGGCGCTGCCGTCCTACGTGTATTGGACATGATGGGGGAATCCAGCATGGAGCACCCGGAGCAGGCAGCGACGCCGGACAGGTGAGAACGCCCATTTTAATTGTTTGATGGTATTACACTGGCTATATAAATGTTTGTAAGTATTGCACTGTTTGTTCCCGAAGTCCCTGAAGACGGGGGGTTTACCCCGAAACGCCGGTGGGCGCCAATAAAGGATTTTTTAATCTTTTATTCAGCCTGGGAGTGCCGCTATTCTTCTAACGTCTATTTGGACCTGCAATGGCCTTATGAATGCACCCTCAGCAAGGCAATATTGGAGAATTTGAGTGCCAGGCATCACCCTTGCATATATATATATATATATATATATATATATATATATATATATATATACACAGACCAATAATCCAATCGCGCTAGATACAGAAAGAATTAGACTATTGGCAGCCTTACCACAGTGTCCCTAGAGGGTTAGGGGACAAATACAACAATCTAAACACACAATTGTGGTATGGCGCCTAAAATTGTGTTAGTTTCAAGTCCATAAATGGTGTTTATCCAAATTGACAATCAATGAAACTGCTGTTTTTCTCCAGATATTGTTTTATTGTTTCTTAGAAGTTCACAGGAAACAGGTAAAATACTCCCGACGCGTTTCGTCTAGCAAGACTTCATCAGGGGAATACAATATACATCTAAAAATACATAAGTACTGAGTTTTAATACAATGTAAAAAAACATTAAAAAACTGTTTTTTTAAAAAACTTTTTTACATATATTGTATACAGCGGTTTCACTTATCAGGTAAAAGATTATTACAAAAGAAAAGCTATTACCAAGAAGAAATGGAAAAAAGGAAAACGAGTGGTGGTGATGATGATGAAAAGGATCAGAAAAATTTATATAATAATTTATATAATAAAAGTGTGAAAAATTATATATATATATATATATATATATATATATATACAGCAGCAAATAAGTGGCACTCGGAGGCTTGTAAAGGAGGTGAAAATAGCAGGAATATTTATTCCTAGTGCAGGGAAAACGTTTCGGAGCACGGAGGCCCCGTCGTCAGTTCAGCCTCCGTGTGCATTACCTGAACTGACGACGGGGCCTCCGTGCTCCGAAACGTTTTCCCTGCACTAGGAATAAATATTCCTGCTATTTTCACCTCCTTTACAAGCCTCCGAGTGCCACTTATTTGCTGCTGTATGCTACTTAAGGACACCCCTTTTGAAAGAGGGCACCGGAGCAAGCTATCGGCATCCATCTTTAGACCTGAGTGCCGGCCTCATCGCTGTATATATATATATATATATATATATATTTCTATTGTAGTTGAGGTAAGTGTACCTTCGTGGTGTCTAAAGGGTGTTTCCATATGTTAGTGCACCGTGGGTTTTTTTTTTTTTTTAACTATTATTATTATACAATCCATCGTGTGTCAAAACACAATAATAATAATAATAATAATACATACCGTTCTGAGTGTGTGTTTATTAATTAACACGTAGAAAAAAGATTTTTTTAAGGTGCTTTGATCACCTTAGTGCATGAGACCTACAAATATATACATATACAAATTAGAACTAGAGAAGATGTACTCATAATTTAGAAATACATAAAATTAAAACGATAGAAATTGATAAATATCCTACCATTAAAAATAATTGAAGACTAATTGTCTTCCCCAGTGGTATAATATCCAACAGAATCCTATAATGAGGTATTCACATGTAAATATAGTTGTACTTTTTTACACGGTTGTAATTATACATAACTGTAATGACACATACCCAAGAGAAGGTGTGGTGAATTCTCCTTTGCACTTGGGCTGGGATTATCGTCTACAATTATAATATCATCATATTAAAAATTATTGTTTTAAATTAAATACAAATATAATTAACTCATGCATATATGAACAAAGAAGAAGGGGAGAACGAAATATTTAGGTCTTTTTCCATAAGAACAAGTATACAGCTTTTAGTCCTACAGGTATAGAAATCCTGGAGTAGCATTATCCCTTACCTCTCTCTGGTGTGTCCTACTTCAACTGGGGAAGGCAGCTGAATGAGTGAGAGATCTGGAGGGGTATATATAGTGATTAGATGGTGACCTCACTTCCTCTACAAATTGATTGGTTGGCAGTGTTATAGGTTAATTAGTAGCCATTTAGAGTGGTATTTATTCATTACTTTATATGCATCCTTCCTATTGTTGAAAGTGTCGTATCTAAATGGTCCCCCACTATATTATATTCTCTGCATATCCTTATTAAGTGCTAAATCTACCATTACCCATAATCCATCAGGTTTACCCATAATTCCTTACGTGGGACGGGTGTAAATAAATAATATCCAAAATCCCTGGAGGAAACTGTATTAGTATAAAAGGAGAGCTCCAAATGTAAAGGGGATGGCGGGGAACCTACTCCCCTGAGTTGAATTGTGTACCTCACTCTCTGATCTTAGATCCGAGAGGAGCACAGTGTAGCGTTAAACCGCTATACTAGCGGCCGCTTACTTCCGGCTTGCGTTTCACCTAGCCGGATATGCGGTCCAAACGGTGGCCATTTTAGGTCGCTACGTGACCGTCTTTTAGAAGCCGGCTGGAAGTTATCTTCAGGCTTGCGTTCCACCTCAATAGATATGCGGTTCAAGCCGAATCCCTATTAGACAGCGGAAAAATTAGTGTTTCATAGGTACTGTGGTGCGTTCTACCCATTCTTAAAATGCTGTAAATGGCTGTATCAATGATGTATAGCTGGAAAAAGGCTTCAACATGTTAAATTTAGGATGATAGGAAATATTAAGAGATAATAATTACTCTCATTCATACCTGTAGTACTTTACAAATTAATCATGTTATATCACTTTGCACATAATATACATATATATATATATGGAGTACAGCATCAAGTAATAAAATAGTAGTGATTGAGTCTAAATCAATACAGAATCCATAAAGTCCTTTGATCTTAGTTTAGCACATTATAGTATATTGGCTAATTTTTTAAAACTACACAGTGGATCTAGTAAAGGTTTTTCAATAGGCTATTTATATTATAATCCGAATTTTAAAGGAAGGCCGTCATTTCTATTGTCTCATTCAGACCATTCGGAATCAAAGAGTTTAGCGAATAGATCCAAAATGATTCCCTCCTAATAAGCCTTAAATCTCTATCCCCTCCTCTGGAGTCTTGTTTTACATGTTCTAAGGCGATAAACGTAAGGTCTTTAATATCGGAGTTATGTACTTTTTGAAAATGGCGGGGAACACTATGGTTATGTACTTTATTTTTAATGTTCCGCATATGCTCCTGAATTCTCAATTTGAGGTTCCTCTTGGTTTTTCCCACATACACTAGGTTACAGCTGCATCTCAGTAAATACACTATATGCGTGGATTCGCAGGTTACTATATCGGTACAGCTTGGAAGGTTCTTAAAGTTGGATTTGACCCAATTGTACAGTCCTCTGTCGATGTGCTTGCAGCATATGCACCTATTACAAGGGTAGATTCCAGTACGTTTACCCAGGAACTGCTGTTTCGGTGGTATCGTGGGTCCTGGTTGGGGTTTAAGTTTGCTAGGTGCCAACATATTTTTCAAATTGTTGGCCCTTTTAAAGATCACTGGTGGTTTCCCTGGTAGATGCGGCCCCAAAATAGGGTCCTTAAGTAGGAGATGCCAATGTGCATCTAAGCATTTTCTTATTTTCACATGTTCCTGATTGTATGTTGTTATGAATGGTTTATGCTCTGAGAAGACAGTTGATGAAGTTTTCACTTTATCAGCCAGTAAAAATTCTCTTTCCTGGGTTGATGCCCTAAGTCTGTCCTTTTCTATTAGTGTCTTGTCATATCCTTTTTCTAAAAATTTGGTTAGTAATGAATAGGATTGTTCCCAATAAGAGTCTATAGTGCTACAATTCTTTCTTAAACGTAGAAATTGAGAATAAGGTACTGACTTCTTCCATTGGTTAAGGTGGCAGCTATCCACTGGGATGTAGCTGTTGGCATCTGTCGGTTTAAAAAATGTTCTCGTGATGATATTGTCCTCATTATTTGCTGTTAATACCAGATCCAAGTAATCAATTTCGATCTCATTCTGTTTATAGGTGAATTTGAGATTAAACTCATTGTTCTGGATCCCTTCCACGAATCGATCTGCGCTGGTCTTATCCCCATTCCAGATTAGAATGAGGTCGTCAATATACCGTTTGTAATAGACGATTTCAGGATATTTGAATCCGCTATCTAAATAGAGGGACTCTTCCTCCCAACTGTTCATATATATATTAGCGTATGAGGGGGCTACTTTAGTCCCCATAGCGGTTCCACAGCGCTGCAGGTAATAGTGACCTTCAAATTCAAAATAATTATGGTCAAGTATAAATTCTATTCCCTCCAAAATGAATCCACTTTCCACCTCTGTTATTTGGTCATCTTCCTTTAGAACATCATTGATTGCTCTTAGGCCATTTTTATGTGGGATGCAGGTATATAGGGCTTGTACGTCAATCGTCAACCATCTGAAAGTGTCCCGCCACTGTAATTCTTTCATCTCCCTTAGGAGTTGGGTGGAATCCTTCAAGTGGGAGCGTTGATTCTTGACATATTTCTGTAGTTTCAGATCAAGGTAATTACCTTGATCTGAAACTACAGAAATATGTCAAGAATCAACGCTCCCACTTTCAGATGGTTGACGATTGACGTACAAGCCCTATATACCTGCATCCCACATAAAAATGGCCTAAGAGCAATCAATGATGTTCTAAAGAAAGATGACCAAATAACAGAGGTGGAAAGTGGATTCATTTTGGAGGGAATAGAATTTATACTTGACCATAATTATTTTGAATTTGAAGGTCACTATTACCTGCAGCGCTGTGGAACCGCTATGGGGACTAAAGTAGCCCCCTCATACGCTAATATATATATGAACAGTTGGGAGGAAGAGTCCCTCTATTTAGATAGCGGATTCAAATATCCTGAAATCGTCTATTACAAACGGTATATTGACGACCTCATTCTAATCTGGAATGGGGATAAGACCAGCGCAGATCGATTCGTGGAAGGGATCCAGAACAATGAGTTTAATCTCAAATTCACCTATAAACAGAATGAGATCGAAATTGATTACTTGGATCTGGTATTAACAGCAAATAATGAGGACAATATCATCACGAGAACATTTTTTAAACCGACAGATGCCAACAGCTACATCCCAGTGGATAGCTGCCACCTTAACCAATGGAAGAAGTCAGTACCTTATTCTCAATTTCTACGTTTAAGAAAGAATTGTAGCACTATAGACTCTTATTGGGAACAATCCTATTCATTACTAACCAAATTTTTAGAAAAAGGATATGACAAGACACTAATAGAAAAGGACAGACTTAGGGCATCAACCCAGGAAAGAGAATTTTTACTGGCTGATAAAGTGAAAACTTCATCAACTGTCTTCTCAGAGCATAAACCATTCATAACAACATACAATCAGGAACATGTGAAAATAAGAAAATGCTTAGATGCACATTGGCATCTCCTACTTAAGGACCCTATTTTGGGGCCGCATCTACCAGGGAAACCACCAGTGATCTTTAAAAGGGCCAACAATTTGAAAAATATGTTGGCACCTAGCAAACTTAAACCCCAACCAGGACCCACGATACCACCGAAACAGCAGTTCCTGGGTAAACGTACTGGAATCTACCCTTGTAATAGGTGCATATGCTGCAAGCACATCGACAGAGGACTGTACAATTGGGTCAAATCCAACTTTAAGAACCTTCCAAGCTGTACCGATATAGTAACCTGCGAATCCACGCATATAGTGTATTTACTGAGATGCAGCTGTAACCTAGTGTATGTGGGAAAAACCAAGAGGAACCTCAAATTGAGAATTCAGGAGCATATGCGGAACATTAAAAATAAAGTACATAACCATAGTGTTCCCCGCCATTTTCAAAAAGTACATAACTCCGATATTAAAGACCTTACGTTTATCGCCTTAGAACATGTAAAACAAGACTCCAGAGGAGGGGATAGAGATTTAAGGCTTATTAGGAGGGAATCATTTTGGATCTATTCGCTAAACTCTTTGATTCCGAATGGTCTGAATGAGACAATAGAAATGACGGCCTTCCTTTAAAATTCGGATTATAATATAAATAGCCTATTGAAAAACCTTTATTAGATCCACTGTGTAGTTTTCAAAAATTAGCCAATATACTATAATGTGCTAAACTAAGATCAAAGGACTTTATGGATTCTGTATTGATTTAGACTCAATCACTACTATTTTATTACTTGATGCTGTACTCCATATATATATATATATATGTATATTATGTGCAAAGTGATATAACATGATTAATTTGTAAAGTACTACAGGTATGAATGAGAGTAATTATTATCTCTTAATATTTCCTATCATCCTAAATTTAACATGTTGAAGCCTTTTTCCAGCTATACATCATTGATACAGCCATTTACAGCATTTTAAGAATGGGTAGAACGCACCACAGTACCTATGAAACACTAATTTTTCCGCTGTCTAATAGGGATTCGGCTTGAACCGCATATCTATTGAGGTGGAACGCAAGCCTGAAGATAACTTCCAGCCGGCTTCTAAAAGACGGTCACGTAGCGACCTAAAATGGCCACCGTTTGGACCGCATATCCGGCTAGGTGAAACGCAAGCCGGAAGTAAGCGGCCGCTAGTATAGCGGTTTAACGCTACACTGTGCTCCTCTCGGATCTAAGATCAGAGAGTGAGGTACACAATTCAACTCAGGGGAGTAGGTTCCCCGCCATCCCCTTTACATTTGGAGCTCTCCTTTTATACTAATACAGTTTCCTCCAGGGATTTTGGATATTATTTATTTACACCCGTCCCACGTAAGGAATTATGGGTAAACCTGATGGATTATGGGTAATGGTAGATTTAGCACTTAATAAGGATATGCAGAGAATATAATATAGTGGGGGACCATT
This sequence comes from Crinia signifera, assembly GCF_055691185.1. NCBI lineage: Eukaryota > Metazoa > Chordata > Amphibia > Anura > Myobatrachidae > Crinia > Crinia signifera. Next base: position 137,773,228 of record NC_139224.1, on the reverse strand, counting down.
TAGATACGACACTTTCAACAATAGGAAGGATGCATATAAAGTAATGAATAAATACCACTCTAAATGGCTACTAATTAACCTATAACACTGCCAACCAATCAATTTGTAGAGGAAGTGAGGTCACCATCTAATCACTATATATACCCCTCCAGATCTCTCACTCATTCAGCTGCCTTCCCCAGTTGAAGTAGGACACACCAGAGAGAGGTAAGGGATAATGCTACTCCAGGATTTCTATACCTGTAGGACTAAAAGCTGTATACTTGTTCTTATGGAAAAAGACCTAAATATTTCGTTCTCCCCTTCTTCTTTGTTCATATATGCATGAGTTAATTATATTTGTATTTAATTTAAAACAATAATTTTTAATATGATGATATTATAATTGTAGACGATAATCCCAGCCCAAGTGCAAAGGAGAATTCACCACACCTTCTCTTGGGTATGTGTCATTACAGTTATGTATAATTACAACCGTGTAAAAAAGTACAACTATATTTACATGTGAATACCTCATTATAGGATTCTGTTGGATATTATACCACTGGGGAAGACAATTAGTCTTCAATTATTTTTAATGGTAGGATATTTATCAATTTCTATCGTTTTAATTTTATGTATTTCTAAATTATGAGTACATCTTCTCTAGTTCTAATTTGTATATGTATATATTTGTAGGTCTCATGCACTTAGGTGATCAAAGCACCTTAAAAAAATCTTTTTTCTACGTGTTAATTAATAAACACACACTCAGAACGGTATGTATTATTATTATTATTGTGTTTTGACACACGATGGATTGTATAATAATAATAGTTAAAAAAAAAAAAAACCACGGTGCACTAACATATGGAAACACCCTTTAGACACCACGAAGGTACACTTACCTCAACTACAATAGAAATATATATATATATATATATATAATTTTTCACACTTTTATTATATAAATTATTATATAAATTTTTCTGATCCTTTTCATCATCACCACCACTCGTTTTCCTTTTTTCCATTTCTTCTTGGTAATAGCTTTTCTTTTGTAATAATCTTTTACCTGATAAGTGAAACCGCTGTATACAATATATGTAAAAAAGTTTTTAAAAAAAACAGTTTTTTAATGTTTTTTTACATTGTATTAAAACTCAGTACTTATGTATTTTTAGATGTATATTGTATTCCCCTGATGAAGTCTTGCTAGACGAAACGCGTCGGGAGTATTTTACCTGTTTCCTGTGAACTTCTAAGAAACAATAAAACAATATCTGGAGAAAAACAGCAGTTTCATTGATTGTCAATTTGGATAAACACCATTTATGGACTTGAAACTAACACAATTTTAGGCGCCATACCACAATTGTGTGTTTATATATATATATATATATATATTGCAAATGGGTCTGGTAATGGAGTGCTGACACCTGCTCTTAATTATCCCTGTTCTGGGATTTTCTGCTCTCCAGGTAGCAGATTTCTATGCCAGGCACTCGTCTTATTTTTGGACTGCTGCTCCCCACTGTCTGAGTGGTACCCTATCCAAAGGTACCCAGGAAATTCTGGAAGAAAGGAAAAGGGACAGGGGGTCGCCCAATAGTGCAATATCACTTTTTATTTCTTTAAAAGTAATTTTAAAAGTAGACGTTCAAAATGTATAACTCGTACCGAGTTTATCAGCTGGAGTGGGCTGATTACCACTAGGTTTAACACAATCCCCACAATGCCATGTAGACTATATAGGTCGACATACAATTTATCATACTTTTAATTTTGTATGTTTTTCCTTCTTTGTCTTTGAAGCTCTTTGCTCCTTTCTCCATTTGCGGACAGATTTTACAATGTCCACATTGGAAGGAGCCTGTGAGTCCCCCGAACATCTGCATGGGGCGGTTTTCTGGGATTTTTTCCAGGCAGCTTCTAGAAATACGTGACTTTATTGTTGGAGCCTTTTTAAAGATAACATCTGGCGTATTTGGGAGATGCTCTGATAAAATCGGGTCTAACTGTAGGACATGGTAGTGTTTATTCAGTATTTTCTTAATTTCTCTTTCTTCAGTATTATACTTTGTTATGAAGGGGCAGAAGATTTTATCATGTTGTTTCTGAGTTTTATCTTTGTATTGCTCCTGGTCTGCAGCACACGCCGCCAGCTTGATCTGCAGCGATCAGAGACGCCGGCGTCCCTCGAGCCTGCATAGCTGAGCAAGGTCCCGTGAGTTAATAACCACACTGTAACGGTGACGGAAAGATACTGTGTATGCTGTCTTTTGCCAGAGGGGATTGTGTTAAACCTAGTGGTTATCAGCCCACTCCAGCTGATAAACTCGGTACGAGTTATAAATTTTGAACGTCTACTTTTAAAGAAATAAAAAGTGATATTGCACTATTGGGCGCCCCCCTGTCCCTTTTCCTTTCTTCCATATATATGTATATACATATATATATATATATATGTATGTATATATGTGTGTGTGTGTGTGTGTGTGTTCAGTGGATGAAGATGCGGCGACTACTGCTCTTTAAAAAAAAAATTATATATAATAATAATAGTGCTAACCTGCACTTTTGTAAAATAAGTAAGTCACTGGTGATATATGTGGACCTGGAAACACGATGCATAAACAATTGACGATGGATATGCTTAATAAAAAGTGATATCAACGTATATATGTAAAAAATAGACACATTTATTTGTGCAGTAAGAAAAAATTTAATAAAAACAGACAATTCGTAAAAAAATTCCTATCCTAAAAAAGTTTCTCTAAGAATAAAAAGAGTATAAATAAATTCAAGGTGCAAATAAATAGAATTGCTTATCTTTTGGATGAGGCAGGAGGGCTAAAATGACCCAACGCGTTTCGTCCTTCTGACTTTATCAAGGGATGCAAGTAGACTGAGGCCAGACCTATATTTATACTAGTATAGCTCCTGCTTCAATTATGACATCACTTCCTATCATCAATTACTATTTTATGTCTATCAAGGTTTAGGACCACCTGAATAAGAATACATGCAGCCTGTGCTGTTACTCGCTAAAGCAGCTTAACATAGATAGTTACAACTGATCATAAAACATTATAAAAGTCCACAAACGATAATACAAGTTCTGTGTGCGGTACTTCCGCCACACAACCGGTGTCCATTTAGCGCTACTGCGCATGCGTCCATTTCTTTAAGTGTAAAGCCGGACGGGTTCCCTGTCACTCTGTTTGGCTCTACTGCGCATGTGTCTGCTTCTTTATACGTATAGCCGTCCAGGTTCTCTAGCCCTCTGACGGAGGTCTTATTTCAGGGACTGGCGCTGTCTTTCACAATTGATTTCCCATTGCGGCGGCCATTTTAACGAAGGTCCATTATAGGTTTAGAAGTAGCGGTGGCCATTTTTTATGAGATTTCTCTTATGGCAACTAAAATAAAAGAAAACACATAAATGAACTTATAAGGTTCGTTGCATTATTCAACATTTCAACAAACTGTGCTATCATATTTAGTGTATATTATATCCCATTTACATGAGTACATAATTCAGTAATTATACGCGATTCTCAGGATAGGTAATAACCTTATAGGTGCTGGATTAACCACCTAAAAAGTGACGTGTGCAATAATAGTGGTAGACTATAAGTGTTACATTAATGGTTTTATATACTGTAAAAGGGGCTAGTATTGGTGATGTGCAATTAAATGAAGAGATGATACAATAATTACATCATATAACTTTATTGGTGACTTATATAGTTTATTTATTAATTAACTAAACCTCTCTCAGAGACCACAATTAAAACACGTTTATGAAAATACATTGACCGACGTTCACAATCATAGGCTACAGCACTGAATTTTCCCAGGAGGTCTCCCATCCCAGTACTTGTCCAGCCCAGCACTGCTTAGCTTCCAAGATCGGACGAGATTGGGCGTGTACCAGTAATGCGGCTTGACTGTAGATGCGTGAACAGGTCTAGTGTATGATTGTCCAATTCCGTGGTTCATAAGAGAGGGTATTCTAAAGTGATTGTGCTCCATAGGAAGATAAATATATATTCTGGTAAGATTTGGATCCCATATAAGGCGCTGCGCCTGCCGCTCAGCACCATTATATGGGATGCAAGCATGGTGGATACATGTTCCACTGACGTGCTCTGCATTTAATTAGTTTTCTACACTGGACCCCACCTTGCCTGCTGGCCATAACCCCACTGTGCATACTGTACTGTCCCTGCTGGCCATAACCCCACTGTGCATACTGTACTGTCCCTGCTGGCCATAACCCCACTGTGCATACTGTACAGTCCCTACTGGCCATAACCCCACTGTGCATACTGCACTGTCTGTGCTGGCCATAACCCCAATGCACATACTGTACTGTCCCTGCTGGCCATAACCCCAATGTGCATACTGCACTGTCCCTGCTGGCCATAACCCCAATGTGCATACTGTGCTTTCCCTGTCTGGCCATAACCCAATTGTGCATACTGTTCTGTCCCTGCTGGCCATAACCTGATTCTGCATACTGTACTGTCCCTGTCTGGCCATAACCGCACTGCACATACTGTACTGTCCCTGCTGGCCATAACCGCACTGTGCATACTGTACTGTCCCTGCTGGCCATAACCGCACTGTGCATACTGTACTGTCCCTGTCTGGCCATAACCGCACTGTGCATACTGTACTGTCCCTGTCTGGCCATAACCCCACTGTGCACACTGTACTGTCAGTACGGATGGTGTAATGGTTAGCATTACTGCCTCACAGCACTAAGGTCATGGGTTTGATTCCCACCATGGTCCTAACTGTGCAGAGTTTGTATATTCTCCCCGGACTTGCGTGGGTTTCCACAGCCATATCCCCACTGTGCATACTGTACTGTCCCTGCTGGCCATGACCCCACTGTGCATACTGTACAGTCCCTGCTGGCCACAAGCCCACTGTGCATACTGTACTGTCAGTACGGATGGTGTAATGGTTAGCATTACTGAGGTCATGGGTTCGATTCCCTCCATGGCCCTAACTGTGCAAAGTTTGTATATTCTCCCCGTACTTGTGTGGGTTTCCTCCGGGTACTCCAGTTTCCTCCCACAATCCAAAAATATACTGGTAGGTTATTTGGCTCCTAACAAAACTAACCCTAGAATGTCTGTGTCTGTGTGTCTGTGTGTCTGTGTGTCTGTGTGTCTGTGTGTCTGTGTGTCTGTGTGTCTGTGTGTGCGTGTACATGTACATGTGGTAGGGAATATAGATTGTAAGCTCCACTGGGGCAGGGACTGATGTGAATGTTCAAATATTCTCTGTAAAGCGCTGTGGAATATGTGTGCGCTATATAAGAAACAGAAACTGCCAGGCCATACATAAACCCACTGTGCATACTGTACTGTACCTGCTGGCCATAACCCCATTGTGCATACTGTGCTGTCCATGCTGGCCATAAACCCACTGTGCATACTGTACTGTACCTGCTGGCCATAACCCCATTGTGCATACTGTGCTGTCCATGCTGGCCATAAACCCACTGTGCATACTGTACTGTACCTGCTGGCCATAACCCCATTGTGCATACTGTGCTGTCCATGCTGGCCATAAACCCACTGTGCATACTGTACTGTACCTGCTGGCCATAACCCCATTGTGCATACCGTACTGTCCCTGCTGGTCATAACCCCACTGCACATACTGTACTGTCCCTCTCTGGCCATAACCACACTGCACATACTGTACTGTCCCTGTCTGGCCATAACCCCACTGTGCATACTGTACTGTCCCTGCTGGCCATAACCCCATTGTGCATACCGTACTGTCCCTGCTGGTCATAACCCCACTGCACATACTGTACTGTCCCTGTCTGGCCATAACCCCATTGTGCATACCGTACTGTCCCTGCTGGTCATAACCCCACTGCACATACTGTACTGTCCCTGTCTGGCCATAACCACACTGCACATACTGTACTGTCCATGTCTGGCCATAACCACACTGCGCATACTGTACTGTCCCTGTCTGGCCATAACCCGACTGTGCATACTGTACTGTCAGTACGGATGGTGTAATGGTTAGCATTACTGCCTCACAGCACTGAGGTCATGGGTTTGATTCCCACCATATTCTCCCCGGACTTGCGTGGGTTTCCACAGCCATAACCCCACTGTGCATACTGTACAGTCCCTGCTGTCCATGACCCCACTGTGCATACTGTACTGTCCCTGCTGGCCATAACCCCACTGTGCATACTGTACAGTCCCTGCTAGCCATAACCCCACTGTGCATACTGTACTGTAACTGCTGGCCATAACCCCACTGTGCATACTGTACAGTCCCTGCTGGCCATAACCCCACTGTGCATACTGTACAGTCCCTGCTGTCCATAACCCCACTGCGCATACTGTACTGTCCCTGCTGTCCATAACCCCACTGCGCATACCGCACTGTCCCTGCTGCCTATTACCCCACTTTACATACTGTTCTGTACCTGCTGTCTGGGTACTGTAATTGCTGGCTGTACCCCTCCATTTGTTAAAATTTCTGTGACTACTATCCATACCCCACCGGTAGTTAATGGTACTGTGACTCACAGCCATACCCCCACTGTGTATACGTTACTGTGACTGCAGGATGTACCCCTCTGTATCTACTTTACTGTGAATGCCAACCGTACCCACGATATATACACTATTGTGACTGCAGGCCATACCTCACTGTGTATACAATATTGTGACTGCATTCCGTACTTCACTGTGTATACGGTATTGTGGCTGCAGGCCGTATCTCACTGTGCATACCATATTGTGACTGCAGGCCGTACCTCACTGTGTATACTGTATTGTGACTGCAGGCTGTACCTCACTGTGTATACGATATTGCGACTGCAGGCTGTACCTCACTGTGTATAAAGTATTGTGACTGCAGGCCGTACTTCACTGTGTATACGGTATACGGTATTGTGGCTGCAGGCCGTATCTCACTGTGTATACCGTATTGTGACTGCAGGCCGTACCTCACTGTGTATACCGTATTGTGACTGCAGGCCGTACCTCACTGTGTATACCGTATTGTGACTGCAGGCTGTACCTCAGGGTTGCCGACTTTTAAAAGCTCCTCTCCGGGAGAAGCCCGGAGAGGAGACTTTCAGCAGGAGCTCGGGGGCGGGGCTTAAACGTGCCATCATTAAGCCCCACCCCCACGTAGGAAAAGATACTTAGTTTGCCTAACTCCGTGGAGGGGGCGGGGCTAAGTGACGCGATTATGACGCTTTAGCCCCGCCCCCTCCCCGGAGAGATCTGCAGACATAAGGTAATTTAAACGCAGCGGTCGGGGGGGGGGGTGCAATCAGAGGGGGAGCGGGGGTCCCTCAGAATCCGGGAGGGTTGGCCACCTTTCCAGGGGGCCGGGAGGGTGACCCGATTTTTGGGACCGCTGTACCTCACTGTGTATACGATATTGTGACTGCAGGCCGTACCTCACTGTGTATACGGTATTGTGACTGCAGGCCGTACATACCTCACTGTGTACACGGTATTGTGACTGCAGGCCATACCTCACTGTGTATACGGTATTGTGACTGCAGGCCGTGCTCTTACTGTGTATACATTACTGTGACTGGCAGCTGTACCCCACCCGCTATTTGCATTACCCTCCCGCTGCCCGAGAAACATACCGGCACCTCCCGGTTTTGGGTCCCTCAATAAAATCCGGACTGCGCATCCGGAAACGTAGGGGGCGGGCCTTTGTGCGGCAACATCACTGCCGGCCACCGCGGGGATATGGGTGGCCGAACTGCTGCTATCAGGAAGTCGGGAGGAGCACTGCAGGAGACAGGAGAGTAAGCATAAGCACTGCAGCAGCCAGGGCTTCTGGAGTTGGCTCCACCCACCACACTCCGTGCCTCAACCCTACTCATGCTGGTTGCTCTGCCTGCTCCTCATGTCACCGGCTGCCCAATGCTTCCCCCTCACCACACTGCCCGCTCCCACCACACACAGGGTCCCTGCACTCCCCTACAAGGATCAACACAGCTACTAGGTGAGTGCCGTGTGTACTGGGGAGTGTGGGCTGAAATATATGGGAGAGAAACTGTGTGCACAATGTGCACTGTGGGGGGGGGGAGTGTTTATAATGTAATATAGGGGAGGCTGTTTATAATGTATTATGGGGTGAATGTATATAATGTACTATAGTATCAGGGAGTTGTATATAATGTCATATGGGGGAGTAACTGTGCAAATTGTGCAATGTGTGTGTGGGGGGCTGTGTATAATGTAATATGGGGGGCTGTGTATAATGTAATATGAGGGGGTGGTGTATAATGTTATATGGGGACTGTGTATAATGTAATATGAGGGGGTGGTGTATAATGTAATATGAGGGGGTGGTGTATAATGTAATATGGGGGCTGTGTATAATGTAATATGAGGGGGCTGTGTATAATGTAATATGGGGGCTGTGTATAATGTAATATGGGGGTGGTGTATAATGTAATATGGGGGCTGTGTATAATGTAATATGAGGGGGTGATGTATAATGTAATATGGGGGCAATGTATAATGTAATATGGGGGCTGTGTATAATGTTATGTGGGGACTGTGTATAATGTAATATGAGGGGGTGGTGTATAATGTAATATGAGGGGGTGGTGTATAATGTAATATGGGGGCTGTGTATAATGTAATATGGGGGCTGTGTATAATGTAATATGAGGGGGTGGTGTATAATGTAATATGAGGGGGTGGTGTATAATGTAATATGGGGGGGGGGTGTATAATGTAATATGGGGACTGTGTATAATGTAATATGGGGGCTGTGTATAATGTAATATGGGGACTGTGTATAATGTAATATGGGGGCTGTGTATAATGTTATATGGGGACTGTGTATAATGTAATTTGGGGGCTGTGTATAATGTTATATGGGGACTGTGTATAATGTAATATGGGGGCTGTGTATAATGTTATATGGGGACTGTGTATAATGTAATATGAGGGGGTGGTGTATAATGTAATATGGGGGCTGTGTATAATGTAATATGGCTCTGTGTGTAATATGGGGTGGCAGTGTATAATGCACTTTGGGGCTGATTCACGTCCAGTATCACTCTCGCCGAGGTGTTCGCACTCTCAGGGGAGGGAAGGGGGCAGGCAGGGGGCTGGAACAGAGGAACGCCCAGTGTTTTATGCGAGCTATGTATGGATGCAGTACAATACATTTTTTGTTATTTTTGCTGATTTTAGTACTATAGCATACCTCTGAACTGTCCTGATTATAGAGGCCATGCCCACATGACCTGTAGCTCCTCTCTTTCCCTTGGGGGGGGGGGGGGCTGCGTCGGGAAAGTTGTGAGGTATGCTATAGGAATCTCCCTGAAACTGGTTTTCAAAAGTAGGCAAGTATGGTGTAAGTGTATACCTTACTGTGACTGCTGTCTGTACTTCACTGTGTATATATTACTATGACTACAAGCCAGACCCCACTGTGTATATGGTAATAGCTGCAAAAAAAGGCGATCATTTAAGAGCCCAATAATGACCACAGAGAAAAAATTACAAATAAAGCCTCTTTCTTCGGGAGGACCATTCTCATTTAGATCTATCTAAAGCAAAAGGCACACACATTTGTTCTGACTGGGTCACGCTGTATAATGGTGGGGGGTTTTTGTTTGTTTTTTACCATTGCGGTGCAATCCCGAAAAGGGAGTGACTCTGTTTAAAGGGGGTGTGGCTTCATGGAAATGTCCGCAATAGTGAAGTCATGCCCCCATTTTGCCGCTGGTGGGGCATGGCCAGCTCACAGCGTGTATTCACTGTTGTGACAGAGGGACTCCCAAATGTCGTCCCTCCCCCCTATACTCACACTGCCGGCCCCGTGACAGTCACCAAAAATCGTTTCCCACAGGAAACAGGGACAGTTGGAAGGTATGTACTGTATTTGTGTCATGTGCAGAAATCACAAATCATTAAGTACTGATGTTTACAGAAAACAAAGCATCATGTTGATCTAAATACATTGAACAGGAACTACTCAGAAAATGTTTTTGCAAAACCAGTATACTTTGGAAAGCATTTCTTGTTGTGTAATGCTTTGCTAAGGCAGTCAAACAAAGAACTACTGTTTTTTTGTTTTGTTTTTTACACAAGATCAGATCAAACTGAAGATGAAGGTCACATATAACAGGTGCTCAGTACTCCTACATGGTCAGTGCTGCAAGTAAGGTGGTATGGCATGGTACGGCGCACCTGTAAGAAATATGTTACAGGTACGCCGTACCACTTGCCCCCGACCGACTGTAAAAAAATAATAAAGTCTAATTATAAAGTGGGCGTATTTTCTAGTCCCTGCTGCTGCCCGCCCAACCAGGGTTATGATTGGTGGTGTGTGCTAATGCCGGCTACTCCTGATTTCGCCTGTCACACCAACAGGCATCAGTGGTGCCAACAGCATGAAGTGTCCCCAAAGCAGGAGCCAACTTCACCCCCGGGTAATTCCCCATTTCCTGTCCCCTGATGCCACAGCCATTTACAGCCAATCACCCACTACCCAGCCAGCAGTGGTGCCTAAGCAACACAACAGAGGCTCCATGACCCGACAGCAGCACTGCAGTGACTGTTATGCCCAGCACCAGTGGTAAGGTGCCCTATGTAGGCCTTGTTGTATGTATATATATATATATATATATATATATATAATGTGTGTATACATAGGTTAGGTGTGGCCTCGTGTGTAATGGGAATTATGGTGAGGCTTCATGGGTAGTTTGGTGTGTGACGTCATGTGTAATGGGCATGATGGTGATTGGCAACATGTGTAATGGGTAGTACAGTGTGTGTGGTGTCATGTGTAATGGGCATTACAGTGTGTGGAATCATGTGTAATGGGCATTAAGGTGTGTGGCATCATGTGTAATGGAAATTACAGTTTGGCATTATGTGTAATGGGTAGTAGTTTGTGTGATGTCATGTGTAATGGGCATTACAGTGTGTGGCATAACGTGGCCATGCCCCTATTGTCATGTAAACACTCATCTTGCTTTGTGTGACCAGTCCCCCTCATGTCATGTGTCCATGCCCAATTTTGGCACGCGCTATCAGTACCACGAAGAAAACTATTCTACTTGCACCACTATACATGGCAGAGGAGACAGTAGATTCTGCCTTGGCTTTCACAACACAATCATGATCACCCTTTAATTAAAGAGAAATTACCTTGATTAATAACTTGTGCAGATCACAGAATTCAAAGAAGGAATTTTGGGTTGGAGTGGAGGTGGGGGGCCCAAATTATATTTTTGCACCTGGGCTCACCACCCACAAGTTCTGACAACATCGTAAAACCTCAATTCCTGATATTGGACATAATTGTAAACATTGGTATTTGTATACACTGAATCCGTGCTCGAATTTTAAAGTGTAGGTATGAAAAAGCGCAAGGTGGCACATGGGCTGTGGAAAAGGGGGTCACTCAATAGGGAGCGTTACCTTAAGTATAGTGTACCACACAATATACCCCTATACATATTATGCACCACAAACGTAGGACCCATTACACTACAGATTACTAATGCCCCTTACACATTATATGACGCGGAATGAGACAAAATTAACATTATACCATTCGGAATGAGCCAAAGTTCCCATTAAATGAGCCAAAAATCATAGTATGCCACTCAGTATGAGCCAAAATTCACATTATTCCACATAGTATGAGTCAAAAATCATATTATGTCACACAGTATGAGCCAAAAATCACATTATGCCATGCAGTATGAGCCAACATTCAGGGACAAAGAGAATGACAGCAGGACATAGGGACAGAGAGAATAACATAAGGCACAGAGAGTGGGGCAGCAGTGACAGAGACAGTGAATCCAGGGACAGAGAGCGGGACAGCAGGGACATAGGTAGAGTGACAGCAGGGACAGAGAGTGACAGCAGGAACAGAGAGGACATAGGGACCGAAAGAGTGACAGCAGGGACAGAGAGTAACAGCAGGGACATAGGGACAGAGAAAGGGACAGCAGGAGCTGGGAGAGTTACAGCAGTGACAACAGGGAGAGAGAGTGACAGCAGAGACATAGAAAAAGTGACAGCAAGGACAGAGAGAGGGACAGCGAGGATATAGGGACAGAGAGAGTGACAGTAAGGATAGAGAGTGACAGCATGAGCATAGGAACAGAAAGAGTGACAGCAGGGACAGAGAGAGGGACAGTGGGGACATAGGGACAGAGAGGGTGACAGCAGGGACAGAGAGTGACAGCATGGATATAGTATACTTCTTATTCTCAATGTACATGAAAAATTAAGAGAAAAAATACATAGGGTGAAACCCGATTTTTAAGGGTTATTATAGAAGAAATGACCCCAAGTGGGGAACCGTACCCTCTGACATTGTCCACTTATTTTAAGTAGACACTTTGCGCTCAAATGGGAGAGGAGTCAACTCCACGTCGCATTCATCTGTCCCTTTATAAGCCGGTTACCATGTAGGAGAGAATGGAAATAGACCTCCAATGGTGAAATACCGTTTTATTCAATTCGACAAAAATACAATTAAAAATATGGGTGCATGTAATGGACTCTCACCAGATTCATATGTCCACAATGATGTAGACAGATACAGCATAGAATGAAAAGACCACAGGCGTCCCTGGATGCTGAAGTCAAGATGGTATTACTGGTGATGGGTCCACTCCGTGCCAGTCCCTGCTGCCAACGCGTTTCAAACAAATTGTCCTTTCTCAAGGCATAGAGACTTTATCCCACAGAAGGGTATTTATACCCCTCATTCCACTTAACAATGCATAGCCTAATTCCAGACATGGAGCTTCTAGCCTTCTAAAAATACATACAATACATATATACAAGGTGAAATCCGGTTCCGGGTCTTATATATAAGCTCTGATCCTCCTAGCATGTGATCTCGTTTTTGGTGCTGAAAATCACTGGTGAGAGTCCATTACATGCACCCATATTTTTAATTGTATTTTTGTCGAATTGAATAAAATGGTATTTCACCATTGGAGGTCTATTTCCATTCTCTCCTACATGGTAACCGGCTTATAAAGGGACAGAGATGAATGTGACGTGGAGTTGACTTTCTTCTATAATAACCCTTAAAAATCGGGTTTCACCCTATGTATTTTTCCTCTTAATTTTTCATGTACATTGAGAATAAGAAGTATATGATATAGAACGGAATTAAGAGCCAGGAGCGCCTTGAAAAACTGTCAGTATCTTTTTTCTTGTATCTATTTGTATATATGTGGTGACATATCAACTGTACAGTGTGAGGCAGCACCTAGCGCATTAACTTATTTCTAAACACAAACACATAGCATGGATATAGTGACAGGAGGAGTAAAAGCAGGGACAGAGTAACAGCAGGAACAGAGAGTGACAACAGGGACATAGGGACAGAGAGAGGGACAGCAGAATGCACAGTGTATCAACAATCTGCCGCTGTGCAAATTCGCACAGTAGAGATCAGGTCTGCATGGGGCATCCTGTTACAGTTTACATAGGCCAAAATAATCTGCCATATAGAAAGACTGAATAATACATTAATCTTTGGCTAAGCTTGTTGGGCATTATTCACTTTTTAATCTACCATACATTTAACCTTTGGCCCAGGTTTAAAAAATAATAAAGGAGGTGTCTGTATATTGATGCTATGGAGGTACCAGTGGCTTGATCAATTGATCCTAAGGGTGAAATTTACTAAGATGTGAAAGACACTTCACAGGTCATGTTGCTATGGGCAACCAATCAGAAGCTACTTCTTATTTATTTACCATCCTCTAGAACCTTGATGGCTAACCTTGACACTCCAGATGTTGTTGAACTACACATCCCAACATGCTCTGCATCAGATTTAGCATGGCCAAATAGCAAAACTGAAGCAGAGCATGCTGGGATGTGTGGTTCAACAACATCTGGAGTGTCAAGGTTAGCCATCAAGGCTCTAGAAGATAGTAGACAGGATGTGATTGGTTGCCCATAGCAACAGGACCTTAGTAAATTTCACCCTAAATGTCCTCTTTCCATGTCAATTGTATCTTTCTCAACATTTCCCCTGTGGAAAACCCTAATTGTTCTCAAACTTAGATAAGTACTTATCAGATTCTGCTGGCCAGAGTTGGCCCTAGGCATAGGAAACTAGGAAAATGTCTAGGGCATTTGGCATGCCTAGGGTGGAGCTGTCTTAACAGCATTGTGGGCCCTAGGCAAAGCAATGCATTGGGGCCCCGCTGCTATGCTCCGTCGCACCCCCTCCTGCGCATCAAACACTGCCGCAGCTGAAGAGCTTTACTTGGATGCGCTAGGAAGGGGGTGTGTGTCATGCAATGCGGCCACCGCAGTCGCTCCACGGGGGGGTGTTGGGCTGAGTTGCCGGGTGCGATGCGGCCGCTGCAAGGCGCCACGTGGGGGTTGGGATGGCGGGCGGGGTGGTGCCACTACGTCACTCCAAAGGGGGGGCATGCGGTGGCTGCTGAGTCGCTGGGGTGGGAGAGAGAGGAGAGAAGTGGCAGCCACTCATCACCGTCTAGGGGGGTCCCTGCTCCCAACTACGCCCTCCAGTGGCCGGCACCCTAGGCAAATGCCTAAAGCTGTTCTCTCTGTTCTTCTCGCTTCCTCCAATGCTAATGGGAAACACAATGGGGGGCCCTGCCTATTTTGTGAGTCCCGGGCCCCACTATTTCAGGTGACAGCCCTGGTCTCTCCACTTGCTGACAGTCATCCAGCAATTAGCATGCTTACAGCCATTAACTGTTTGGCTTAAGACTAGTAGAGAATGATTACCAGTAGCTCTGATTTTGTGCAAATCTATTGCTCTGCATCTCACTGTGCCCTCCCCAGTGCTCTGCATCTCACTGTGCCCTCCCCAGTGCTCTGCATCTCTCTGTGCCCTCCCCAGTGCTCTGCATCTCACTGTGCCCTCCCTAGTGCTCTGCATCTAACTGTGCCCTCCCTAGTGCTGTTCATCACACTGTGCCCTCCCTATTGCCAGGGCCGCCAATAGGGGGGTGCTGTGGGTACAGCTGTTCTGGGCCCCAGCCTCTGGAAGGGCCCGGGCAGATCATTTTGCCCAACACAACCCCTCAGACTGCCTCCGCTGCGCTCAGTGCGCTGAACAAAGCAGGTCCCGGAGTGCAGGCTTATTCATCCCAGGGCGCCAGGGTCCAATTAAAATGCTGCACCTGCTTTTGAGCCAATCAGAGCTCGCGTACCGGCAGCCAATCAGACAGGCTGCCGGTGCGTGAGCTCTGATTGGCTCATCAGCCGGTGCTGTATTTTAATTGGTCGCCAGCATCCTGAGCTGAAGAAGCCTGCGCTCCGGGACCTCCGGGCTGCAGCTCAGCAGAAGAGGAGATGGGGGAGCAGGAGCCGGGTTACGGTAAGTCAAGAAGATGGGGGGCCCGGGGCCCCGACTGGGAATGAGCATGGAAAATTCCTGATGGCAGCCCTGCCTAGTGCTTTGCATCTCACAGTGCCCTCCCTAGGGCCCTACATCTCACTGTGACCTCCCTAGCACCCTGCATCTGACTGTGGCCTTCCTATCACCCTGCGTCTCACTGTGGCCTCTCTATCACTCTGCGACTTTTATTCTTTTACTGCGATTTATGAATAAATATCTTGCTTTTATTTGCGGTATTGGATATCTATTTGAAAAAAAAACTGCTATGTGCACTCATGATAGAATTACAAAGTAAGTGTCTCATGCTCTGTTTATTCTGAGATTTACCTGAAGTTTGAAGCAAAAAGATACCTTTATATACTGTACATTCTTGACAAAAAATTTAAGTAAAGCCCCGTACACACGGAACGATTTGAAGGACAATGTGGGCGTTCCCGATCGATGGGAATGAACAAGCGCTCAAATCGTTCCCTGCATCTTTAACGATGCGCGTACACGCTGATCATTAACACTGGTCTATGAATTTTCCTGCATGCAGGCAGATCATAGATCAATCTTTTGTGAAGTGTATTAAATCCTTCCTTGCACGATGAATGACCTGATCTACTCGTGAACGATGTCGGAACGGTTCTGGCATTGTTCCATGCACCTTAAGCGTCTGTCCTTTATGAGATAAGAAAAATCATTTTTATTGCTACATTTTACAAAGTCTGAAAAAGAAACTGCTATTTGAATTTGAGACAGAATTACAAAGTTAGTGTGGTTTCATATGCAAGCTACATGCTGATTACACCACCTGTTTAAATATTAGAAGTTTCAGATCAGTGCTGGTTTTTCCATGTCCTGTGCTTTGTTACCTGTGTTTTCTTCCAGATGATTGATGGTCTCTGAGGGTTCTACCAGCTGCTTATAACCTTTAGATCAGTGCCAGTTCTATTACCATATCTATTGCTCTACTCCTCACTGTGCCATCCCTAGTGCCCTGCATCTCCGTGTGCCCCCCTCTAGCGCTCTGCGTCTCACTGTGCCCTGTGTACAATATATAGGGGCACATTTATCATGATCGCATTTACAATGCAATATGGTGGAATATTACCACCCAGGATCGCATTGTAAAATGCGATCAGATCACTGGGATGTATAATCCCTGGCACTGCAGGGACAGGGCACCGAAAGGAGCCTGTCCCTGCGAAGTGCTAAGCCGGAAGCCGGGGGGTCTGCGCATGCGCGGTTATGCGCTGACCCCCGCCGACCCCTCTTACCGCACTGCCCTACTCGGCAGTGCGATGTGTAGCCATAAATACAAAGAAATATGGACCGCAAGTGTAGTTAAAGCAGCTGTATATGGGAGTGTGTAAAGCTCCCTGTAATGGATAAAAAAGAAGAAATAGAAATTATACAGCGCTGGGTTTATACTGAATAGATGGTCTAACACAATTTAACCATATATAAACATTTATTAAACATGATTTAAAACATTAAAATATAGACATTTTTAGAGAATTCTCTATATCACCAATGGGGGTTGGGTAATGGGCAAATTGGAGAGATATTGCTCCAGTGGGTGGAAAGATGGATCAGTTCAGATGCACCTGTGGTAGCAGAATATTTACCAAGTGGTGTTCGGCAGTCTCTCTCCTATATACTGGGGAGGAGGAAAGGTGAAGTCCCGGCAGAATCTCCAGCGAGTAACGGATCCAAATTCACTCAGAAAGACCACAAGAAGTTTTTTCGGGTTTTGGATAACCCAGATGTGTCTTTGTATTGAAGAAATGCTGAGATTGTGGATTCCTCTGTTTTAATGTCCAGCGTAAACACAGGATGGTCCAAAGTTTTAAAAGTAATTGTGCGAATCCAGAAAGCCAGCCAATGCGTTTCGATTTCAAATCTTTTTCAAGGCTAATTTCTATTTCTTCGATGTGTAGCCATAGGCTACAATGGGCTATCGCCATATCAGAATGGCGATAGCCCAGGGGTGCGAAGCCGGGCTGCCCGATGTTGATACATCGGGCAGCTTCGCATCCCCAACAGAAACCTATGGGGGATGCGGCAGGCGGCGCTGCAGGGAGGATCGCAGCAGGGATCAGAGATTCCTGCTGCGGTCCCCCTATGATACATTTAGGGGATACTTAGTATTTGCGGCTAAACCCCGAAAACGTGCATTTTCGGGGATTTAGCCACAAATATGGTTTGATTAATGGGCCCCATAATGAGAACCCTTCTCAAGTGCACCAAATAATGATATTTACTTCCCTTAGGGATGTCGCAGGAGGGTGGGTGGTCCTCACAGCTTCTAAAATCTCCAACAGCACAACTTTTTCACAGGATTTTACCATATAATGAGAAAAATATCCCATGCATGATACTGCATTTATTCTCAACATTAATGAAAATTCCTGTACAATTAATTAAAAGTGGTGGGCACAAACACAGTTCCTCCAGTGATTGGATTGTGATTAGCTGTAAGGGCTGTTTCACACGCACAGGCTCCTGCCGGGCGGCGAATCCCTGTACGACTGAGAAGTCGTATCGCACAAGAAAGTTTAGAATGCCCACTTCCGCCCACTTCACTCCACTGAGACTGCCCTAGTGAAAGTCACCAATGACCTGCTGTCAGCCAAATCCAAGGGTCACTGCTCCCTGTTTATCCTTTTGGACCTATCTGCTGCCTTTGACACTGTGGATCACCTTCTCCTCCTCCACACACTCCAAAACATTGGCCTCTCTGGCACGGTTTTCAACTGGTTTTCCTCTTACCTCTCCAACCGTTCCTTCTCAGTCTCTGCCTCTGGCTCCACCTCACCATCTTCCATCCTTCCTGTCGGGGGTCCCTCAGGGTTCCGTCCTTGGCCTCCTTCTGTTCTCCCTGTACACCTCTTCTCTGGGTGCACTCATTAACTCCTTTGGCTTCCAATATCACCTTTATGCTGATGACACCCAAATCTACCTCTCCTCTCCTGATCTGTCCCCCACTGTTCTCTCTCAGGTTTCCAACTGCCTCTCTGCCATCTCCTCCTGGATGTCTGAGCGATTTCTGAAGCTGAATATGGACAAAAACAAACTTATTATCTTTCCCCCACCCAGAGCTATGCCCCCTACCAATATCTCTATCACTGTTAACAACAGCATCATCTCCCCCATTCCCCAACTCCGCTGCCTGGGTGTCTCAACTCCTCCCTCTTCTTTGCACCCCACATCCAAGCCCTGGCCCATTCTTGCCGGTTCCAGTTACGCAACATTGCTCGCATCAGGCCCTTTCTCTCACAGAGTGCCACTAAGCTTATCATCCACTCACTGGTCATCTCACGGCTTGACTACTGTAATGCTCTCCTCACCGGCCTCGCTCGATCCCAACTGGCTTCTCTCCAATCTGTCCTCAACTCTGCAGCCAGGCTTATCTGCATGGAATCCTGATTTTCTCTTGATTTTGTTTTTAATTAGGCTGGGCTCTCCGTGACTCCTAGTGACGCCCGGTTGCTAGGTGACCCTGGCTGTCGGAAGTGTGGCAAGTGACCACTTCCGCCCAGATGCCCGGCGCACAGGGAGACGCGGTGGGGGGCGGGGGGGCGGCTGACACACATATAAGGTGAGGTTATATGTTGTAGTATCTTGTCTTGTTACCTGATGACAGGGGCCAGTACCCTCAAAACGTAGTAAATAAACTTTTCTATTCTTCAAAATCCTGTAGTGCCGTGCAGTGTAGTTCATTACAAGCACCCGGTAGTTGTGTGTGTGTGTGTGTGTGTGTATATATATATATATATATATATATATATATATATAAACAAAAATCTACTATGCCACGCTAATTACAATAACTAGAAATGGTTGCCAGTAACACTCAGCCCCCTACTAGTGGGGCTCCACAATCCAGATACACCCACAATAGTGTTACTCGGCGCCCTTACAGTATCGGGATGGTAATTCCTGTCCCTCATTACTTTATAGTATACACACAAATAACAGTTTTAAAACATAAAGCATTTATTAAAAGAGCTTTTAAAAAACTTTTTCAAGTAAAATTCTTGTCACAGATTTACTTTTCACAAGATTATGGATGAAACATAAACCAACGCGTTTCGTCTTGTTGTGAGACTTCATCAGGGGTATTAATATTTTTAAATATTTAAAACCATTAATACCCCTGATGAAGTCTAACAACAAAGAGGGTATCAGGGAAAGAGAGTGAGAGAGAAAAAGAGACAGAAGTGAGGGGTAGTAAAGAGAGTGAGAGTGCTTCATGGAAAAAGTGGTAATGTGAGAGAGGGGAGAAGCACAGGAAAGAGAAAAAGAGGAGAAATAGGGGGTTGAGAAAGGTGGGGTAAAAGAGAGAGAAAGGGAGGAATAAGTACAGGTGTGAGAGAATGTCAGGGAGAGAGAAATAAAGAGGCAATAAATATTGAAAGTGTTAAGGTGCCCATACACGTTACAATTGTACACAATATTGTATACAATATCGCATCTTGGTTTTGCGATGAGATCAGATAAGATCTAGAACAAAAAGTACGTGCTGCACATAGTTTTTGTACTAGATCTCATCTCATGTCATCTCATCGCAAAACCGAGATCCGATGAGATGCGATATTGTATACAATATTGTATACAATAATTGTAACGTGTATGGGCACCATAAGGGAGAGAGACAGAGACAGTGCCAGATAAAAACAGAGGGGGAGAGGGAGTGAGGGGGAAGTGTAGGGAAAGAGATATGAAACAGAGAGACAAAGGAAAAAAATATAGACTCTTGTGCAGAAAGAGATAGATTAGTAGACAAGTGAGAGAGATGGATAGGGAGCGAGAGAGGATTGAGAGAAAGAGGAGACAGGGAGAGAGAGAGAGAGAGAGAGAGCATAGGATAGAGGGAGAGGTGGGGAGCTTTGAAGGGATATAAAGAGAGGATAAAGAGTGAGGGATCACAGGGGAGAGAAGAAAATAGGGATGGGTGAGCTTGGGAGAGCGAAACAGCGAGGAGAAAGAGAGGGAGGGGAGCACAGAAGGGGGAAAAGAGAGGAGAGTGAGGGTGTGCAAGGGAGAGTGGGAGGGAAAGCTTGGAAGGCAAAAAGATAGAGATGTGAGTGAGGGAGTGCAGGGAAGAGATGGAGAAGTATGAGAGGGAGAAAAAGAGGGGAGAGAAAACAAGGGAGGGAGCATAAATGAGAGGGGGAGGGGGAGAGGAGAAAAAGAGAGGCAAGAAGGGGAGGAGCCCAGGAGGGGGGAAAAAGAGGAGAGCGAGGGAAAACAGGGGAGAGATGGAGCATGGGAGAGGGGAAAAAAAGAGGATAGAGCGAGGAAGCGCAGGGGAGTAGAAGCATGGGAGGGAGAGAAAGCTATTGAGTAGAGAGAGCGAGAGAAGTGGGAGCGACGGAGGGAAGGAGGAGTATCGTAGGGAGAAAAAGAGGAGAACGAGGGTGCATGGGGTAGAGTGGAGAGGGGAAGAGAAAGAGAGGGAGGGGTGGGGGAGCATGGGAGGAAGAAAAAGGAGAGAGAGCATGGGAGTGCAGGAGTTGGCAAAGGAAGGGGAGAGGGAGGGGAGCACAGAAGGATGAAAAAGAGAGAGAGCAAGGGATGGGGTGGCTGGGGGCGTGGAAGAGAAATGGAGGAGACAGGATGGAAGTGTATAGAAAGAGAGGAGAGAGTGTCAGCTAGCATAGGTGCCGATTTATGTTTTTGCTGGTGGGTGCTCAAGCCAAAAATATGGAGGAGTTGCTTCATGGGGAAGGGGTGCGGCCACAAAATCATACCAATTTATATTACTGAGCACAGTTGTCTCCAATATTCAAATTACGGCAACAGAGTTCCACATACATAAATGCCCCCACAGTGCAGGTACATAATTTCCCCCACAATGCAGGTGCTCCGCGGACAGAATACACTCTTCCCGGCATACTGTTTCCCAGGTGGCGGGTCCGGCGATGTGGGTGCTGGACGGGCCCGTGGGTGCTCGTCAATTTCCGTGGGTGCTCGGGCCCTTGAGCACCCACAGAATCGGCACCTATGTCAGCTAGGCTGTTCTTTTAAATCTACCATTTCTACACCACTCTCCCCTCCCTTGTACAGTAAGAGCTATTTACCTTCAGTGATTGAAAAAAAAGAATATAGAAAACTTCAAGTGTGTGACGGGCTTTGCCTGCTGGGCCTTTGCCCACCCTCCCCCAAAGGGGCCCCATAGCAGTTGCATCCCCTGCACCCTCTGTACACTTTGTATTTATAATATGCTACACTGCTCTCCTATTGTTTCCTGTTGACAGAAGCTGCTAGTCACAGATCACTTGTCCCACCTGTTCCATTCAGGCTCTTCCTACAGATAGGCCACTTCTGCTGCCTGTGCGCACACACAGTTTTGTGTGTACAATGTGACAACTGCATGGATTCATGTAAAAGAGTTTTGGGATTATTTGTTGCACCTTGTGTAAATATATTATTGTAACGTGGCTCTGCTAATGTCTACTCCACAGTTGCTCTATACGTCTAATAATCTGGTGTCTGTTTGTTGAGCAGGTGCACTAGAAGTCTGGAGTTATATCCTGTTTCACACTTTTGTTATATCTTGTTACCATGACTCTTTGGATATATCCATCAATACAGTATCATGCTATGTATGCTTTAGATATTGAAAAGCTAATGCGTTATTTACTTACACGCGTATAGGGCTAAATGCAATTGCCTATGATTAGTGTAAGTCTGCCATTATTGTTCAATCAGCAATCATTTACAAGGCAAAGGCAATGTTGAAACTCCCATTATTCATCTAGGGGTTGAACTTTTAGCCATGCAGCTTGTACTCTATGGAACACACTTCCCCCCACTGTTGGAGATGCCCCCACTCTATAATCCTTAAAAACAGACTCAAGACTTTCCTCAAGCATTTTCATAATTCCCTTAAGTATCTCCATGTTCTCTGTAATTTATAAAAAGCTTTTCTGTACTGTGTTACCTTCATTCTAACTGTTAAGAGTCATTCATAATTATTATGAATTATTATTATTTTAGCAGCTCGCAGGCTATTGCATTAGTCCACAGTAGGCCAGATGCACCCAGCTTCAAAAAGTGATAATGTAGAGTGATAAACAATCAGCAAATCAGTGTAGCACCCCAGTGGGTTGCTAATCACTATAAACTGACATTTTGAGTATCTGCCTAAGGTATGGAGCACTGAGGGTAAATTGAGTGCAGGCCCCTTTAATGCTACCAGCAGGGGCGGGATCAACCCAGCAGGATGATTGACAGCTTTGAAGAAAAGGTAGCTGTATTGGCTAACAGAGTGTGGGGTCAAGAGGTGAAGCAGGAAGAAGCATGTGGAAGAGAGAGAGAGGGCAGCAGCATGGTGTCTGAGCTGAATGGAACTGAGGTGTGAAGAGAGTGACACAGAGAGAGTTCTTAATCTTCCCAGCTAATCTGCCAGCAGTCCCTGCTAGCAATAAAAGTGCAGGCTACTGAGTGGGACACAGTGGAAATAACTGGAGCAAAGAGACACAGAGCCCCACATGCTCAGAGGAGACCCTGCAGAGCAGGACAGCATGCAGAGTGGAGGACACTGTAACAGCTTGTACCAGCAACATCCAATAAAGCGTGAGTCTGACTATAACACCCCTGTGTAAAAGTGTGCTTCCCACTAGATCCAAGTTTGCACCACTCACCCCAACTCCAGTATTAACAGAGGAAAGAATCCACAGAGAACTCAGGCAAAAGATAGCTCCTGGCTATAGAAGTGGGTCCCTGTCAGACCCCCCAGCAGAGTATAACAGGACTGCCCTAAAAAGACTGTAACCTTTATAAATGGATCTCTCCGTAGACTGTGAATGCAGAGACTGCATTTAACCCCTTCATGCTGGAAGCTGCTTTGAATGTGGGATTCAGCATTAACCAAGCCCTGTCTAAGGATTTGAGGAAATGAGTTGGCCTTGGACTGTTTTCAGTTAACAAACCTATTGCAAGACTCTCAGCCACTGACCCCCAAATAAAGACTAGGGATGGACATCGATGGTCGATGTTTCGGAAACATCGATGGTTTTCTTTCGATGTTAGTGTTTTTGCCATTTAATGGTGACCTTCCGATGTTTGTCACCATCGAATGCTAATCATTCGATGGTGTACCGATGGTGGCTTATTTTTTGTAATTCCCAAAAGATATGCCTCCCCTGGCTGCTGTGTCTGTGTCAGGGAAACTTCCTAGGTTCGTTGGAGGCTGTCTGACTTTCTCTCTGCTTTCCTCCCTCTCCCTCTCCCTCTATATGGTTGCTGTAGCTGCTAGGCAACAGGGCCCACTGCTAGTTCTGATTGGCTCTCACTGACTCAGAGAGCCAATCAGAGCACAAACCTCACCCTGCAGCACCAGTCACTCAAACAGCAGCAAATTTCACAGACACACTGAGCTCTGGAGGATTCAGAGGAGGAGACGTCACTGAATGTTATACCAGCTCAGGCAAGCTACAATAATAATAAGTACACAATACAACTAGCTACAGATATCTGTGAATGTCAGTCACATACAACACTCATTAATATACTGCATTAGTATTACCAGGCAGCAACCACTATATGATCATCAGTGAAGTGTTGGTCAGAGATTGTCTGTTTCTGTGAATATAGTGAGGAACAACATACACAGTCCTGGGGTACCAGTGGAATGGACCAAGCTAAAGGTGCCCATACACTGCTGCGAGGCCTCGCAGCAGTGTACGGACACCCGACAGCCTGCAAGCTGCCAGGACCTTCTCGGAAGCACGGACGCATGCGATCCGTTGTGATGGATGCATGCGTCCCTGCTTCCGGCCCGCCTCACCGCCAGGAGGAACGGGTGGACGGCCTGCCGGTCCGACCACCTGGTCGGGTCCGATGCGCACGGGACCCAACGGCATGTCAGTGAGAGGCGATTTGGTCCGATTTAACGTGGCGATTGGTCGCAATTGGCCAAAATCAGACCAAATCGCCTCAGTGTAGGGGCACCTTAACTGTTTTTATATATAGTGAACTATTTTTTTATATTACGTGACCTGTTCGCTCAGCGACTGAATTGCTGGTTATCAGTATTTTACTGGTGACCAGCGATTCTAGCAAGTTCCTGCGACCGTCGCTGGGCTGCGGTGGGAGCGCACACATGGCGAAGGTCGCTAGGTATCACCGGCAATATGGTCACTGAGCGACCATATAGCTGACGATGGAAGCTAGAATCGCCTAGTGTGTAGCATTATTAGTGGTGCCCCCTCAGATCCTGGCACCCTAGGCAGCTGCCTAATGGTAGAGCTGGCCCTGCTCTTTGCAATATTTATCTCACCATATTAATGATGTGATGACCACTGTACCATCATCTCCCTTATTTGTGTGTGTGTGTAGTTACACTTGCCTTAATAAATAGACATTTTCCTATCTGGAAAAATAGTGAAACCTAAAGCGAGTTAGTTTACAATTTATCTATTTTTATTACATTTTGATTACTTGCTGTTAAAGTGTTAATAATGTGTACAAAATGAATATACTACTTTATCATTGGGCATTGTGTGAATATTATATATGTATATTATACACACAATGTCCAGTGATAAAGTAATATGTTGCTCAGAGCCTGGGCCCTGTCACCAAACCCAATTACCACCTTACAAATGGCAATACAGGCTTTTGCGCATGCGCTAGTCATATAACTAGTTTTCACCATCGAATACTTTTGATGCGATGGTTAATTACCATCGCATCGAAAGTTTCAATGGTGGAAGTACTGCCATCATTTGATGGTTGGCTTCCAATGTCCATCCCTAATAAAGACTGTGCTTTACTGCTGACTGAGCCAACCTGAAGAGACTGTTACACATCATGTGATCTGCAGGATTATTACAAGGAATAGTGACTATTGAGTTGTATCTGGGTACCCAGTAGTAGGATGATATAGCAGAGTCTAGTTAATGTATGCAGCTATTGCACATAATAGTAAGTGTATTGTGAAGAGAAGTTTGCATATATTGCAGGTAAACAGATTGTGTTACAAGAATTGAATTGTTCATCGGATTGGATATATTGTACTCTTCCACTAAAGATGTGTACAGAAGTGTGCAGTGCTTTGTTTGCTTGATACCATAATTGCCGTTATTACTGAAGGTGATCATTTATACCCTCACCCAAGAGTCACAAAATAAACCATTATAATTGTACCAACTTGTCCATTCATTGTGAGCAGAAAGACTCCTGACCGAATTGGAAAAGAAGAACTGAAGTAACCTCACAGTGTGAACTCCACCCAGTTCAGGTAAACCCGGGCCACCACTGGCCTTGGGGGTGTCACATTAGCGCCTGTCTTTTTTCAAACTCAGCCTTTAACATGACAGTTAGAAGCTGATCTGATTGGCTGGTTGATTATCACTGTCCACTTTATCACTTTTTGAAGCTAAGTGCATCTGGACTAGTATCTTTAGTAAACTGGAGCATGCAGGCAAGATGAGCTGCTTTCCTAGCTCTGTAATTATTTTTTAAACACAATTAAAAGTGTTTATTATCTTTCTCTTCAGATGTGGCTGTGTTCGTATGCATGTGATTTCAAAGATCTATCAACCGTCTGTTCTGTTGCAATGTGGTCAATATGCCGGCAGTCGAAATACCGAAGCTGAAATCCCGACCGCCGCAATGCTGGCACTTTATCAATCTATGGGTGTCCATGACACTCACAGAGGAAGAATAAAATATTGTGCCGAGCGTAGCGAGGCACCGGGCCCGCTGTGCCCTCCCTGTGCTTTTTCATAGCATTATATCTTACACCTTTCATCACCCCTGTTTTGTATACATGTAGCACCCTTCACATTTTATTATTACCCCTTACTTATGTAAGAATTATCACATATCATTTTTCCTATATCCCTATACTATCACTTGAATTTTACACCAGTGTGATGCCATGAGGTGGTTCTGTTGGGCTGGCTTGGGGAGACCTGTGCCCTGGACTTGTACCATAGTAGTATTAGGGACCTGTCTGATAGAGGTTACCTGGGCGCGGTTGGCAGGTCCACAGTAATGGCCATCATTATGCTAAGATCCTCTGAAATGCGATATAGTAATATTATTAATAGGTTCAGCATTTGTATTTATAGTGTGCACCTGCACTCTCCTCCAGAGTCACAGGTGTGCCAAATGTGCCCACTTCACTCCACAGATCTCCTGTTCCCCCTCTTACTTCAGTAGGCATGTGGTGATGGGAGTGATGAGAGAAATACAAGCTGCATCTACTGTTAGGTAGGTACGACAGTGTTCTCTGCATGATGCCGTCCAGTATCTGTGGGTCTCGCTGGGCAAAAAGTGGTAAACTCGGCCCATCAATATTGTTTCCCCTACATGCTTTATCCAATGTAAAGCTTTGTTATTTTGATAAAATCTGGATATTAACACACGCATACAGTTTGTGTGTGCCAAGGGAGTATGGAAATGCCAGAGACCTACTCTGGGGAGGATTCAGACCCACCACCGATGGTCATACTCACCAGGGTCCTCCGGCATAGATCACAACCTCTTCTGTCCATGTAGACATCCATGGTATTTGGCAAAATAAAAAAACAACTGGTCGTGATGCCGCAGAAAGGTGTTTTTATTTTCTGCGGCTCCACCCCCCGAATAGTGCCATTGGCCGCCTATGGACTCCTGATTGGCTGCTAGGTGGCCAATAGCGACCTGAAAAGGTCGATATGGGGGTAAGGTCGACACAAGCATGATGTAGAAATGGGGAAGGTCGTCAGTCAAAAGATTGGGTTTTTCACTTTTTTTTAGCCGACAGGCGGTATTTCAAGCCCTACCATCCGCTAAGAGTAGCGAGGCACCAACCGCAAAGCATGGCGAGCCAGGCAAGGGGACGCGGTGCACTTTTTCAGTGTTCATGTCAACTGTGTCGACATCAGGGACAGAAAACATGAAAACCGGTAACAGATTGTAATTCTTATTTATGTAGCATCATATAGAAGAGATAGAATCTAATTGGTTGCCCATAGCAACCACCCATATTCAATAGAATTCCCATCTTTGTAACTAAACCCCTTACTGTCTGTGAGTGATTGAGCTTCTGAGTATGAAAACACTTCAGCAACACACCTGCAATACTCATATCATCATCATATAAGTTGGACCATTCATGTTTGGCTGTTTGTCTACTGCACCTCCCAGTCACTGCCCAAGAATGCCAAGCACTTATACATACAGTACATCTCTAATACAGAGCGTATCAAGCAAACCATCTCCTTTGTGTGTACATTCTGCTTAATGCTTTCACTATGGGAGTTTGTAGTGTTTGTGCTCACACACCCAGTAGAAAGAAATTGCACAACTGTGAGTACAATTGCATAGGGTGTGGCTCTGAATCATCGCACAAAGGTGCTTATGCATCTATCAAATGGTGCACAGTAAATAACGATGCACAGTGGCAGAAGCTTCTGTTTAGCTCATTCCTTGCTGCTCCCAGTCATTAATAATTTCAATAACAATGTCACTCCTATTACAGTAGCTGTTGAAATGGTATTAAGTATTTGATATTGGTCCATGGCATGAATGCAGGGTTGGACCATTTACATGAATGAATGCGGTGGAGACAAACCATATATAGGGTCATTTGTCTGCATTTAAAGGACTTTAATTCTCCACTATTGCTGAAATTTAATTTAAGGGGGCAATTTTGGGCTGTTTTCTAAGCATCATTATCCTCCAGGGCATAAATGTGTCCAGAAAGGCTTTGATGAAATCTCAGAGGGCAGAGTTTGAAAAGTCCTGTATCCAGTTGATATTCCCGACAGGGGGAGATATAAGAAATAATAAAAAGTCAAAAATAAAGTCACACTGGTAATCCTGTTACTATTCTTTCTTGCTCTTTAGCTGTACATCAAATAGCGTACCCCACTCACACGTAAAGGATGTAATTTAAAACATATAAAGGTTTCTTTTCTGTATGGTAGTCATCAAAGACTTTACAGGGGCGTACCTCTACTCACATGCATACACGATGTTACAGGCTTATAAAGGTATCTTTATTGTGGATATTTATACGAAGAGATCATACCCCTACTCACTCGCAAAAGGAGGGGATAACTCCTATAAAGGTATCTTTATTTAGGCTGAAAAAGTGATCACAACTCATGAAGGACCAGAAAAGGTGTCTGGCGTACCCTTTACTCACATCCAAATGAATGTGGAAACACTCATAAAGGTATCTTTTTAAGGATCAAAACACACACAGATGGTGTACCACACTCACGGTGTCAGAAGCAGGAACCAAGCATATCTGGGTATCTTTTTTACTCTTGTGTCCTTTAATACTCAGATGTGGGGTACATTTAGAAATCCCCAAAAAAGAAGAGTAGGTGTATAAAAAAAGTATCTATTACACAAGGCCCATAATAGGGCTAAAAAATTCCAACAAACATAACAGAAAAAGACAATATACTTCTAAAAAACATGAATTTAAAAAAAAAGGCAGGCTGAGCCTCAGAAACCAGAAGGAAACAAAAAGAAACCACAGCACACTCACTGCAATAGATGGTAAGGTCCGGACAAAGTGAATGGTGTTGGAATCCGAAGGTTACCTCCGTGGTTCTGGTGGGCTCAGGATGCAAGAAAAAAAAAAGTCCCCAGGTCAACGTGTTTCGGCTCACTTGGAGCCTTTTTCAAGACAAGTGAGCCTTAACGCGTATTTTAGTTTAGAGAATCTCCCCCTATATCACTTAGAAAATAAACAGGCATCGACCAATGTGTATGCCCTATAGCGATGGCGATGTGTGCCATTGCTTGTTCAGATCTAGATAGATCCCCTGCATGTGCTAAAGAAAGAAGTGATTAGCACAGATCTCTCAGCACATATTGCAATGTGTGTATAGGGCAATGAGGGAAGTTTTTTAAGCAAAAAACGGTACTTGTGTACTATCACGGCTCCCATCTCATTGCATACCATAAGGCTTAAGATGGTATGCAATGAGATGAGATGTGCTGCGATGGGACCCGATCTTATACAATTTAAAATTGTATACCATTGTATATGGCATACGATGAGATGAGATTTTAAATTGTATAAGCACACTAATGGGTGCTTTCAAGGTCAATTGGCCCCCCTATAAGATTTTTAATTGTATAAGCACCCTAATGGGTGCTTACAATGTTAAATGCACCCCCACGCCACCCCACTATCAACACGTCCTCCGACCTTTTCATACCCCCACTATCCATGTCGACGTGGAGTTGATTTTATATAGTGTGGCGAGCGCAGTGAGCCACCGAGCTTAAAGCGTGGCGAGCGGATGCGTAATACATGTAAAGTATTACGCGTCCGCTAGCCACGCTTCGGGCTCGGTGGCTCGATGCGCTCGCCACATTATATAAAATCAACTCCACGCCGACATGGATAGTGGGGGTATGAAAAGGTCGGAAAACGCGTACCGCCACCCCTCGCGGGCTCGCTGCGCTCGCCACGCTTCAGGTTGGCGTTGATAGTGGTGGTGGCGTGGGGGTGCATTTAACATTGTAAGCACCCATTAGGGTGCTTATACAATTAAAAATCTTATAGGGGGGCCAATTGACCTTGAAAGCACCCATTAGGGTGCTTATACAATTTAAAATCTCATCTCATCTCATCGTATGCCATTGTATGCCATATACAATGGTATACAATTTTAAATTGTATAAGATCCCATAAGATGGAAATCGTGGGAGCCGTGATAATACACAAGTACCCAAAAAACTCCTAAAATAGGCATACTTCTATAAGTAAATACACCTATTTTAGGCGTATTCGTATTTTCGGCATTTATTATGCTGAAAATACATAAATACGCATTCATGGCACATTTGTATTTGTATTTACGAATATCAAGTAGATACGCCATCAATAGAATATGACTTCGAATGAATGCTGATTCCCAATTTACTAAGCAGCCGTATGTAATATACAGTCGCTAATTAGCGAGATACGGCCGCTAATATACTCCTGGAAACTACACTTCATTTTACAGGCGTATTTGTCAGAAGCCTGCACGGTTCAGTCAGATCCGTGCAGGCTTCAGTGTACAATAAGGGGATTTTGATTACCTACCGGTAAATCATTTTCTCGTAGTCCTTAGGGTATCCTGGGATTCAGGTAGACAATGGGGTATAGATGGGTCCGTAGTAGCCAGTGCACTTTAATAAAAATTAACATCCCGTGTGCTGGCTCCTCCCCTTTATGCCCCCTCCCACAGCCCAGTTTAGAAAACTGGGCTGTGGGAGGGAGATGGGGGAAATTTACTAAGATGAATTCGAAAAAAAAAGTCGTATTCGTACATGAAAACACGTGTTTTTTTGTTGTATTCCTATTTTTATAATTTACTAAGTTGGAAAAACTTAGATTCGTATAAGGCGTAATGTCGTATTTATGACGTAGTAATGTCGGATTCGTAGTTATAAATACGAATACGAATGTCTACGAATGACTACACCATCGATAGAATATGCCTGCTTTTAACATTGGCCAACCGTATTTTCTGCATTTACTAACAAGTCGTATTCGTAAAACGGCCATATACGATTCGTAAATACATACGATTCGTAACCCAAATACGAAAAAAACTTTACAGGGGCGTACCTCTACTCACATGCATACACGATGTTACAGGCTTATAAAGGTATCTTTATTGTGGATATTTATACGAAGAGAGCATACCCCTACTCACTCGCAAAAGGAGGGGATAACTCCTATAAAGGTATCTTTATTTAGGCTGAAAAAGTGATCACAACTCATGAAGGACCAGAAAAGGTGTCTGGCGTACCCTTTACTCACATCCAAATGAATGTGGAAACACTCATAAAGGTATCTTTTTAAGGATCAAAACACACACAGATGGTGTACCACACTCACGGTGTCAGAAGCAGGAACCAAGCATATCTGGGTATCTTTTTTATTCTTGTGTCCTTTAATACTCAGATGTGGGGTACATTTAGAAACCCCCAAAAAAGAAGAGTAGGTGTATAAAAAAAAGTATCTATTACACAAGGCCCATAATAGGGCTAAAAAATTCCAACAAACATAACAGAAAAAGACAATATACTTCTAAAAAACATGAATTTAAAAAAAAAGGCAGGCTGAGCCTCAGAAACCAGAAGGAAACAAAAAGAAACCACAGCACACTCACTGCAATAGATGGTAAGGTCCGGACAAAGTGAATGGTGTTGGAATCCGAAGGTTACCTCCGTGGTTCTGGTGGGCTCAGGATGCAAGAAAAAAAAAAGTCCCCAGGTCAACGTGTTTCGGCTCACTTGGAGCCTTTTTCAAGACAAGTGAGCCTTAACGCGTATTTTAGTTTAGAGAATCTCCCCCTATATCACTTAGAAAATAAACAGGCATCGACCAATGTGTATGCCCTATAGCGATGGCGATGTGTGCCATTGCTTGTTCAGATCTAGATAGATCCCCTGCATGTGCTAAAGAAAGAAGTGATTAGCACAGATCTCTCAGCACATATTGCAATGTGTGTATAGGGAAATGAGGGAAGTTTTTTAAGCAAAAAACGGTACTTGTGTACTATCACGGCTCCCATCTCATTGCATACCATAAGGCTTAAGATGGTATGCAATGAGATGAGATGTGCTGCGATGGGACCCGATCTTATACAATTTAAAATTGTATACCATTGTATATGGCATACGATGAGATGAGATGAGATTTTAAATTGTATAAGCACACTAATGGGTGCTTTCAAGGTCAATTGGCCCCCCTATAAGATTTTTAATTGTATAAGCACCCTAATGGGTGCTTACAATGTTAAATGCACCCCCACGCCACCCCACTATCAACACGTCCTCCGACCTTTTCATACCCCCACTATCCATGTCGACGTGGAGTTGATTTTATATAGTGTGGCGAGCGCAGTGAGCCACCGAGCCCAATGCGTGGCGAGCGCAGCGAGCCCCGCGAGGGGATGCGTAATACATGTAAAGTATTACGCGTCCGCTAGCCACGCTTCGGGCTCGGTGGCTCGATGCGCTCGCCACACTATATAAAATCAACTCCACGCCGACATGGATAGTGGGGGTATGAAAAGGTCGGAAAACGCGTACCGCCACCCCTCGCGGGCTCGCTGCGCTCGCCACGCTTCAGGTTGGCGTTGATAGTGGTGGTGGCGTGGGGGTGCATTTAACATTGTAAGCACCCATTAGGGTGCTTATACAATTAAAAATCTTATAGGGGGGCCAATTGACCTTGAAAGCACCCATTAGGGTGCTTATACAATTTAAAATCTCATCTCATCTCATCTCATCTCATCGTATGCCATTGTATGCCATATACAATGGTATACAATTTTAAATTGTATAAGATCCCATAAGATGGAAATCGTGGGAGCCGTGATAATACACAAGTACCCAAAAAACTCCTAAAATAGGCATACTTCTATAAGTAAATACACCTATTTTAGGCGTATTCGTATTTTCGGCATTTATTATGCTGAAAATACATAAATACGCATTCATGGCACATTTGTATTTGTATTTACGAATATCAAGTAGATACGCCATCAATAGAATATGACTTCGAATGAATGCTGATTCCCAATTTACTAAGCAGCCGTATGTAATATACAGTCGCTAATTAGCGAGATACGGCCGCTAATATACTCCTGGAAACTACACTTCATTTTACATGCGTATTTGTCAGAAGCCTGCACGGTTCAGTCAGATCCGTGCAGGCTTCAGTGTACAATAAGGGGATTTTGATTACCTACCGGTAAATCCTTTTCTCGTAGTCCTTAGGGTATCCTGGGATTCAGGTAGACAATGGGGTATAGATGGGTCCGTAGTAGCCGGTGCACTTTAATAAAAATTAACATCCCGTGTGCTGGCTCCTCCCCTTTATGCCCCCTCCCACAGCCCAGTTTAGAAAACTGTGCCCGAAGGAGATGGGGGAAATTTACTAAGATGAATTCGAAAAAAAAGTCGTATTCGTACATGAAAACACGTGTTTTTTTGTTGTATTCCTATTTTTATAATTTACTAAGTTGGAAAAACTTAGATTCGTATAAGGCGTAATGTCGTATTTATGACGTAGTAATGTCGGATTCGTAGTTATAAATACGAATACGAATGTCTACGAATGACTACACCATCGATAGAATATGCCTGCTTTTAACATTGGCCAACCGTATTTTCTGCATTTACTAACAAGTCGTATTCGTAAAACGGCCATATACGATTCGTAAATACATACGATTCGTAACCCAAATACGAAAAAAATACACCTTTTTGAGGTGTATTTGGAAGTGTATTTCACCTGCTTCAATGGGACACGTGTTTTAAGTTTCAAATTACTTCACAGACAATTATAATCACAAATGTGTGCCTTATAAAAGGGAAATAAGCACCTAAACACACTTCCCAGCTTCTAACATGGCAGACGTTGTAATGTATGACAGTCTATCAGTGTGGGCTTTCAGGCAGCTAATGTCCTGTCAGTGGCAACAAAGAAGACACCGCCGTCATAAAACTGATCAGCAGGTACAGCCGGTATCCCAGAGGCTGTGTAGGCCTCATTTATTTAGAGAGAGTTTGTGCTTAGACGTATTGCCGGATGATGTGGTTATACAGATGTTCCGGCTTAATCGTACCAACATTCTCCTGTATGATCTCATTAGACTGGAGCTAGATCCTGTGACACAAGGCCAGATTATAATGGGGGCACAAGGGGTCAGTGCCCCTGGGCCCCCCTCTAGCTAGGGGCCCCCTGTGGTTGGCATGTATTTAAAAAAAATATATATAGGTTTTGTGCATGGGAGTGGGGTAATGCTGCAGCTTCACATATCTACCAATGTGACAATGATTAATGGTGCTGAGCATTGGGAGCCAAGTGTGCGGTGCATTACTGGGAGTTGACTAAGTCCCATGACACTTTGCACCAGAGGGCAGAGGCTGAGACGCTTGTGCTGAGCTCTGCTTGGTAGAGCTCATTACATGCTTCTCAGGCCCATGGATAACAGCAGCAGCAGCCTAGTCATGGGAGGGCAGCACTGGGACTGTGAGGTCTCCTACAGAGTAAGGTGCAGAGGGACAAACACAGGCTTTTCATGTGGTATGTATGTATGTATGTATGTATGTATGTATGTATGTGTGTGTATATATATATATATATATATATATATATATATCCCCTGAAGTTACCTATTGTCCAAGTTTATACTGCCTTTACTCTGTGTTTTGATAGTGTAATATTCCCCCATGCAGTTTGCGGCCAGTAATGACAAGTGCAAGGGGGCCCCCCTGTCTAAAGTGCCCCGGGCCCCCCGAAGGCTTAATCTGGCACTGCTGTGACAGGACGCTCATGCGCTGTCTCAGGTTTGCACAACCGGATGGCTGTGTTGTACTTTCTGCCGTCCGGCAGTTTTCAATATGTCACTGGCAGAGGCATTGGCATATCTCAGCCCACACTGTCCAGGTACCTGACCCAGGTGCTTGAAGCCCTTGAGCCGCATATAGATGCCTCAATCTGCTTCCCAAGCAGGAGACAGAGTGGCATGATGTTATGGTAGCATTCCATCACATTGCACGCATGCCCAGTGTGCTTGGTGCAATGGACTGCACCCACATTCCACTGAGACCGCCTCGTGATACTGTCCGTTCCTATTATAACCGTCATGGAACACAAGTACCAACGTGCAGGTGGTCTGTGATGCCAATCTTAAGATCATGAGTGTATTTGCAGGCTACCCTGGCTCATGTCATGACTCCTACATCCTCAGCCAGTCAGTCCTCTTTGATGAGTTTCAAGCCGGATTAATGCCAGAGGGCTGGCTACTGGGTAAGTGTCTAATAGTGTGTAGAGTGCAATCTGTGATACATAGGGAAATGATTGCAGCCATGTCTCTTTCTCTCTCTCTCTCTCTCCCTCTCTTTGTGTGTGTATGTATATATTAATATATAATATTATGTGATGGATGGCTGTATCTATGTTCAATCCTGCATGTTTACATGATTTATATATGCTTAAGAAGATGCAAATCCAAAATAGTTTTAATCTCTGTACGATACAAAATAATGTAACGCATATGTGTCTAAATGTGTGTCCTTTTTCAAACATGTATTGAAATGTTTTTGGGCGGGATGTATTAAAATACATTGCCCAAAGGTGGCGATACCCTGCCTGGCGATATCGGTGTAGTCGGATTTTAGTAAATATGAAAATGCGGAAAAGCAGGGATTTTACTGCATTTTCATTTTAATACATCTCGCTCTTTATGTATGGCCCTTTAATGTTTTTCAGGTGATAAGGGGTTTCCCTGTTTATCCTGGCTCCCGACTCCACTGTCTGCCCCCATTTCTGATGCAGATCACAATTTTCATTAGGCCATCAGATATGTGATAGAAAGATGCTTTGGAGTATTAAATTCTCGCTTCCGGTGCCTAGATAAGTCTGGTGGCTTGTTGTTTTACGGCCCCGAAAAGGTGTCAAAAATTGTGATGGCTCGCTGTTTTCTTCACAACCTCTGTCCGGATCAACATCTACCAGACATTGAGAATGGAGAAGACAGGGAGGCTGCATTGGAGAATGAAACATCTGGCGATAGATGGAGTTCAGCGTCTGGGTGGAAGATTCACAATGAACTCATACAGGCATCCTTTAGTGGTGAGTAACTATGGCATATAGGCAACATTGACTCCATGCTATATGCACATGGCAGCGCTAAATGTGATTGTACCTCCTAGACTTACAAAGTGCCTTCACATGTCTACCATTATTATTATTCTGAACAAGTTGTTTATAGATTCTGTGAAATAACAATTGTCTCATTGTTTAAATGAATGGTTTTAACATATGTTTTTTTTAGCTCACACCCACATACCAATACATGTTATTGTGGTAAGTCCAGTATAATTAATGACAATCTCTTTCTGTAGGCTGATTGTGTGCGTATCCCCCACACACACACACATGTGGGTGGTGCTTGTGTTCCTGGGTTGGCTGGTACCTGGATTACACCTGTATTTTTCCAGTAAGTATTGGTTTGAAATGATGCTGTTATTTGATATGTCTAAATGCTGTTGTTATGTGTTCCATTTTTGTGATGTAATATGTTGGTTTGGTAAGCAAACTTGTGTTTTGTATGTTTACCTCAGGCAAACACATCATATGGCATACTTGCCGATGCTCCCGCATTTTGCGGGAGCCTCCCGCTTTAGCCCCCAGTCCCCTGGCCCCCCGAAAAGCCCTCCCAATCCCCCGGAATTTCAAAGTCCAGTTTGAAAATCCGGACTGCGCATGTGCTAGTCCGGCGCGATGGGGGGGGGGGGCAGATCTTGGCACAGTGCTGCTGCGGCGCCCAGCAGACAGAGCCTCCAGGGAGACTTTACAGCAGCAGCTGCGGAGTCTTCACTTCACCCCCGCATTGTGGAAGCTGCTGCAGGCAGAAGACAGTGACAGGGGGAGTGACGGGGAGCTAGAACAGGAAGCAGCTCGGAGGACAGAATGGGGGAGGAGCAGGAGTGCTCCGTTCTCAGGTTAGTGCATGTGATGATGACAGTATTTCCACTTCGGCACTGCTGCTCCATGCTGGCTGGTACTGTGCAAGCAGCTGAGCTCTGTGATGTAGGGTGTTCGTTTTTGTGTTTAAATACTAGCTTGCCACTGACACCAATATGTGTGTAGGTGACCCCTGTGTGTGTGTGTGTGTGTGTGTGTGTGTGTGTGTGTGTGTGTGTGTGTGTGTGTGTGTGTGTGTGTGTGTGTGCTGGTAGTGGCCCCTGTGTGTGGGTGTGTGTGTGTAGGCTGGCAGTGACCCCTGTGTGTGTGTGTGTGTGTGTGTTTGTAGGCTGGTAGTGGCCCCTGTGTGTGTGCAGGCTGGTAGTGGCCCCTGTGTGTGTGTGTGTGTGTGCTGGTAGTGGCCCCTGTGTGTGTGTGTAGGCTGGTAGTGGCCCCTGCATACCTCCCAACTGTCACGATTTCCGCGGGAAAGTCCAGATATTCGGGGACGTTCCCGCATCCCGCCCGGGGCCGCCATTGTCCCGCGGTGGGGGGGGAGACAGTTGGGAGCCCCCCCAGCTTGCCGAGAATAGACGCTGTGCGCATGCGCACAGCGTCTATTCAGCGCTGACGAGCGGCGAAAACGGGGCGTGGCCGGAGTTCGCGTCACCCCCGTGAGGCCACGCCCCTTTTCTTGAGGCCGCGCGAACGTCCCGACCTCCCAACTTCAAAAGTTGGGAGGTATGCCCCTGTGTGTGTGTGCTGGTAGTGGCCCCTGTGTGTGTGTAGGCTGGCAGTGACCCCTGTGTGTATGTGTGCTGGTAGTGACCCCTGTGTGTGTGTGCTGGTAGTGGCTCCTGTGTGTGTGTGTGTGCTGGTAGTGGCCCCTGTGTGTGTGTGTAGGCTGGCAGTGACCCCTGTGTGTGTGTTTGTAGGCTGGTAGTGGCCCCTGTGTGTGTGTGCTGCTAGTGGCCCCTGTGTGTGTGTGTAGGCTGGTAGTGGCCCCTGTGTGTGTGTGCTGGTAGTGGCCCCTGTGTGTGTGTGTGTGTGTGTAGGCTGGCAGTGACCCCTGTGTGAATGTGTATGTGTGCTGGTAGTGACCCCTGTGTGTGTGTGCTGGTAGTGGCCCCTGTGTGTGTGTGTGTGTGTGTGTGTGTGTGTGTATAGGCTGGCAGTGACCCCTGTGTGTGTATGTGTGTGTGCTGGTAGTGACCCCTGTGTGTGTGTATAGGCTGGCAATGACCCGTGTGTGCGTAGGCTGGCAGTGACCCCTGTGTGTGTGTGTGTAGGTTGATAGTGACCTGTGTGTTTGTGTGTGTGTAGGCTGGTAGTGACCCCTGTATGTGTGTGTGTATATATAGTTAGGTACTGATCCCTGTCAGTGTGTGTGAGTACACTGGCATTGTGTGTTTGTGTATAGGAGAACACTGTCCTGTGTCTGTGTGTATTTGTGTGCACGTGTGTGTATGTGTAGGCTGGTAGCTGGCAGGAGGCTCACATTTTAGCCGCCAGTCCCCCCAATGCCATGCATAGCCCTCCCAATACCCCCAGAATAATCAATCCCCATCTAAAAATCTGGACAGCACAGCGGAGCCTGGCACAATCATGCCTAAGAGGCCTGCCAAGCACCGCTGCCCGTAGTTCGCACAAGAGCCACCCAGGCCAGCAAAGCCTGCTAGTGGCCAGCCACCAGGGGAAAAAAATGAAGAAAATGGGTGTCGCTGCACTGGGCCATGCCCACTTTAATGGAGACCACGCCCACCTTCTTTGTAGCCCCATCCCCATCCAGGCGTGGCAGGTCCTGGTTTTAACCATGCACAACTTGTGAGGTATGGAATCTCCCTGAAACCAGTTTCCGAAAGTAGGCAAGTATGTCATATGGTCAGAGCCGAATTTCCCATTAGGCACGTGAGGCACCGGCCTAGGGGCGGCACATGTTTGGGGGCGGCACTTGGATGCCTGTGATAGTACTGTCATCCCAAAATGTACCAATAACTGGAAAATATCCACTGTACTGTACTATATTCCATCTTAAATAGAGTGTAAATGGATAGGACATGCAGATACTGCCCCTATAATCTGTCCTACTTAGTAAACATTATTGTTGTGCCTAGGGGCGCCCTCATCCCTAAATCCGCCCCTGCATATGGTGGTATTGTGATTAACACCTACAGTACCTCTCTTTCTCCCCTGCAGCCTGATGGGGTGCTTGGAACACAGCTATGTGGATGTGTGCTGTGCTGCTGCTGCCATGCCCGATGTGTGCCTCACACCTCCATTCCTTCATTTTTACTGTAAGTGTGTCTGAAATCATGTGTGTCAATTCTGGCCTTACTACAGATAGCGCAGGGCTTGTCTTTGCTGGGGATGGCGGAGGACTCGCCACCCGCCATCCCCCGCCCCGCGCCATCTGTATGTCGGAAGGGGACGCGCGTGCACGAGGTGCACGCGCGTCCCGTTCCGACGGAGCTTTTGCCCGGGTCCCCGCCGGCTTCCCCGGGTCCCCGCCGGTCCACACCGCCCCCCCGCAGCCCCCCGCAGCCCTGCCCGTCTCCCTGAAGCTGGAGACGGGCAGGACTGCACCCGCCTCGCCGCCTCGCCGCCCGGCTATTGAGACGCTCGTGCGTGGGAGACGCACGAGCGTCTCATTCAGCCAGAGCGCCAGATTGCTGGCGGATCGCCAGGGACACGGTCCTGGCGCTCCGCCAGCAATAATAAGCCCTGCTCCATCTGTATATGTGAAAGGGTGAACTAATGTGGTACAGGATTGCCCCTTACAATGTTGGCATGCTATGCTAATTGATGTTGTTGTAAACCCTCACAGGCATACTTACTATTGTATTGTTTGTGATTAACACCTAACTCTCTTTCTCCCCTGCAGCCTGATGGGGTGCTTGGAACACAGCTATGGAGCTTGCTTCTGAAGTCCTGGTTTGGCTGGATTGTGCCTCCTGTGGCTTCATTGTTCACTAAGTGATTACAGTTATGTTTTGCAATATGTGGTGCCATGCTGTATACCTTTTAGAAGTAAGTGTTTGTTATATTTATATGTGGATATTTGTGGTGATTGTACTAATGTATTTTTCCTTTGTGTAGGATTTCTATTTTCTGAACACAGCGTTGATGTTTCCTTTTTGTGTTCAGGACTGGACATGTTGATCATTTCTATTCTGCATAGTTTTTTTTGTATTTTTGTGTGTGTGTGTGTGTGTGTGTGTGTGTGTGTATGTGGGTAAACACTAAGGCGCCTAGTGAATTATGTTGTTGTTGCTTATCTATACCACTCCTTAACTCTTATGCCTAGAAATAACTGACACGAACACCTTATCTAAAATAAGACACGGACACCAACTGCGTAAGGTTAAAAGGTCATAATTATTTATTGAAATGGTATGACCCCTATTTGTATAAGGGATGGCAAAGAAAACACTTGAGACCAGCACCAGTTCTGGGTGTTGCCATGGTAGCGACCGTAGCGCCCCAATCTGACAACACCCCTTCCCGTGGGGTACAGCCCGCGCTGTGACGGACATACCGCCCCCTTCTATTGCATGACGCGGACCTTCCAGGAAGTGTCCGACGCCCCCAGCCGGAGCATGGGGACTCGCCCGCCTTCTTGGCAAAGGGGGGGCAATACCGCACAGAGACCACCTGACA
This sequence comes from Crinia signifera, assembly GCF_055691185.1. NCBI lineage: Eukaryota > Metazoa > Chordata > Amphibia > Anura > Myobatrachidae > Crinia > Crinia signifera. The sequence goes on along the minus strand of NC_139224.1, from coordinate 137,732,757 downwards.
CCCCACCTGACTGCTGGTCGAGAGCGCCTTCTCGCCGATTGTTAACTAAAGCTATGGCATAAATGCCGAATTTGGTGAAATGGCGTCAGGCCAGGTAGAACAGAGGAAAAAAGGGGGTAGGGAGAGTGGGGATCCAGACTCAAAGAGGCTTACTTCCTGGCTACAATCCCTAATATACCCCTCTCTAGACTGACGCCCCCTTGCACCCTGATTGGCAGGTCTACCTGCCACTCCACTGCTATTACCTATGGCTTCGCCCTGATGTTGCTGTTAACAATGCTTCTGGACAACAAATTCCCAGGCTCTTAAATTCCCTCTGACCTATGCGGCCCTCGCTCTATCTAAGGCGCCTAGTGAATTATGTTGTTGTTGCTTATCTATACCACTCCTTAACTCTTATGCCTAGAAATAACTGACACGAACACCTTATCTAAAATAAGACACGGACACCAACTGCGTAAGGTTAAAAGGTCATAATTATTTATTGAAATGGTATGACCCCTATTTGTATAAGGGATGGCAAAGAAAACAATTGAGACCAGCACCAGTTCCGGGTGTTGCCATGGTAGCGACCGTAGCGCCCCAATCTGACAACACCCCTTCCCGTGGGGTACAGCCCGCTCTGTGACGGACATACCGCCCCCTTCTATTGCATGACGCGGACCTTCCAGGAAGTGTCCGACGCCCCCAGCCGGAGCATGGGGACTCGCCCGCCTTCTTGGCAAAGGGGGGGCAATACCGCACAGAGACCACCTGACACCCCACCTGACTGCTGGTCGAGTGCGCCTTCTCGCCACAGCCTGAGTTCCAAAGACCCGAGGGGTCGTCACCCGGAACCAGGCCCCGCCATCCAACAAATAACAAACCTACGCTAAACTAACCTAAACTAGCAAAAATGTCCTGAAGAAAAACCGCCATACCGGTGTCCGACAGATGGACCCCGCCCGGCCTATACAAACCGGGGGACCCAGTCACTATGGAGGGATGCCTAACCGCCGTGCCGCCTATAGCGACAACGTGCCTAGTCACCGCGTGATTCAGCTTCCTCCTGGCCCTTTCAATTGCTAACACATTCCGGCACCCACGCCAGTTAACGCGTGGAATGACGTCAGACCAAACCAGTCTTAAACCAGGCCAGAGTTCCAATAAGCGCGACAAATCTGTCTTGATCTTGATCGTCAGATCGATACCAGTACTTTTTACCAAGTTGTTGCCACCGAGGTGGATGACTAGCACGTCGGGGCGGCCCCACCTACGGGCTTTGGCGGACATGAGGTCCCAGAGACCGTCCCACTGTAGGCCCCGGACCCCAAACCAGCGTGTTTCTAGAGCCCTCGCTATGACAGTAGCCCCGGAGGCTAATGGGTGCCTAGCAGCCCAGAAAATAAAGGAGAGCCCTACGAACCAAACCCTACCCAGAGTCAATAAGGAGGGGGAAGGGGCTGAAAAAGAAGAAACCTATTGGTTAACATCATGATATACTGTACACACAACAGAAATACATTTACTACGACCCAAGTGAAATTGAAAAACTTAAAAAACCTCCTGTGAACTTTAGGGGGGAAGCCAATTGAATTAGTCCACCATAGAAGGAAAAATTAAAAAATTCCCTTCACACCGTCGATTCCGGAACGCTAGCATTCCAGAACCGATTGTAAACAATCGTTTTTGGGCCGGCGCAACAGGCGCCTACTCTACTACTTATCTAACTTATCTAATCTTACATATCTCTTATAAGCGGAAGACTTCCACCTGCCAACCGCCTGAATAGCGGAAGCCCCGCCGCCGCTGCGCAAGTGGCTGCTCCAATTCGGAAAGAGTGAGTTCCGAAATCTTGCTCCCGCAGACCCAATTCACCCAAACATCGCCGAAACACAGCCGAAAACTGGAATCGGGTCAGCGGTAGCCCATCCGCATGTGCTAGGAACTGCAAGGCAGCCCCTGGTCTGCGGGAGCTATAGTCCTCATACAAGGACACTGGACATGTAGCAGCGTTAGCCTGCGCTTTCAGGGTAACCCAATGGCCCCTGCCTAGCTGGTCCGTTTTGGACCTCTTGATTTTTCACAACACCTGTCCTCCTCGTGAGATTACGTCCTCCCCGAGGAGTCCAGTGGGGGAGTGCTTGCTAGCTGCCACCAGCTCGCCTATGCGAAATGCGCCATAGAATGCGAATGCGAATGCAACCTTAAATAAAGACGCCTCAAACGCGTTCTCTGTTACTGAGGCTAAACATCCTATCAGCTCCCCTAGCAAGTTCTCGTCTATGGGTTTGCGTGAATCCGGGGGCACCGGACGCACCTTAGCCCAACCCTTCATGGCTTTAGACAGGACAAAGGACCTTGTGGGGTCGGGGTCGCCGCGCAAGCGCGAATGAAAAGCGATGCCTGCCAAAGCCGCCGCCATAGCCGACTTTGACCTGCCTCGCCTATGGTGACCCCAAACGAAAGCGAGTAACCGGTCGTTGACCGACTTACCGCTGGCCTCGGGAGAGCCCTGAAATCCTGCCAAGCAGCCCCTTAAGCTCTTCGGGTGGAAGGGGCCAAGGACAATAAAGCCAGGTCCGTCATGCCGGCTCTATGATCTGCCACACAGAAGGGGGACAACTAAGCCCCAGTGGTGAAGCTTCTGGAGCCAACTCCCGAAACCTCCCAAACTGAAATCTAGAAAGAGCGTCCGCTACACTATTATCCACCCCCGGGACATGCTTGGCTCTAAAGTGAATGTTGTGCCGTAAGCAGAGTAACACCAAATGCCTTAGGAGGCGTAAGGCCTCGGGAGAGGCCGTTCGCTGATTATTAATGGCATGCACGACCCCTAGGTTGTCGCACCAGAACACTATGTGCTGGTTCGCTAGACGCGAGGCCCACAGTTCTGCCGAGACTATGATCGGGAAAAGTTCCAGCAGCAGCAGGTTGACCGTGAAACCACGGTCAACCCACGACTGAGGCCACTTTGCGGCGCACCACTCCCCATGGAAGTACGCCCCGAAGCCCGACGATCCCGCGGCGTCCGTGAACAACTGCAGTTCCACGTTAGAGGCGGGGTCGGAAGGCCAGATGAGCTCCCTGTTAAAATGTTCCAGAAATGTGGACCACACCAACAGGTCATCCCTCATTTCCCTGCAAAGTCTAACGGTGTGATGGGGGTCCCTTACCCCTGCTGTGGCCCTTTCGAGCTTACGGCAAAACACTCTACCCATGGGGATGATGCGGCATGCGAAGTTAAACGATCCTAGCAGAGACTGCAACATTCGCAGCTGGACCCTCTTTTTTTGTCTGCATTCACCTATGAGGGCGAGTAGTTTGACCACTTTGTCCTCAGGGAGTCTACAACAACCTGCCCCTGTATCTATCTCTATGCCCAGATATGACAGAACCGTGGTAGGGCCCTCCGTCTTATCCGCTGCGATGGGGACCCCTAGTGAAACCATGATCTCCATGGCTGACGCTAATATGTTCGCGCAAGTGCCCCGGTCGCCTGGCCCTACAAAGAGAAAATCGTCCAGGTAGTGCGCAATTCCTCGACAGCCCGTGTCGGTTTGAATGCACCAATGTAAGAAGGAACTGAATTTCTCAAAATAAGAGCAGGAGACCGAGCACCCCATGGGCAGGCACTTGTCGATATATATCCCCCCGTCTAGCCGGAAACCCATGAACTTAAAAGACTGTGGGTGTAACGGGAGGAGGCGGAAAGCTGACTCTATGTCCAGCTTAGCCATAAGGGCGCCCCTACCGAAATCCCGGACCATGACGAGAACCTCATCGAACAATTGATATCGCATGCTGCAATAGTAGTCGGGGATGGCGTCGTTGATGGACGCCCCGTGGGGGTAAGACAAATGCTGAATTAGCCTGTATTTGCCGGGTGTTTTCTTGGGGACCACTCCCAAATGGGAGAAACACATCCCAGGCAACGGCTCAGTCTGAAAAGGCCCCGCCATGCGGCCCAGCCCTATCTCAGCTCTTACTTTAAGTCTTACCACCTCGGGGAAGTCCCTCGCTGACTTGAGGTTTTTGTGGGACACTACTGAAACTGACTCAGGGATGGGTAAGTGGAAACCGTGGGTAAAACCTAGGCCCAGGAACGATGCGTCGGCCCTGTTGGGATAACCGGCAGGGCGGCGCAACAGCTCCTGCACCACTATCGGGGAGGGGGCCTTATTTATTGCTAGTGCCGGCGTCGCCCTGGTCGGCGTGGCGCCCGGGCGCTCGACAAGATTTGGCCGGGTGGCCTGCTCCACAATAACGGCATTCGTGACGGAAGCGGCATTTTGCGCCCCGATCACACTTGCCGTCATTAAACGCAAAGCACTTCCCCTTGCCGCCGGGTTTAGCCCCGGGTTTCCCCCCCTGGAAAGGACTTTTTTGAGGTGGGCTCTGTGGAGGGTTGCCCCTTGCCTATCACCTCCAACCAGATTTCGACGTGCTTGCACCCCATAGGCATAACCCTGGACCCGTCGTGATTAAGCCGAAACTTCTCGTCATATTCACGCCAAGCATTAGCCTTGTAAGACATGAATGTCTCGTTAATCAAAAACAGGTAACGGACGACATTCATGTGTTCCTCGGGCCTGGTGCTAAGATAACACGAGGCGAACACCAGGAACCCCTTCAGCCAATTGTGAAAACTCTTAAAGGCGAGCTCACCATTGCCTGAGGCCTTTTTGGCTTTGTCCAGGTCCTTCTTCATGTCCGTGGTGAGTGCGAACAGGTCGACAAACTTGCCCCTTCTAATCCTGTCCTTGACCCCCCTGCGCAAACCTCGCGACACAGCTGTGTTAGCGCAATGCACCATGTCCCTGGAGGGGGGCGCCTCGGCTGAGGCGGTCTCCCTCCTAGGGCGCTTGGTACCCCTGACCTTCTTCGCTACCGCGCGTGCTATTAATTTAGCTAGCTTACGCGGGCGCTTAGGGGAACCAGACCCGTCACTACTGGCAGACGAGTGATAAGATGAGGAATCACACATCGAAGAACCAGTATGCTCACATCCCATAGATGTCTCGCCTTGCTCAACCGCGGCTGATGTCGAAGGTACTGTGTCGGCAGCCGCCGATGACAAGCCCAATGCCGGGTGATCACTTGACGTAGAGCCGGCGGATTCCATGCAGGCAGAGGCCGGCGGTGTGGGTGGTCGAGGTGGTGGAGCTGCTTGCCGGACAGACACGTTGACGGCACTGCGGGATGGCCCTCTAGCCACTGCATCGGGACCAGCACCTGCGTCACGCTCGGGAGACAAAGGCAAGAGATTACTGGCTGAGCCATAACGGGAAGCCTGCGCCTGGTCATACCCCACAAACTGCCCGCCCAAGGCGCTACTAGCGGATGAAACATGGGGCTGGGTGGGTGCAACGTGCTGCTGCTGCGCTTGGGGGTACCTGACGCCATGATTAATATGCTGCTGGCCGGTCGGCCAATGCTGAGCTGCTTGCGGAGGGTACCCCTGCCAGGGAGGGCCTGAAACCCTGCATCCCAAGCCACCGGTGCCAGGGAAATATGGGAAACCCGGTGATGGGCCCCAGGCTGGCTGATGTGCAAACTGCTGCGGTGCGGGCTGGTAGCCTTGGTTAGCACCCGCCAGAGGCGTGGCACCAGACCACACCTGAGGAAACTGTTCTGAGGGAGTGTGGTGTTGGTAGGGCCCGAACCCGTGGGGCCCTGAACCGGATGCCCCATGCTGCATCTGAGGGGGACCTTGGAAACCCGCAGAGTAACCCGCCCCCGGGCCCATGCCCGGATACCAGGGCTGTTGCTGGGGGTATGCTGGGGCTGGAGGAGGGGCGGGGGCTGTGGCCTGTGCCCCCTGGCTGCACCTGGATCACCATGGCAGCGAGGGGAAAAACTCCTGGGACTGCCTCCCCCCTTCTAGAAACGGGGAGCCCCCCGCCCCTGGGAAATGCCATGACCTGGCCAGCCATGAGGGGAATAGGACTCCTGGCTGGTCCCCCGGTAATAAGCTGTATGGGGCTCCCTATAGGAGTGGATGTCCTCAGATTGCCAGGGAGGGGACCTGCGGGAGAGCCCGGCGTCTGTGCGCCATCTAGGCCCAGGCGCCCGCCTCCTTCTTAGCGGCTTGCAGGGAGTGTTAATCCAGGGGCTTTAGCGCCTACATCCCGTCAGCGTCGTGCCCGGGGTGTCTCCACTTGCCCCCGTTGTCAGCGCTGCCCAGGCGCTGCCTATTTCACTGTGGAACTACAAGTACAAGTGGTAACACTATTGGCTAGAAGTGCTGTAGGCGAAACCCCTGCCGCCATTTGCAGATTGGTCCAGTTACACAGTAACCAATGCAGATCAGGTTCCTGCACAGACCAATCACAGAGCAAGAACTGGACCCTCCTGAGTGTGTATATAAGAGGAGGGCGATATCGCTGGCACAATCATTGTTTCAACTACAACTACAAGTACAACTACAAGCGCGCTGCTGCTGCCCGGCCGCTACGCTGTTAACGTAGCTGTCAATACGTAGCTTACAGCTAGAGCGGCACAAGCACAGTCAGGCAGAGCTAGAGCGGCATGCACACAGTTAAACAGAGCCTCTGGCAAGCTGCCAAGTTTCTGTAACAGACTGTGCGCGCGGCGGTGCCGTGAAACTACACAAGTACCGTCTTCCTTACTGACGAAGGCTATGAGGGGTTGGGCTAGGGTGCAGCCGGTGGCACCGAACTCACGTAGGCCTATAGACGAGCGCATGCTGGGAGAGCCTGTGGCCTGCTTAGCCATCGTGGCCCAGAATGAGTTTGAGATGGCCCTCTTTAGGGAAGCTTCTTCATTTGTTTTCTTTGGCGCATTTTGCATTGGCGAGCTGGTTTCTGCTGGCTAACGATCCCGCACCGGCCTTCTCCTGGAGGACGTAATCTTTTAGGATGGGCTGATAATGGGCGGGATTAGGAGGTCTAAAATGGACCAGCTGAGCAGGGGCAACTGGGTTACCTTTAAAGCCCTGGAGGACAATGCTATCTGTCCGGTTTCCCTGGCTAGGGAATATGGCTCTCACAGACCGGGTGCTGCCTTACAATTTTTGGCACACGCTGAGGTGTTGCCTCTGACCCGATTCCAGTTCATGGCTGTGTTTTGGGGCTGTTTGGTGGTTTCAGGTTTGCGGGAGCAAGATTTTGGGAAGAACTCGTCCCATATTGGGGCTGCTACTTACGCAGCGGTGGTTGGGGTTCCACCGCCATTCAGGCGGTTGGCAGGTGGAGGTCTTCCGCTTATAAGAGTCATATAAGATTAGATTAAATTGTAATTATGCGCCTGTTGCGCCAGCCCAAAAACGTTAGTTTCCAATCGGTTCTGAAGCAGGTAGTGTTCCGGAATCGACGGTGTGAAGGGAATTTGTTTACTTTTTCCTCCGATTGTGGACTAATTCAATTGGCTGTCCCATTAAGTTGACCAGAGGTTTTTTAAGGTTTTCACCTTTACTTGGGCTGTAGTCAATGTCATTTACAGTTGTGTTACAGTATATCATTGATGTGAACCAGTAGGTTTTTCTTTTACAGCTAAACCCCCCCCCCCTTCCCGGCATGACTCTGTGTAGGGTCTGTTTAGTAGGGCACTCACTTATTTTCTGGGCTGCTAGGCACCCCATGGCCGCTAGGGCTCCGGTTCTGTCTTCGGCCCGAGCTGTACATTGGTTTGGGGGCTTACAGGGGGAGGGTCTATGGGATTTGCTGTTTGCCAAAGCCCATAAATGGGGCCGCCCGGACGTGCTGGTTATTCACTTCGGGGGTAATGATTTGGTCAGGAGGACCAGCATTGCACTTACAATTAAGATTCAGTCAGTCTTTTTGGGCATGACATCTCGGTGGCCTGGGTTACGAGTTGTGTGGTCCGACATAGTGCCCCGTTTCCACTAGCGGGTTTGTCAGAGCGTAGTAGCCATTGAGAACAGGGCCATCTTAACAGCAGTGTGGGCCCCTGGGCAAGGCAATGCACTGGGGCCCTTACCCATTCGGCGCCGGCGGAGAGGTGCTCCATCTTTGTGATACGTAGGCGCGTCTCAGATGCTCCAGCTGCAAGGCAATGATGCCTCTGCCTCAGCAATGCAATGATACCCTCCTGCCTCTGACCTCTGAGTAGCTATTGCTCAGATGTATGATATGACAGGTTTGAATGTGTTCCTGAAACACCCCCACCATCCACGCCATCCCGAAGCGTGGCGAGCGCAGTGGTACGCGTCCTCCCGACCTTTTCCTACCCCACCATCCACGTTGGCGTGGAGTTGATTTTATATAGTGTGGCGAGTGCAGAGAGCCACCGAGCCCCAAGCGTGGCAAGGGGATGCGGATAACTTCACATGTATTCTGCGTCCCCTTGCCACACTATATAAAATCAACTCCAAGCGGACGTGGATGGTGGGGGTATGAAAAGGTCGGGAGGATGCATAACGCGTGCGCTCGCCACGCTTCAGGATGGCGTGGATAGTGAGGGTATGAAATGGAGGCATTTGCCAGTATGTAGCATGGAGCACTGGCAAATGTCTCCTTCATTGTGCATGATACGCAATTGCGTCCGCACCCGCTCTTTGGACAGGAGAGGCACGCGCTGCTCAGATTCAGGAGTCTCATTGCTGGAGCGTATAAGACGCTCCTACAGATGTAGACGGCCTTAGTGTTGCTGGTGAATCGCCAGCAGCATACTGCTGGCGATCCGCCAGCAACACGGCGCTCCATCTGACTGAGACGGGCGTGTGTCCCCCACGCACGCGCGTCTCAGTATCCGGGCGGCGGAGCGGCGAGGCGGACGCAATACTGTCCGCCTCCCGCTCGAGGGGGCTGGGGGGGACCCGAGGGCACTGCGGGGGGGGTGCGGTCGCCCGGTGTGGGCACCGGGCGACCGAGGGCAGCACCGTCAGAAGAGGACGCGCATACAGATGGCATACAGATGGCGCGGGGCAGGGGATGGCGGCTGGCGTCGCCATCGCCATCCCCTGCAAAGATGAATCTGTATGTATCTCAAAGTATCTCAAAGATGGAGCGCCTCTGCGCCGGCGCCCGCATGATCCCGTCTCCACAGGAGAGAGGATATCATGCGGGCACAAGCGCTGTGTGAGACGCGCTCACTAGGCTTCACAGGAGCTTAGGAGTACCAGCGCTGGGCTGCCTTGGAGGAGTCAGCATAGAACACTGATAACGTATAGACAGATGGCAAGCTGGGACCAATTCATAGAGAAAAAATACAACCATGACATAGTTGACAAGGCGTACACCGAAATAGAAAATTTGGACAGAAGTGAGACACTCACAACCAAATCATCCAAAATACAGACAGAACAACAAGAAGTCACATTTATCACACAATATAATCAATCTTCCAGACAACTCAAAAACATATTACAAAAACACTGGCACATTTTGAGACAGGACCATCAATTACAGACACATCTGACAGACAAACCTAGATTAATCTTTAGGAAAGCCCCGGACCTTAGACAAAAATTAGTTAAAAATCATATTAAACCTAAAGAACTCATACAAACAAGACTGACTGACAGAAAGGGATTCTTCTTTTGTGGTAAATGTGCTGGCTTCAAAAACCTTACAAAAATCACTACCAAAGGAACTGACAGTTGGACCTCTAGCACCACAAAAGACACATATAAACTCACACAACATCTTTCATGTGAAACCAAAGGGGTTGTCTATTTGTTAAGATGCCCATGTGGGTTAGAATATGTGGGGAGGACGGTCAGACCCCTTAAAAACAGGATTTATGAACATATCCGAAATATAAAAATTGGTTACAGGAAACACAGCGTCTCATTACACTTTCTTGAATTACATGGATCCAACCCAAAGGGACTCATATTCCAAGCCATAGAGTCACCTAATATTAACTGGAGGGGAGGGGATCATGTAGAAGTACAAAACAAAAGGGAGTTGTACTGGATTTTTACCTTAAAAACCCTACAACCCAATGGCCTGAACATTGACTTTCATAATGGACACCTAGGATAAAAGCTGCACGTTTATTAACTGCAAGCCATTAACTATTAGCAGCATGCACCCTGCATGACATAGAATACTGTGCAAAGACAGTTCATTACTCCTATGCAGTGAGTCAGAGACACACCCACTCTCGACGTCAGCACAACGCACCTGTGTGACAACAGACTTCACCTATCAAATCATTGGAGGCGGGACCTAACGTCCTATTTAGCCCACTCCACCATTGCACATAGTTATCCTTGAAAAAGGCCGAAGGCGGCCGAAACGCGTTGGACACAGCTACACATCATCTTCAATTCCATCTCTAAGTCTCCTCCATACAGGAGTTGAGCTCACACAGCTCCGGCTGACACCGACACTCCGGGCGCACGCTCCCCAGCTGAACCTCGGAAGTGACGGAAGACGCCGTTGAGCAGTGTGTTACTGCTGCCGGCTGCGCAAGCACGCACCGGTGAAACCCTGACAGACCTGCGGCGAGGGACCGAATATCAAGGAACACCAGGTATCGGGTAAGAGCTGAGTGTATCACCGGGTGGTTAGGGACGCCAGCCCCCGGCGACACTCACCCTCTCACCTTGACCTCCCCCACAGACTGTCTTTTCTTCCACCGGACATTTATTTTGTGACTGTACACAGTCACTTCCAGACATTCCCCATACCATGTGCTAGCCCGTACCCACCATTGTGCATTTATCATCCGGAACTTTGTGTGCCTATACGGCTCTGCTACTGCCTCCCACCCCCCGCCCACCTTTCACTCTGTGAGATGTTATCACAGAGGAATCACCCCCCTCCACCCATACGGCAATATCCCAGCCCATCTACCATCCAGGCTGCAAAAATTACCATCGTGCAGCAGCTTCTGGTTTGGCCAGACGGACTTCCATTGCTTTATAACTTTTATATTTATATTTTATTATTCTGTATAGCACAATAAACCTCTTAAAGGAACATTACGTTTCATTTTTCTCATTTCATACTTGCAACATACACCATTGTGTCACATAAGAGGTGAGCGCTAGGCTACCCACCTGCGATTATACTTAACGTTTAGGAGTCTGGACCACTCCAGCCCAGCAGCCCCCTCGCCACAGAAGGTATTTAGCGCGAGCACTCACCCCCATTTCTACAGATGGCAAGCTGCCAAGATTCCTAGCTAGAGCGTCCTCGCGCTGCCACTGTGAAACTAAACAAGTACCATACATTTTTTATGTATAAATAATATGAATTCATACTGGCTAAATTAAAGGGATACATGATGTTTGAACATGAATAACACACAGTAATGGATCAAACAAACAAAATAATATTACTTCATATTGATACCAAAAAAGAATATTTAATAATTTTCATAGGTATATGTTGTGTGTCCAAACAACACTGCTGTTGCTATGGGATACAACAAGGGCCGGCGCTACCCACTCAGCAGCTCCTGCAAAGCAGGGAGGCGCCATGCTAAAAAGGCGCTGTCTCCCTCCCTGCTCTGTTAAAGCTGCCTCAGCCCTCACTGTCACTGCCTCCTGCACGCTGCCCGTAGCGCCTGTCTGACAGTGGGCGGGTGGCAGTATAAAGAGATGCTCCCTGCACTGCGAGTGCACACAGCCTGCACGCCGCCTGCAGTGCCTGTCTGACAGCGGGCGGCAGTATGGAGAGGCTGAGCAGCTCCCTGCACCGCGCACACACTGTCCTCCTCCTGTGACCTGCCCCCTCTTAATCACGGACACTTGCGCTGAGGCATGTAGCGCTGTCTGTGAATGCCTGGATGACATGTCATGTCCGGATCCGCCCCCTACCCATTGCTCCCTGCGCCTGTCAGCTGTCATTCAAAGGATGAACAGGCAGCACCGCCGCCCTTCCTTCCCACTTATCAGTGTGCTGTGCCAGTGCCAGTGCCATTGCCAGTGTTCAACACTCCACCCCTCCATCTCCTCCCCTCTTCTTCCATCTCCTCCTTCTCTCCCCTCCTTTCCCCCTTAGTCACGAGAGGGGTGTAATGGCGTCCTCAGCGTCCTGCCTACGCAGATAGAAGGGGAGGGACTACACAAGAGTTAAACAGCAAAAGAACAGTGAGTCTTTTATTATACATGTTTATAACAAATTTTTTAATAACTGTAGATTTTTTTTATATTAATTTAGACACTTTTTGGTACTTGTTTCCTAACACGGCCACACCGATTTCCATCGGGGTGGTCGTGTCGGAAAAATTGCGTCGGTCGATGCGATGCGACCGACGCGACCGACCCGATTTTTTAATTGAATCAAATGTGAATAGGGTCCCTGGGACCAGATTTTACATTGGATTCAATGTAAAATATTCCCTAGACCCCCAAATTTTACAACGTAAACCCCACCCCACTATAGACGCCAACCCGAAGCATGGTGAGCGCTGCGAGCCCACGAGGGGCGGCGGTGCGCGTCCTCCGACCTTTTCATTCCCCTACTATCCCCGTCGGCGGGGAGTTGAGAATATAAAGTGTGGCAAGCGCAGCGAGCCACCGAGCCCGAAGCGTGGTGAGCGGACGCGTATAACTTCACAGGTATACGCGTCCCCTCGCGGGGCTCGCTGCGCTAGCCACGCTTCGGGCTCGGTGGCTCGCCACTCTATATATTCTCAACTCCCCGCCGACGTGGATAGTAGGGGAATGAAAAGGTCGGAGGGCGCGCACCGCCGCCCCTCGCGGGCTCGCTGCGCTTCGGGTTCACGTCAATTGTGGGGTGACGACGGGGCCATATATAATGGGAAATGGGTCATATTGGCCCATTTCACATTTTTCAAATTTTTTACTATGTGAGATGGACTTACTCAAGACCGACGCGATACTCCCGATTTCAATGTTAAAAAATATTTTAACATTGAAGCCTATGGCAAAATTGGGTACATCGCGTCGGTCGCGTCGGGGCCAATGTTAATGGTCCCGACCGACGCAATGCCCGCGATTTTTCCTTTGCCGGCAAAATGGACCTGATTTCAAAGGAAATCGGGTCCATCGCGGGCATCGTGTACCTTAACTTAAAGGTACACGATGCCCAAGATTGTGGCCGTGCTAGGAAACAAGTACCCACTTTTTTAAAAATGGGCTGGGTTATGTGCCTAAAGGTGGCCATACACGCTGCAATAGCAGCGTGCGATGCAATGTGCGCTCCTGCGGGCATCGCACAGTACAAAAAGTATGTGCTGCACATACTTTTTGTACTGCTTTCGGATTGCATCGCACACACATTGCATGCATGTTGTGCGATGCGATCTAGCCCATAATGTATGCGATTCTCGCAGCGTGTATTATTATTATTATTATAATTTTATTTATAAGGCGCCACAAGTGTTTCGCAGCGCCGTACAAAGGAACAATACAGGGAAACAAAACTTGGCATAACATTGAATAAATAACAAAAATACAGTACAAATAAAGAGCGCCACAGATCAATACACATTACAGCTTGGATATAAGTAGTGAGGACTCAATCAACATACAACTAGAGGCTTGAGGCCAATGATGGAGAGGAGTATGCAGATGAAGATGGTCACTGAGTGTTGGAGTAAAGGAGAGCTGTGAGTGAAATGTGAAGAGAAGTGGGCTTTGACAACAGGAGGGAAGAGGGCCCTACTCGGAGGAGCTTACAATCTAGTAGGAAGGGGAGACAGACAGATTACAAGAGGTGCAAGCGAGGGGGTGGTGGTTAGATAGCAGGATGTAAACAGGAAACAGGCAAGGGGTCGGAGAACCAGCTGGTTTATGCAGTGGAAGGGTACGCTTTGATGAATAGGTGAGTTTTCAGTGCCCGTTTGAAGCTTTGCAAGGTCGGGGAGAGTCTAATGGAGCGAGGGAGTGCGTTCCACTGAAGGGGTGCAGCACGGGCAAAGTCCTGTACTCTAGCATGGGAAGCAGTGATCAGGGTGGAGGAGAGACGACAGTCGTCAGCTGACCGTAGAGGGCGGGAGGGTGTATGAATGGAGATGAGGTTAGAGATATATGGAGCAATGGAATTAGAGATGGCCCTGTATGTGAGTGTGAGGTGTTTGAAGAGGATTCTGTAGGGGAATGGAAGCCAGTGCAGATTTTGTTGAAGGGGAGTAGCAGAATTAGAGCGGCGGGAGAGGAAGATAAGCCTGGCTGCAGCATTGAGGACAGATTGGAGAGGAGCTAGTTGGGATTGAGCAAGGCCGGTGAGAAGAGCATTACAGTAGTCAAGCCGTGAGATGACCAATGAGTGGATGATCAGCTTAGTTGCACTCTGTGAGAGAAAGGGCCTGATGCGAGCAATGTTGCGTAACTGGAACCGGCAAGAATGGGCCAGCGTTTGGATGTGGGGTGCAAAGGAGAGGGAGGAGTCAAGAGTGACACCCAGGCAGCGGAGTTGGGGAACAGGGGAGATGATGGTGTTGTTAACAGTGATAGAGATATTAGTAGGGGGCATAGCTCTGGGTGGGGGAAAGATAATAAGTTCGGTTTTGTCCATATTCAGCTTCAGAAATCGCTCAGACATCCAGGTAGAGATGGCAGCGAGGCAGTTGGAAACTTGAGAGAAAACATTGGGGGACAGATCAGGAGAGGAGAGGTAGATTTGGGTGTCATCTGCATAGAGGTGATATTGGAAGCCAAAGGAGTTAATGAGTGCACCCAGAGAGGAGGTGTACAGAGAGAACAGAATGGGGCCAAGGACGGAACCCTGAGGGACCCCGACAGGAAGGATAGAAGGTGGTATGGGCACCTTTAGTGCCTGCAACATTTTGCGGACACAGCACTGAGATGGTGTGTGCATACATGTACATACACCCAAGATCCTCCATAGGACCGCATGTTGCATATGCTCCCACAATCTGGCTGCAGCTTGTTGCAATGGCAATGTGAAAGGGCACAAAATGTATGGTTTGCAGGAGGGCGCCGGACACCCTAGCATCGGCCCTGTATACAACAACCATTGTGTCCACAAAATACATTCAAGACACATGCAGAATCACCAAATTATGCTAGAATGATGTTAACAATTAAACACTGCATAAGAAAATGCTGTTCAAACATCCATAACAATTATGTGGATAAATGACCAAAGAAAAAAAATCACAATGTTTAGGACAGTATCACACCCTAAACAGGAAATGTGAGTATGTCCATATATTTTAGCCTTCACATTACACATATTCATCACCCCCAACTGGAGCCTAACCATAATCAAACCACATACAGTTATTGGTGGTAACAATAGTTGATTAAGTGCTAATTTACACACACATTAATGTAAAAAAATTAGGGATGTGCACCGGTCATTTTCGTATTTTGGGTTCTGATTACCTTCAGGTTTTGGGTTCTAATGGGTTTTGGCAAAACATACAATCGTATGTATGCGATTCGATTTTTAATTGTACAAGCCCCCTGATGGGTGCTTACAATGTTAAATGCACCCCCATTGTCAACACCACCCCCACTATCAACGCCAATCCGAAGAGTGGCGAGCGCAGCTAGCCCACGAGGGGCGGCGGTACGCGTCCTCCGACCTTTTCATACCCCCACTATCCATGTCGGCGTGGAGTTGATTTTTTTTTTTATTCTTTTTTTTATTCATTTTAAAAAGTCATACAATACAGATCCATACAACATACCCAGACATTTTGTACATAATAACATAGACATTTATGTACATTAACATACAAACATAATCATCCAGTGCTGCTTTTATTTAACACATTCTTTCCTGTCTCAAGATCCCTGAGGATATATTTTACTTCTACCATTACATTATATATATCTCTCCCTATATAGGTATTTATTTCCTATCTCTTATATATTTAGCCAGATCTGTCACTCAACCCCTGTGGAGAACGTTCCTGTGTAGAACAGTTTCACTTTCATGTGTCTGACGTTCCACCCCCTTGACATCACCTCCCCCCGCCCAGCCAGGGCTACAGTACACGCCCACCATCCACCATTACTCCACAGCCACCATCCACCATTACTCCTGCACATCCCTACCCTCTGCCAGGACCCCCGCGACCCCCCTCCCGCGATTCGCGGGACCCCCCGCGACCCCCCCTCCCGCGATTTGTGCGACCCCCCCTCCCGCGATTCGCGGGACCCCCCGTGACCCCCCTCCCACGAATCGCGGGACCCCCCGTGACCCCCCCTCCTGCGAATCGCGGGACCCCCGCGACCCCCCCCCTCCCGCAAATCGCGGGACCCCTGCGACCCCCCTCCCGCGATTCGCGGTACCCCCGCGAGCCCCCCTCCCGCGATTTGCGGGACCCCCGCGACCCCCCCTCCCGCCATTCGCAGGACCCCGCACCCCCCTCCCGCGATTCGCAGGACCCCCGCTTTCCACCCTCCCGCGAGTCGCGGGACCCCCGCGACCCCCCCTCCCGTGATTCGCGGGACCCCCTCGAACCCCCCTCCCGCGATTCGCGGGACCCCCGCGACCTCCACGGTATCCGGACTATTGTTAGACAGCACTTACATCGACAGCCATTACATCGACACCATTAGTTCGACACCTCAATAGGTCAACATGGTTTTAGGTCGACATACCATTAGGTCGACATGTTATTATGTCGACAGCTCATTAGGTCGACAGCTCATTAGGTCGACATGTTTTTAGGTCGACACTGCCATTAGGTCGACAGTGTCTATGTCGACAGTCAAAAGGTCGACATGGGTTTTTTCACTGTTTATTGAGCCGACATGTGCCGACAGGCGGTATTTCATGCCCTACTATCCACTAGGGCGTGGTGGGAGAATTAAATAGTGTGCCGAGCGCAGCGAGGCACCGTGCCCGAAGCATAGCGAGCGGCTGCGGTACACTTCAAACTGTGTCCATGTCGACTGTGTCGACATTTCGGCCAAAAAAGTGAAAAAAACCCATGTCGACCTTTTGACTGTCGACATAGACTCTGTCGGCCTAATGGCAGTGTCGACCTAAAAACATGTCGACCTAATGAGCTGTCGACCTAATGAGCTGTCGACCTAATGACATGTCGACCTAATGGTATGTCGACCTAAAACCATGTCGACCTATTGAGCTGTCGAACTAATGGTGTCGATGTAATGGCTGTCGATGTAAGTGCTGTCTAATATCCGTCCCAGACCCGACCACCCCCTCCCGCGATTCGCTGGACCTCCGCAACCACCCCCTCCCGCGAAACGCGGGACCCCCGCGACCCTCCCGCAAATCGCGGGACCCCAGCGACCCCTCCCTCCCGCGAGCCCCCTCCCGCGATTCGCAGGACCCCTGCATCCTCCCCTCCCGCGATTCGCGGGACCCCTGCGACCCCCCCTCCCGGCATTAAAAGGGCCCCCCGCGACCCCCCCTCCCACGATTCACGGCACCCCCCCCCCCCTACTGTGATTTGCGACCCCCCTCCCGCAATTCGCGCCGCCCCCTCCCGCGATTCACGGAACTCCCCGTAGCGCCCCCCTCCCGCGATTTGCGGGCCCCCTCGGCACTTCTCGCGATTTGCGACCGCCCCCTAATTCACACATTCGGGGACCCCACCTCCCGCGATTCATGCCCCCCTCACGCAATTCACGGCACCCCCCACACCCCCCTTCCTGCGATTCGCAACCCCCCACGACCCCCCCTCCCGCGATTCACGAAACCCCCCGTAGCGCCCCCCTCCCGCAATTTGCGGGCCCCCTCGGCACCTCTCGCGATTTGCGACCGCCCCGTAATTCACACATTCGGGGACCCCCCCTCCCGCGATTCATGCCCCCCTCACACAATTCACGGCACCCCCCATACCCCCCTTCCTGCGATTCGGAACCCCCCACGACCCCCCTCCCGCGATTCATGCCCCCTCCCGCGATTCACGGACCCCCGCACCACCCCCCTGCGCCCACCCTCCCTTGATTCACGCCCCCCTCATGCAATTCACGGCAACACCCCCCCTCCTGCGATTCGCAGCCCCCCCACGACCCCCGCCTCCTGCGATTCATGACCCCCCCCCGTGATTCACGGACCCCCGCACCACCCCCCCTTGACTCACGGCACCCCACGCGCCCCTCCCGCAATTCACGGACCTCCGCAACCCCCCCTCCCGCAATTCACTAACCCCGACAACCCCCCTCCCGCAATTTGCGGACCCCCCTTCCCACGATTCAAGCCCCCCGCGCCCCCGCCCACGATTTGCGGACCCCCGCCCCCTCCCGCTAACCGCGGATCCCCACACACCACCCCCCCTCCCGCAATTTGCAGACCCCCCAGACCCCCTTCCGGCAATTCCACCCCCCAGCGGACCACCGCGGCCCCCGCTCCCGCATTTCACGTACCCCCGTGACAATGGGGGATCCTGTACCACCACAAGCAGGTACCGCCCCTAGGTGGGAAATCCGGCCCTGGCTGCCGCACTGCAGGTTTCCCCACTGCCCTCTGCACCAGCGCCACAACTTTTATCAATGTCTTGCCCACATACCACTATTATACAGCCTCCTGCTCTCATGCACGCTCACTCCCTCCCAGTGGGAGGAGACGCTCACCCACTGCCGGGAGCTGCATACTGTCCCCCACCCTCCTCCAGTTCTAGGGATGCCCATCGACCATCAATGATTTTCAAATAATCGATGGTTTATGGCCGATGTTGAATACTTTTGCCATCAATGTGGGAGGACACTGCCCTGCCTCCTGTTCTCCTGCCCCGTAACTTCCGCCAGTGGAGACCCGCTCACCCTGTGTTGCCCACATTCCCCTATCATGCTTTACCGCCCAGCCTCCTGCTCTCATGCACCCTAACTCCCACGCAGTCGGAGGAGACACTGACTCCTGTATTTCTGTGCTGCCACGCTGGACCCTCACCCACTGGCAGAAGCTGCACAGTGTCCACCACCCTCTTTAGTCCCCCGTATGCCCACACACCCCTATCACTACCCAGCTTCCTGCTCTCCTGAACCGTAACTTCCACCACTGGGTAATCGCTGACGCTGTGTTGCCCACATACCCCTATCATGCCTCATATCCCAGCCTCCTGCTCTCATGCACCCTAACTCCCACCCAGTAGGAGGAGACACTGACTCAGGGCCACCGTCCGGTACTCCTGTGCTGCCACGCTGGACCCTCACCCACTGCCAGAAGCTGCAATACAGGCATCTTTCATACAATTCTAACCATATTTCTCACAATACAAATGTTCACAAATTAAGGGGCGTACACCCTTACGCTGGTGTGAAGAGCGCCCGTAGGGCGCGATGAATCACCTAGTAGCAATATATCTCATATAGTCATGCATCACACGTGTTATCTTTTCCCATTTCACTTTTATGTCGAGGCATGGGGAGCATTCAGACATTCAATTAGTGTTTACCATTCTGTGTTTAGTGATTATTATCATTATGCTCATCTGATTATTACATGTACTCCATTTATAAGTAATTTTATTTTATTTTTTTTATTTACTTATCCTTTCTAATATGTGACCTGTGTTGGTTTTTCATTCTCTATTGATGATTTCTTATTTCTCCTTTCTAACATATCATAATTCAATTTCTTAATTCTTTAACCATTTTTGCCATATTTTATAATAATTTTTTAAAGTGCATCTCTTAGTGTGTATATATTTCTCGTGTAAAGCCGTGTAGTCTACCAGTGCTCTCCAGCCTTCAATGTCTGGGGGTGTCTTAGCCATCCATGTTCTGGCTATCATGACTTTCGCCAGTGCACATATGTTAGTAATGAATACCTTATCATCTCTATTTATTAACCCATCGTTGATTATATTTAATAGGCAACATTTTGGTGTAAGGGTAGTATCATTTATCCCCAGGTTTATTAATCTCGATTTTACTTTGTCCCAGAATCCTTGTACTGCTTGACACTCCCAGATTAGGTGAAAAAAAGTGCCGGGTGCATTGTTGCATTTAGGACATCTGTCCGATGTCTTCCCCCCGAACTTTACCAGTTTTTCCATAGTTATGTATGATCTATGTTGTACTTGTTGTACTCTGATGGAATTTGTACTTTTATATACCGATGCGACTGCCCTCTCCCATTCCTCTGTATCTATCTGCCCCATATCGTCTTCCCATTTTTCTTTTAATTTGTTCAGACCCTCCTCCTTTTTCACCCGCAAAAGAGGATTATAAACTTTTGATACCTTTTTTGGCTTTGTTGCCTTCTGTCAACATCTTTTTAACTGGTGATATCCCAAATTCTGGGGGGTTTCCCATAAATTGCATGTGCAGTGCTATTCTTAGCTGTATATACCTGAAGAGATATGACGGGGGTAGGGAGTATTCCTCCTGCATTTGACTAAAGGATTTCAATTTCTTATCTATATATAACTGACTCAATAGCATGATTCCATATGGACCCCATACCTTGGCTATTTGCAAATCTTTAAGCTCTTTTAACTTTTTAAGATCACATAATGGTTGGTCCACCTCTATTGCTTGAAATTTCATAATTTTATTAGCTTCTTTCCACGTTTTAATTGCTTGTATAACCAACCAAATATGTCTTGTTTACATATTTGACCCTTTATTAATCTTTGTAGGGGTGTATTATCCCCCGTCATTTCCTTTATCCCCTCATTATCCACTGCACCGTTCATCCAACCCGCCAGTGTTGTTATTTGCCCAGAGATATAATACAGTTTAAGATCTGGCAGAGACATTCCTCCCTCCTTCTCATCAGTGTCTGTAACTTGAATTTAGGTTGTGCATTGTTCCAGATGAAAGAGGAGAACATGCTATTTATTTTCCTAAAGAAGGAGTCCACTATATAACACGGTGATTGCTGCAACACATATAAGAATTTCGGCAGCACTATCATTTTTAGAAGGTTTACTCTGCCTATGGTGGTTAGCGGTAGCCTACCCCATTGTTTTGTTTTGGTACTCAGATATGTTATTAATGGGTCTAGGTTCAGCTTAATATATTCTTCAGAGTCTGGAGAAATCCATATACCCAAGTATTTAAAATTTTCCACACATTTGAGAGGTATATCTGCCGGGAGGCCTGCCGAGTTTCCAGATTGGACTGAGAGGATACTCGACTTTCCCCAATTCACCCTGAATCCAGAGTAATTGCCGAATTCCTCTATTGCTCTCAGAACCACTGGAACAGATCTCTTGCCATCAGCCAGAAATATTAGGAGGTCGTCGGCATATAATGCCACCACATGCGACCTTCCACCAGTTCCGAATCCATTTATTTCTGGGTGATCGCGCAATATACAGGCCAGTGGTTCGATCGCTAAAGCAAAAAGACTGGGGGATAGGGGACATCCCTGCCTTGTCCCTCTATAAAGAGGAAAGGGCTGGGAGATATCCCCATTTATTGCCATTCTGGCATTTGGTGCTGAATATAATAATTGCACCCATTTAATAAATATAGGGCCCAGTCCAAATGATCCCATTGCTGCCCAGAGGTAATGCCACTCGACAGCGTCAAACGCCTTCACTGCGTCGAGCGACATTATCACCGGACATGGGTCTCCTCCTCGGGGTGTCTGAAGATGCGTATACAATTTACGCAGATTTAGCGAGGTAGACTTTCCCAGCATGAAGCCGGTCTGGTCCCCATGCACTATCTCTGAAATATACCTATCGAGTCTAATTGCTAATACCTTTGCCAAGATCTTAGCTTCAGTAGCTATCAAGGATATCGTCGATAAGAGTCTAGCAGTATAGGATTTTTTTTCGGCCTTCAACAGAACTATAATTTTTGCTTCCAGCATAGATTTAGGGAGGCTATTACTTTGAAAGCTTGCATTGAAGGTTTCTAACAAAATCGGTGCTAGTACATCCAAGTATTTTTATATATTTCACCTGGTCATAGGCGTGCGCACGGGGGGTGCCAGGGGTGCACAGGCACCTCCTAATGACTATGCACCCCCCGCACGATTGCAGCCAGGCAGACCCCGCCAGCGGTGTCTGCGGTGGATGTCCAACATAAGCCTGCCAGGGACAGGCTGTGTGTTTAGTTAAGTAATCGCGCTGCGCTGCGCTCTGCTCCGGGTCCCGGGACCTAGTTGACGCTGATTGACAGCACCATATAGGGTGCCGGCGCCGTAAAGGACAGGACAGCTGAGCGATGGCTCAGCTGTCCAATCATATCTGACACAGCAGCCTGCAGCTCAGTGACTGGCTGAGCACGCAGGCTGCAGGGAGAAGGAAGGAGGTGTGTGGAGGACCTGCAGTGCTGTGTAGGAGTCACGTTGTGCACAGCCTGTCTGCCCCACCAGGCATCCACATAAGTGAAAGTAAGGCAGCACTTCCACATTTACAAGCACAGTATGAGTTTGTGTATATACAATATATATATATATATATATATGTATATATATATATACATATACACACACACTATATATATATATATATATATATATATGTGTATGTATATATACACACACACACACATACTGTACTTACATATATATAATCCCCCCCTTGCTCTTCCAAGCCTTTCCTTCCTTACAGTCCCCTCTCCCCCGCCCACCCCTGTCATGTCCCTCCCCCCCATAATGTGTAATGGGCATCACGTGTGTCAAATAATGTGTAATAATGTGTAATGGGCAACACTGTGTGTGGCTTAATGTGTAATGGGCATGACGGTCTGAGATGTAATGGGCATCACGGTGTGAGGCACAATGGCTAATGGGTATCATGGTGTGAGGCGCACTTGTAATGGGTATCACGGTGTGAGGCAAAACGTCTAATGGGTATCACGGTGTGAGGCGCACTTGTTATGGGTATCACGGTGTGAGGCGCAACATGTAATGGGCCTTATGGTGTGTGGCATAATGTGTAATGGGCATCACTAGTGTCAAATAATGTGTAATGGGCATCACTTGTGTCAAATAATGTGTAATGGGTATCACTTGTGTCAAATAATGTGTAATGGGCATCACGGTGTGTGGCATAATGTTTAATGGGCATCATGGTGTGTGGCATAATGTGTAATGGGCATCATAGTCTGAGACGTAATGGGCATAACCGTGTGAGGCACAGCATGTAATGGGCATTATGGCATGTGGTATACTATGTAATGTCTGTGTGATGTGTAATATGCATTACGGTGTAAATTTTAGGCGCGCACACTGTCTCTATGGTCCCTATTTTACAAAAATTTGTCAAGTCCTGGCATGTGGAATGGGCATTACGATGTGTGGCAATATGTGGAATGGGCATTACTGTGTGATGAGCATTATGGTGTGTGGCATTATGTGGAATGAGCATTATGTTGGATGGCATTATGTGGAATGGGCATTACTGTGTATGGCATTATGTGTAATGGGCATTACAGTGTAAGTTTTTGCAGCGCACCTTCGGCACGCACTGTCCCTGTTTTTAGTATTCTGAAGTGCATATACATAACTAAGTCACCTATTTAGTTTGCATTGATACCCATAGGCGGTGATGGACACGCCCAATAGGTGGTGATGGACACGCCCCCCCCCATGGTGCACCCCCTACAAAAATGGGCTGCGCACGCCTATGCACCTGGTATACCATCGAGCCCTGGGGATTTTCCATTTGGGAGCGCTCTGATAGCTTCTTTTATTTCCTGTAACATTATTGGGAATCTAGATCTTCTTTACTTTTGCTCGATAAAGTGGGGAGTTTTATATTACTTAAAAAGAATTCTATTTCTAGATGATTATAGATTAACCTAGACTAGTATATTTTAGAGAAATAGTCTCTGAAGACCTCCACAATGTCGAGATCCGCAGAGACCATCCTTCCCATTGTATCCTGTATTTTTATAATGATATTAGAGGGGCTTTCCGCTTGCGCGATATGTGCCAGGAAGTTTCCTGACCTATCTGAGCTTGCGTAGGTAGTGTAAGAGTCATACCGTAATATTCTGGAATTTTCTTCTTTTACACACTCTACCCACTCCCTCTGTGCTGTTAACCATTCTTTTTTTTATCTTCTGTGTTGTTTATTAAATATAATTTTTCCAACTCCCTACACTTTTTTTCCAATTCTGTTACTTTACTTCTACTTTTCTTTTTTATGTTACTGACCTCTTTTTTCAAGATTCCTATCAGGAATGCTTTGAAGGCATCCCAGACTATGGGCCTTATTTTGGTTCATTCTTTCTGACAAAATCCTTCTTAGATGGACAAAACCATGTGCACTGCAGGGGGGGCAGATGTAACATGTGCAGAGAGAATTAGATTTGGGTGAGTAATTTTGTTTCTGTGCAGGGAAAATACTGACTGCTTTATTTTTACACTGCAATATAAATCTCACTTTGAAGTAAAACCCCACCCAAATCTAATTCTCTCTGCACATGTTACATCTGCCCACCTGCAGTGCACATGGTTTTGCCCATCTAAGAAGGATTTTGTCAGAAAGAATGAACCAAAATAAGGCCCTATGTTTGTAGGTGCCAAACCCATGTTTGTTGACCAGAACTCCTCCCATTTTTCTCTCATCCCCTCTCCATCCCCCATTCTTTCCAACCACCTAGGATTGAATTTCCAAAAGGAACCCTTATTACCTCTGTCATTCTTTAGTTCTAGTACTACTGGTGAATGATCAGAGATCCCTCTAGTTTTGTACTCTACATTAATGACTCTTGGCATCAATCTGTTTGATATTAACATTAAATCGATCCTAGAGAATGAATGGTATGAGGCCGAGAAGCATGAAAATTGTTTATCTGTGGGATTTTTTCTCTCCATGCATCTACCCACCCCATATTATGTACAAAGGAGTCAAATCCACCATTCCCTCTTTTCATTCCGGCCGGTGATCTGCTCCACCTATCCAATTGGATATTCAGAATATTATTGAAATCTCCGGTGCAGATCACCGGCAGGTCCGGCATGCCAGATATGAACTCTGCAGCCTCTACCAAGACATAGAATGAGAAGGGGGGTGGTATATATATTACCAACAAAAACATCTGTATTGACTGTATTACACATTCCATAAATAAAAATTTTCACCTTGTTTGTGACAAAAGAAAGAGACTTTTTGATCAAGATAGATACGCCCCTTGATCCGGAGGTAAAAGGGGAATGAAATATCTGGCCCACCCATGGTTTTTTTTAGAGATTTCAACTTATTGCCCACCAAGTGGGTTTCAACCAGACACATGGGGGGGGGGAATTTACTAAAGGAAATTTGTAAAAAAAAAGTGTATTTGTATCCAGAAATACACTTATTACACCGGCAATTCATATTCGTATTGATATCACATCAATACGACTACGAATTAACACCTGGGTGGAAGAAGGTAAAAGCCTTCCATCCTGACTGTACAGTATATGTTAATTGTCTCAGTGATTGCATGGCAGACATTGTGACAAATGTCTCCCCTTCCACAGTAGGCTAAAAGTACTCTCAGTCATTGGCTCAATATTTACACCTGTGGACAGACTGACTCAGCTAGTGTGCGGCAAACATTGCAAAAATTGCCTCCCTCTTCACAGTGGGTTAAAAGAGCCCTTGGCTATTGATTGGATATCTATATCTGTACTCTCAGTTACTGGCTTGATACCTACACCTGTGGGCAGTTGTGACTCAGCTATTGTGTGACAGGAATTGTTATAACCGCCTCCCTCTCCACAGTGGGTTAAAAGTGCCCTTGGTCACTGGCTTCTGAGCACATTGTATGCCGGCTCTGTGGTGTTGCTCTCGCTGGGTTTTTCCCTTCCCTCTGGAGGTGTCCCCTGTATTCACACAGCCGCCAATCCAGCCCAGCCTCCTCTCACCGGGCTGTGGAGTTGATTTTAGATAGTGTGGGGAGCGAAGCATGGCAAGCGCAACGAGCCCCGCGAGGGGACACGGATTACTTTACATGTATTCCACGTGTGCTCGCCACGCTTCGGGCTTGTATTCCGCGTCCGCTCGCCACGCTTCGGGCTCGGTGGCTTGCTGCGCTCGCCACACTTTCTAAAATCAACTCCACGCTGACGAGTATAGTGGGGGTATGAAAAGGTCGGAGGACGCGTACCGCCGCCTCGAGCCCGCAAGAGGCGCTCGCCACGCTTCAGGTTGGCGTTTATAGTGGGGGTGGCGTTGACAATGGGGGTGCATTTAACATTGTAAGCACCCATCAGGGTGCTTGTACAATTAAAAATCGCATCGCATGCAATTTACAGGCATGCAATGCTATGCAATATTTCATTGTACAATCACTCCTGTTAATTTGACGGGAATATTGCATCACACGCATCGCACACCACTAAGTATGGTATGCGATGGGCGCCGTGCTAGGAAACAAGTACCCAATAAAGTCTCTGTATAACTGTTTTAGTGCTTTTTGTTAGTAGACATAAATTGAGAGATGGAACCTATGATTAGTCCATATTAGAAGATAGTTAGCATTCTTGCATGCAGTGTTACAAATGAGCGTTTGGAATTATATTACCACTCCTTTGCGGCAAACATGGTATCTACTGTTTTTCATGGAAACATAATTTGTGGGCAAGCCTGGTGGTCATCTGAGCAATAGATATGAAGCTGTGATCCCCGGCTGGGTTAGCACTTCCGATTCAGACTATTGTGGGGGTGCCAGTAATGAGAATCCTGCTGTACACAATAACCTGGTACCAGAACAACAGTTGATGAGTCACACTAAAGCATTTCTCCAACTTCCTCAGAGACAGTGTAAATGATTAGCAGAACTTTGCGTCTTTATAAAGGCCCACTGATTGCTGTAAATTTACGTTTTTGGAAGGCGAGAGTGCAGCACTTCCGCATCTTTCACCTCGCTTGTAATCTTGTTTGTATTCCAAGCCTTGCTTTCATTATTTACGGCTGTTGGTTTGAGCCGGATCACTTCAGCGTCTCATGCCTTATTTATGCTCTCATTTGTATTACATGCCTCGTTCTCATACTTTACAGTCATTGGTTTAGTCCAGGGGTGGGGAACCTTTTTTCTACCGAGGGCCATTTGGAAAATTTGAAAACCCTTCGGGGGCCATATAAAAATGATCAATTATCGGCATATACATGTGGGCATTATACACAGGGCAGCGGCATATACATGTGGGCATTATACACACGGGCAGCGGCATATACATGTGGGCATTATACACACGGGCAGCGGCATATACATGTGGGCATTATACACACGGGCAGCGGCATATACATGTGGGCATTATACACAGGGCAGCGGCATATACATGTGGGCATTATACACAGGCAGCGGCATATACATGTGGGCATTATACACATGGGCAGCGGCATATACATGTGGGCATTGTACACAGGGCAGCGGCATATACATGTGGGCATTATACACACGGGCAGCGGCATATACATGTGGGCATTATACACAGGGCAGCGGCATATACATGTGGGCATTATACACAGGGCAGCGGCATATACATGTGGGCATTATACACAGGGCAGCGGCATATACATGTGGGCATTATACACACGGGCAGCGGCATATACATGTGGGCATTATACACAGGGCAGCGGCATATACATGTGGGCATTATACACAGGGCAGCGGCATATACATGTGGGCATTATACACAGGGCAGCGGCATATACATGTGGGCATTATACACAGGGCAGCGGCATATACATGTGGGCATTATACACAGGGCAGCGGCATATACATGTGGGCATCATACACAGGGCAGCGGCATATACATGTGGGCATTATACACACGGGCAGCGGCATATACATGTGGGCATTATACACAGGGCAGCAGCATATACATGTGGGCATTATACACACGGGCAGCGGCATATACATGTGGGCATTATACACACGGGCAGCGGCATATACATGTGGGCATTATACACAGGGCAGCGGCATATACATGTGGGCATTATACACACGGGCAGTGGCATATACATGTGGGCATTATACACACGGGCAGCAGCATATACATGTGGGCATTATACACACGGGCAGCGACATATACATGTGGGCATTGTACACACGGGCAGCGACATATACATGTGGGCAGAGACACCATAAAAAGTGACAGTGTGGAGGAAGGGGGGGGTGTCACCCCCAAACAGGTTAATGTGATTATGTCTGATTATGAAAATCAGACATAATCACATTAACCTGTTTGGGGGTGAATCCAGGGGTAAATGACACTGGGGAAGCAGGGCTGGTGCAAGGCACCGGAGCGCCCCAGGCGAGTCGGGCTGGGGGCGCCCCGGTGCCGGGGGGGGGGGGGGTGGTACCTGGCGTTCGGCGCTGTCTATTTAAATCTGGCGGCGGAGGCAGCGGGGGTCCCTGCAGGTTATTAAAAATCACGAGCGCTATCCGCCGGGCTATGCGGAAGCGCTTCTAGTGTGAAAACACTGGCAGCACGCTGATTGGCTGCCAGAGTTTTCACACTAGAAGCGCTTCCGCATAGCCCGGCGGATAGCGCTCGTGAGTTTTAATAGACTGCAGGGACCCCCGCTGCCTCCGCCGCCAGCTTTAAATAGACAGCGCCGTAGCTAGGACAGGTACCCGGGCGGCATTTTCCGCCCTCCAGTGGCCGGCGCCCTAGGCAAATGCCTAGGTTTGCCTAGTGGTGGCGCCGGCCCTGTGGGGAAGTGAGGGTGAAAGAAGCAGCATTGACAGGCGCATCTTCTGCATATCTCCCCCGCCACCTGCCCGGCTATATTACCGAATAATCAGCTGCCCGCCCGCCTATATTACTGATGTATTATCAGCCGCCCGCCCTCCTATATTACATACCAGGTGCCGGGAAAGGCTGCTGCTGCTGCCGCCGGGGAGATGTGTAGAAGACGCGCCCGCCAATCACAGTGGCTGTGGAGGGGATGCGCCGGCAGTGATTGGCGGGCGCGTCTTATGCACATCTCCCCGGCGGCAGCAGCCATCCCCGGCGGCTGGTATGAAATATAGGCGGCCGGGCGGATGCAGAGCCGGATTAACAATGGGCCTGATGGAGCTATAGCTCCAGGCCCACTCTCCAAATAGGCCCATTTTGTAGCTGAGGGCCAGGTCTTTCCAACGAGACCAGCCCCGCGTCGCTAGACCCCCGGGAACCGGAGATACCGCCAGGCAAACCTGGAACGTTTTCCCCATAGGATAACATGGGACCCACTAATTC
The DNA here is from genome assembly GCF_055691185.1 of Crinia signifera. Lineage (NCBI taxonomy): Eukaryota > Metazoa > Chordata > Amphibia > Anura > Myobatrachidae > Crinia > Crinia signifera. The sequence continues at coordinate 137,703,844 of NC_139224.1, read as the reverse complement.
CGACCTCCATCCGTTTCCAACAGCTGCCATTTCCCCCTCCGGCATCACAGAAACTCGAGGTTGATCTCAGTCTAACCCAAATTGCTGGGCCTTCAATCTGATACCTGGTCCATATGGGTTCATTGGTTCTAGATATATTGCAGGTAAAACTATTTTTTTTTTTTTTTCATTTCTGAAATGTAATTTCATGGCTGTTCATGCTGTTTGAGGACAGATTTCTCTGGAACCAAACGGCCCAGTTTCACGGGACCAAAATCATTCGAAGCCTACATGTAAATGGGTCAATTGATTCTGAAGATATAGCTGGTTGTTTAAAGGGGGGCGGGGGTGGTTTTCTGTCCCCCTCACACCAGAAAATGCAGGGACTAGGCTGGTGTAAAAGGGGCCAGTCCGAGAATGTCCCTGCATGATCCTGGGACCATATTCCCTGCATTTTCTGGTGTGAAAGGGGTATTATTTCAAATAGCCGGGACATGCAGTGCTCTGAATACAGCCAGGCAGCCACCTGCTCTCTGCCCGGCTGTTAATGGCTGTCATTTCTACACGGCGGCGACTGTCCCCCAGTTACCACAAGCATGTATTCCCCCTTGGCAATGAGCATGTAAGCCCACATGACAAACAAGCATGGAACCCCTGGCAATGAGCATGGAACCCCTGGCAATGAACATGGAACCCCTGGCAATGAACATGTAGGTATGCAACACTTACGTAGCATAATTTTTAATAGGCATTATGGTGTTTGGCATAATACGTAATGGAGATTATGGTGTGAGGCTTAACATGTAATGGGCAGTATGGTGTAAATTTTTAATGTGTGCCTTTGGCGTGCAATGCCCCTATTTATGAAGCATATTGTGCATTATTGCTCAATCTGTTTGGTATAGTGCAGGCATGTCCAAACTATGGCCCTCCAACTGTGAAACTACAAGTCCCATCATGCATTGCCACAGTTTTGCAATTAGGGAATGCTAAAACTATGTCAAGGCATGCTGGGACGTGTAGGTTCACAACAGCTGGAGGGCCACTGTTTGAACATGCCTGGTATAGTGTGTATTTTGGCTCAATCTGTGTGGCATAACGTGAATTTTGACTCAATCTGTGTGCCATAGTGTGAATTTTTGCTCAATCGGTGTGAATTTTGTCTCATTCCATGTGGCATAATGTGTAAGAAGCAAGTACAGTATAAGGGGTTACTATTGTGTTGCATGATTTGTATAAGGGGTATATGGTGTGGTAAACTTAGGTTACCACATAAAAGGTGCTGACATATTGTCTACCAAGTTTCGGCTTTCAGTATTTTTTTATGACTGGAGTGCCGCCTCACCCCGCAAGTATCTTAGGACATTGGCGTCCTGCGGGTGCACTTTTGGAGTGCACCCGCCATTATATCTCCCTGCATTTTTCTTATGCCAGCCCCCTGCCTTTTCCAGGCATATATAAATATAATATAAATATATAAACAGAACACTGGTCATGCCACCCACATTATTAGGTGCTGGCTGCAACCCCTATTATTGCGCATAATAGGCCCTTGATCATTTTCAGCTCCAGGCCCATTTAGACCTTAATCTGGCTCTGGGCGGATGATACCTCTGTAATATAGGCGGGCGGCTGTAATATAGGCAGGCGGGCCGGACATACTGGGTGCGGGGGCCATATCCAGCCCGCGGGCCGGAGGTTCCCCACCCCTGGTTTAGTCCTTTCTAAAGGGAATTTTTTAAATGGTTTTAAAAAGGTTCAGAAAACCTGTAAATGAGGTTAAAAAAGTGTCAACCTCGTTTAATTTGTCCCTGTATGTTATACAAAAGTGCTACGTCTGAAAAATAAATACTGTGTGAATAAGACTATAAAAATGTGTTTGTTATGTCCCTGAGGTTGTAATGTTTAAATTAAAATATATACACTTTGTTTTGGTCTATTTTAAATTAACTGTTACATTCAGACATCCAGACATCACTGGATTTTTATTACGAACATCTAAAAAGTTTTTGGATACGCTGTGGGTTAGAAGACCCCTCTAAAGCTGTGTACACATGGTGCAATATATTGCTCAGTGTCCCATTTTCGTCAGTAAACAGAGATGGTTGCTAATCAAAAGGAGACTCTGACAGGGGAGCCGCAGAAAAAAATAGCTCCTGCGACCACCAACCATTAGGGGTTGAACACAGGAGCACGCACATGGCGATTTATCGCCCACAGCACATACAAATCACTGGCAATATGGTCGCTCAGTGACCATATTGCCAGCGATACAGTATGTGCTAAAATTGTACCGTGTGTACACAGCTTTAGGGTACAATGATCTCTGCTGGGCAAATTTGCAGAGCCCTGTGATCAGATTGTTGCCACCCAGACTCACCCTGTGCAAATCTGCATATGACTTGTGAATGGATCGCCAATTTATGGCCAGTTGCAAATCCATACACAACTCACTTACCATCGCATTATTTTCCCAATCTGTGCAAGTGTACATAGCTCTGACCCTTCCACAATTGTGCATCAGAATCTGGCTGACAGAGGCCATCCCTAAAAACTCTTTTTCTGACTCTCCCAGAAAACAGCTGGTTACCGTCCCCAAACGGTGGCTTCCAGTCATTTAAGTTGCGAGGGGACTGCGAATAGAGTAATCATTGCATTTTGATGCTGTTTGGCCACATGCATGCGCACTGTGATCCTTACACATGGGTGTTTGTCCTTCATATTACAATGCGAAAGGCATTCAAGTAAATAAAATGATTTCCTCTGTATTGCATGAGGGGTATCCTTTGATCTGGTATGATTTCTCAGTTTTCTTGGATTCAAATGTTAATGTTTTTGTTGTAAATTACCCAAATTCTCTCAATTACACGCTGTGCAATTTAAGCAACATTGAAAGGTTTTTCCTTCTTTTTCTTGAGAATTATTTTCTATTGGTAAAAAATCTTTTACCGGTTCTTATTTAATATTTCACACTTTCATAAATACTATCTGTAGTTTCACTGCAATGTACGGTTTTAGGTCCAAGTCTTATTCTATGGCAATATATGCAATGTTTCCTTGTGATTTTTTCAATTATCTTATGGATACTGTGGAATTAAGGGATGAAGAGGTGGTCCTGTCTTTGATCTTTTTTTTTACTCCTTGTAATGAATCAATCGTATTCCATTTATTTTTTGCACATTGTTTATTTGTTGTGTTAAGTGAGCTTCATCATAAACTTTTTGTATGAATTTTTGTTTTAGTTTATTACTTTGATGAACTAAAACAAATGTCTTCTGCACAATTCCATCAGGCACCAGTAATAGCAATCACACCAAGTTCCAAGTCCAGAAGGAAAGCTATAAGATACATAAGTGCCTCAGAGGGTGGAACTTAAATATGATAGGCATGCCTTTAATATAAGTTCTAGTTTGTATCGTGTTATTTAAAATAAAATCTAAATCCAGAATAGTTACTATAGTTTAAATGTTGAAAACTCCAATTTAAGGTCATTGTTGTTAATGTAGACTAGGAATTCTTTAAAATCCCCTTCTGTTACCTCCCATAAAAAGAGGACATCACTGACGTATCTAAACCAAAACTTCAGGTTATCTTTAAACTTACTGTTATTCCAAATGGTTCATTCATTCTGCAAATGGTGTGCCCATCACGGTGCCACAGTTTTGGCGGTAAAATTTCCCATTATACCAAAAATGAAATTAATTTGATGGTAATTCCTGTAAGAGTTGACAAAAATTATGAGTATGTTCACAACCTTTATCGTGGGAGTTGAAGATATAAAGAGATTTTACATCACTTGTGCCTAAAGTGTTGTTTCTGCTGAAATATTTGCAACACAGTTATAATGGTTTCAAGTGGAAAAAAAGTACACTTTAGGCAAAAGAGATGTAGTGATGATGGAGTAATCCAGGGCCTAAACTTTTTGAAGTGCATTCTGACCAATTTATTAAAGACTGTTCTCTAAGAAGGTCAGGGAAGGGTGACAGATCTTCACATCACAGTGTTTAAATTTACAAACTCTCTCATTTGGTATCTTCATCTTTAGCTTCCTCCGAATGGGACAGGGATATTAAGAAGGTCAATCTGAAAAACACTCCAGTCTATACTTATGGGCCCTACATACGCAGAGATTTGTGCCAGAGATTCATAACGGGAGATTCAGCATGAGAGATGTCAAATCTCATGGGTCATTATAAAATTCTTGCATAAAATAATAAATAAAAAATGGCTTGGGGTCCCTCCCCCACGAGCATGACCAGACCCAGGTTCTAGGACCGGTCCTGGATCCCAAAATACAGGGGGCAAAAGGAGTAGGGGGTCCCCATATTTTGGAAACCAGCACCGGGCTCACACAGCCATCAGGGTAATGCCACAGCTGGGGGACACTTATTATATAAGGTCCCGTGGCCAAAGCATTACCCCTGTGGCTGGACAGCCTTGCCCGGGTCCCTGGGGGAGAGGGGACCAACCCAATAAATGCCCCCCTCTCCAGGGTGACACCAGGCTGATAATAAAATCATTGATGGCCAGTGGCCTTATAAATAAACATTAATAATTTGTGGTACAGTGTTCTCCCCTCCCAAATGTTTAATCATTGGTGATACAGTGTCCACCCCAAAAAAAGCATTTCCTCATTGGTGGTACAGTGTACCCCCCCCCCCCCCCAAAAAAAGCATTTAATCATTGGTGTACAGTGCCCCCCTCCCCCCAATGTTTAATCACTGGTGGTACAGTGCCCCCCCCCCCCCCCCCAAAAAAAACAAAAAAAAAAAACACTGGTGATACAGGCATCCTGCATATACTTTTTTAATGAGCAGAAGATACTTGTACATCCAAATCACAGCCTCTTGTGAATAAAATACATTTTATGGGGAAAAAGTGACATGTACAGTACATGAGCTATTTTGACAGATCATAGTATATTTTATCTTTTTAAGTTTGGAAACAATTCTAAAAATGTTGCTGTAAATGTGGTGTATATGAGTACTTCATATCGATTTACAACATTTCTGGTTGCAACTACCCCCCAAAAAAACCAAGTCGAAATAGAGCTGTTTTGTGTCTGACGATCTAAATTGGACTCCATTACATTGGCTGACTTCTGTATTTAACATGGTGTAAAAGCGTACTTATATCTAAGTACTTTATAAAGCTTAAATATAATGGCAAAAGCTGAAATAATTGCACACCAACACAAACTTGTAAAAAATTTATGACAATGCTTAACTTAAAAGATAGCATGATTAAGGTATTTGCAAATGCAGACTAACACAAGAAACATAAAATCAATTGGCTTATACTTTAACAATAATTCTAAATCAAATCAAAATGGAAACCCAACAGGGAAAGTCATCAACCATGATAATCTCATAAGGTTCTTGTGTATTATCATGGCGTCCACTTTTCTTATGTACGTTAACTTAGTGAAATCACATTGCATAACGTTATATTGACATGCAATGCGATGCAATGCTATTTTACCCTTCCCGCCCCCTGTCACATCTTGTCAGAAATTCACTCTGAAGTGATTTTCTGTGGTGACAAGAGGTGTATTTCAGAGCCCGTGATTTGCCAGTGTTTTCCAGTTATTTCAACTGTGATTTCCATTAATTTCTGTGAGATGGCAGCATCATCAATGAGCCTATTCACGCTCCCTCAGACTGAGGAGGATGCTGTCCAATTTTTCCAGGAGCATCACCTGCTGCCAGTGACGGCTACGTGCATGAATGGGCACCGCATGCGCTTGTCCATCAAGGAGTGCATGTGGAGGTGCCACATAAAAGCATATGCCAGCAAAGGTGAGCCTGAGAGCGGCCCATTTCTTCCCGGGGTGCGCTTGCCATTCTTAACTCTTTTGAGGTTTATTTATTCCTGGTCAGAGGAGCTGACCTCAGTAGAGTATTGCCAGCATGAGCTGAAGATGTCCAATAAGACTGTGGTGCTGTTCAACGCTTGGATGCGGGAGGCCTGTAGCATGGACTTGATGGCACAGCCGCAGCGCCGTATTGGTGGCCCGGCACAGATCGTCGAGGTAGACAAAAGTAGGTTTGCTAATAAGACAAAGTAATGTTGGCCGCGTTTTACCGCAGCAATGAGTGTTTGGAGGCATCGTACGTGAAATGGGGCAGTGCTTCATCACTGTTGTGCCAAAATGGGACGCGAGCACTCTTATGGCCGCCATTAACAGTAACATTGAGCCCGGAACCACCATTTACAGCGATTGTTGGTGGGCATATAGCACGGAGGAGCTGGAATGGGCAAGATACCATCATGCCCGTGTAAATCATAAATATAATTTCGTTGACCCAGAAACTGGTGTGCACACACAAACAATAGAGCCTCTTTGGGGGTCTGCAAAATGGTGAAACAAGCGGCAACGTGGAACAGCACAAAATCATTTGGATTCTTATTTACAAGAGTTTATGTGGCGCAAATGTTTGGAAAAGATAAGCCCTTTGAACGAATCTTACATGCCCTGACTCTGCTCCCAAAGGCAGATTGACTGTTCTTTTACTCTTCTTATTTGTTACTGTTCCTATCAAAGGGGGTTATTCTAGTTCATTCTTTCTGTCAAAATCCTTCTTAGATGGACAAAACCATGTGCACTGCGGGTGGGGCAGATGTAACTTGTGCAGAGATAATTAGATTTGGGTGGGGTTTTTCTTCAAAGTGAGATCTATAGTGCAGTGTAAAATCATGCAGTCAGTATTTTCCCTGCACAGAAACAAAATAACTCACCCAAATCTAATTCTCTCTGCACATGTTACATCTGCCCCCCCTGCAGTGCACATGGTTTTGTCCATCTAAGAAGGATTTTGTCAGAAAGAATGAACTAGAATAAACCCCATTGTTATTGTTCTTATTTGTCATTGTTCTTTTTGATTATTGTCATTATTGATTATAATGTTATATGCTCTTTCATCGGCGGTGCGCGTCCTCCGACCTTTTCATACCCCTACTATCCACGTCGGCGTGGAGTTGAGAATATAAAGTGTAGCAAGCGCAGCGAGCCCCGCGAGGGGACGCGTATAACTTCACAGGTATACGCGTCCCCTCGCCACACTTCGGGCTCGGTGACTCGCTGCCCTCGCCACACTTTATATTCTCAACTCCACGCCGACGTGTATAGTAGGGGTATGAAAAGGTCGGAGGACGCACACCGCTGCGCTCGCCATGCTTCAGGTTGGCGTCAATCGTGGGGTGACGCTCACAATGGGGTTGCGTAACCCATGACGGGGCCATATACAATGTGAAATGGGTCATATTGGCCCATTTCACATTGTTTCCAAAGTGAGATGGACTTAATCAAGTCCATCTCATCTTGTGCCATTATAATGGCACAAGACCGATGTGATGCTCCCGATTTCAATGTTAAAAATATTTTAACATTGAAGCCTATGGCAAAATCGCGGGCATCGCGTCGGTCGCGTCGGGGGCCATGTTAATGCACGCGACCGACGCGATGCCCCCGATTTTGCCTTTGCCGGCAAAATGGACCTGATTTCAAAGGAAATCGGGTCCATCGCGGGCATCGTGTACCTTAACTTAAAGGTACACGATGCCCGCGATTGTGGCCATGCTAGGAAACAAGTACCAATAATTTATTTCAGAAATTTGTGTTCAAGATACAGGGCCGGCTCTACCACTAGGCAGCTTTAGGCAGCTGCCTAGGGCGCCGGGATCTGGGGGGCGCCACCAAGTCTGCAAATCAAAAAATCAAGGATGTCTATGAGGATCCTTGTACTTAATGCAGGTGGCGGCTGTGGAACTTCTAAGACCTCACCTTTATACTTTCTCTTGAGTCACACTTCCTATATTGCTGCCCCCTCCTCCTTGTACACTGTTTGTGGGTGGCAAAGGGGAGGGTGCAGAGGACCTCCAGGAAAAGTTGGGGGGACGGGGATTGGATGACCACAAGATCTAAACAAAAATTGGGGGGGGGGGGGGGGGGGTTGAAGTTTTGCCTAGGGTGCTGAGAAGCCTTGTACCGGCCCTGTCAAGATATGTTGTCCCATGTGCTATTAAAAATGACAGAGGGACAGGGAAGGTATTCTAAGTAATAGGCCAATATATGGGTATAAAAAAGTTGGTTCCACTCACCACTCAATAAAGGGTTTTAGTCATAATTGAACATGAAAAAAGGAATATTGACAACAAATTAGTGCAGGCGATTGTGGAGTTTACCATGAGTTGGCTTGAGGTTTTGCCTCTGATTTTGTATAACACTCACACCACACCTGAGCAGCCACTAACCCTGCCTCCTTATGAGATAATCATTTTTGTATTTTATATATCATTTTTTGGAAGACTGCCAAACCCCATTCAGCATCCAGCAGCAGACTTGTCACTAATATGAATTAACCAAAGACTATGTTACAAAATTCTCACAGCATCTAAAGACTTAACAAGAAAAACAAGTAAGCTTATGAAGGGAGGGCCAGAGGGACCTTGTTATGAAGTCCAGCCTGTAGAGTATACAATGGTGAGAAATTTCTTACAGTACTGTATCATAGATCAATGGCAAGATCCCTCCCTGTGAAACAAACCATTTGAATTCATGCGTCTCACTGCAAGAAGGTTTCAAACCCGGTGGTGATATCAGTTGAAGAAAAAGAAGACACTGACACAGATAAATATCGTGACTTTGATTTGAACTAAATAAAATTATTGGTACTTGTTTCCTAGCAGGGCGCCCACTAAGCTAATCGCATCGCACATCGCATCGCATGGCCCTTTTTTGTGGCGTGAGATGTGAGATGCGATCTCAGTAGTTCATATGATAAAACACCTAAAACACCACCACTCTCCACGTCACCCCGAAGTGCGGCGAGCTCAGCGAGCCCCGTGAGGGGTGGCGGAACGCGTCCTCTGACCTTTTCATACCCCCACTATCCACGACGGCGTGGAGTTCATTTTATATAGTGTGGCGAGTGCAGCAAGCCACTGAGCCCGAAGTGTGGCGAGCGTACGTGGATTACTTTACATGTATTCTGTGTCCCTTCGCGGGGCTCACTGCGCTCGCCATGCTTCGGGCTTGGTGGCTTGCTGCGCTCGCCACACTATATAAAATCACCTCCATGCTGACATGGATAGTGGGGGTATGAAAATGTCGGAGGACACATTCCGCCGCCTCTCGCCATGCTTCGGGGTGACGTGGAGAGTGTTGTTTTAGGTTTTACCATATTAACTACTGAGATCGCATCTCACACCACAAAATAGGGCCATGCGATGCGATGTTGCGATTCGATTTCACTACGTTAGCGTACGTAGGAAATCTGGGTTCCCTGCTAGGAAACAAGTACCAAATTATTTGATGATGGGCCTTTACAGGGCCACCATTCAGACCAAGACAAGATCCATGGAATCGGGAGACATCCTTAGTGGTATTCCTGCTAATTATTGGCAAGAAGAGGTCCATGGAATCAGGGGCATCCTTAGGGGGAAATTTACTAAAGAAAATTTGTAAAAAATAGGTGTATTTGTATTCAGAAATACACTTATTTTTTACATTTATTATGCCGAAAATACGGCAATTCGTATTCGTATTGATGTGCTATCAATATGAATACGAATTGCCATATTTTCGGGATAGTAAATGTAAAAAATAAGTGTATTTCTGAATACAAATACACCTATTTTTTACAAATTTCCTTTAGTAAATTTCCCCCTTAGTGGTGTCCCTACGGTTGTGGACGAGGTGTGAAAGAAGTATTCCTACGAGTGACCAAGTTTCCCATATAATCATCAACTTGAGCAGTCATTTTTGTTTTTTAAGCTCTCATCTTTTTATAGTGAATGAGGGTTACCAGGAATTAGTGGCTGACAAGGACAGTGTGTATAGTTATCAAAGCAGTATCGCTAGAGTCATGGTGGTGGATTCTACTTCTGCTTTTAGATTTAAAACCCAAAAGTAATTGTCGTAACAGACACATATTTATTTACAGTTTCTTATATAATGCACACATATTCCGCAGCGCTTTGCAGAGAATATTTGAACATTCACATTAGTCCCTGCTCCAACATATATATATTTATATATATAGAAATCCACGGTGTCCGGCACAACCACTTAGTAGGAATGGACGTCGGGTGCCAGCGTAAAGATAGATACACAGCACTCCAGACGATTTAGTTGCAAAATCTTGTTTTATTATAGCTATATAAGGCCGGACCTTGTCCTGAGGACGGGGGTCCGGCCTCCGAAACGTTGACCGGATAGACCAATGATGAAATAAAAGCTTGGTCTTGTTTCACCTGCTGTTGGAGTCCCTGAGTGCCCGTTATTCCTGTTATATATATATACAATGTAGAACAGGGCCGGCACTCCTTGCTGTTACAGACAGCCAAATTGCCCCGGTACCCTCCTAGGTATGAATTACCTTGTATATAGACAAAATATCCCAAGGGGGAGCTGTGGCACTCAGAGGACTGGTAAATAAAGAATCAAGACCAAGCTGTGGTGGTGTCCAACGTTTCAGTCGGGTGACTTTTTTCAAGAACAGATCACATATAGGGCCTTATTCGAGTTCACTCTTTCAGACAAAATCCTTCTTAGATGGACAAAACCATGTGCACTGCAGGGGGGCAGATGTAACATGTACAGATAGAAATAGATTTGGTGATTTTTTGGTGATTCTTTGCAGGGTAAATACTGGCTGCTTTATTTTAACACTGCAATATAGATCTCACTTTGAAGTAAAACCCCACCCAAATCTAATTAGATCTGCACAAGTTACATCTGCCCCCCTGCAGTGCACATGGTTTTGTCCATCTAAGAATGATTTTGTCTGAAAGAGTGAACTCGAATAAGGCCCATAGTGAGATGAGTGAACATATACAGGTTATATACAGATTGCACCTGTGTCATGAAGCCCCTCCCCCCGTCGGGCGCTGGCTGATGCGTCAGACCTCTGCACACCTCCTTACCTGCCTATACCGAGGGTTACCTGTCTCACCTGGCTCACGCTGCCTCTGGTGCTTCAGCGGCGCCCTGCTGATGACGTCATGCCGCTGACGTGCAGCCGCTCGTTGCCATGGGGACGCCCCACGCCGCTGGGCCTGGACACCTCTGGCTGGCTTGTAGGTCTGCCTGTCAGAGATCACGATCGCTCAGGCGCTGCTCCGGTTGGTTGCCTTGGCAACATAACAACATGGTGCTGTGAATATATAAAAAATACATTTTACAAAAACATCCTTAACCAACTAAGTGATCGACCAAGTCGAAAAGAGGAGGGGATAGAGAGAAGAAACTCCAAGGATTTCCTTGGGAAATATTGTCTATATATATATATATATATATATATATATATATATATATATATATCGTTGCATGGGACGCGGCACTCCTGGACTTCCTTCAAAGAATACATTGTACAAGTGTTAAACTTCTATGTTTCGGTTTTTATTCAAATCGTCATCCTGAATAAAGAAACACCACTGGTACAAGATTTATATACATACTAACAAAAAACATGTGCCTATCAGACGCGGCCGCCTGCTTCCGTTCTGCGTACTGATGCTCATTGTCAGGGAACACCCTCAATTCATGACGTCAGCTAGCCGGAGCTAGGCTTGCGAAAAAAATGTGCATCAAAGTATCACCATAACAACCATAATTGGGTGAAGAATTCAGCAGCTGTAAAAAAGATATTTGTTAAAATAATTAGAAGGTTTAAAATAAATACATAAGAGTAATACAATAAAGGTAACAAAGAATTTCCATGCTACAACTGGGGATAACATACATCTAGTGGGTTATTTTGGTTTACTCCTTCTTGCTAATTCCTTCTTAGATGGACAAAACCATGTGCACTGCAGGGGGCAGATGTAACATTTGCAGAGAGACTTAGATTTGAGTGAGTTATTTTGTTTATGTGCAGGGAAAATACTGACTACTTTATTTTTACACTGCAATATAGATCTCACTTTGAAGTAAAACCCCACCCAAATCTAACTCCCCCCCCCAAAAAAAAATCTAACTCCCCCCCCCCCCCCTTGCAGTGCACATGGTTTTGTCCATCTAAGAAGGAATTCGCCAGTAGGAGTAAATCAGAATAACCCCCCTAGTGAGGAAGTTCTTAGTTACCGTACATTTATTTTATTATTGTTATATATTTATAACATCTAGATTTGATTTTTCACGAAGCATCCAACTTTTAGTTCAAACATCAAAGGCATCTTGATAAATAATTTTTCATCTTGAATGTGTTGGCAGGAGGACCTGTTCTTGTAAAGTTAATTTGATAGAGGAATTCAGTGTTGCAACAACCTTAAAAGTGAAGGTAGGACTATTTTATTAATGAAAGGAATTGCACAAATGGAATAAAGTGCTGTGATTAAAACTGCCAAACATTTAGGGTCTAAGCAACTCCCCTGGCAGCAAATAATATGTTGTATAATTTTTTTATATACACTACCTTTTAAAATATTTGAACATTCACATTAGCTCCTGCCCCAGTGGAGCTTACAATCTATATATATATATATATATATATATATATATATATATATATATATATATATATATATATATATATACAGTTGTGCTTATAAGTTTACATACCCTAGCAGAATTTGTGATTTTCTGGCCATTTGCCAGAGAGTATGAATGATAACTCACAAATATTTCTTTCACTCACGGTTAGTGGTTGGGTAAATCCATTTATTGTCAAACAACTGTGGTTTACTCTTTTAAATCATAATGACAGAAACTACCCAAATGACCGGACTCTGATTAAACGTTTAAATACCCCATAATACCATGTATTGCCCTGTTTAACATCAATGACAGTTTGAAGTCTTTCGTGGTAGTTGTGGACGAGGCTCTTTATTTTCTCAGATGGTGAAGCTGCCCATTCTTCTTGTCAAAAAGCCTCCAGTTCCTGTAAATTCTTGGGCTGTCTTGCATGAACTGCATGTTTCAGATCTCCCCAGAGTGGCTCATTGATATTGAGGTCAGGAGACTGAGATGGCCACTCCAGAACCTTCATTTTATTCTGCTGTAGCCAATGACAAGTCGACTTGGCCTTGTGTTTTGGATCATTGCAATGTTGAAACGTCCAAATACGTCCCATGCGCAGCTTTCAGGCTGATGAGTTCAGGTTTTCCTCCAGTATTTTCTATTAACATGCTGCATATATCTTGCCATCAATTTTTATCAAGTTTCCAGTGCCTATAACATTTATATTTGTGGCCAAAAAGTTACATTTTGGTCCCATTATACCAAATGACTTTTGAGGCTTGTCTCTGTGCTTGTTGGAGTATTGTGGGGGGGATCTTAGAATGCACACCCTATATACATGAGGTGCCATCATGCTGAGACTTGTAGTTCTGCAAATCAAAATACATGGTGCCGATGCACACTCCATATTATTAATCAAATAATAGAGGTTCTTGGTATATTAATTGGCCAAGAAATATTTGCCCACCTTGTTGGAGTATTGTAAGCGGGATGCTTTGTGGCATTTGCATAGTAAAGGCTTTCTTCTGTTGACTCGACCATGCAGCCCATTTTTCTTAAAATGCCTCCTTATTGTGCATCTTGAAACAACCGCACCACTTTTTTTCAGAGAGTCCTGTATTTCAGCTGAAGTTATTTGTGGATTTTTCTTTGCATCCCAAACAATTTTCCTGGCAGTTGTGGCTGAAATTTTTGTTGGTCTACCTGAACTTGATTTGGTTTCCACAGAATCCCTCATTTTCCACTTCTTAATTAGAGTTTGAATACTACTGATTAGCATTCTCAATTGCTTGGATATCTTTTTATATCACTTTCCTGTTTTATATAGTTCAATTACCTTTTCCCGCAGATGCTTTTCCAGACACGTCAGTGCAGCACTGGATAAAAGATGCAAGGGTCTTTAAGAAGACCAGAAACTCACTGACCTTTAATACACACACACTGATTACAAGCAAGGTGAGGATGGTTACGTTTAGTAGCCATTCAAACCCATTTGTGTGAACTTGTGTTCATGTTGTGAGGCCAAAATCTCCAGGGTATGTAAACTTTTGATCAGGGTCATTTGAGTAGTTTCTAACTAACCATGAGTGAAAGAAAAGTTTATGAGTTATCATCCATACTCTCTGCCAAATGGACAGAAAATCCCAAATTCTGCTAGGGTACGTAAACTTATGAGCACAACTATAAAGTGCGATTTTTTGCGCAATTCACATCCTATTAAATGTGCGATCTACGGAAAATGTGCAAATTCTGCAGGTTTTTTTGTAAAAAAAAATCGCAAAAGTCTAAAAATTGCACTCTATTAAATCTTGCTCAATGATTTTCATTTGAAATATAAATTTTGTCCTTCAAACTTTGCTTTTGTCAAAGAATACTCCTTTTGCAGCAATTACAGCATTGCAGACCTTTGGCATTCTAGCTTCACCCCACTCTTCCTGAAGCACTTCCAATAATTTGGATTGGCTTGATGGGCACTTCTTGTGTACCATACTGTCAAGCTGCTCCCACAACAGCTCAATGAGGTTCAGATCTTGTGACTGCGCTGGCCACTCCATTACAGACAGAAACCTGCTGCCGACTTCTTTCCTAAATAGTTCTTGCATAATTTGGTGGTGTTCTTTGGGTCATTGTCCTGTTGGAGTAGGAATTTGACTCCAGTATATGGCCTTCCTTATTCAAAATCTCTTTTCCCTTGTACCAATCTCCAACTTTACCAGCACCAAAGAAGCACCAGACCATCACATTACCTCCACCATGCTTGACAGTTGGCATCAGGCACTCTTCCAGCTCTTTTCGTTTGTTCTGCGTCTCACAAATGTTCTTCTGTGTAATCCAAACACCTCAAACTTCGATTCATCTGTCCAGAACACTTTTTTCCAATCTTTCTCTGTCTAATGTCTGTGTTCTTTTGCCCATATTAATATTTCCTTTTATTGGCCAGTCTCAGAATTTAAAAATTCAAATAAGGGAGCACCACTGACTGCTAATGAGTCCCGGCCAACAATGTTTGCCAGAATTTGGTGTGGCAGTGAGTGTGACTCTCCTGTTTGAATTTGGACTGTGATACAGCCCCACCTATGGAACCACCACAGGGCACCACCATTGGTTGTACCATTGAAACTTGCACCAGACCAATGGAAGTTGCAGATTGAATGTCTGAGTATGGCCTCCACAGTGAATTTTTTTTAGCTTCTGAATATGCAAACACTTCAGCAACACATCTGCAATACTCATATCATGCCCATAAGACGGACAATTCCTCATTCATATGTGTCTGTTTAGCTACCACCCAGTTACTGCCCGAGAATGCCCAGCACTTTATACATCTCTAATCAATCACAACATCGCCTTTGTGCGCGATTACTGCTTAACACTTTGATAAAATAGATTTTGATTATATTAATTGTGCATCAGTTGTAAAAACATTTCTTATCAAAACCAGCAAGGACATTTTGTATTCCTGTCAGAAGTCATATGGCGATCCAAAAATATCCCAGTATACATTGCACTGCGACAGTGGAAACCTATTACCTCAGTGGACTGGAAGAGAAAACCTACAAGAGACTTGTCAATCAAAGACCAATCAACAAGCTATTATGAGGATCACCAGTTGTTCCTGTCAATAAAACATATACATTACAACATGTCTTACGTCAGAAAGTTAAAAGAACTGCCTATGACCATATATGAAATGATTTAAATAAAGGTAGTTAGCATTATCACCATATATGAAATCACCCCCATACTATTTGTGGCCATAGATAGGAGGTCTAAAAGGTATATATTGGATCATGTGACCACAGCTGATTGGGGAGTGCTGGGGCCGGGGCTGTAACGGTCAGCTGACACTACAGCTGGGACACACAGAGACTATGAGACCCCAGCCCTGCCCCTTCTCCTCCATGCTCCTGGATGCTGTGCTGTTCTGTCTGTCTGGAATTAAGCAATATTGTATAATAATAGATTATTTTAGATAAATATGTAATTACGTGTCATTTATTTATCCTCAAACTTAACAGTGGGTTTATTCCCAACTTAACACTTGCGCAGGTGGTTTCAGCGTTTTTTGCATACACACAGTAGAAGTAAATTGCTCAACTTTGGCATTGGATGTGGATCTAAATCAGCAAGCTAAGGTGCTTATGCACCTGTATAAATGATGATGATGATGATGATTTTGATTGGCTCATTGCTTGTTGCTCCCACCCATTAATAATTTTACGAATATCAAAGTTGCTTCTTTCATCTGTTGAAATAGTATTAAGTGTTTGAAATTGTTCCATGCCATTAATTACATTTCCATTTTTTTTTGTCTTTGTTACAGGGGAAGACTACATAGGTTTATGCAGTTGTGAAAGCAGACTGGGACAATTAAATGAATTAAAGGTCTTTGGGGGCATGGCCTGGAGTAGCATCTCATAGGACAAACTTTCCAGCTCTCCCGCTATCATCCTTCTGAATCATCCTGTAAAAGCATCTACCTTTAACTCTGGCTTGGTGGTAACAGCAGTATACACTCCCCAGTCCTGTGTGAGCTGTTTTCCGGGGGCCCTGTGTCGCTGTCTGGACGCTTGGTGTCTTGGGATTTGTGCAGTCCCATCTCGCAGCATGACACTCCCTTCTTAATTGGATGTTGTGTGCAGTGGCGTAACTACTGTAAGGCAGCCCCAGCTGCCGCTTGGGGGAGCAAGCTGCAGCGGGGTCTATGTGGGCACCAGCACTGGCTGAGCACCTGAGGCGAGACAACAAACCCCCCCACTGAATCAATTGACTGTACACAGAGCCGGCTATTGGCTACTTTGTACAGGATGGGCGGCACATTTGTGTGCTAGGGCAAAAAGAAAATTGAAGTATGGTACAGCGCTGTGTTGAATAATAAAGGTAAATTTATTAAAAAGTATACAATTTTATGGCCAACAATAGACAGACAAGACTCACAACATATATAGAACTGTTAGTCCATTCCCATCTCAACCAAACTGGTTAGTGATTCATTGTATGCATGCAAACATTTTGTTAATTTATAACCAAAACTTAGGTTAATTTTAGCTCAAGAGTCAACCCTTGATGTGCACATGCAAAGATAGAATATACTTAAATTGGTCTCCAGTCTTGAGGCAGGGATGGGGTATTCCTTAGGGCTTTGTAGATACCGCAATGTTGTCTCCGACCGTTGGTGCAGTCCCTATTACACGGTCATATCCAAGATCAATTGGTAGGTGTCTGTTTGTAGCCAAAAAGATGTCCCCTCTGACCTCTCTACGCGTTTCTCCGCCTCGAAAAACGTATCAGCGAAGCCGCTGATACGTTTTTCGAGGCGGAGAAACGCTGAGCCTGTTTGTTCGGAAATTTGTTCGGAAAATGGGCAAAACCATGTGCACTGCAGGTGGGGCAGATGTAACATGTATAGAGACAGTTAGATTTGTGTGAGTTATTTTGTTTCAGTGCAGTGTAAATACTGGCTGCATTATTTTTACACTGCAATTTAGATTTCAGTTTCAGCACACCCCACCCAAATTTAACTCTCTTTGTACAGGTTACATCTGCTCCACGTGCAGTGCACATGGTTTTGCCCATTTTCTGAACAAATTTGTACTGAGCTCAGTAGCCCTTATTCTGATTGAGTTGGACGGCTGCGTGTTTGGTCGGACGGCAGATGTATTGTGTTTGCGCATGTGCAGAGGCTTTCTACGCATGTGTGAAGCCTCGCAAGTCTGAACATGGCGTGAATTACGTGCTGAAAAGGATCATACGGATCCATCTGAACAGGGGGTGGAGAGGGGCGTAAAGGGCTGTTTGGGCTCATTACCATATGCGTACCCCCTGCGTTTCATGGGCGTTCCCTTTAAAATGCAGGGCGTACATATGGTAATCCGGCAGTGACGCACGTCACACACATAGCCGGATGTCAGCTGGCCGCCCATATCCCTGCTTTCACACGGAAAAATGTCCGAGTGGTCTGGAGCACTCGGGGCTGCCTGACCGCTCACTCCATCAATCACTCGCGGTACGTTCGCTCGGCGTCTTACCACATTCGGACGGTGTGAGCGATCCGTATGGTAGGCGGGGCTAAGAACACTTGGTGGCCGACCGAAATACGCATCCGTCCGTGTCAACTAGAATAAGGACCTAAGTGTGCAAAAGGTAGATCCAGGGTTTTAAAAGTCCGGCCACCCCTGCTATAGAGGGTACAACTGCACCTTTTTTTTTTTTTTTTAAATGTGGCTGCATTGTGAGTGTGAGCAGGTGACCCAGCGCTAATGAGAGGGACACAATTGCTGCTAGTTCCGGTTAAAGGGAGAACGGTCACTGCCTGCGCTGAAGAGCAGGAGACCCAAGCCGGCCAGAGCAAGCAGGAGATCCAGCGCAAGGCAGAGCAAGCAGGTGACCCAGCGCAAGGCAGAGCAAGCAGTCCCACTGTCGGAGGTATACATGCTGCTTGTACTAAGGTGGGAGAGAGGGACACGGCAATGGGGGTGTAAGTGATGGCTATCACAACCCTGTTCTTTATTCTTACCACCATCATCTTCCACATCCCATGCTCATCCCCTCCCTCCTTCTTGTCCTTACCCCTTCTCCTCCTCCTTGTCTCTTCAACCCCCTCCCTCTCTTCCTTGCTCCCCCCCTCTTTGTTCCCCCTCCTCCTTTCCTCTTCCTTGATCCCCTCTCCTTGTTCTCTCGCCCTCTCCTCAATCTTTCCATCACCTCCTTATCCTTACCCCCTCTCTCCTCCTCCATATCCTCACCCCCCTCTCTCCTCCATTCTCCCCCACCCCCTCTTCCTTGTCCCCTCCTCCTTGCCCTGCCCCCGTCCCCCCTCCTCCACCCTTTACCCTCTCTGTGTCTTCTTGCTTGGAAAGCCTGTTTTTAGCTAAAAACGAGGCTGTGTTCATGCAGTTTTATTTGCTAGCTGGAGGCCGGTGATACAAAATACATGATAAGCCATGGCACCACCCACTTCAAGAGGTTAATTGAATAGCCCAGCAATGAGACAATTAACTCCCCCCTCCGGCGATGTCCCCTCCAGCTGACAGAGCATCAGTTAACACTAACGCGCTGCCTGCTTCTCCCCGGTCGGCTGGACTGCGCATGTGAGGGATCTCGCTACTCACGAGAGATCCCCAGCGCAGCGGGGTGTCATAGATCAGGAGAAGCGCGCCATAAGGCACGGAAATAGCGCATATTCCCCTGATCGCCTAATAATAAATCTACCCCTGAATACCAACCTACCTTGTCTAGTTCTCTCCTCCCCACCTCTTTCCCCACAATTCCTCTCTTTCTCTCACTCCCTGTCTCTCCCCCTTTCACTCCCAGCAACCTCGCTCATTCCCAGGGTGGTATTCAGTGGCGTAGCTATAGCTCCGCAGCCCCCGCGGTAGCGGGGAGGCGCAGAGAACATGTGGGCGCCGGGGGTCTGCGGGGCTATAGTTACCCGCTGCTGTCTGGCCTGCCTTCATGGTCCCGTCGCCGTCTCCTGCTGCTATAATGAAAACGCACTCTTAGAAAATGGCTGCCCCCATACTGCAGACAGTTTTCTGTCTGCAGTATGGGGGCAGCCATTTTCTAAGAGTCCGTTTTCATTATAGCAGCAGGAGCCGGCGACGGGACCGTGACTGCAGATTCGGCCAGGAAGGTAAGAGCATCGGGGGGGTGCGCCGAGGGGAGGGGGAGGGCAAGGGGGGGGGCGCCGAAATTTTAGCGGCGGGGGGGCACATAATAGGTAGTTACGCCACTGGTGGTATTTGATGCTGGGGGCGAGCTGTGACAGCAAGCAGGGTCAGTATCCAACTGACCCGCTTCATACGTTGTTTCCCCCAAGCTCCGTTTTTGGAGCAAGGGGAATCGGCGTGTGCGGCTGCTAAAACAGCAAAACTCGCGGCTAAATGCAGCAGGCTCCCTGCATTAGCCACGAGCCTTGCTGTTTGGGGGAATTCTCATCATCCTCTGACAGCGAGGATTCCCCTGGAACATTGAATAGGGTGAGGCGATCCCCGCCATTTAACCCGCTCGCCGGACGCATTGAATACACCCCCCCCATCCCCCAGTCTCTCCCCCTTTCTTTCAATAAACCAGATTTAGTAATGTGGTACCCCACTTTGGACTTCATGGTGCCCTTACGCATGGCCCACATACCAGGGACCAGAAGTACCCCCCCATACTGTAAAGGGTTAATACCCTTCCCGGCATGGTTGCTAGGCGACCAGGACTCTGCAGAGCAGTGTTTCATGGGGCTGTGCAGGAGTTTAGGAGAGCGGGATACCAGGTCATGTCAGGATTAGGGATGGCCATCGTTGCCATTGCCATCGATGGTTGCCATCGATGGCATTTCTGCAACTGGCCATAGATAGTTCTAAACTATGCAATGGATGACCATCGATATTTTTATATATCGATGGTCATCTATTGTGTTTGATTGATTGGCCTGTGGGCCAATCAAATCACGGGGGCGTGGCTTTGTGGGTGTCGGTGGCGGAGCTATGCTCCGTGTCCCGGCACTTTGAAAAAAAAAAACATCTGGTTCTCCCCCATCGATTGCAAAAGTATTTGACATCGGCCATGAACTATCGATGATTTCGAATCATCGATGGTCATCCCTAGTCAGGATTGGTCAGCGCGGGGTGCGACTGAGGGAGGGTGGAACTTTGGCTGGAGAGAACGGCGCCCCCCCCCCCCCCCCGCCAAGTGTTGTGCGCGCGGAGTGAAACCTGGCGATAGAGAGCACCGAACAAGAAGGAGCGGTGTATTGGTGCGCGGCGCCCACTGTACCAGCGACCACAGAGAAGGAGCCACTGATGGAGCTCTGAGCTGAGGACGGAGTGAAGAGCTGAGATCAGAAGAGAAGTGCTGAATGGCAGTGAAGAGAGAAGGATGGAGGCTTACCGATCACCAGTGATCTAGAGATGGGTCGTTCGCGAACCAACCAGATCTTTTGAATGGATCCCACCCACGAACGAGTGATCCACTGATCCCAAAAAAGTGATCCGTTTCAGTTTCGTTTCCCATTAGAATGCATTTTCCTGATCTCAGTGCTGCCACCTGTGGCAGCTGAGATGTACTACCTTTGGAGACTGAGTACAGTGCTGTGACTACAAGCAGGGCCGGCTCTACCATTAGGCAGCTTTAGGCAACTGCCTATGGCGCCGGGATCTGGGGGGGCGCCACCAAGTCTGCAAATCAAAAAATCAAATCTGTCTATGAGAATCCTTGTTGTACTCAATGCAGGTGGCGACTGTGGAACTTCCAATACCTCACCTTTACACTTTCCCTTGAGACACACTTCCCTACATTACTGCCCCCTCCTCCTTGTACTCTGTTTGGGTGGCAAAGGGGAGGGTGCAGAGGGCCTCCGGGGGGCTCGGAGGACCACATGATTTTTTTTGTTTGGTGGGGAGGGTGGGAGTAGGTTGAAGTTTTGCCTAGGGTGCTGAGAAGCCTTAAGGCCGCCATACACTATGCGATTTGGCCCCGATTTCACCCGATCCAGATGGATCGGGCAGTGAAATCGGACCAAATCGCAGGTTTTGACACCCGGTCCGACCCGATGCGCATCGGGTCAGAGTCAGGGCGTCGGACCGGCTGCACATAAGATAAATCTTATGTGCAGCCGTGGGGACTCTGAGGACGCCGGCGAGGGAGGGGGGCGGGAGACGCCGGCGAGGGAGGGGGGCGGCAGGGGGAGCCGGAGCAGGGAGCTGTCATGCTCCGTCCGGGTAGGGGGGGGACACGCCGCTAGTAGTGCGGACGCTGCGGGGGACACAGGCGGCAGTGACATAGAGCCGGGTGGGGGGAGCCGGGAGCTGTCAGCACTGAAAAAAAAAAAAGCCCATACAATGAATGGGCAGCCTGTGATTGGCTGAGCGCTCTCTCAGCCTGTCAGCAATTGGCTGAGAGAGCGCTCAGCCAATCACAGGCTGCCCATTCATTGTATGGGCTTTTTTTTTTTCCAGTACTGACAGCTTCCGGCTCCCCCCGCCCGGCTCTATGTCACTGCCGCCTGTGTCCCCCGCAGCGTCCGCACTACTAGCAGCGTGCGTCCGTCCCCCCAGCTGCCTTGCAGCATCCCCCGCCCGCCACCTCGATGTCCCCGTCCCCCCTGCTCGCTCCACATTGCAGCTCCCCGGGAGTTGCAAATGATACATCGCTTGCAAACTTGGCACATCAAGTGCCAAATCGTGTGTCCCCCTCCCGGGGAGCTGCAGGGGGAAATCAGGTCCGACTTGTCCTTAGGACAAGTCGGACTAATGTATGGGGGCCTTTACACCGGCCCTGACTACAAGTGATAGAAAGATTAGCTGCTGCTGCCAGGGATGGCCATCGGTGCAGACGCAATCGATGGTTGCCATCGATGGCGATTCTGCACCCAGCCATCGATCAGTGTTTTTACTCGATCATGTATATTCCCCTTTTTTTTTTAAAGTGAGCTGAGGATTCGTCTAAAAGATCAGTATCTTTACACCGAGAGATCCGTCGGATTCCGGCTCAGCTTAATGATCCGTTTTGCCCATCTCTACAGTGATCACCGCGGAAGTGAGTGATGCAGAGTCCCCAAAGGCAGAGTGCGCGGCAGTAAGTGTAGAGAGGCTGGCTGTCTGGGAGGAGCGCACAAGAGAGGGGCGCTGCGCAGGACAGCGGGGAGAGAAGAGAGAATCTGGTGGAGGTGAGGAGCGCAGCCGTGTGAGGAGGCTTGGGGCGGTAGCTGCAGGAGAAATAGCCCGGCACACAGTGACGGAGTGCAAGCTAACAGGCCCACGGCAAGGGAAGGAGTTAATGGGGCTGGTCCTAGCCGCAGCGCCTGTGCCTGTCCACCGCTGATTAGGCAGACCCAGGAGCAGATGGGGTGTAGCGATCTACTGCAGTAGCTATATAGGAGGGATGGCCATCGTTGCCATCGATGGTTGCCATCGATGGCAATTCTGCAACTAGCCATCAGTAGAGCTTAACTATGCAATGGATGACCATCAATATTTTTACATATCGATGGTCATCCATTGTGTTTGATTGATTGGCCTGTGGGCTGATTAATTGGCCATGAACCATTGATGATTTTGAATCATCGATGGTCGATGGCCATCCATATACTGTAATAGGACCCACGTGTTTAGTCCAGGTCCCCAGAGACGATACTAGTGGTTGGCCTAAGTAGCTTATTTATACCGAATATCCCTGCAACACCTGCCTTTTAATAGTGAAGCCTATTTAAGTCAGACTGAAAGTGCAGACTGCTGTTAGTGAAGTAATTTTGCGTCCTTATACCAACTCCCTTGTAGCCAAGGCCGTCGCTTCCATTAGGCAGCTGCCTATGGGTGCCGGACATGAGGGGGTGGTCCGCTGTTGTTGGCAGATGGCTGGGGCTGACTGGCCCATAAGACAGGTTACATAGATGTATTTGGTCCCGTCACGGGTCAAGGTTTCATCACAATCTGCCACTCCTGCTGCCGTACACCCACTAGCCTCCTACTGTCGCCTGCACGCTTTCCTGGACCTGCTGCTAGCGCCCTTCTGCTGTCCTGCTGACGCCTGCTAGCGTCCGACCGTCACCTGCATGCTGTCCTCCTGCTGCTGCCTACCTGCTAGCCTCCTACCATCGCCTGCATGCTTTCCTCCAGCTGCTAACCCGCTCCAATACCAGCGCCTCACGGATCCATAAAGCAAGGGGCCATCTGAGTCAGTGTACAGAAGAATCCCCCACCCGCACTAATAAATATATATATATATATATATATTTATTTTATATTATATTATATTATATTATATATATATATATATATATATATATATATATATATATATATATATAATATATTCAGTATGAAATCCCGACAGGGTCAAAATCCCGACAGGGTCATAATACCGACAAGGTCAAAATACCGACAAATAGAATGTACAGGTGAAAAAGTCAACATGACTGTCGGTTCAATAGGTCGTGAGGTCGACATGGGTTTTTCCACAGTTTTTTTACCCGAATGTCGACACAGTTTGAATGGACACAGTTTGAAGTGAACCGCAGCCCCTCGCATCGCTCGCTTCACTCACGATGCTTCCGGCACGGTGCCTTGCTGCGCTCGTCACACTATTTTAGTCTCCCACCACGCCTAAGTGGATGGTAGGGCATGAAATACCGCCTGACGGCACGTCGGGTTAAAGAACTGTGAAAAAAAACATTTCGACCTGGCGACCAAAAGTCATGTTAACCTTTTCACCTGTACATTCTATTTGTCTGTATTTTTGCCCGGATCGCATTGCATATGCAATTGAATAATTAATAGGCCCCTTAATGAAACAGAGGATCTTAGGGAGTGAGAAAGATAAAGAGATGGAAGGAGACAGCATCAGAACCATAGAGAGTGAGGAAGACAGCACCAGAAGGAGAAAGAAGGGGAGGAGACAGCTTCACAGAGAGGGAGGAGGAGACAGCATCAGAGAGAGGGGGAGGAGGAGACGGAGCTCGCCTCGCCGTCTGTTCCCGACACTTGCCCCCACCTCCTCGCCCCCTCCCCAACCCTGCCTGTCTCCCTGAAGTGCAGGGTTTGCGTCCCCCCGCCTCAGTTATACCCCTTTTACACCGCCGAAAAATCCGGGTCAGCAGCGGGTCAGACCCAGATCTGCGGCAGTGTGAATGGGGTCAAGCCGTGTCAAGAACATAGTCAGGACCCATGTAGAGGCCGGTGTAAATGGTCCCGCTGCGGGTTGAGGCACCCGCAGCGGGTCCGTGCACGGCGTGCAGAATGGGAAACTGCCCCCTCTGCTGTGGGAGGAGGGGGGCATCTGCGGCTGCTGAGGGTGGGGGAGAAACTGTCAGGTAACTCGTTACTCCCCCCTGGATGATAATATGTTTTATCAGTGAGTGACGGTGTGTAAAGTCACGTTCCAGCTGTCCTAGATTCCAGCATCTTATTGCAGGCTGGAATCATGACAAATATGATAAAATGGGTAGTCAGGAAAGCCTTATGGGCCAGTTGTAATAAGCTTGAAAAGTGATAAAATAGAGAGTGATAAACCACCAGCCAATCAGCTGCTAACTACAATGTCACAGACTGGTTTTGAAAAATTACAAGTAGGAGCTGATTGGTTGGTGGTTTATCACTCTTCATTTTATCACTTTGCAAGGCTTAGTACATCCCGCCCTGTTTTCTCTAACCAGTACCAAATTTGGGTTGATCATACTTCAGCAATACAACCCGAGCAGTGTAGGCACCACCCTACTTTATCAGCTTAGTAATATTCAAACAACCTTGAGGAAAGCAGACTTGGGCCCCCTTTAGGGCTGATACAACTCTTCCCACAAAAGGGATATCCTATCAGCGGCGATATCCCATTTCATGGTAAAAATAGCACTTTTTCCACAAACCTCTATCACATTCTCCTTGCCGTCCTCTTACAGCGAGGATTCCCCCTGGAACGTAGAATAGGGTGAGCAGTCGGTGCGGGGGTTAAACGGTGAGGGTTGCTTGTTTTTTGCGATCCCTGCCATTTACCCCCTATACTGTTATCCTGTTATTTTTGCCATTTAAAGGGTACAGGCTGATCGCCTCATTTTCACCTACACTTTTCGTTGTTCAACACATCGCAGATCACCCATTTTCAAATAGGATAGGTCGAAAAGCGGGAGCGTGTATTCCAGCAATAAGCTGCTCTCTTGGGCAATAAGTGAAATAACTCTACCCATGATCGCAGGTCGAGATATCGCCACCAGTGGCGGATCCAGGGGGCACATGCCCCCTGTCGTGTAAAAGACATGTGCTGCGTGTCCCAAGGCCACAAGTCCCCTTGTGCACTATGCCAGGCCAGCCACCGGGTTTGTTACACTACAGGCAGGAGTAATGCCCCACCCCAGCAGCAGTGCACAGCTTCTCCTGACATTGCCCCACCCGCAGAAGCCGCAGACAGCTTCTTCCACCCCAGCCCTGCAGCAGCTGTGGCAAGATTCAAATTCCCCCTCTACTGCGCACAGCAGCCTGCTTCTGAAGTCTCCCTCCCCCCCCCCCCCCCCCCCCCCTTGGGTCCCGCTCACAGCAGTGGTCAGCTTGTCCTGAGCGCAACTAGGGGGGAGGCTTCTGGGCTGCACTGTTGGGTTTCTCTCTGCCTCCCCACCAGTAGAGACCTAAAACAGAAGAAAAGAGTCTGCCTCTCGCTGCCGCGGTGACGTTCCTGCACAGAGCAGGGCCCGGGGATTCTTCAGCACCTGCCTATATGGTCAGCCTACCTAACTCTTGGGTTGACAGATGTTTCCTGCACAGGGCCTCAGCTGCTGAACTCCACTTGGCCCTAGCTGGGCGGTGGGGTGATGAAGTGCAGTGTAGGATGTACGGGGATGTAGTGCAGGGTAGATTGTATGGGCATGTAGTGCAGTGTAGTGTGTATGGGCATGTAGTGCAGTGTAGGAGGTTGTAGTGCAGTGTAGTGTCACATGCCTCTACGGCGGGCACAGTACTCACACTTCCATGTCTGCCGACGGCTGGCATGTGTCCGGTAGGCTCCAGGGGCAGACAGGCGGTAGCGAGTACTGAGCAGCGCTGGAGGGAACCGGACGAGCAGCAGTATGCTATATGGGCTGGTGGCGTCGGGAGGCCGGCGCCGAACACCAGTGTGTTGGCCAGGTCAGGGTCTCTCCTCCCCTCTCTGCCCAGTTAGCCCATGGCAGCCGCCCTCTAGCTATATAGGGGATCTGCCTATTCTGTATCAGTACAAAAAGTCTCCTGAGCAGTGCACATCCTTGGGGAGATTCCTGACTATATACTAGTGCCTTTGCGCTCACACTGCCCTGCCTGTCAGTGTACCTCAGCTGGCCTCTGACCTCATTGCAGTCTCTACAGGACGGCCATTCCCGTTGGGCCGAATCCAGTCCCTGGGCTTTTGCAGTACCTTACAGTTCCTATTCTGGCCCAGTTCCAGACTCAAGTCCAGCTCCAAGTTCTACCAGTTCCAGTATTCCAAAGTCTTTCAGCTCTTTTCATCGGATCCAATAGTCGTTATCAGCTTCACTCTTCTTTCTAACAAAATCACAGTCACCATTATTCCTTCAAATCAACGTCCCCAGCTTCCATCACAGTTCTTCTCAACTACCCTTGGAAAACCCAAATTGCCCCGCAAAGACTTGCTTATTTCTTTTGTCATAGACTTTTTTTTTTTTTTCACAAAGACGTATTTGAGTCTGCTATTGTTCTTCCCTATATGAAATCCTTCATTACACCTGCCTGTTTTAACCCGTCAGTCTCCATTTCCAGAGCACGACATGATACCATCAAATTCCCAGGCCGTGACAGTGTAGTGTGTAGGGATTGTAGTGCTGTGTAGCATGTAGGGGGATGCAGTGTAGTGTAGCATGTTGTGAGATGTAGTATAGTGTAGGGGGATGTAGTGCAGTGTAGCAAGCAGGGGGACGTAGCATAGTGTAGTTGGACATAGTATAGTGCAGCGTATAGAAAGGTGTAGTGTAACGTATAAGGTGACGTAGTGTAGTGGGGCTTATTGGGGGATGTAGTGTAACGTAGCGTATAGGGGGTTTATTGTAATATAGTGCAGTGTGTAGGGCAGGGGTGGACAATAAGCGGCCCTCCAGCTGTTGATGAACTACACATCCATGCATGCCTTGCATTAGTTTCAGCATGGCCAAATAGCAAAACTAAGGCAAGGCATGGTGGGATGTGTAGTTCAGTAACAGCTGGAGGGTCACTTATTGCCCACCCCTGGTATAGGGGGATGTAGTGTAGTGATTTAATGCAGCATATGTGAACACACATGGGGTCATGTAGTGAAACACGCTGCTGGGGGCAATGTGACAGAGAGGCTTAGGGCATTTGGGACACACTGGGGGCAATATCCAATAATGTGCCCTTGGTACTTGTTTCCTATCTGGGCGCCCACGATTGAAATCGCGGGCATCGGGGGTAAAATCGGGGCCATCGCGGGCATCGCGGCCGATAAAAAATCGGGTGCGATGTGCCAGACGCGATGCCCGCGATTTTCCCATAGAGAACAATGTTAAATGCCTCAATTTACCCGCGATGACCGCGATTTACCATAGGAAACAATGTTAAATGGATCAATTTCCCCAAATTATCATAGGGAACAATGGGAAATGGGGCAAAAACACCCCTGAACATAAAAATGTCCCCCCAAAAGTAGTTGACGCCACCCCGCCATCAACGTGAACCCGAAGCGTGGCGAGCGCAGCGAGCCCGCGAGGGGCGTCGGTGCGCGTCCTCCGACCTTTTCATGCCCTACTATCCACTAGGGCGTGGAGTGAGAATAGAATAGTGTGGCGAGCGCAGCGAGCCACCGAGCCCGAAGCGTGGCGAGCGCAGCGAGCCCCGCGAGGGGACGCGGATACCTTCACAGGTAAACGCGTCCCTTCGCGGGCTTCCCAGGTGTCCGCGTCGCCATGGACACCTGGGAAGCCCGCGAGGGGACGCGTATAACTGTGAAGGTATCCGCGTCCCCTCGCGGGGCTCGCTGCGCTCGCCACGCTTCGGGCTCGGTGGCTCACTGCGCTCGCCACACTATTCTATTCTCACTCCACGCCCTAGTGGATAGTAGGGCATGAAAAGGTCGGAGGACGCGTACCGCCGCCCCTCGCGGGCTCGCTGCGCTCGCCACGCTTCGGGTTGGCGTGGATCGTGGGGTGGCGTAAACAATTGGGGGGGCCATTTCAGAGTTCAGGGTAACTATTTGGGCTCTAAGGCCCATTTAACATTGTTTCCTATGGTAAAATCGGGTCCATTGAGGCATTTAACAGTAAAATCGTGTCCATCGGGCCTTTTTACATTGATTCCTATGGCAAATCGGGAGCATCGCGTCGCGGGCATCGCGGGTACATTTATGTCTGGCCGCGACGCGACCGACGCGATTTCCATGTTTAACATGGGTTTCAATGGGAAATCGCGGGCATCGCGACGGTCGCGTCGCGGCCAGACATAAATGTACCCGCGATCACCACGACGGGCGCCCAGATAGGAAACAAGTACCGTGCCCTTTTCTCTGTTTAATTGATAACCTGTTTTTTTTTTTTTTATGGGGATGGCGTTAAATTTACTGCCATGCCCCAGGCGAGAAAAATCCTACTTTCATGCCTGCCGACCCCCACACCAGAAGCAGTGGCCAGATTCTGAAGCCCCCTACTCACAGTAGCGATCAGCTTCTACCCACCCCCAGCAGCGGCCAACGCCTGCAGCTCCTTCCATCAGAGGTGGCAATCGTTCTAAACCAGGGGTGTCAAAATCAAATTCATCGGGGGCCGCATCAGCAGTTTGGTCACCCTCAAAGGGCCGGTTGTATCTGTAGGACTATGTGTCCACTCTTTATTATCATAAATTATTGTCACTGCATTCAATTATTGTATACTCAGCAGTAGCATTTCCCTCCTGCTATTGCTGTGAACTGCAGTGCATTAGGGCACACGCTGCCTGCACAGGGGGGCAGCACTCAGTCTTAGGGCATATGTCCTGCTTATTATCATGGTACACAGCAATTAATGATGGGCTGCAATGTGCCAGTGCACACACACACACATAGGCAGAGAGTTTGACACTTACCCGCTCTGATGCGTCCACTCCAGTCTGAGCTGCTCCACCACCAAGGACACAGCTGCGCTCTAACACAGGTGCATATCCCCCTCCCTCCTGTGAGTAGCGCTCCTCGCACTATCTATCCAGGAGTGGGGGGCAGCGTGCTCCCAGTCACTGTGCAGTGCACACTCAGCAGTAAGTGACCTGGAGCGCACAGCAGCAGCAGCACCATTCACCACGGCGGACCTGCTCTTTCCTCTCTCTGGCTCCTATACAGCAGGTGGGAGCGGAGGAGGGGTTGACGACCGGCGGCACTGCGCTAGAGGGCAGACGTTCTCTGGCTTGTAGGCTGCCGCGCATGTGCTGAAGAGGCGGCTTTCTTGTTTAAAAAAAAAAAATCGAGAATAAAAGGTGAAGGCTGGCGGCGGCTGCGCGGGCCACATGAAGAGGTCTGGCGGGCCGGATTTGGCCCGCGGGCCTTGTGTTTTACACCCCTGTTCTAAACGTTTGCTTCAACTTAAAGCTGAATGGATTTTTTATTTGGATACGTTACAGACCAAAGGTCTCAATGACAGTTTCGGCCTCCACAAATTTTTGTGAGGGCACCAATCTATAGATATTGTGAGCCACAGTAGCATTAACATATTTTTTTTTTGCTGTAAGACAATATTTTCACACATTCAGACAATGGCCCTTATTCTGATCGGTGCGGATATTCCCGAATTCTTACGGTGCGGTCCGCACGCCACGCTGTGCTGCCGCGTGCGGCCATCGTCCGTAGAAACGCCCACGTGTCCTCCGCATTCGGACGGACTCACTCTTTAAGAACAGGGCGTGTTTACGGACGACATACAAACCATGCGTGTGCGGGGGAAACACTCAGTTTCTGCACGGTATTACAGAGTATGCACGGGAATCCCGCATCCAAACGGATGGCAAGCGGTGCTTCCGCACGGAAGCGGTGTATTTACGCCAAACTACAAACTATTATGTCTATTCTGCAATACATCACATGACCCACTTATTCAATTACCTATCCTCATCCAAAAATGCCTGTTTGGAATTGGAATCAATTAGATGCCAATATATCCTTACAAGCATGCCTAACACATGCATTGCACACATTAACCCTTACAGCAATTGAAGTGCAATGGTTTGTATTAGACCCTGTGTAAAATATTATAAACAATCTACACATATACTGTTTAATGTGCAAATAAAACCAACAACTTTGACCTTGCATAAAACATTTATTGATTAGAAAATTTAACATTTAAATATAAAAGGAAAAAAAAAAAAATTATAACAGTAAATCTCGGAGGTCCTGTAGGTCGGCTATTAGGAGCCGCAAATGGTGGCCCATCCGCAGGAGGGCCCCACGAACCCCCTCATCTGCCGGTGTTGTGGCATCTGTGGGCATGTGAAAGGGGCAAAAATTAGTCATGATATTCATGCATACATTTCACATACTGCTACATAAATTGCAGAAATGCTAGGTGACATGTGTATATATATATATATATATATATATATAGATATATACATATCTATATATATATATATGTAGAGAGATAGAGACACACATAGATAAATAGATATGACACATACATATATACATACATACATGCAAACTTATTTACTACATACTGTGTTTTTGTCCCTCTACCCTTTACTCTGCAGAAGACATAACAGTCATAGTGTTTCTTCTCATTCACAACCCACCCATGACTAACCAATGACAAGCATGTCATGGCCTCCGTCAATAAGAACTTGTCACAATCTCCTCAGTCTAAGTTCAGTGATGGTTCGTGGCATGGGAGTTATGCAAATGTCAGGAATGCACAGTACACATCCTCCAAATCATAATTCAGTCTAAACCAACCTACAATTCTGTGAGGGCAAAAAAACAATCTGAACTACAGGGGGTGTTTAGGTAGAGGAGGCTCCAGGGACACTGGCAATTTGTGACTTCATTCCAAGGTAGGCCGGCCCATACTCCATTTATAGCATACATCATATAGTTTATAAATAACATGCAACAAAAAGATACATTCCACTATATGATGGGTCAGAATCGACGCTTGCAGCAGGTGAATTTAATCCACAAATGATACACTCATCCATTTACTCCAGGATCCTGTTTAACTACAACGGTTATGTGGCAGTCAAAATGGAGCTCCAAGCCATCCCACAAACCTGTGTAATTCAGAGGTGTCCTGGATGAAAGGGATGCCTTGGACACCCCATCTAACCCGTACCTGTATCTGTAGCTACCCACTTTGGGTTCTGTATTAATAGTATTCTAACAAAATTTACCATCACCAGTGCTACATAACAAATACCAGTACAACTACTTCATGAATGATGCATTATGTATACATACCAATTTGTTGGGCCTCCGGCGCCTCACACGCCTCCTCCCCCTCGGATTCGTCCAACTCCGGGGCAACCGTGGCCTCCTCAGCCCCCTCCTCCGCCACCTCCTCCGCCACCATCAGCTCCTCCACCTCCTCCTCCGCCACCACCACCTCCTCCACCACCACCACCTCCTCCACCTCCTCCACCTCCTCCACCTCCTCCACCTCCTCCTCCGCCACCAACACCTCCTCCACCTCCTCCTCCGCCACCAACTCCTCTTCCACCTCCTCCACCACCACCTCCTCAGGCACCTCCTCCTCCTCCACCACCTCCTCCACCACATACTCCTCCACCTCCTCCACCATCTCCTCCACCTCCTCCACCATCTGCTCCTCCTCCTCCTCCACTTGCTCCTCCTCCACCATCGGCGGCACCTCCTCATCAGGCTCTTGCCCCTCCTCCTCGGCCTGGCCTGCCTCGGCCTGTTCACGTGCCTGTCGTGCTGTGGCTCGTGCTGTGTGGAAGAAACCAAAATCATGGTCAATGTAGGGTCATTGGGGCACATGTATTAATCCATAACAAGACATACATGGAAGGGTGATAATGTTGGCAAACGATGTTTGAAAGTAGCTCCTTACTGTTAATGGACTCCAAAGTGTGACATTTAAGTTATTATGTGATTGTTAGTAATTTGTTCAATCATTACAACCCTGCCATTTATCAATGTTTAACACATATTAGATCTGGCACATTGTATGCATCAGAATCATGAATGCTATGTAATTACATATAAAAGGCACATGACTGCATGTTAACCAGGAAGAAGCACACATAACAGTCTATGGACTTTTAAACCCATGGACACCCACTTATCATGAGACAATTGTTATAGTTTATATATGCTATGATGTCAGTGCGAAATTTCATAGCTAAAATACTCACAATCAGCTATCTCCCTCCTAATCTGGTGGAGAAGCTGGGGCTGGCGCCTGCGGAGGTCTGACCACCGCCTCTCTAGCTGGCCGATGGTCCTCCGCACCCGAGTGCGGGCGAAAATGCGGCGCCCTGCCGCAGCATAGGCCCGCCGCTTCTGGCCATTTGTTATGAACGGCCCTGCACGGCCCAGCCTTGTCTCCATGACGGAGACCAGAGCCCTCAGTTCCGCAGGCGAAAACGGCTCTGCCCTGCGTGTCTCCGCCATGTTAACAATGGCATCAATCAACCAATCATGTGGTGGCATTGGTTTATCACAGTTATTTCTGTTAATAACTTTATTGTTCATCTTGACATGAACAGCGTCTCTGCGCCAACACAAATGGTGACAAATTCGCATGCCTTCAAAACGGTAGTGCTGATGTATGGCAATGAACAAATCTGATATATATAAAACACAGTGTGTATGCACTTTGCAAATCCAATAACGCCTCGCTCCGCCAAGCAACGCGTGCTATAGCTTAGCAACGCCTAGCTGTACTTAGCATTACTTACTCTATGCATCTATGTGTATGCGTACATTTATGTTTAAAAGACACATACACATACTTGCAGGTATCCTGAGTCCAGCATTATACACCAGCGCTGGCTGGCTGCCTGCCTGCCTGCCTGGCTGCCTGCCTGGC
The DNA here is from genome assembly GCF_055691185.1 of Crinia signifera. Classification (NCBI taxonomy): domain Eukaryota; kingdom Metazoa; phylum Chordata; class Amphibia; order Anura; family Myobatrachidae; genus Crinia; species Crinia signifera. Next base: position 137,670,425 of record NC_139224.1, on the reverse strand, counting down.
TGCCTGGCTGCCTGCCTGCCTGCCTGCCTGCCTGCCTGGCTGCCTGCCTGGCTGCCTGCCTGGCTGCCTGCCTGCCTGCCTGGCTGGCTGCTCCTTGAAATTTTTAAACATGTTAATAAATTCCAATATCATATATATATATATATATATATATATATGCAAACAAATCATACATCAACACAGAAAAAAGTCCCCACCACATTAGAGAATAAATCAATGTACTCACCAGACATCAGGGATAGTATCAACTACAATAATGAAGATATAACAAACACATAAGATCCCTTGCACAAGGTATAATAATGAGCACCTATATTGTACTTCCACCAAAACTAAGCACATATGATAAATATCTACTATTTCTTTGCCATTAGGAGGGCAGGCTGGCTAATTGTCGTTTTGTAACACTGACAACTAACACACTGTACTTATTTGAAGGGGTGATTTTTACAACAATTGGTGTGTTCTGGTCAACTAGATAAAATGTACCTGAAGAATCTTAGTGCCACAGAGTCCCGCAGCTGGTATCCCCTCCGGCATTCAGGGGCGCGGGATGGGCGCATGGGCGGATCTTGCGGCTCAGATGGAACCTCCCACTCATCAAAGGGTATCTCACGCCGCACAGCAATGTTATGGAAAAATACACACAGGCCCACGATCCTCGACACCATTTCAGGCGCATACTGTAAGTCACCACCAGTGCGATGGAGCACTCTAAATCGACCCTTTAAAAGGCCAATTGAGCGCTCCACCACTTGCCTGGTGGCAACATGCGCCCGATTGAATGCCTCCTGTGGGCCTGGTGCTGGGTAGCTGTACGGCGTAAGTAGCCAGGGCGTACATGGGTAACCGGAGTCACCCAGAACCCACGCATCACGGCCTTCCAGCTCTTGTAGTCTTTGCCAAATCCCAGTTTGTCGGATGACATGAGAGTCATGTGCACTTCCGGGAAACTTCGAGTTGAAGGCGAGAATTTCCATGGATGGGCCACATACCACCATCACGTTCAGTGAGTGGAACAATTTTCGGTTCCTATATATCTTCTCACTTCGAGATGGAGGCACAAATGGTACATGGGTGCCATCCACAGCCCCTATCACATTAGGGAAGCCAGCAATTTGATGGAAGGCCTGCTGGCTTCTGCGCAGGGTCTCAGTGGCAAATGTCATGGCCATGAAGTGCCCCTTGCGCCTAAACATGGCCGACGTCACACGCCTCAGGATTCGGCAGAAGGCCGGCTGAGATATTCCAGCAAGTACTGCCACTACTTGTTGGAATGATCCTGAGGCGCAGAAATGCAACACCGCCAGCAGCTGTGTGTGAGGCGGAATTGCTGTCGTGATCCCGTGAAGAGGTTCCAGATCACTCTCAATTAACGAGAGCAGATCCAGAATGACATGTGGCGGTAACCGGTACCTAGTAAGTACCTCATCATCGGGCATATCAAACAGAGTCACCCGTGTGCGATAGATTCTAGCACGTCCTGGCCTCCTTGGGCGACGAGTGGGGAGAGCCGCAAGTGCCCTTAGCCTCCATTCCATTAATGCCATCATTGCTTCAGCAACCTATAAAGAAATGAACATAAATAATGATGCACCTATGCACATAATGGCCATATCCGACAACAAATAGATTTGTAGGCTTCAATACGTACAATAGATGGCCGCCCCGTCAAATAGCGAAGATCCATTTGACTCTATAATGATGTAACAAGAATATGAACTCAATACACACCGTCCTACACACACAGATGCTTACAACATCGAACTACTAAACACTACTTGAGTATCAAAGGTGTCTGCATTTGTTGCCGACATCATGTACTCTGACACATTTCAACTATTGCAGGGACATGTTGTCCTGCAATAGATGGACACACACAGGTTTAAGACCTGTGAGTGAAATAGTGAACATGTGACATGTTGCAATAATGCTACAAACACTTTGCTGGCCCAACAATCTGTAGTCAGTGAGGCAATGGTGCATACATTCATACACTTACATTGTTAATGGATATCATATCTACAAGGACCATGGAAGAGCTTACCTTAGACCCTGACAAGTACAGATCTGGAGACAAATGATTCTAGCAGCAATTCACTATTTATAGGCCTCTCACATGTGTTGTCTATAACAGTAGTGATGAGTATTGCATGACTTGTGGCCTGGATTTTCTAAGGGATTGGGCTACTTTTAGATTGCAATCAAACTCAACAATACCACAGTAGTCATGAACCAAATGTCATGTCATGCTACCAAATAGCATGTATATTGTGCGATAGTCACAGGTGTATCAGAATATTCTATGCAATGTTCGAATTGGTGACCAATATTTCATGTAGAAGTTTCGCCAGGTTTTACACAATGGAATTTCCGCAACGTATGCGGCGCGAAAAAACCACGCCGTACGCTCGCGCACGGAACGCAGCTGCCGCTGATGTACGCCAAACAGGATACACAAACAGTATATAAAGGTGTATTAGAATGTGACAAAGTTGCTGCTAACATGTCTGGATCCCAATCAGAGGTGGACCAAGAGTTGCAGCTACTTTTTGAAAGGATGGACTCCAGCACCTCCTATGTGCCACTGCACAGGCAGCCAGTGGGAAATGCTGAGGCTGCTGGCCCTTCTCCAGCAGGGCAACCTGCACCTGGCCCTTCTCCAGCAGGGCAACCTGCACCTGGGCCTTCTACAGCAGGGCAACCTGCACCTGGCCCTTCTACAGCAGGGCAACCTGCACCTGGCCCTTCTACAGCAGGGCAACCTGCACCTGGCCCTTCTACAGCAGGGCAACCTGCAGCTGCCTCATATGCAGCCTCAGCAGAATCATTTGGAACACAACCGGGGACTTCACAAGATACTACCATGGCCAGCACTTCAAGTACAGCGACACGTGCCACTGGGCGTGGCCATGGACGTGGCAAGGGGAAAAAGAGGCCAACAGAGGAACCAAGTTCCAGAAATAAGGCATATGAAGCACAGGAGCTTGCCATCCTGGTTCCGCGAGCACGTGATTGGATTGAGTGTCCACCGGAGAAGCTGACACACACACGCAGATGGAAGATTTGGGAAGACATAACGGCAGAGATTAATGAAGTGGCGCCACAAGTTCGTGAGACGGAGCACGTCAAGAAGAGGCAAGTTGTTTTGTGATACATGTGCCCAGTAATGGACAAGTAATGTTTGAATTCATGCTTAGATGGATTTGGCAAATGGCCGGTGAGGTTGGTACGATACACAGACATTATTGCCATGTTATTTAGTTGAGAGTTAGAGTAGGGTGAGTGTGAATGTGTATTGTAACGGTTGATATCATAGTTGAATGTAATGTCATGTTTTTGACATGAATCACATGTCGTAATATGTAGCACAGAGCAATGGCTGCAACATCAAGCATCTGGAGTGACATGTATTAATATGTCAACTTACATTGCAGGTGGCACGACTTCAAAACCAACCTGAAGAGGAAGATTACCAAGCGGTGGGAACACAGCCAGAGATCTGGGGCCGGGCCCATGCCATCAGGGCTAGAGTTCACCCCCCTGGAGTTGATGGCCGAGAGCTGTGTAGCAGTTGAGGAGGTCAGGGGGGTGAGCACGATGGATAGCGAGGCCCCAGCTGAAGTGTTTGCGTCTTTTCTGGAAGGTAAATATTTGTCATGCCATAAGCTTGTGCAAGTAATTATCTTAGAATGTGTCCTAATTGTGTTTATCATTTTCAACAGACACCCCACTGCTTGGTGAAGAGTCTTCTCAGGAGGTGGAGGAGTCCGTGCCACCTGGCCCCAGTGGTAGGCGTGTGCAGCAGCAGCCAGCGGCCCAAGCCGATTATGCCAGCTTGGCCCAGATGCTTGGGAACATTAACCAGCAGGGAGAGTTGGCATCAGAACAGATGCGTAGGACCGAGGAGATCATGGCGAGCTTGGTCAGCACCCAGCAGTCCATCGCTGGGAGCATGCAGTCCATGGCTGAGGCGCATCAGGCCATGGCTGCAAGTGCTCAGGTGCTGGCCGAGCAAGCCACGCGTCAAAATGATCTCCTCCTCCACCATAATGAGCTTATGGTGGAGCTAGTTAACAGCAATAGGGTCCTAATGTCATCTGTTTCTGGTGCATTACCACCTGCAACACTCCCTGCTGGCAGGAGGGGTAGACCATCCACCCCCTCACCAGCATCTGCTCCACCTGCCCCAGCATCTGGCCGTGGCCGAAGAGCTGCTGCACAGGCCAAGGAGCCTACCAAGGGCAAACGTGCTCGCAAATGAACTTGTGGCTGCATTAATCTCCACCGTTATGTGGTCCCAACTCTTTCATTCTGCTGTGTGTGTCAGCTTCTTGTGTCCAATCACGTGCTGAGGGTAACCAGATGAGCCCTTGCTTCATATGTCATTTTTGGTTCCCCTGTTGGCCTCTTTTGCCTGCCATTACTGTCAGCTGTACTTGAAGTGATGTTGCTAAGTCCCCGGTTGTGTTCCAAATGATTCTGCTGTGGCTATGAATGTGTGCAATTATATTTATTTTGGATTCTAAGTTATTTTGGTACATTCCTGCCATGGTTTTTGTTATTATTATTTTTTTTTTTTTTTATTGCCTCACAGTTTAATTGTCTGTGAAATGTATTTAAATAAATTTCTTTATTTTACCAAAATTGTGTGGTTTAATTAGTACATGTAGAATACACATGTGTATTGATAGGATTAATATTCAGTGATGTCCATTCTTAGCAGTTTAAAAGTGTGGGACAAGTACAGCATATGTGTGTGTTTAGTAAAGGTTCCTTGAAGCAGCAATAGTTTCAATTAAAGCACTGACAAGCGTCCTATTAGTGAGTAATGAGTAAAGGAGTGGATTGTATTGGGTTCAGGTGTTAATGCTTGTAGTCATTAGGCGTTCCGTTCGCCTACCGCAAGACCGAGTGGTTTCCGCAAAGCAATACTTCACTTATGGACACCGCACATTTCTATCGGTTTTGGTCGCGTGCATTCGGAGTGCTATCCGAATGCACGCCCCCCAACATAAGTGTACTCCCCCGTGTCCGCCCATGTTTCCTCCCAGTTTTGCCCACTTTGAAACTACGCCCATGTCTCATTCCGCATGACGCCCATAATACGCCCATATTTGCAGACTGATTGCGGTGCACAGTTTTGTACGGGATTTGCCCGAACAGGTACGGAGTCCATGCGTGGCACATGCGCGTAGCGGTCTCCACGCATGCGCAGACGTCGTAAAAACGCGATCCGAAAGTATGCGGAAAAGTACGCATCAATCAGAATAAGGGCCAATATTTTTACACATTTAGATAGATTATATATACACTTAGGTGTATAAAAATTCTTTCTTCTACGATATACATACTTCACTATTAGCGTAATACTAAGATGTCAAGCTTTGGTTAGAAGTCATTTTTTTGCATACATTTACAAGGTATTAGATTGATTCTTTATTAAGCTTGGTATAAATTTATTTTGTTGGGAGGTTATAGATATAATTTTGATTATTTTGGTTGTTATGTTACATATTGTCCACTAGATGTCATTATAACACAACATTTCGTTTTATTCACTTATTGGTTAAAAATAACACATGTTTAATTTGCAATTTTTCATTGTTTAGTCACTTGCATCCTCTTTTTGCATTGTGGATGCCTTCTTATATCACTATAGTTTGTTCTTTTTAACATGCAGTTCTTTTGTTATGCATTCTCTGTATAAACACATTTGTGTTTACACAGTGCGACCCACGTGACCCCCGGGAGGAAACCAGGTGATGCGCCTGTCCAATAACGCACATCCTGTGATGCGGGGGCAGCGGATCCCGGAAGTCCACTGGCGGTCTCCGATGGCCACGCCCACGGGGGCGGAGGGTTAGTGGAATTTGTATGTCAATATATGTGTTTTTGTTGGGTGTGGTATAGGGATCCGACAGTCATTAGCCTGACGTCGGGATCCCGACTGGCCGGACTCAGACAGCATAACGAGCACAACAAAGCCCCTTGCGGGCTCGCTGCGCTCGCCACGCTGCGGGCACGGTGGCTCGCTACGCTCGCCACCTATTCTATTCTCCCTCTATGGGGGTCTTGGACCCCCAAGAGGGAAAATAGCTGGTGGCCGTCGGGAACCCATCTGTCGGTGTTTTAACAGTCGGGATCTCGACGTCGGGTAAATGACTGTCGGGACCCTGTCTGGCACCCGTTTTTGTGCACAGTTTTTTTGTTTTGTTTTTTTGTATCCCGAAGACGGGGTCGTCGTACCCCAAAATGTCGATCTTAATGGATTAAAATTGTCCCTATATTTCACCTCATTTGAAGTCTCCTAGTGCCACTTCATTACTCTGTATATGTATGTATGTATGTATGTACATGTGTATATATATGTATATATATGTATATATATATATATATATATATATATATATATATATATATATACCATAGGCGAAGAAGCAGACAGCGGCACTCTGGGAAATTTTCAAAAGCGTGTATTAAAGCAAAATAGCATTCCAACGTTTCGGGGTATAAGTCACCCCTTTGTCAAGGTGAATACTGCACTATTTACCTTGACAAAGGGGTGACTTATACCCCGAAACGTTGGAATGCTATTTTTGCTTTAATACACGCTTTTGAAAATTTCCCAGAGTGCCGCTGTCTGCTTCTTCGCCTATGGTACACTACTGTTCCGGAGGGCACCTGGGTCCGTGACTAGCTGGGGGAGTGCCAGGTCTACATACAACCCTCTTTATATATATATATATATATATATATAGAGAGAGAGAGAGAGAGAGAGAGACGTTTTAGGCGGCACTCCGGCGTCTTTCACAAAAATTATGACCACGCAATTTTCATCAAGATCTTTCGAGTTTAATGCTCGTCATCAGGATAAATTTTCTCATACAAACATGCAATATATAGCCACATCCTAGTGAACAAAGCTCCTCCTTGTCAGAGGGTGTGAAGGTTTCATTAAGACACCTGTGTTGAACAGGTGATACACTGTGTCTATTAAGTTGAATGAAGGCAAAAAAAAATGCCAAAGTGCATATCAATACAAAAATTTCCACAAACATTACAGCAAAAAACACAGCACATCTATAGACGCACATCTAATAAAAAAACATTAAAGACATTCTGGAGGACTATCTTTTGAATAAGCTGTTTAATCAGCTGTTAATCTAAACTGTGATGCAGTCCTTTTATATGTATGTAAACTAATGTCTTTAATGTTTTTTTATTAGATGTGCGTTTATAGATGTGCTGTGTTTTTTGCTGTAATGTTTGTGGAAATTTTTGTATTGATATGCACTTTGGCATTTTTTTTTGCCTTCATTCAACTTAATAGACACAGGTGTCTTAATGAAACCTTCACACCCTCTGACAAGGAGAAACATAGAAACATAGAATTTGACGGCAGATAAGAACCACTTGGCCCATCTAGTCTGCCCCTTTTTTTAAACATGTTACCTCAAACCATATTTGATCCTTATTTTTTTGTAAGGATATCAATATGCTTATTCCAAGCATGTTTAAATTGTACTACTGTATTTGCGTCTACCACCTCTGTTGGGAGGCTTTCCACTTATCTACTACTCTTTCTGTGAAAAAATTCTTCCTCACATTTCCCTTGAATCTTCCTCCCTCTAGTTTCAGTGCATGTCCTCGTGTTCTGTTGCTCCTCTTCCTGTGAAGAATGTCTCCCACCTGTACCTTGTTAAAGCCCTTGATATATTTGAAAGTTTCTATCATGTCCCCCCTTTCCCTTCTCTGCTCTAAAGTATACATATTAAGATCTTTTAGTCTTTCCTGGTACGTTTTGTGATGTAGGCCATGCACCATTTTAGTTGCTCTTCTTTGTACAGTCTCTAATGTATTTATATCCTTCTGGAGATATGGCCTCCAGAACTGAACACAATACTCTAGGTGAGGTCGTACCAATGACCTATACAGTGGCATTATTACTTCTTTCTTTCTACTGCTGATACCTCTCCCTATGCAACCAAGCATCTGACTTGCCTTCTTCATTGCTTTGTTACATTGCCTACCTGCTTTTAAGTCCCCTGAAATAGTGACACCTAGATCCCTAGGAGGAGCTTTGTTCACTAGGATGTGGCTATATATTGCATGTTTGTATGAGAAAATTTATCCTGATGACGAGCATTAAACTCGAAAGATCTTGATGAAAATTGCGTGGTCATAATTTTTGTGAAAGACGCCGGAGTGCCGCCTAAAACGTCTCTATTTGTGCCACCCCTTGTTTGGGGTACGGCTGAGGAAGGCACCTGGTGCAGCATACAGTGACTTCAAGGAAAGGGAGTGCCGGCTTTTTTTCCTGTATATTCAGCGTGACAGGCCTCGCCAGCCAGACACAGCAGCAAGGCACCCAGCTTCTATGTATCATTTAACATCGGATGTGACAACACGGTGAAGGTATACACACCACTATCATCACTGCATCTATCCCCTGCATACCACCATGGCAGAGGGGGGTGAAATTATTTCCTGTATTCAATTGGAGATTGGGGATCAGTTCAGCTATTCGGATGTAGAAGCTGAGAAAATTATTCACAGTCAATGTCTGCATGACACCATCCAATCCTCAAATGAGGAATTGTTTAAGGACTGGTACAGACTAAAAAAACGTGAAACGGACTATCTATACCATTGTATCTCACTATCCGACTACTATAACTGTAAAAAAATCCCCCGTGGGTTCCTTGTTAAAAATGTACCAACAATTGGTCGACACAACGTCAACTTTTGCAAAAAATGGGTTGCAATTCTAAATAAGTGTTCGCTGGATCTAACACTGTTGGTAATTGAAGAGGCAACCAGAGAGTTAAACGGTGTACGGACTAAATTAAGCACCTTTGAGCAAACCCATAAGGACACTTTGGCAGCTGACACCTCTACTAATTGGACTGAGAAACTCCAAAAACAAATGGACACGTACCTGGCTGACTTGATCAAATTTAAAAAGAACAAATTTAATATCGTGTCAGAAGACTATGAGAAACAGAGGGTGTACCCTTGGTTAACCGGAGCACAGACGAGACCGCCGCGCTATGACAACAGGCGCTTCAGAAAGTTTCAACAGCGAGGTGACTCCTCCGACTCTTCTGCGGGCTTCAGCGGGAATGAAAGTGCTTCAGGTCCCTCCAGTGACACGTATACCCCTTTAGGGGTCGACACCCGAGCCATTACCTCGGGAAAAAGAACAAAGCCTACACCAGGCGCGGCCGCCAGAACCAGAGGGGGGAGGGGAAGCCGGCGCCCTCCGAGGATTTAGTGTTCAACCTGTCCAGGAGACCCTTGTCAGCGGGTGAGCTTTCTATTTTGAATAGGGGTTTATCGTTTGTGCCGTCGGGGACTTTTGATCCCTTTCAGTGGGAAATAGAGAATTACAAGCTTAATAGAACTCTCCAGTTAAAGGGACATTTTAATGATAAAGTACCTACCTTGCAGGACACTGTGATTCCCATCCCACCTAAATTAAAGAACATTGCGCCTAGGTCGAAGTTTGACCCCATTTTTCAGAATAGCTCGATAAAGACTTTCTCCCGGGTCATGTATAATGAAGTGTCTAATGATATAAGTTTTTGTCATTCTAATTTATCCATGTCTGAACGTAGGGAGCTGACAGAGCTACAGAAATGTGAAGCTATAGTTATCCGCCCTTCAGATAAGGGGGGCTCGATTGTCATTCTTAAAAAAAGTTTTTCTATAAGGCTGAAATTTATGAACAACTGTCTGATTTGAACACATATTCAAGGTTATCTGTCAACCCCACTTTGAAGTTTAAATGCGAGCTGGACAAAATACTGGCAGAGGCCGTCACCAGTGGCATCATTACAGCAAGTACCAGAAGTGCCCTTTCGATACGGTGTCCAGTAGTTCCACTGCTGTACACGTTACCGAAGGTACATAAGTCTTTGGAGAAACCCCCGGGCAGACCAATCATCTCTGCCCGGGGGTTCTCTCTACCAGCCCATCGCAGTTTATTTAGATCACTATTTACAACCTGTGGTTCAACATGAAATAACTTTTTTGAAGGATACAACCACCCTATTGAGAGCACTGCGGGACCTGAAAGGGTTACCAAGCACCTGTTGGTTGTGTACAGCCGATGTAAAAAGCCTGTACACCAGCATCCCCCATGAAGAGGGGCTGCAGGCGGTACAGCAGCTGATTAGTGACAATCCCTGGTACTCAGGACCAGAGATTGTTTTTTTTCATGCAACTGTTACGTCTTACACTCCAATGCAATTACTTTTATTTCGATGGACATTTTTACCTACAGCGAACGGGGTGTGCCATGGGATCTTCCGTGGCACCCTCGTTCGCCAATGGGTATATGTTCCATGTCGAAAAAGAAATGTTTTTCACTGATAGAGACATTATGGACAAAATACAATTGTACTATCGCTATATCGATGATTTGATCATCATATGGTCTGGTACCGAAAAAGAGCTCAGTGAAATTTTTGTCAAACAAAATACAAGGTCTCATCCCATTAAGTTCACATTTGTGATTGATTCTAAAGAAATCAACTTTCTGGATGTAAGGATACAGTTGCACTTAGGGTCCATTATTACTAACTTGTTTACTAAAGACACTGACCGCAACAACATTCTTCATCATCAAAGTTACCATCCCGCTAGAATGAAAGCAGGCTTGCCGTACTCGCAGTATCTGAGAGTGCGTAGGATTGTCAGTGAAGATGAAGAAGTAGTGAAGCAGTTTGCGGTATTAACCAAGAAATTTGAGGAAAGGGGTTATCCCCGTGAGGACCTGTTTATTCAGCAACAGAAGGCTTTAGATGTCCCCAAAGAGAAACTGCTAAGGTCCCGGAATAAAAGAGTACATGACAACTATATTCCATGGGTTAACCATTTTAACCCAAAAAGCGATACGATTCGTAAATCCCTTAAAAAGAATTGGCCTATGGTCAGAGACGATCCTGACTTAGACTCACTCACCAATGCAAGGGTTATGCAATGTTTCTCTAGGGGGCGCAACCTCAGAGACCTCCTGGTCAAAGCAGATGTGACAGATAAGAAAGAAGCCATGGGGGTTATCATACCACGCAGAATGGGGTGTTTTAAATGCCCCAACTGCGTGACATGTGGCTATATGCTCAGTGGGAGCTCCTTCAAACACCCTATGTCGGGAAAAAACATTCACATTAGACACTATTTGACATGTAGTTCCATACATGTGGTCTACCTGATTACATGCCCCTGTAGCAAGTGCTACGTGGGGAAAACTGAGAGAAGCTTTAAGGAGCGCATGGCAGCCCATAGAAATGCCATCAAGTTAGCCATTGAAAAGGGCCACAGTGAGCAGCCGGTGGCCCGGCACTTCATGGAGGCCAGGCATTCCTTAAGCTCTCTCCGATATAGAATTATCGATCAAGTACCCCCTAGCATTAGGGGAGGGGATCGGGGGAAAAAACTCCTCCAACTTGAAACCAAATGGATTTTTTCATTAAAAACTCTGTCTCCAATGGGGTTAAATGAAAGCCTTGGGCTCAGTGCTTTTCTTTGATGTTGGTTACCATTTAGCACGATGTTATAGTTACTTGTAATTTTGTTACAGATAACTGGAATTCCTCCGCTGCCCAACAGGGGTCCCTGGAGGACTATCTTTTGAATAAGCTGTTTAATCAGCTGTTAATCTAAACTGTGATGCAGTCCTTTTATATGTATGTAAACTAATGTCTTTAATGTTTTTTTATTAGATGTGCGTTTATAGATGTGCTGTGTTTTTTGCTGTAATGTTTGTGGACATTTTTGTATTGATATGCACTTTGGCATTTTTTTTTGCCTTCATTCAACGTAATAGACACAGTGTATCACCTTTTCAACACAGGTGTCTTAATGAAACCTTCACACCCTCTGACAAGGAGGAGCTTTGTTCACTAGGATGTGGCTATATATTGCATGTTTGTATGAGAAAATTTATCCTGATGACGAGCATTAAACTCGAAAGATCTTGATGAAAATTGCGTGGTGGTAATTTTTGTGACCTAAAACGTCTCTATTTGTGCCACCCCTTGTTTGGGGTACGGCTGAGGAAGGCACCTGGTGCAGCATACAGTGACTTCAAGCAAAGGGAGTGCCGGCTTTTTTTCCTGTATATATATATAAAGGGGCAACACAGCCCCGAAACGTTGTGAGAAAGTGGTCTCCTGTGTCTTCATTTTGCGAGTGCCGCCGTCCCCCACAACCATATATATATATATATATATATAATTTTTTTTTGCGAAGGAACTGCACTCACCGGTCCTTGTCTCTGCAAATAAATGCCGCCGACCACAGGGGTCTTTTGGCAAGCTTTCGGGACTTTATTGACCCGTCTTCAGGCTCAGCATAACACACAGTGAATGAACGTACAAGTTACCTTAAAATACCTCCACGTTTCCTGGGCGGTTCTAGCGGACCTCCCCCAACAGGTCCCTGATTGACATTCAGGTGAGCAACTCATTCCGCTCATACCTGTAAAGATTGACAGAGTCCTTAGCCGTCCAGGAATCGTGTTACAAATCACCAACACTAAAAGAATGAAAAATGAAACAATAAAACATTACATAACAGACATAAGATGCATAGTGACAAATGTCACTTCGCAATATTTAAAATACATAATCACATAATAGAATCCAGTACATTGCCTTCCTCGTAGTACATGTGGATGAATATAATAAGTAATTATTATCCAATCGATAACCTTCGATACATCTATGGTTCTTATGCATAAAAAATGTCATCCAATCTCATATTAAATTATCCGAAGTAGTGACGTGTAAAATTACAGAAAGATGTTATAGTTTAAATGATCATTAAGCCCCCGTGGTTTAAGGGTGTCAAGTATATGGATCCACTTGGATTCACATTGCAACAATCTCCGGTGTCTGTCCCCCCCCACGACCATCATCCGGCACATGATCAATGATCATATGTCTGAAATTGGCCAGATTGTGCTTGGCCTGCACGAAGTGCCTGGCTATGGGTTGGTCGACACTTTTTCCATTGATGGCAGCTTTTATGGATGTTCTATGCATGGCCATGCGCTTTTTAAAAGTGCGCATGGTCTTGCCCACATAGTAGAGCCCACATGGGCATTTAATAAGATAGACCACAAATGATGTTGAGCATGTCAAGATATGTTTGATGGTATATTTGTGCCCGGTGTATGGGTGGTGGAAATTTTTCCCCACTATCATGTGGCTACAAGTAGTGCAACCAGTACACTAATAACACCCTGGTGCTCTTCTAGTAACTTTCTTCATGTTTTGAAGTTGCTTGGTGACGTCTGTATGTACCAGCCAGTCTCTGACATTTCTTCCTCTACGGTAGCTATGTCGAATATTGGTGTATTTCAAGCTCTTAAATTCATTTTGTACTACCGGCCAGTTATCCCTCACTACATTCCTTGTAGTTGTGGATTGTACATTAAATTTTTGTACCCAATTCAATGTGGGGTTAATGGTTGTATGTTTTTCGCTTGAGGGTATCCACCCTTGGAATTTTTTCTACTTTGGCTCTAGCTCCTTCCAGGGTAGTGTCGCTGTAACCTCGATTTTTAAATTTAGTGGTCATCTGATCTAATGTTAACTCAAGAATTTCAGGATCACTGGTTATGCGTTTGGCCCTCAAGAATTGTGAGAAGGGCAGGCTCAATGTGGTAGATTTGGGGTGGAAACTATCAGCCCTAAGGATGGTGTTCTTGTCTGTAATTTTTGTGTACACACTGGTACTGATGTTACTATTATTTAATTTAATAGTGAAGTCAAGGTAAGCAATTTCCTACAAACTCATGTTAAAAGTATATTTAATGGGACAATCAGTATTGTTAATGTTCTCCATCAATATATGAAATTCATCGTAGCTGCCACCCCAAAATAGGATGACATCGTCGATATAACGCCTATAAAAGAGTATTTTATCGCGTGTCTCTCTGTTAAGGAAAAATATCTCATCTATGTGGGACATGTAGCCATTCGCGTATGTCGGAGACACGTTGGCACCTATAGATACTCCTGTCTTCTGCAAATAGTATTTTCCATTAAAGAAAAAATAATTCCTCCTAAGGATACACTCCAATAATCTGAGAAAAAATGTTACATTAGGTCCCTTATAAAGAGGGTTTTCACTGATCAGATTCTCAATTGCCCGAAGTCCATCAACATTATATGCGGTATGTTGTATAGAGGCTGGTGATGTCCAGGGTCACCATCCAGGTGTTGTCCAGGACATCACCCAGCCCCCCCAGAAGGATCAGTAGTTCCGTAGTATCCCTAAAATATGTTGCACCCGCCTGTACGCATGGTTGTAGGTAGTAATCCAAGTATTAGGAGATATTGCTGAAAAGCGAATCTCGTGCAGACACAATTGGTCTACCAGGCGGGTGCAACAAATCCTTATAGATTTTCGGGAGAGTATAAAAGGATGGGGACTCTTGGTGTATCACATCTTAAATAATCAAAAACATCTTTATCAATAATGCTCATATTTAATGCTTCAATAAGAATCACATCCACCTCTTTCTTATACTCATCTGTGGGATTATTCTTAAGTAATTCATACACCTCTGTGTTGTTCAATTGTCCATATATCTCTGCACAGTAGGTCTCGATGTCCATGACGACCACGGCACCCCCTTTGTCGGCTGGTCGTATACATATATCATCATATCTGCTTAGGTTTTGTAAAGCAGTCCATTCTTTATGGGATAGATTATTTCTGTTCTCTGTATTATAGGTTGCTGCAATGTTCACTCGTGTATCCAATACACGCATAAATCCTGCTACAGCCGCATTATTAGAGTGAGGATCAAAGTCAGATTTTCTCTTAAATTTATACTCCTCCGTAGTGTTCAATGGAATAGATTTTGAATCAAAAAATTCTTTTGGACAAATTGTAGACTACTTGTTCGTCTTGCGTCCCCGTGTATTTCTTTTTCCCCCATCCTTTATTGCCTCTCCTGGCGCGTCTGTTCTTAGTCCGCGTCCTGCGCGGGTTCTGACCCCTAAAGGGGGCTTATTTCTGGAAGAAGGACCCTCTCTTGGGTCAATGGTGTCCTCACCTGATGAAGTTTGGGCATCGCTGGAATATCTGTTGTAGCCCCTTCTATTGTTGAAGCGTCCTCTGTTCCATTTCGGTCTTTCTGTCTTCCCTGACAGCCAGCGATAAACGGTAAGGTCCTCATAGTCCTTGTTAACAGTTTCATATTTTTGTTTTTTAAAGGCAACAAGTTCCTTTTTATAATCTTGTACCTGACTATCCAGTCTTTCCAACCACTTTGGAGACATAACTTTAGGGATCTGGTTGCTGTGGGTTTTTTCATAATCTGTAATTTTGCCTTGTATGTTTCTCAGCTCCTTTGCAGCCTCCTCTACAACCAGGGTCATCATATCCAGGGAACATTTATTTAGAATCGCTATCCATCGTCTAACAAAGTCCTTATTGTAGCGACCTATAGTAGGTGTATTACGTACTCTAAATCCCAGTGGGATTTTCTTCTCCCTCAGGTACTCCGATAACGTGATCCCATGGAGTAAAAAATCAGTCTCTTTTCTTCAGCCGTAATAGTGTATTATAGATCTCATCCTCTGTAATTCCACCTGCAGTATCCGATAACCTCTCCTTGAACAATGCTGCCTCCATTTCATTCTCGGAGAAGCTAAAGGTCTCACACACTGGGACATCCGTCCAAGAAAAGCCGCTGGCCTGATCCATGATCCGGTACCAGCGGTAATACCCCGTATAGTATTCTGTGCAATGTCCAAGGTTATGTCGGATTCCGCTGCGGTAGTTTCCAATGTGGAGATGCCTAGATAGGCGCTAAGTTTGTAATCTCCAATACCGTGTCACCTCCGTCAGGCACACTGGATTCAGTGTAGTCAAATTAAACCTTATTAAAAGGTGAACAGGTGAAGCCATGTTTCAACAATTACTTGTTTTCGTCAGGCTCAACATCTATACAATGTAACCAACCTTAAATAGCTCAGGACGCCGATCCCACGTGGGGGAAACCCATCCCACCGGAAGCGGCGTCAGAAACAGTGACATAATCGGAAGACGGCATACAAATGGCGAGTAGTGTTTACAGCGGTTGTCAGGGAGACGCAGCGCCCGTGTCACGGCCGAAGATTCTGATGAGGTCGTGTGGTGCTCAGGGACTGAGGAGGAGGCAGTAGTAGGGTTAAAACGAGCAGGTTTAATAAAGGCTGTCATACAGGACTCAAATACTTCTTTGAGAACAACTGTAATAGGAATCAAAGTAAATGGCAAACGATAAATGTCCAGAAGACAATGAGGATGAATGTCCAGAAGACAATGAGGATGAATGTCCAGAAGACAATGATGAAGAAAATCCTGATGAAGAGATGAAAAGATGGTGGCAAATAGAGGATCCGGAACTGGAAGAAGATGGGAGGTGACTGCGGCTGGAGGTAGCTGAAGAGGAGGTCTTTGGGAAATCCAGGAGGAAGCACCCAAGGGTACCAGAGAGAAGCTGGCGACCAGCGTGACTGGAAAGGAGCACTGGATCTGAAGCCAAAGCGAGCTGACGGACACAGCTGGGATAGCAAGGACACAATGAGTCAGGAGCCTTCCAGGAAGTGCACGGCACAGAAGACTCTTTGCACTGACACTGAGTTACCTGGGCAGATCCTCTATATGCATAGAAGGCGGCTGCCATTGGCTATCACAGTGAAACAGGTGTGCAGCTCTGACCTGGCCCAATCCCCTGTTTGCCCTTAAGCAAGATGGCGGCGCTGGTCTCACGGCACCCATAGCCTAGAGTGAGACCACGCTGCAGACTTCCATGCTGCCCTCCAACACTGCCGGACCTTTGCCTGCCGCCTCACCTGACATGGAGGCCGACACACGCCAGCCGACTGCGGACACGGACGGGTGAGTACAGGACCCGCCGTGTACCGCCGCGGCGGCGCGTGACAGTACCCCCCCCTTTTCGGGTAACCTCAGGACATTTGCGCTTCTTGTGAGGATTCTTCTGAAAAAAGCGCTTAACGAGACTTGGGGCATGTAAATCAGCTTGATCCACCCAGGAGTTCTCCTCCGGTCCGAAACCAGCCCACTCCACCAGAAATTGATGTCGAGAGTTGCGATAACGAGAGTCTATGATTCGTCTGACCTCAAACTCAGCATCCTTCTCGGTATTGACCTTTGAGGGTCGGGGTACTTTCTTTTGGAAGATGCTTAATTTCAATGGTTTGAGAAGAGATATATGAAAAGAATTAGATACCTTCATAGAAGATGGAAGCTGCAATCTGTAGGACACCGGGTTGATGACTTGGGTGATGGGGAATGGACCAATAAAACGAGGGGCAAGTTTCATCGAGGGTACACGAAGTCGAAGATTGCGGGTAGACAGCCACACTCGATCCCCTACTTTGAATGGTGGAACTGCCTTTCTTCGCTTATCAGCTGCTTTCTTATATCTGGCAGAAGCTTGAAGAAGAGCTTTGTGAACTTCAGCCCATATCTTTTTGAAACGATGAAGAGACATGGAAGCTGCCGGAACCTCCGGAGACGGCAAACTTGAGAAATCAGGGGACCGTGGATGTTTGCCGTAGACTGTGAAGAAGGGTGTAGTACCTGAAGAGGAGTGATAAGAGTTGTTGTGTGCATACTCCGCCCAGGGTAATAGATCCTTCCATTCATCTTGAGAGGAGGACACAAAAAGTCGAATAAATGTCTCTAGGTCTTGGTTGACACGTTCGGTTTGCCCGTTAGTCTGAGGATGGAAGGCGGTGGAGAATTTTAATTTCACCTGAACGGCAGTACACAGAGCTCTCCAGAACTTGGCGACAAACTGCACACCCCTATCGGATATGATCTCTTTGGGCAACCCATGAAGCCTGAAGATGGTGGATATGAAGAGTTGGGCTAGTACTGGAGCCGAAGGTAATGATTTTAGGGGCACGAAGTGGGCCATTTTGGAAAATCGGTCGACTATCACCCAGATAACAGTGTAACCGCTAGAGGAGGGTAATTCAGAAATGAAGTCCATCGACAGATGAGTCCATGGTTCCGTTGGGATGGACAGTGGTAGCAAAGCCCCAGCTGGGGGAGTCCGAGACGTCTTGTGTTGGGCGCACTTGACACATGAAGATACAAAGTGTTTTACATCCTGTCGAATGGTTGGCCACCAATATGATCGTAGGAGAAATTGTAAAGTTTTTTGTACCCCGGAATGTCCAGCAAAGCGGGAGGCGTGGCCCCACGTCAACAGCTTCTTGCGTAAATTGGGCGGCACAAAGGACTTGCCTGCAGGTGGTGTAGGGTGAGGAGAGACATGAGCAAAAACGACAGGGTTCAGGATGGGCTGTTTAAGTGGTTCAGAATCTGAGCTGGGATTGAAGGACCGAGACAAGGCATCAGCTTTATTGTTTAAAACACCTGGACGATACTTGATTTGGAAATTGAAGCGTTCGAAGAACATAGCCCAACGAGCCTGGCGTGAAGTGAGACATTGTGCTTGTCTTAAGAAAGAAAGATTTTTGTGGTCGGAAAAAACTGTGATCTGGTGACGAGCCCCCTCTAACAGATACCGCCACTCCTCGAAGGCTAACTTAACAGCGAGCAGCTCCTGTTCTCCAATAGGGTAGTTCTTTTCTGCCGGGAGAAATTTCTTGGAAAAGTATGCGCAAGGGTGAAGCTCTGCATCCTCTCCTTTTTGCGAAAGAACTGCTCCTACTCCGTCAGAAGAGGCGTCAACCTCCAGGATGAAGGGTCGGTTCACATCAGGTTGAAGAAGAATTGGAGCGGTGATAAACGCCTGTTTCAGTAGTTGGAAAGCCTTGGTAGCTGCGGGCGGCCATTGGGCAGGATTGGCCCCTTTTTGGGTAAGAGCCGTCAGAGGTGCTGCTATGGAGGAGAAATTGCGGATGAAGCGGCGGTAGTAGTTGGAAAAGCCGAGGAATCTTTGCAAACCTTTGAGAGTGGTTGGGGGTGTCCAATCTTGAATAGCGCGGACTTTTTCAGGATCCATCTCCAGCCCAGTACTTGAAAGAATATGACCCAGGAAGGGAATTGACGAGACTTCGAAGGCACACTTTTCGAGCTTACAGAAAAGCTGGTTCTGGCGAAGACGGCTTAACACCTCCCGAACGGTGTGCCGGTGAGTGCTGAGATTGGACGAGAAGATGAGGATGTCATCTAAATAGACAACAATGGAAATATATAACAAGTCCCGAAAGATGTCATTCACGAATTGCTGGAAAACGGCTGGAGCATTACACAGACCAAACGGCATAACGAGGTATTCATAATGTCCATCTCGGGTATTGAAGGCCGTTTTCCATTCGTCCCCCTGGCGGATACGGATCAGGTTGTATGCTCCCCTCAAGTCTAGTTTGGTGAAGACCGTGGCCCCCTTAACTCGGTCGAACAATTCAGTGATGAGGGGCAGCGGATAGCGATTTTTAACGGTGATGTCATTCAACCCCCGATAATCGATACACGGTCTCAGGCTGCCATCTTTCTTCTTGACGA
Source organism: Crinia signifera (assembly GCF_055691185.1). Lineage (NCBI taxonomy): Eukaryota > Metazoa > Chordata > Amphibia > Anura > Myobatrachidae > Crinia > Crinia signifera. The sequence continues at coordinate 137,650,913 of NC_139224.1, read as the reverse complement.
AGAAGAAGCCTGCTCCTGCCGGAGAGGTGGATGGCCGGATAAATCCCTTCTCCAGATTCTCCTGGATGTATGCCGACATGGCCTCGGTCTCAGGCAACGATAAAGGGTACGTTCTTCCCCGTGGTGGTGTCTTGCCTGGAATGAGATCAATGGGACAATCCCATGGCCGGTGGGGCGGCAATGTATCGGCACCTCCTTTACTAAAGACATCTGAAAAAGACGAGTATGGTGCGGGTATGGTGGAGGCAGGAAGCTGGGGAGAAAATGCTTGAGGTTTGCTCAGAAGAATAGGAATAACAGGAGATAAGCAAGAAGAAAAGCAGTCCTTACTCCAGGCCTTAATCTCCATAGTTAGCCAGTCGACATGGGGGTTATGCTTAGTAAGCCACGGCATCCCTAGGACTACAGGGTGAGAGGACTGAGGGAGAACCAAAAACTCTAACTTCTCTTGGTGCAGGGCTCCAACTTGAAGATGGATCGGTACCGTCTGTGAGGTGACATGGCCACTGGAGATGTGGCTGCCATCGACGGCTGTCAGGACCAGAGGTTGTTCCAGTGGTTGGAGAGGTATGGAGAGTTGTGCAGCCATGTCAGCCGAGATGAAGTTCCCAGCCGCACCTGAGTCCAGTAGAGCTTGCATGGACGTTTGTCCCCGAGGAGTACTCAGGGTGACTGAGATGGTAGAGTCTATGGTGGAGGGAGCAGGCGATAACACTCCTAATCTAGCCTCCCTCGTGGAGATTAGGAGCGGTCGTTTCCCGGACGAAGAGGACAAGAGATCAGAAGATGAGAAGATGAAGCGCAGTACATACAGAGATTATCTCTGCGACGTCGGTTCTTTTCTTCGGGAGAGAGACGGGACCGATTTATTTGCATTGGTTCTTCTGTGGCAGAAGGAGTAGATGATCCAATCTTTACAGGAGAAGTAACCACAGAAGAAGAACGAGGTCGAAAACGTTCAGAACGAGTCCTTTCCAGTTGTCGCTCGTGAAGCCGCAGATCAACTTTATTGCACAAGGAGATTAGCGCTGTCAGAGTGGAAGGGGTGTCACAGGTAGCTAGTTCGTCCTTGAGACGGCTGGAAAGACCATTCCAGAACGCGGCGACGAGAGCCTCTTCATTCCACTCCAACTCCGATGCTAGTGTCTGGAACTGCACCACATATTGGCCCACCGATCTGCTACCTTGTCGAATTCTCAGAATCTCTGCAGCGGCTGATGACACTCGACCTGGTTCGTCAAAGATTCGTCGGAAGGAGGCAATGAAATCATCGTAGTTGTTTAGTAGAGGATCTGCTCTCTCCCACAGAGGCGAAACCCACTCTAGGGCAGATCCCGAGAGGAGGGAGACAATGTAGGCTACACGCGCCTTGTCAGTTGGAAAGTTGGAGGCTTGGAGAGTGAAGTGCACATCGCACTGATTCAAAAACCCGCGACATCCTTTAGGAGACCCATCGTACTTGCTGGGGGTCGGCAAATGTAACTGAGGGGGAATAATGGACCCGACTGGTGGCGTGGCGGAAACTCCTCCCGAGGATACTGAAGATGTTGCTGTAGCCGCTGGAGGGGTGGTTTGTGAGGAAGTCAGTGATTGTAAAAATTGCGCCACTTGCCGCTGTGAAGACTCCACTTTTTCCAGGCGGCCCATAATGCCTTGCAATACGTTTGCCAGAGATCCCTGATTTTCACCCGACTCCATCGGGTCAGTGCAAACTGTCACGGCCGAAGATTCTGATGAGGTTGTGTGGTGCTCAGGGACTGAGGAGGAGGCAGTAGTAGGGTTAAAACGAGCAGGTTTAATAAAGGCTGTCATACAGGACTCAAATACTTCTTTGAGAACAACTGTAATAGGAATCAAAGTAAATGGCAAACGATAAATGTCCAGAAGACAATGAGGATGAATGTCCAGAAGACAATGAGGATGAATGTCCAGAAGACAATGATGAAGAAAATCCTGATGAAGAGATGAAAAGATGGTGGCAAATAGAGGATCCGGAACTGGAAGAAGATGGGAGGTGACTGCGGCTGGAGGTAGCTGAAGAGGAGGTCTTTGGGAAATCCAGGAGGAAGCACCCAAGGGTACCAGAGAGAAGCTGGCGACCAGCGTGACTGGAAAGGAGCACTGGATCTGAAGCCAAAGCGAGCTGACGGACACAGCTGGGATAGCAAGGACACAATGAGTCAGGAGCCTTCCAGGAAGTGCACGGCACAGAAGACTCTTTGCACTGACACTGAGTTACCTGGGCAGATCCTCTATATGCATAGAAGGCGGCTGCCATTGGCTATCACAGTGAAACAGGTGTGCAGCTCTGACCTGGCCCAATCCCCTGTTTGCCCTTAAGCAAGATGGCGGCGCTGGTCTCACGGCACCCATAGCCTAGAGTGAGACCACGCTGCAGACTTCCATGCTGCCCTCCAACACTGCCGGACCTTTGCCTGCCGCCTCACCTGACATGGAGGCCGACACACGCCAGCCGACTGCGGACACGGACGGGTGAGTACAGGACCCGCCGTGTACCGCCGCGGCGGCGCGTGACAGCCCGCTTCATCATAGAGCGGCCTCTCAATGCCGGTCAGTTTGTTGATGTTACCAAGGTAACATCTTTCTTCATGTAGCGTATCAGCTACGCTGCGTCTATCCCAGACAATGCAATTTATATAGACTTATTGGTGAATATTTAATCGGAAATAACTAAGTGATAAATACAATAATGCGACAAAAAGAAAAATATAACTCAGTGGAAAAAACTAGTGATATAACACAAAAAGCTGAATGCGTGATTACGTATATCTAATATATATATATATATATATATATATATATAATTATACGTAAACATGCATTCAGCTCTTTGTGTTATATCACTAGTTTTTTCCACTGAGTTATATTTTTCTTTTTGTCGCATTATTGTATTTATCACTCAGCTTTTTGTGTCGGTTGTGATTTTTGCACCCTATCTATGGGATAAAATACTTTTTTTTTTTCTCTGAGTGCCCCTGTTTTATTCATCTATCTACCAATGCCAACTGAGGGCACCGGAATATATATTATTTATATATATATATATATATATATATATATATATATATATATATATATATATATATATATATATATATATATAGCGTGTGGGAGATGGCGGCACTCACAGCGAATAAACAGTCAGGCTTGAGTTACCAACGTTTCTTGGCGCTGTGTTGCCACTTTATCAAGGTGCCACCTTGGTAAAGTGGCAACACAGCGCCACGAAACGTTGGTAACTCAAGCCTGACCGTGTGTTTATTTGTTGCGAGTGCCGCCATCTCCCACACGCTGCATTTACTTGCCTCCCTTGCAGGAGTTCAAGTCGGATACTAGTGATAGGATCCCCTGCACAGCACTCTGGGATTTAAAAGGTACTACCTTTTAAATCCCGGAGTGCCGTGCAGGGGATCCTATCACTAGAATCCGCCAGTCTCTTATCTATTACAGCAGGAGCACCTGGGTATCTGCATTTCAAACATTGAGTGCCAGATCGCAGCATCTCTATCTATTTTTCCTTTTCAGGGTCCATGGGTCGCACAGGGGACAACGGGTTTGTAGGCGGATCCTGAGGCACCAATCAGCAAAGCTATTAAGTTTCCCAGAAGGCCCAGGCCCTCTCCCCCACAACCCCGCCTCCAGGCTCATGCAGCCAGTTTTTGTTTGGTGCCTGCAGGAAGCAGACGCACCTTTTATCAGCAGGGATTACCTCACTGAGGTAATCCCATAAGAAGCTGCTTTATTTTTCATTTTTTATTTTTACATTTTTGAATTTGACGCTTAAGCGGCAGAAGCCGCCTAGCGACTGAGGCTGCTCATCGCCGTCATTTATCTGACTGCGGAGCGAGCAGCCATGTCACTCCTGCCGGCGCCGACATTCCACCCACGACCGCGATCAAGCAGGGTAACCTGGTGGGGGAGACGAACAGTGCCTAGCACCGCCAGACATCTCCCCCCAGGCAACGTGGCCAGAACCAGGAGCAGGTAAGGCTCCCTTAGAGAGCGCAAATTGCTGCCTTGCGGCTCACTGTGGGAGACAGCTGTGGTAGCTGGCGTGGACACTGGCTCCGGTCAGGGACTCCACTAGACCACTGGGGACTGAGCGCAGGCCTGGGCTGGGGGACCCATTTTACACTAAGGCTCCAATATGTTCCTTGTGGGGGAAGACCAGCAAGGGGAGGCAGCGCTTGGCCTGCAGTCCCTCCCCCAGCTTTGGCGCCAATCTCCCAGAGATCTGCTGTCCACAAGCTGCGTTAACCCTGTGCCCGTCCCCTTTCTCTCAGACCAGCGCCATTTCTACAGGCACAAAAGTCTTCCAGAGACCGGGCACATTCTCCCCTGTGAAACCGTCTACAGGCTAAGCATTTGCTTTCACAGCCACCCTAAATCCCCCTTACTCCATAGAGTTTAAGTTGTTGATAACAGGGTGTGATAGCTTTTATTAGGCTATTAGTGTGTGTGTGTGTGTGTGTGTGTGTGTGTGTGTGTGTGTGTGTGTGTGTGTGTGTGTGTGTGTGTGTGACTATTGTGCTAGTTCTGTAACTCTCACTCAGTCAGTACTTTTGCACTGTCCACTGTTTTTTTCTCACATATCTTTTGAGGAAGATTACTGAGGTTCAGCGTCAAGGGTCACATACACTCAGTTATATCACTCTAGGTTTTCCTTGGTTTCCCCCTCTTTGTTGGGTGTGTTTGCAATATGTCCAAACGGGGGTGCAATCAGACAGTCTGCACACCTCCTGTCTTGCAAGAGCTGCGCAGCTGGCCTGTCTGAGCAGGATGTTATCCAGAATGGGCTATATGTCAATTGCTTTGTCCCCCCTGGCCAGTCCTCTGCCACGGTGGTTTCTCAACAACCCCCTTTCATCAATTCAATAATTCAGCCTTCAGCCTTTCAACAATTATTAGGCACCCTAGTGGATCGCCTTCCTCCCTCTATTGCACCTCCTGTAGTCCAGCCCCCTCCACCTTGGGTGGATGCCCTGTCGACCACGGTGCAGACCTTGCAGCAGACTACAGTGGCTATGCAAAAACTGCTGCCTAATGCTGCGCAACCGAGTAGACCACTGTTAACGCCATTGCTCCCTGTAGCACAGGATGACACAGATGATGACGGGGATTATAATGATAATGTGGATGATGAAATTAATCTTGATGATGATCAGGATGATGATCCTATGCCAACTGACACTCCTGCTTCACAAGCAGAAACACCTGACATGGCAGCTCTCATTCATGCAATCCGTGAAGTGCTGTTGTCAGACTCGGAGGAGCCTGAACCTACTGCAAAAACCAGAGATGTTTTTAAAAAGCAGAAGGTGATCAAGGCCCAATTCCCTCACTCTGATCACTTGACTGAGATCAGAACGGATCAATGGGAGGCTTTGGGTATAAAGTCCAATATCCCCAGGAAGCTTTTGTCCAGGTATCCACTACCTCCTGAGGATTGTAAACCATGCGAAATTCCTCCATCGGTTGATTCCCATGTGACCAGGTTAGTTAAGCCTTCGGTCCTCCCGGTCACTTCAGGATCGGTTTTGAAAGATCCTACGGACAGACGCCTGGAACATTCTCTTATGGCCATATTTTCATTCACTGGTGCGGTACAGAGGCCCACTATAGCTGCAACGTGGGAGGCAAAAGGCATTTTGCCGTGGGTACAGGTCGTGGAAGACAAGCTTACCCCAAAAGCCAAGTTATGTGTTCATCACATTAAACAAGCGGCATTATATATTATGGAGGCTATGTCGGATGCAGGCACTTTAGCGGCCAGGGCGTCCGCCAGCTCCATTCAGGCCCGCCGCATCATTTGGCTCAGGCCATGGGAAGCGGACCTGGAATCCAAGAAGACCTTGGAACTGTTACCCTTTAAGGGTGAGAATTTATTTGGGGAGGAGCTCAATAAGATCGTGGCCTCTCTGGCAGCTGCCAAGACGGCATGTCTACCTACAGCTCTACCGCAAAAAGCTCGGACCTCCTCGTTTCGGTCCTTTTGTCCCCAGGGTAAAGCCAGGGGCCTACCCCAGGACCACTCCTACCAACAAGGCAGTTAAGGCAAAGCCTAAGCAGGCCTGGGCCGTTAGACAGCACCTGCCAAGCCCGACAAGCCTTCCACATGACGGGACAGGCCTCCCGCAGGGGAATCCTCAAGTGGGAGGCAGACTTCTCCGCTTTACTCACCAATGGCTATCCACAACAAAGGATGCCTGGGTAAGGGAAGTTGTGTCTCGGGGATACTCCATCTCGTTCAAAAAGCCTCCCCCACGCAAGTTTTTCTGCACGGGTCTACCTCACGACCCACACAAGGCAGAACATTTGCTAAAAATACTACAGTCTCTGCTACAGTCTCGAGTTATAATTCCAGTCCCTCAATACAAGAAGGGACTTGGTTACTACTCGACGCTGTTCCACATATAGGCCTATCTTAAACATAAAATCACTCAACAAAGTGGTAAAGGTTTTAAAATTCCAGATGGAAACTCTGAGGACAATAATCCTAGCCCTGGAAGAGGAAGATTATATGGTCTCCCTGGACATTCGAGACGCTTACTTACACGTCCCCATTCTGCCAGCACACCAGAAATACCTAAGGTTTGCTATTCAGAACCGTCATTTTCAATTTCAGGCCCTTCCATTCGGCCTAGCCACAGCTCCCAGGATTTTCACAAAAATTATGGCAGAACATCTTCACCAACTGGGAATTGGAGTATTCCATACCTGGACGACCTCCTATTGGTGGCCAAGTCCCCAGAAGTTCTGTTATCACACCTTCAGATAACAATCACGACTCTTCAAATACACCGGTGGCTCCTCAATTGGGAAAAATCTTCGCTGATCCCTTCTCAGCAAATGCTGCATCTGGCAGCTCTTTTAGATACCTGGACATTGAGGATGTCGCTTCCCAGAGACAAGTGCAATGCCCTACAACTCCGAATCCGGTTGTATGTTCAGAGCCCAAGAGTCTCAGTCCACTGGGCAATGAGGATTTTGGGTTTGATGGTATCGACAAGATAACAAAGGTAGGTCTACCATAAGTCTACAAGCAACGTTTCGGTTTAATGAACCGTTTTCAAGCTCAACAGTGAAATGCATAAAGACATACATAAATAGAAAAGGGTAATTCCCACTCACCAACCCCGTGGGCCAGCTGCCCACCTCCGTCCGTGTGCGTCTGGATCATCTGACGTCATCAATCTGAAACGTGCACCCGCTGGTGCGTCCGGACCTCGGGACTGGTTGCCAGGAGAACTGGCTGACAACAAAGATGCAACATACATAATTAAAAGACACTGTATGACCCACATAATCATCATTCATAGTAACCAGCTGAACAACGTTCAATATGTATAGTAACTGCCTAATGGAAGAGCTGGTGATAAATTGCTAAATTGCTACAACAGAACTAGAATCCTATCAGGAACATGATAAGTTACAAATAACAATGGAAGCTGCCGGACTCATTTAAGCCAAAGGGATGATGGCCTGTATTCAAACGATGATTCCACTTTGTCTTGCGTTGGAGAAGTGTGTGTATATATATATATGTCACCATGCTTCAAAATGATCTTGCAATTCTAGATGAGTGGGCAAAAAAATGGAAGATGAGGTTCAATGTAGATAAATGTAAGGTTATGCACCTTGGGAGACACAACCAGTGTGCAAGTTAAAACCTTAGCGGAGAGGAACTGGGTAATTCCATACTTGAAAAGGATCTAGGAGTCCAAATAGACAGCAAACTGGGATGTAGTGCCCATTGTAATGTAGCTACAAAAAAGGCCAACAAAATTCTGGCATGTATTAAGAGGGGAATGAAAACTAGGGACTCAAGGGTAATTATGCCACTATATAAAGCATTGGTGAGACCTCACCTCGAGTACGGAGTACAGTTCTGGGCCCCACACTATAAAAAGGACATCATAGAATTAGAAAAAGTCCAGAGGCGAGCAACAAAGGGGGGGAATGGAGAATTGAGAATTTAAGCTACGGGGAGAGATTAAGCAATTTGGGACTATTTACATTAGAAAAGAGACGTTTAAGGGGGGACATGCTCAACATGTACAAGTATATCAAGGGCCAATATAAGGAACTGTCACACACCCTCTTTTCTACTAGAAAGGAATCTAGGACACGAGGGCATGAGTATAGATTAGAAGAAAAAAGATTTCATTCAGCTAGTAGAAAGAATTTCTTTATGGTCAGAACAGTCAAACTCTGGAACTCTCTTCCCAGAGAGGTGGTAACGGCTGGCTCATTAAATGCGTTCAAGGCAAAGTTGGACAAACATTTACTGGAGAAAAACATCCATGGGTACAAATAAGAAATATAATTTGTCAGTAAAATACCAGAACCAACCAAATCAGCAATGGATATCTATACCAGGTTGAACTAGATGGACGCAAGTCTTTTTTCAGCCTTACCTACTATGTTTTCATCAGATTTTCATCTGATGAAAACTGCCTGGGAGCAGTTAAAACAGCTGTCAGGTCTCTACAGCTGTCATTTTTTGCAATGATGTGTTTGCAATAAAAGCTATTTTGTTTTTTTCACTTACATCGCTGAGTGCTAGCTTCAATTCCTTCTACACAGAGGGGGTAAGTGCTTTTGTTCATGTACCTATGTGCCCTGCACCAGCTCAGTTATTTCTTGAAAATTTAGGAGTGCCTAACCTGCAAAAACCTGCTATATATATAGATATATATAGATATAGAGATATAGATCGATAGATATATCTATAGATAGATAGATACATATCCAAATAAAGAGCAGCACTCCATCCAAATGATCTTCAAAAATAAACTTTATAGCACCACAGCACATATTTTTTAAGATCATTTGGACGGAGTGCTGGTCTTTATCTATTAGCGGGAGATAGCAAGAAATAGGAATGGTAATTATAGAGAGCGCTAGCAAAATCCACCACCTTCAAGTTTTTCACCAAAAGTTTTCAAGTTGTTATGATAACAAAATATTTGGTACTTGTTTCCTAGCACGGCGCCCGGTACTTGTGTACTTTCACGGCTACCACGATGTGCATCGTACAGGGGAAAATCACATCGCATCGCATGCGATCTGATGCGATGTAATTTTTCACAGAAATTATGGACATGAGTTGACATAATGTAAAATGCACCCCAAATGTCATTTTTCACACTGTACCACCCCCACTATCAATGCCAACCCGAAGCGTGGCGAGCGCAGCGAGCCTGCGAGGGGCGGCGGAACGCATCCTACGACCTTTTCATACCCCCACTATCCACGTCGGCGTGGAGTTGAGAATAGAAAGTGTGGCGAGCGCAGCGAGCCACCGAGCCCGAAGCGTGGCGAGCGGACACGGATACCTGTGAAGCCCGCGAGGGGACACGGATACCTGTGAAGGTATCCGCGTCCCCTCGCGGGGCTCGCTTCGCTCGCCACGCTTCGGGCTCGGTGGCTCGCTGCGCTCGCCACACTTTCTATTCTCAACTCCACGCCGACATGGATAGTGGGGGTATGAAAAGGTCGTAGGACGCCCATGAACAAGGAAAGAAAAAAGAGAGCATGTATAGATAAATGACTAGGACTATTGCATACTAAATGGTGATGGGTATCTTATGCACTTTCTATTTTAGAAGAAATGTTTCATATGGATTGAATGTCTGAGGAATAGGTATTTATCTTTTATATAAATTATTTTATAAAAAAAAAATTCATATACTGTACATTTTTTGTCCACAAATGAAAATGTCTTATAATTAACATAGACCTATCCAGCCAATCATATATTACTAACATGATATATTACCAACATGGGAAAAAGGCATAAAGAATACGTAGCAATAATGTCCAATTTGGACTAACCTTTTTAAAATGTGTTAGTTACATGGTCTGAATAATAAGTGTGTGTGTGTATATGTGTGTATATATATATATATATATACAGGATAGGGGGGGCGGCGGCACTCAGCAAACAAATAAGACCAGGACTCTGGTTAAGTCACCAACGTTTCTGAGCCGGTGCGGCTCTTTTATCAAGGTTCAGAAGACAAAGATTTGTGATACAATCAAAGTTTAAATACCTTTCCAGCTCCCGCGCTGTCCACGCCAGCTGTCGGGTCTACAGGCTCAGTCTGATGACGTCACTGCTATCCACGCAGCCGGGCAGCAGCGGGGGAGGAGGGCGGGACATACACATTGCTGTAAAGAAAATTTAAATATGCATGAGAAAAATATATGTGAATGAATCGTGATACAAAGCATCTAACAGGCTTTACGCATATAAAATTACTGTGTCACTGTATACGCCAGCTGTGAATAAATAAGAGCATACATATATGCAAATACAACAGTGAAACGTTAAAAACACTCCAAAACACTTCTAAAAAAGACTGGTGCAAACATGTGACATAATATGAAGACATAAATATAAACAAAGACAAAACACTGTGCACCCTGCATGTGACCCATGGCTTACTGCGTCAGGAATAAATGGAAGAATATTTTTATCAAAGCCAATGGACGCAGTCCATTTTTTTTTAAAAATATGAAAATTCATACTCATCGAAAAGAATTAGCGCACCCTAGCACTATGTATCACTTCTGGGAACCATTTATGATATCCCCCATGTAATTTGATACATATATATAACAGTGTATTTGTAAGAGTTGCCGGTGTCGACTCTGCATGTGTTGACACCAATGCCGATGGCTATTTGGACCTATTATTTAGAGGCCATTTTATAATAAGGTTGATTTCATAGAAAATAGGAATAGCCTGCGTGCTCGTTGAGCCCTTTAGGGGCCAATGTTTCTAGGCGGTAAATCCACCTGCTTTCAGCTTGACAAAGTGCCAAACCCCGGTCTCCCCCACGCTTTGGTATGGGGATATGTTAACAGCGTAGCCAAATCCCAGTGGCCTATTGTCAATACAGACCCCCTGTTACCATCATTATATAATAAAAAATTGATGTGCGCCTACACCAGAGGTAAAAATTTAAAAAATTTCTTGGTGAAAAATGATGTAGTCACATCAACACAAACCATGTCGACATTTTTGGGAGTCCCGAGGGTGGGGTGTTTCAAATGCATAGGCTGCACAACGTGCAGCTTCATGATTGCCGGGGACACATTCCATCATCCATTCTCGGGAAAACCCATTAAGATTAGACAGAGAGTGACCTGTTCATCAAGTTACGTTGTGTACCTCATCAGCTGCCCGTGTAGTCGACATTACGTCGGCAAAACTACACGGGCATTTAAAGAAAGAGCAGCAGCACACAGGTCTGCAATAAAAAGCGCCATCCAAACAGGGACCAGCGAGCAACCTGTGGCTCGCCACTTTGCCACGGCTAGACACCCGCTGTCATCCCTGCGTCACCGGATAATTGAACAAATCCCCATACCAAAGCGTGGGGGAGACCGGGGTTTGGCACTTTGTCAAGCTGAAAGCAGGTGGATTTACCGCCTAGAAACATTGGCCCCTAAAGGGCTCAACGAGCACGCAGGCTATTCCTATTTTCTATGAAATCAACCTTATTATAAAATGGCCTCTAAATAATAGGTCCAAATAGCCATCGGCATTGGTGTCAACACATGCAGAGTCGACACCGGCAACTCTTACAAATACACTGTTATATATATGTATCAAATTACATGGGGGATATCATAAATGGTTCCCAGAAGTGATACATAGTGCTAGGGTGCGCTAATTCTTTTCGATGAGTATGAATTTTCATATTTTTAAAAAAAAATGGACTGCGTCCATTGGCTTTGATAAAAATATTCTTCCATTTATTCCTGACGCAGTAAGCCATGGGTCACATGCAGGGTGCACAGTGTTTTGTCTTTGTTTATATTTATGTCTTCATATTATGTCACATGTTTGCACCAGTCTTTTTTAGAAGTGTTTTGGAGTGTTTTTAACGTTTCACTGTTGTATTTGCATATATGTATGCTCTTATTTATTCACAGCTGGCGTATACAGTGACACAGTAATTTTATATGCGTAAAGCCTGTTAGATGCTTTGTATCACGATTCATTCACATATATTTTTCTCATGCATATTTAAATTTTCTTTACAGCAATGTGTATGTCCCGCCCTCCTCCCCCGCTGCTGCCCGGCTGCGTGGATAGCAGTGACGTCATCAGACTGAGCCTGTAGACCCGACAGCTGGCGTGGACAGCGCGGGAGCTGGAAAGGTATTTAAACTTTGATTGTATCACAAATCTTTGTCTTCTGCACCTTGATAAAAGAGCCGCACCGGCTCAGAAACGTTGGTGACTTAACCAGAGTCCTGGTCTTATTTGTTTGCTGAGTGCCGCCGCCCCCCCTATCCTGTATCTATTCAGCTGGCAATTTGCTTGCTGACACGGAAGGCACCAGGAATTAGCTGCCTATTGCTGCTTAAGCCATAAGACGGAGTGCCACTACATCCAATTGCTATATATATATATATATATATGGAAAAGGGGGCGGTTTTCAGAGGGCACTTTTGATAATAAAACAATCACTTACAGTTGACATTAACATTTAATATGAAATGTATAAACATATAAAAATATATATATATAAACCCAGATTAGGGTGTCAAATGTACACAAAGTGGTGAACAATCTTATGTAGATACAACTCAGTTCAGTTGGTCAATTCAGTTGAAAGCAAGAGACATCTCCCTAGAAGAAGGCTACATGATAGCTGAAACGCGTTGGAGGAAACAATTGACAAAAACCTTTAAGCCGACACCGCAAACAAAAGAAGACAGGAAGCTCAAAACAGAGACGCTGACAGCCGGCGTGTGCACGCGCCAGACTGATCGCGTCATTTACGTCTGTACGGGGAGAGGAAAGCCCACCAGTGCGGGAAACCCGTAGAGAGGTGAAGCAGGCACAGCTGCGGACCTACCCGGTATCCACAGCGGTGCGCTGCAAACCTCCATAGACAGGGAGACAGCATCAGACAGCGTACCGCAGCACAGGGAGCGGTGTGTATCACACAGCCCCGAGTGTGAACGGACCAACTGCGAGTCTCCAGAGTCCGGGCGACCCGCACCATTAGGCAAGTACCTTCCCCTGAAAACAATCCGCCACTGGCCACCAATGTAAAGAGGTACCTGAAGATTGATTTGTTGCAGGACTTGAAACTCATCTGTCACCTAACGGGACGCCGTTCCGTGACAATTAATACTTTGACACTATTGTATGGACATAGAGCCAAGCCAGGATTGGCTGAGCCTACCTTTATCATCATCGTATACATGCATGCATGCTCCAAATAAGTGTTTTAACACTTCCTTTGCATTTTGCTTTTTTTCATTTTGGTTTTGGTTTTTGTTTGTGGTGAGAGCACACATCGTTGTTTTTTATTTTCATACCACAGAGAGTGGAATTAGTACAATTTTCTTTATTTTATTTATTTCAATTACCTTTACTTCTTTTATTATCACAATGTACCATTCTTTTTACAAAGTATTAAACATTTGAAATACATGTAATTAGTAAAGTTTCCAAATACAGGATCATTTTAAAAACCCAAAATCTGCTTATCATTTCATTTCTATTTATACCACTTAAAAACCACTTACAACCATAAAAAGGGCAGAGTGCAGCACTAAACAAAACCTATCTAATATATTTTTATATGTTTATACATTTCATATTAAAATTAGAAAACTGTGTATCCAGAGATACATAGAAGACAGCACTCCTTGATCTTTTTTAAAAGTCCAGTATGACACAATTTATTGATCCATAAAGTTGAGCATCAGACTTATATGCAAAATATGGCAATCTTTTGCCTCTTAGTAATAGTGGAGGTCACAAGCATAATCACCCATCCTTGCAGCTTATGATACAAGCAGTCGGCAGTCAGCGGGGACAACCGGCTTTCTCTGATGCAGCTAACAGCTTCTATCACGTTGTCCCAGCGCAACAGAGGCTGAGAGCGTCTTCGGCTTATGCGTCTTCATGGAGACGCATAGCTCAGCCAATCAGGGCTGAGCTATGCGTCTCCATGGAGACGCATCGCCCAATCACGCTCTCAGCCTGTGTCGCGCTGAGACAGCGCGACTGAAGCTGTTAGCTCCATCGGAGAGAGCCGGTTGTCCTCGCTGTCAGTGCGGGGGTAGCCGGCTCTGCAGAAGGGAGACCAGCGCTGGATCCTGGATCGGTGAGTATGTGGGTGTAAAAGTGAGGTGTGTGGATGTGTATGTAATAAAGTTTTACTTTTCTGTGTGTTTGTTTTATTTTAACAGTTTTTACAGGTGGACTACAAGTCCCAGCGGGCCCATTAATGCCCCGCATGCTGGGACTTGTTGTTCTCAAAGTCCCAGCATGCGGGGGAGGTCTACTGGCACTTGTAGTTCTCCTGTATTAAGCAATGTTAGGAATGTGAATTTAACCCTATCAGGCCGGCGTCCAATGGCCAGGGACGCCGGTGACAGCCCCGGGCTTCAGCCCTGGACGGGTGAAGCCTGGGGGGGACCCCTTTATTTAATGACACAATTGCACATTTCACCAAAATCGCACCTTTTCATGACTAAAAATCACACTTTTTCATTCCGAAAATCGCCCTATATCGCACTTTCTCGCACTTTTCATGCCGGAATACACACCTCATCAAATATGCGAATTCGCGGCAAAAATGCGATTTTAAAAAACGGCAATATAGGGCGATTTGAGAAAAAATCGCATTTTCTCAAAAATGGTCAACCCACTAAATCTCGCCCATGATGTCACAGGGGGTAACCCCACTATGCACCACAAGTAGATGTCGGTCATCTCAGTCTGTAGAGAGCGGATGTACAAAAAGTATATATAAACAATGTCTGGTGGCTGACATACCAGACATAAAAATTAGTTAACATAAACCTTTATTATATGAATTCAATTCAATTGAATAATTTGCTATATATAGACATGGAAAATAGAATACATCATGGCAGGGCTTAGTCCATACACGTTAAATCAAGAGCCTCATTTAATCCTTGTGGATTAATGGTATCTAATTTAAAAATCCATGATGTTTCAGCCAAACACAGTTTTATAAAAGGATCGCCACCTCTCTTAGTATTAGCGATGTGTTCAATTGCCCGTTGTCCGTTGGGGTCACTACCATGGTATTGAGAGAAATGGCGAGGAACACTGTGATTGGGGATTTTCTTGAGAATATTAGTTCGATGTTCTCTGAATCTCATTTTGATGCTACGTGTTGTTCTCCCCACGTACTGCAGATTACAAGGACATTCAAGAAGGTAGACACAATACACTGTGTCACAGTTCATGAATTGTTTAAGAGTTAACGTTTTGATATTATGAAAGGATGTCACTGTGTTTGCCCTATTAACCATATGTTTGCATGTTAAGCAGATATTCTTATTGCACTTAAAGTTACCCAAAGGTTTAGTAGGGAGACAGGAGGGTTGTGACCCTGGTGGGAGTGAAGGTAATAAACTCGGTGCTATCTGATCTCTTATATTTCTAAACTCTTTATTTTTACAGTGGCAAACAGTACATTTAAATGAGACTGATATCTGGACAATGCATTTACAGACAATTCGGTGTAAACAAACAACATGGTATAATGCATATAAATAAAATATACCGTTAAGAGTACCACTTTTTTTTTTTTTTTTATGTTAGTACAGCGAACAAACAGCAAAATAATAGCATTGGGGAAATATAGAGAAAAATAAAAAAATAAAAATAGAAAAGAGCAAGGAGGGGGGGGGGAGGAGGGGAAAAAAATAAAATAAAGATAGAAATAAAAGAGAGGGGGGGGGTGGGGGTCATCTAACCTTGCACATGAAAGTGTATCAACTGTTCAATAGTTAAATCTCTCAGAGCATCAGGCAAGAGATAGTGATCGCATTTACCCGGGAAGTTGCCTCTGGTAATATACATACCAGGGAGACCAAATTGATCTGTATTTCCCCACTGAGTCGTGTAGCAGCGTAGTGATATACTCCATGGAGGCTGCAAACCAGACCTTGTTGATAACGGCCTGAATGGAAGGGGCGGTAGGTTGTTTCCAGTTTGCCGCGATCAGCAATCTGGTGGAGTTAAGAACGTGGCCACATAGCTTGCTTTTAGGGTTTGAGGTCCCTGCAACTGGTCTGCAAAGTAGAGCCGACAAGGGATTTTTTGGGGTCGGGGAAACCAATATCTTTCCTAAAAGAGTAAAAATGTCATCACAGTAGGAGCTAATTTGGGGGCAGACCCACCATATGTGGATGAACGTACCCTGTGATCCACAGTTCCGCCAGCACTGACTAGAGCTAGACGGGAAAATACGGTGTATTACTGTGGGAACCATGAACCACCTTGAGTAGACCTTAAAGGCATTTTCCTTGAGATTCGAGATGATCTCTTATATTTCTGTTCCTTCTGAAAATGATCTTTGGTTGATTCAAGGAACCCTGTAGAATCTTATCAAAATTAAGGATTTCAAAATTTGTTAGTAATATCTTGTTAAAATTCTGAGGTTCTTTGGAAAACTTTGAAATGAATGCAAGGGTACTTGTGAGTTATCCGGGCTGCCGATTTTGTCCTTAAGTTTGGTTAACTTAAGGACACCCGACCGACGCGATGCCCACGATTTAGCTCCAAATCGGGGGCATCGCGTCGGTCGTGGCCGTTATAAGGGGCCGCGACGCAATGCCCCCGATTTCCCATAGACAGTAATGTTAAAAGACACGATATCGGGGGCATCGCGTCGGTCGTGGCCGTTATAAGGGGCCGCGACGCGATGCCCACGATTTCCCATAGACAGTAATGTTAAAAGACACGATGGACCCGATTTCCCATAGACAGTAATGTTAAAAGACGCGATGGACCCGATTTCCCATAGACAGCAATGTTAAAATAAAATTACAATGTGAAATTGGGCAATATGTTTTTAAAAAAAATGTTTCATGGCCCCCCCACCACCGTTAACGCCACCCCGCTATTGACGCCAACCCGAAGCGTGGCGAGCGCAGCGAGCCCGCGAGGGGCGGCGGTACGCGTCCTCCGACCTTTTCATGCCCTACTATCCACTAGGGCGTGGAGTGAGAATAGAATAGTGTGGCGAGCGCAGCGAGCCACCGAGCCCGAAGCGTGGCGAGCGCAGCGAGCCCCGCGAGGGGACGCGGACACCTGTGAAGCCCGCAAGGGCACGCGGATACCTGTGAAGGTGTCCGCGCCCGCTCGCCACGCTTCGGGCTCGGTGGCTCGCTGCGCTCGCCACACTATTCTATTCTCACTCCACGCCCTAGTGGATAGTAGGGCATGAAAAGGTCGGAGGACGCGTATCGCCGCCGCTCGCCACGCTTCGGGTTGGCGTCAATAGCGGGGTGGCGTTAACGGTGGTGGGGGGCCATGAAACATTTTTTTTAAAAACATATTGGCCAATTTCACATTGTAATTTTATTTTAACATTGCTGTCTATGGGAAATCGGGTCCATCGCGTCTTTTAACATTACTGTCTATGGGAAATCGTGTCGGAAATCGGGTCCATCGTGTCTTTTAACATTACTGTCTATGGGAAATCGTGGGCATCGCGTCGCGGCTCCTTATAACGGCCACGACCGACGCGATGCCCACGATTTCGGGCGCGATGAAAAAATCGGCAGCCCGGATAACTCACAAGTACCAATGCAAGTCATTCATAATTATTTTTAGGAATTTCTGTAGACCGATTTTTTGGTCCCAATAAACTTTTTCTCTCAACATTCACCACTTGATCAAAGGCTTCAGTTAATAGCTTATCAGGGTAGCCTCTTCTCTTAAAGTGACCCAACATTTTTTTTGATTGGGATTGAAAGTCACTGTCCATCGTGCAGTTTCGATGGAGTCTTAGTAGTTGTTTTTTTGGTATATTGCGGATCCAAGGTTTATGTTGTCCGCTATCAAAATGAAGATAATTGTTAGTGCCGACTGGCTTCATATAATTCGCAGAAATTAAGAAGCCATTTTGGATTGAAAACGCAATATCCAGGAAATTCATGTGAGACTAAACGTGTGAGTGAAAGTGAGATTAAAAGTGTTGGAATTAAGAAATTTAACAAAACTTGTTTCCTAGCACGACGCCACCGATTATAATTGTAAGGCGTCCAAATCGCATGCGATGCGACCGACCAGATTTTTACATTGGAACCAATGTAAAATGGTCCCTGAGACTCGATTTTACATTGGATCCAATGTTGAATGGCCCCCAGACCCCATTTTTAATTGTATACCCACCCTAATGGTTAATTATATGTCAAATGCCCCCATTGTTAACGCCACCCCACGATGAACACCAACTCGAAGCGTGGCGAGCGCAGCGAGAGGACGCGCATTACTTCACAGGTATTACGCGGCCGCTCGCCACGCTTCGGGCTCGGTGGCTCGTTGCGCTCGCCACACTATTTCAAATCAACTCCACCGACGTGGATAGTGGGGGTATGGAGCGCTTGCCTAGCTTCGGGTTAGCGTTCATCGTGGGGTGGCGTTAACAATGGGGGGGGCATTTGATATCCAAATTACCCATCAGAGTGGGTATACAATGAAAAATTGGGTATGGGGGGCCATTTAACATTGGTTCCTATGTAAAATCGGGTCCATCGCATTGGTCGCATCGCATGCCATTATAATGGCATACAATGGACCCGATTTTACATAGGAATTTCACATAAAATACAATGCATTCAATGTAAAATCGTGTCGGTCGCATCGCATGCCATTATAATAGCATGCGATGGATCCGATTTTACAAATGTCGGGAAATCTGTAAAAAAGCCCGAAATCGGGTCGGTCGGGTCCCATCGCATACCTTAACTTGAGGTATGCGCTGCCTCAGAGACACGGGCATGTTAACAGTTGCGCTGCCTCAGTGACACGGGTGTGCTTTCATATAGCCAGAAACAGAAAGCACGTCCCTGAACCAAGTCACTGGAAGCTTCTATAGGTGCCGTAAGCCGGCCCCAGCCCCGGCGCTAATCAAGAGACCAGCGGGGGACTGACTTTGTGGATCTTCCTCTACCTCAGCGCTGGCCCCAGCTCCAGCGCTGAACGTAATAACAGCAGGGCTGAATAAATTGTTAACTACCACCCAGCGCCAGCCTGAGTGACAGCAGCTCCCCCTCTCCCCCAGCGCTGACCTCAGCTCCGGATGCTCCAGTATTGACTGTGACACCAGCGGCCCAGCGACCAGCTCCCCCAGCGCTGCCTGCATCTCCAGCGGCTCCAGGAGACAACAGCGGCTCCCCCTCTCCCCTGGCGCTGGCCCCAGCTCCAGTGGCTCCAGGTGAGACCAGCGGGGAAGTGATTTATTGGCTGTCACTTGGCCCAGCCCAGGCTCCATTTCATCAGCAGGACTTTACAGCTCCCCCCACTCCTGATGCCAGATCTGAGGAACTGCAATCCTTCAGGTCAGTGCTGCAATCCCCCAACCCCCAGCACAGATCCCCTGTACCTAACCAGCCATCCCCCTTCCCTAGCCCAGTGCCCTCCTATCTAACCAGCCACACCATTCCCTAGCCCAGTGTCCTCCCCTATCTAAGCAGCCATTCCCCTTCCCTAGCCCAGTGTCCACACTATCAAATCAGCCATCCCCGTCCACAGCCCAGTGCCCGCCCTATCTAACCACCCCTTCCCTAGCTTAGTGCCCCCTACCTAACCAGCCATTCCCCTTCCCTAGCCCAGAGCCTGCCCTATCTAACCAGCCAACCCTATCTAACAAGCCATCCCCAGCCCAGTGCCCACTCTATCTATCTAGCCATCCATCGCTGTCCCCAGCCCCCACATCTATCCAACCATCCTTGTCCCAAGCCTAGTGCCCCCTATCTATCCAGCCATCACTGTCCCCAGCACAGTGGCCCCTATCTATCCACCCATTCCTGTTCCCAGCCCAGTGCCCACATATCTAACCAGCCATCCCCTATACCAGTGCCCCCCTATCTAACCAGCTATCCCTATCCCCAGCCCAGTACCACCCTATCTAATCAGCCATCCCCTAGCCCAGTGCCCTCCCTATCTAACCAGCCATCCCTGTCCCCAGCCCAGAGCCACCCATCTAAACATCCCTCACAAAAACTACAGCAGGGGTGGTAGAACAGTGGGCAGACCCCATGGCGGCTTGGTAGTGACAGCACCGACAGGGTCTGCAGGGAGCGCTGAGTCCATGTAGGAGCTGCTCTGCTGGTCTCTGCAGCTTATGTAGGCGGCAACTCTTGCACTTGCCTGTCAGTGCAGAAGTATTGTGGACCCAGGGCTCCCCATAGAGCTCGTCGGCGCTGGCTCCACCAAGCTAGTGCCTCACCAACCACTAACCTCACCGCAATTCACTGGCGCCGTGCTAGGAAACAAGTACCAAATCAAGTGCCAAATTTTGATTTAACGTGTATGGACTAAGCCCTGCCATGATATATTCTATTTTCCATGTCTATCTATAGCGAATTATTTAATTGAATTTAATTAATATAATAACGGTTTATGTTAACTTATTTTTATGTCTGGTATGTCAGCCACCAGACATTGTTTATATATACTTTTTGTACATACGCTCTCTACAGACTGAGATGACTGACATCTACTTGTGGTGCATAGTGGGGTTACCCCCTGTGACATCATGAGTTTGCAGTTGTCGCTCCCCTCACTCCCTGCAGACTCGGAGTATGAATATATATAATTTTAATCACTGCTTTATCGTCTTTAATATACACCTCTTTTCTTAATGGTGTTACAATATTTATGAACACAATCTAATTATCAAAATGTTTAAAATTATTTAAATATACAAGATCATAAATAAATAAAAATATTCTTGTGATCATCTAACTTTTGGGCTGTATTTAACTGTTGGGCCATGTCTAATATCATTATACTCTGAGATACATCTATTGTATATGTTTCCATTCTAAATTAATTGTTTCATTTTGTATTATTTGTTTCATTCTCTCTCTCTTTGAATACAAACTGTGTAATATAATCCTCCTCTCGCTTTAAATGAACATATAATATACTTAATTGGGACTTATTGATTGCCAATTTTTGTCAAACGCTAATACTATTAAATTGTTTTTCTGTATCAACTGAAATTATATATATATTATATAATCTCTAATCATTATATAGCAAACACTCCATATTGAATTGGTTATATTTTTATTGTATGTATAAGCTTTGATTAAGATACTGGGCTCACCTTTTTAGCTGATTATGCAGTTGAATTAACTAATTGATTGATTGTTAGGAGCACTTCAGCCTTTAAATATCACCACCAAAGGAAGTCCTAATCCGTCTTGAAAAAGTTTCTGGTTACTATAGAAACGAAACACGTTGACACACGTCACTAAGTTCCGCTATACGTCTGCATTCTCCGTGGATCCAGCCTCTGCACCATCAGCTGTTCTGCCGCGTCTCCCGATACATGAGACACCGGAGCATGTCAGCAGCCCGCACTTCAACCCAGCGGTAACGGCGGTACTTGTGAGTTATCCGGGCTGCCGATTTTTTCATCGCGCCCGAAATCGTGGGCATCGCGTCGGTCGTGGCCGTTATAAGGGGCCGCGACGCGATGCCCACGATTTCCCATAGACAATAATGTTAAAAGACGCGATGGACCCGATTTCCCATAGACAGCAATGTTAAAATAAAATGACAATGTGAAATTGGCCAATATGGCCATTTCACATTGGATATGTTTTAAAAAAAAAGGTTTCATGGCCCCCCACCACCGTTAACGCCACCCCGCTTTTGACGCCAACCCGAAGCGTGGCGAGCGCAGCGAGCCCGCGAGGGGCGGAGGTACGCATCCTCCGACCTTTTCATACCCCTACTATCCACTAGGGCGTGGAGTGAGAATAGAATAGTGTGGCGAGCGCAGCGAGCCACCGAGCCCGAAGTGTGGCGAGCGCAGCGAGCCCCGCGAGGGGACGCGGACACCTGTGAAGGTATCCGCGTCCCCTCGCGGGGCTCGCTGCGCTCGCCACGCTTCGGGCCTCGGTGGCTCGCTGCGCTCGCCACACTATTCTATTCTCACTCCACGCCCTAGTGGATAGTAGGGGTATGAAAAGTTCGGAGGACGCGTACCGCCGCCCCTCGCGGGCTCGCTGCGCTCGCCACGCTTCGGGTTGGTCTCAATAGCGGGGTGGCGTTAACGGTGGTGGGGGGCCATGAAACCTTTTTTTTAAAAACATATCCAATGTGAAATGGCCATATTGGCTAATTTAACATTGTCATTTTATTTTAACATTGCTGTCTATGGGAAATCGGGTCCATCGCGTCTTTAAACATTACTGTCTATGGGAAATCGCGGGCATCGCGTCGCGGTCCCTTATAACGGCCACGACCGACGCGATGCCCCCGATTTGGGGCTAAATCGCGGGCATCGCGTCGGTCGGGTGTCCTTAAGTTAACTAAACTTAAGGACAAAATCGGCAGCCCGGATAACTCACAAGTACCGTAACGGCTAACCACTGGCCTGCCTTCACCCCTGCAGGCAATACCCACCTTGTGATACCTCTTCTATTCTGGTGGGTTGAGAAGCTCCCCGCTTCATTACAATTCTGCAGAGTCATCTAATCGCGACATTTATTGTTACACAGAGGGTAGAGCCGCCGATCCATCGGGCTCCCCGTCCTCCAACAGCCAACAACACTTGTTACGGAGGGTGAGCAAAACAAACTTTCATCAATCTATGCCATTGACTGCACCATTGCCTAACAGACTGCTTTATGCGTGTTCAGCTTACACGCTAATTGGCTTTGTGTATGCTACTGGCTTCTTTCATCCATTCGCAGCCATGCGGGGGGGGGGAGGGGGTGCGGCACTGCTGACAGGCGGCATCTGATGTACTCACAACGCTGAGAATTTCACAGCCTTGCGAGTCAATCAGAATAAGGTACATAGTGTAGTGATGTAGTGCGGAGTACAGGGAGTATATAGTGTAGTGATATTGTGCAGAGTACAGGGGTATATACGTAATGTGGTGCGGAGTATAGGGATATATAATATAGTGATGTAGTGTGGAGTATAGGGGTATATAGTGTAGTAATGTAGTGTAGAATATAGGGGTATATAGTGTAGTGATGTAGTGCAGAGTACAGGGGTATATAGTGTAGTGATGTAGTGAAGAGTACAGGGGTATATAGTGTAGTAATGTGGTGCGGAGTATAGGGGTATATAGTGTAGTGATAGTGTAGTGTAGAGTATAGGCGTATATAGGCCTTTATTCTGGTTCACTCACAAAGGCAAGCTCCTTCTCAAATGGACAAAAATGTATGCAGAGGACATAGGACCCTCGTTTCTGCACATTGGATCTGGCAGTACAGCCGCATGCACGCAAACATCGATTTAGTTATTCATAAATCGGGACCTGTCACGGCTCTCCCAGAAAAGGGATGGGGCTAAGGGTCAGTTGGGCGTGGCCTATCATCGCAGCCCTCTTTTTTTTTTTTTTTTCATTTTTGGGACCATGCCAGCATTCCCCTGGAAGCTGGGCAGCTCCTGGTTTGCTCTCTCCCTGTGGAGAGATGCAGTGCCATACAGAGTTGAGCAGCGCTAATCTCCGGCTCCCTACAACTGCCCCTCTCCCCACCAAGGGTACATTGCCACCAGTGGGAAAGACAGCAGCACAGTCTCCAAATAGCAGGACTGTTCCGCTGTAATAGGGACAGTTGGGAGGTATGCAGGGCATGCGCAAAAATACTGACTTCTAGGGAATGCATCACTCATTATTTTGTATACTGAGCTTTGGCACTACCAATTTTTTTCTATACATTACAACCTATCTATAAAGGTTTTAAGTTTTTAATCACTGTAGGAGATAATAATTTACAGATACAGGGCATCCTGGAACTTATTGAAATAAATACACATGCAAAACGGTTTGTTTGTTTGTTTGTTTGTTTATTTATTTATTACAATATTTATTTACTCAAAGCATGCAGACGTATGCAGACACTGCCGCCTACTTCTGTGACATCACAAGTCGGAGAGAATTTGGCTGGTCACACTGTGCGCACTTTCCGATGCGGGAGGGGGATAGAGCTACAGCTGCAGCATGACCGTCAATAACGAGGACTCCCCCCGTCCTCGTAAACGATGAAAGGGAGTGAGCATCATTAACAATATGGAGTAGACACACTAGGCAATAATGCTTGTGTGTATGGGGCTTTATACTTTCCCCATCACCTTCTCACTTTACTACCACCGCCTGCTTCAACCCTTTCCCCGTCACTTTGTCTCTTTTTTCTACTGCCACCACATGCTTTTTTCATACCATTCCGTCACCTCCTCTCTATGCCAGCACTGCCTGCTTTTTGCATTCCATTCCCTAACACTTCCTCTCCTCTCTCTGCTGCCACCACCTGCTTTCTGCATTCCATTCCCTAACGCTTCCTCTCCTCTCTCTGCTGACACCACCTGCTTTCTGCATTCTGTACCCTAACACTTCCTCTCCTCTCTCTGTTGCCGCCACCTGCTTTCTGCATCCCATTCCCTAACACTTCCTCTCCTCTCTGCTGCCACCTCCTGCTTTCTGCATTCCATTCCCTAAAACTTCCTCTCCTCTCTGCTGCTACCACCTGCTTTCTGCATCCCATTCCCTAACACTTCCTCTCCTCTCTCTGCTGCCACCTCCTGCTTTCTGCATTCCATTCCCTAACACTTCCTCTCCTCTCTCTGCTGCCACCACCTGCTTTTTGCATTCCATTCCCTAACACTTCCTCTCCTCTCTCTGCTGCCACCACCTGCTTTCTGCATTCCATTCCCTAACACTTCCTCTCCTCTCTCTGCTGCCACCACCTGCTTTCTGCATTCGGGACCCTAACACTTCCTCTCCTCTCTCTGCTGCTGCCACCACCACCTGTTTTCTGCATTCCATTCCCTAACACTTCCTCTTCTCTCTCTGCTGCCACCACCTGCTTTCTGCATTCCATTCCCTAACACTTCCTCTCCTCTCTCTGCTGCCACCACCTGCTTTCTGCATTCGGGACCCTAACACTTCCTCTCTTCTCTCTGCTGACACCACCTGCTTTCTGCATTCCATTCCCTAACACTTCCTCTCCTCTCTCTGCTGACACCACCTGTTTTCTGCATTCGGTACCCTAACACTTCCTCTCCTCTCTCTGATGCCACCACCTGCTTTCTGCATTCCATTCCCTAACACTTCCTCTCCTCTCTCTGCTGACACCACCTGTTTTCTGCATTCGGTACCCTAACACTTCCTCTCCTCTCTCTGCTACTGCCACCACCTGCTTTCTGCATTCCATTCCCTAACACTTCCTCTCCTCTCTCTGCTGCCACCACCTGCTTTCTGCATTCCATTCCCTAACACTTCCTCTCCTCTCTCTGCTGCCACCACCTGCTTTCTGCATTCGGGACCCTAACACTTCCTCTCTTCTCTCTGCTGACACCACCTGCTTTCTGCATTCCATTCCCTAACACTTCCTCTCCTCTCTCTGCTGACACCACCTGTTTTCTGCATTCGGTACCCTAACACTTCCTCTCCTCTCTCTGATGCCACCACCTGCTTTCTGCATTCCATTCCCTAACACTTCCTCTCCTCTCTCTGCTGACACCACCTGTTTTCTGCATTCGGTACCCTAACACTTCCTCTCCTCTCTCTGCTACTGCCACCACCTGCTTTCTGCATTCCATTCCCTAACACTTCCTCTCCTCTCTCTGCTTTCACCACCTGCTTTCTGCATTCCATTACCAGTCAGCTCCTCTCTCTGCTACCACCACCTGCCTTACGCATCCCAATACCAGTCAGTTCCTCTCTCTGCTACTACCACCTGCTTTCTGCGTCCCATTCACCTTCTCTCCTCTTTGCCGCTACTGCCTGCTTTCTGCATCCCATTCCCTGTCACGTACTGTATCCTCTTTCTGCCACCACCAACTGCTTTCTAAATCCTAATCCCTATCTCTTCCTCTAAACTTTCTGCTGCCGTCGCCTACTTTCTGCATCCAGTTTCCCATCACCTCCTCTCTCTGCCACCACTGCCCCTTTCTTGTAATGTTTTGTGCTAGTTTATTTTTTCATTATACAACATCACAAAAATATTAAACTGTACATAAAAAAAAAACCTGGCCTCCAACCGTCCCCTCCAGCCAGACCATCACACGCCTTTATTGTATTGTTGTATCATGAAAAAATAAATATTAAAATGTAAAAAAAAAAATCAGGCTTCCGCTGCCACTACTAGGCAGACCATCACATACCTTAAATTTAATAGGGTGAGAGATTCAGAAAGTGAGAGATTTGATAAGAAACCTCCAGTTTTTTTAAAGCGTCAATGATTTTCACTGCAAAATCAATCTGGTTTTGCAGTGTAAATGATTGCCGCTTTAAAAAACTTACCAAATCTCTCATTTTCTGAATCTCTCATCCTACAGTACTAAATTCCACCCCCAGATTCCAATCACTTCCCCTCTCTGCCATTACTGCCCCTTTCTATCCATTTTTGTGTTATTTTCCTTTTTCATAATTCAACATCACAAAATTATATTAAAAAAAAAACCTGGCCTCCAACAGTCCCCTCTAGCCAGACCATCACACTCCTTTATTGTGTTGTATCATGAAAAATAATCTGACACAAAAGACCTCCTGTCTCTGATGCCACCGCCTGCTTTCTGCATCCCTTTCACCATCCTCTCCTCTCCTTTCTATGCTTCCGCCTGTATTCTGCATCCTATTTCCAATCACCCCGTCTTTTTACTGTCACGGCCTGCTTCATCCCATTCTCTGTCACCTCCTCTCCTACTTTCTTCATCCCATTCCCGGTCCTCTCCTTTCTGCGCTGCCACCACCTGTATTCTTCATCCCATTCTCCTCTTCTCAATTATGGCACCACTGCCTACTTTCTGCATCCCATTCCCTGTCTCCTCCTCTCCTCTCTACCACCACTGCCTGCTTTCTGCATTCCGTTCTCTAACACTTGCTCTCCTCTCTCTGCTGCCACCACCTGCTTTCTGCATTCCATTCCCTAACACTTCCATTTCTCTCTCTGCTGACACCTCCTGCTTTTTGCTTTCCATTGCCCGTCACATTCTCTCCACTCTATACTGCTACTGCCTGGTTTCTGTGTCCCAGTTACTGTCACCTCCTCTTTCTGCTGCCACCACCTGCTTTCTACATCCCGTTATGAGTTACCTTCCTCTCTCTGCTACTACCACCTGCTTTTTGCATCCCATTCCTCTCCTCTATTCCACCACTGCCTGCTTTCTTCATTCCATTCCCTGTCCTCTCTCTGCTGCCACCAGCTGCTTTCTGCATCCCATTCCCTGTCACCAGTGGCGGATTCAGGGGGGGGGCACCCGGGCACGTGCCCCCCCTGTCATTCATTTTATAGCTGAGGACCAGGGCTTTCCAACGAGCCCAGCCCTGTGTCTCTAGCCCCCCGGGAACCAGAGATATCGCCTGGCAAAGCTGTAACGTTTTTTCCCCATAGGATTATATGGGACCCGTCAATTCCGACCCCCACCCGGTTCCGACGGCTACCAGTTCCCCCCCTAGCATTACAGAAGCTTGTGGTTGATTTCATTCAATTCCAAATCGCTGGGCCTTCAATATGATACCAGGCTGGTCCATATCGGTCAATCGGTTCTAGAGATATTACGTGTAAACTAATTTTTTTTATTTTTGAAATGTAATTTCATGGCTGTTCATGTTCTTTGAGGGCAGATTACTCTGGAACCAAATGATCCAGTTTCACTGGACCAAAATCATTCAAAGCCCACTCAAAAGTTCTTCAATATGATACTTGTCTCATGTAAATGGATCAGTTGGTTCCGAAGATATAGCCGGTTAAATAAGATAACTGGTTAAAGGGGGGAGGGGTGGTTTTCTCTCCCCCTCACACCAGAAAATGCAGGGACTAGGCTGGTGTAAAAGGGGCCAACCTGGGAATGCATTTTCTGGTGTGAAAGGGGTATTATTTCAAATAGCCGGGACCTGCAGTGCTCTGAATACAGCCAGGCTCTGCCACTGTCAGTGGCTATCACTTCTGCCTGGCGGCTGTCCCCCATTTTCCGCGAGCATGTATTCCCCTTGGCAATGAGCATGTAATCCCACATGGCAATGAGCATGGAACCTCTGGCAATGAGCATGGGACCCTTGGCAATGAGCATGTAGATAAGCAGCACTTATGTAGCATAATTTTTAATAGGCATTATGGTGTTTGACATAATACATAATGGACATAATGGCGTGTAACTTAACGTGTAATGGACATTATGGTGTAAATGTTTAATGCGCGCCTTTGGTGGACAATGTTCCTGTTTATGAAATGCATTGTGAATTTTGGCTTAATCTGTGTGGCATTATGTGAATTCTGGCTCAATCCGTGTGGCATTATGTGAATTTTGGCTAAATCCGTGTGGCATTATGTGAATTTTGTCACAATCCGTGTGGCATTATGTGAATTTTGGCTAAATCCGTGTGGCATTATGTGAATTTTGTCACAATCCGTGTGGCATTATGTGAATTTTGGCTCAATACGTGTGGCATTATGTGAATTTTGTCTCAATCCGTGTGGCATTATGTGAATTTTGGCTCAATCCGTGTGGCATTATGTGAATTTTGACACAATCCATATGGCATTATGTTTATTTTGGCTCAATCCATTTGGCATTATGTGAATTTTGGCTCAATCCGTGTGTTATTATGTAAATTTTGGCTCAATCCGTGTGGCATTATGTGAATTTTGACACAATCCATGTGGTACTATTTGAATTCTGGATCAATCCATGTGGCATTATGTGAATTTTGGCTCAATCCATGTGGCTTGATGTAAATTTTGACACAATCCATGTGGCATTATTTGAAATTTGGCTCAATCCGTGTGGCATTATGTGAATTTTGGCTCATTCCATTTGGCATCATGTGTAAGGGACAAGTATGATGGGGTCTAGAATTTTGTTGCATAATGTGTAGAAGTTGTATATGTGTTGTACACTACACTCAAGGACACGCCCCCTGTTGCATGGCCACACCCCATTTTCCGGAGCGCGCCTTCGGCGCGCGCACAACTACATCCTTCACTTTTGTCACCATGGTGGGCCTGCGTACTTTAAATGCCAGGGCCTATTTTTAATCCCATTCCCACCCTCTCTCTGCTGCTCTCTTAGCATGTACACTGGCACCACTAACACCGCCCCTCCCCCACCTAAACCCTCTTTTATCATGGTGCCCCCCCTGTCATTTTATCCTGGATCCGCCCCTGCCTGTCACCTATCCTCTTTCTGCCACCAATAACTACTTTCTTCATCCTATTCCCTATCTCTTTCACTACAATTTCTGCTGCTGCCACTTTCTACATCCAGTTTACCATCACCCCCTCTCTCTGCCACCTCTACCCCTTTTTTGCCATGTTTTGTGTTAGTTTATTTTTTCATAATACAACATCACAAAAATATTAAAATGTAAAAAAACCTGGCCTCCAACCGTCCCCCCTCTAGCCAGACCATCACACACCTTTATTGTGTTGTTGTATCATGAAAAAATATACTGACACAAAAATATTCGGGTGTGGTATAGGGGTCCGACAGTCAGGATCCCGACAGTCATCATCCCAACGTCGGGATACCGACTGGCCGGACCCAGACAGCATGGCGAGCGCAAGAAAGCCCCTTTGCGGGCACGGTGGCTCGCTTCGCGAGCCACCTATTCTATTCTCCCTCTATGGGGGTCGTGGGCCCCGGCTGTCTGTGTTTTGACAGTCGGGATACCGACGTCGGGTGAATGCCTGTCGGGATCCCAACTGTCGGGACCCCATCCGGCAATGAAATATTCGACCGCCTGTCTCTGCTGTCACCGCCTGCTTCATCCCTTTCCCCATCACCTCCTTTCTTCTCTCTGCTGCCACTGTCTGATCTCTACATCCCATTCTGTCATCTACTCTCCTCTCTTTACTACCACTGCCTGCTTCCTGCATCCCACTCCCCTTCACCTACTGTCTCTAATGCCACCATCTGTATTCTGTGTCCCATTTACCATCACCTTCTCTCTTTGCTGCCACTGCCTCATTCCTGCATCCCATTCCCCGTCACTTACTGTCTTTGCTGCCACCGCCTGCTTTTTCATCCCATTCCATCACCTCCTCTCCTCTCTGTACTTCCACTGCCTGCTTCCTGCATCCTATTCCACTTCACCCACTGTCTCTGCTGCCACCGTCTGTATTCTGTGTCCCATTCACCATCACCTCTACTCTTTGCTGCCACCACCTGCTTCCTGTGTCCCATTCCGTCACATCCTTTCTCTGCTGTCACCGCCTGCTTCCTGCATCCCATTTCATCTTATCTACTACAGATGGAGCGTGTCTCGCTCTTGCAGGGGATGGCGGAAGATTCGCCAGCCGCCATCCCCCGGGTCCCCGCCGCCTCGCCAAGGTTCGCCAGGGATCCCCGCCGCCTTGCCGCCCCCCCCAACCCTGTCCGTCTCCCTGAAGCGGAGACGGATAGGGTTCCCGTCCCCCGCGTATGGGAAACTGACACGTGCGTGCGTGTGAGACGCACGCGCGTCTCAGTCAGATGGGACGCCTCTCCGCCAGATTCTGGCGCTGGCGCAGCGCCAGCAAAAATGAGAGGCACTCCATCTGTATCTCTGCTGCCACGGCCTGCTTTATGCATCCTTTTCCCTATCTCTTTCTCTACGCTTTTTGCTACCGCCACCTACTTTCTTCATCCATTTTCCCATCACCACCTCTCTGCCACCACCTGCTTCTCTCTATCCATGTTTTTTTGTTAGTTTATTTTTTCATAATACATCACAAAGTATTAAAGTTTAAAAAAAAACCTGGCCTCCACCACCTGCTTCCTGCATCCCATTTCCCGTAACCTAATGTCTCTCCTGCCACTGGCTGCTTTCTTCATCGCATTCCGTCACCGTCTCTCGTCTCTCTACTGCCACCGCCTGCTTCCTGTGTCCCATTTCCCATCACCTGCTGTCTCTGCTGTCACTGCCTGCTTACTGCACCCTATTCACTATCTCTTCCTTTATGCTTTTTACTGCTACCGCCTACTATCTGCATCCAGTTTCCCATCACCTCCTCTCTCTGCCACCACTGCCCCTTTCTAGCCATGTTTTGTGTTTTTTATCATAATACAACATCACAAAAATATTAAAATGTAAAAAAAAAAAAAAATTTGGCCTCCAACCATCCCCTCTAGCCAGACCATCAAGCGCCTTTATTGTGGTGTTGTATCATGAAAAAATAAACTGACGCAAAAATATTAGACCTCCTGTCTTTGCTGCCACCTCCTGCTTCGTCCCTTTCCCCATCACCTCCTCTCTTCTCTCAACCTCCAACCCCTGCTTTCTTTATCCTGTTCCCCATCACCTCTCCTATAACAGGTAAACTAACACAGAAGTATTCAAATGTATGTTGATTTCTTGACTTGTATATTTGATTTTGTATATTTTCACTATAATTTCTTATAACTTATATGATTAAAAATATTGTTAAAATGTACATTTTAAATTTTTGTTGCCACTGCCTGCTTCATCTCTTTCCCTGTCACCTCCTCTCTTCTCTCTACTGCCACGCCTGCATATTTCATCCCATTCTGTCACGTCCTCTCCTCTATTTACTGCCACCGCCTGCTTCCTGCGTCCCAATTCCCATCCTCTCCTTTCTATGCTGCCACTGCCTATATTCTGTGTTTCATTCCCCGTCGCCTTTACTGCAACCGCCTGCTTTCTTCATCCCATTCCTCTCCTTTCTTTGCCACCACCACCTGCTTTCTGCCTCCTTCTGCATCCTATTCCCAAACTGCTCTTACCAGCGTCACCATCAAATAAAAAGGTCTTATACTACTTGACCTGTGTGTAGATGACACTCATTTAAATGCTGCTACTGCCTGTAGTCTGCGTACCATTCCCCTTCACCTAGTGTCTCTGCTGCCACCGCCTGCTTTCTTCATTCCATTCCATCACCTCCTCTCCTCTCTCTGCTGTCACTGCCTGCTTCCTGTGTCCCATTCCCTGTCACCTACTGTCTCTGCTGCCACCACCTGCTTTCTGCATCCTATTCCCTATGTCTTCCTCTATGCTTTCTGCTGCTGCCCCCTACTTTCTGCATCCAGTTTCCCATTACCTTCTCTCTCTGCCACCACTGCCCCTTTCTAGCCATGTTTTGTGTTTTTTTTTTTTCATAATACAACATCACAAAATTATTGAAATTAAGAAAAAGAAAACCTGGCCTCCATCCGTTTCCCCCTCTAGCCAGACCATCACACGCCTTTATTGTGTTGTTGTATCATGAAAACATAAACTGACACAAAAATATGAAACCTGCTGCCACCGCCTGCCTCATCCCTGTCCCCTATCTATTCATCCACTATTTATTTATCCACTCTCTATCTCACTATATATCTCACTCTACTATATCTTTTCACTTTGATTTCTTATAACTTAAATGCTTAAAAAAAATTAAAATGTAAATTTACATTTTTTTCTGCCACCGTCTGCTTCATCTCTTCCATCACCTCCTTTTCTCTCTACTGCCATGCCTGTATTTTTCATCCCATTCTGTCACCTCCTCTATTTACTGCCACCACCTGCTTCCTGCGTCTCATTCCCCATCCTTGCCTCTCCTTTCTGTGCTGCCACCGCCTATATTCTGTGTCTCATTCCCTG
This sequence comes from Crinia signifera, assembly GCF_055691185.1. Classification (NCBI taxonomy): domain Eukaryota; kingdom Metazoa; phylum Chordata; class Amphibia; order Anura; family Myobatrachidae; genus Crinia; species Crinia signifera. The sequence continues at coordinate 137,618,319 of NC_139224.1, read as the reverse complement.
TCGCCTCCTCTCTTTTGCTGAAACGTCCTGCTTTCTTCATCCCATTCCTCTCCTTTCTTTGCCACCACCACCTGCTTTATGCCTCCTTCTGCATCCTATTCCCAAAATGCTCTTACCAGCGTCACCATCAAATACAAAGGTCTTATACTACTTAACCTGTGTGTAGCCTTTGCCACTGTAGATGACACTCATTCAAATGCTGCCACTGCCTGTAGTCTGTGTACCATTCCCCGTCACCTAGTGTCTCTGCTGCCACCATCTGCTTTCTTCAATCCATTCCATCACCTCCTCTCCTCTCTCTGCTGCCACTGCCTGCTTCCTCTGTCCCATTCCCTGGGCGGGATGTTGTAACATCCGCGCCCATTATCGCCGGACATCGCATTTTTAATAACGGCATATGCTATAACATATGCCGTTATTCATGCAAGGGACAGCTCTTGCGGTAAGAGCTGTCCCTTGCGATGCGGTGCCGGCGCTGGACTTCCGGGTCTGTGACCCGGGAGTCCATCTGCGCATGCGCAGACCCCGGCGCCGGCCGCAGGGCACGCTGGGAGGGATCCGTGACGGATCCCTCAAACAGCGCTGCGGTAAGAAGCCCATAGGCTTCTGCAGGGATTCGCCAGCTTTAGCTGGCGATTCCCTCCGCAGCGCTGACACTGCGGAGGCGCCATATAGCATATAGAAATGCGGTAGAAACCCCGAAAACGGGGTTTTTACCGCATTTCTGCTATATAGCATCCCGCCCCCTGTCACTTACTGTCTCTGGTGCCACCACCTGCTTTCTGCATCCTATTCCCTATGTCTTCCTCTATGCTTTCTGCTGCTGCCCCCTACTTTCTGCATCCAGTTTCCCATCACCTCCTCTCTCTGCCACCACTGCCCCTTTCTAGCCATGTTTTGTGTTGTTGTTTTTTTTCATAATACAATATCACAAAATTATTGAAATGAAGAAAAAAAAAGGTACTTATTTCCTAGCACGGCGCCCACGATTTTCTATCGTATGGCATCTTATGTATTGTATCGCAACGCATGCCATGTATCCGCATGCGATGAGATGCATGCGATGCAATTTTAAATTGTATAAGTATCCTAATGGGTGTTTTCAATGTTAAATGGCCCCCCGTATACGATTTTTAATTGTATAAGCACCCTAATGGGTGCTTACAATGTTAAATGCACCCCCACGCCACCCCCACTATGAACGCCAACCTGAAGCGCGGCGAGCGCAGCGAGCCCACGAGGGACGGTGGTACGCGTCCTCCGACTTTTTCTTACCCCCAGTATCCACGTCGGCGTGGAGATGAACTTATAAAGTGTGGCGAGCGCAGCGAGCCACCAAGCCAGAAGCGTGTGGACGTGTATTACTTTACATGTATTCCGCGTCCCCTCTCTGTGCTCGCCACGCTTCGGGCTTGGTGGCTCGCTGTGCTCGCCACACTATCTAAAATCAACTCCACGCCGACATGAATAGTGGGGGATGAAAAGGTCGGAGGACGGGTACCACCGCCCCTGCGCTCGCCACGCTTCGGGTTGGTGTTGATACTGGGGGTGGCATGGGGGGGCATTTAACATTGTAAGCACCCATTACGGTGCATATACAATAATAATCTTATTGGGGTGCCATTTAACATTGAAAACACCCATCAGGGTGCTTCTACGATTTAAAATCGTATGCCATCGCATTGTATGCCATTGTCTGCCGTATACAATGGTATACGATTTTAAATTGTATAACATCGGGTGAAATCGCGTCACATCGCATCGCATCCCATTGTAAGCCTTATGGTATACGATGCGATGGGCGCCGTGCTAGGAAACAAGTACCAAACAAAAACCTGGCCTCCATCCGTTCCCCCTCTAGCCAGACCATCACACGCCTTTATTGTGTTGTTGTATCATGAAAAAATAAACTGACACAAAAATATGAAACCTGCTTCATCCCTGTCCCCATCACCTCCACTCTTCTCTCTGCTGCCACGGCCTGCTTTCTACATCCCATTTAGTCACCTACTCTCCTCTTTACTGCCACTGCCTGCTTCCTGCGTCCCACTCCCCTTCACCTACTGTCTGCTGCCACCGCCTGCTTTCTTCATCCCATTCTGTAACCTCCTCTCTCTACTGCCACCACCTGTTTCCTACATCCTATTCCCCTTCACCTACTGTCTCTGCTGCCACCGTTTGTTTTCTGTGTCCCATTCACCGTCACCTCCACTCTTTGCTGCCACCATCTGCTTCCTGTGTCCCATCCCCTGCCACCTACTTTCTCTGCTGCCACCACCTGCTTTCTATCTATCTATCTACTCACTATCTATCTATTCATCCACTATCTATTTATCCACTCTATCTCACTATATATCTCACTCTAATATGCATGTCTTCACTATAATTTCTTAGAACTTATATGCTTTTTTTTGCTGCCACAGCCTGCTTCATTTCTTCCTTCCCCTCCTCCCGTCTCTCAACCTCCACCGCCTGCTTTCTTTATCTCATTCCCCTATCTATCTATTCATCCACTATCTATTTATTTACTCTAAATCTCACTATATATCTCACTCTACTATATCTTTTCACTATAATTTCTTATAATTAAAATGCTTACAATTTATTTTTGCTGCCACCGCCTGCTTCATCTCTTCTGTCATCTCCTCTCTTCTCTCAACCTCCACCACCAGCTTTCTTTATCGCATTCCTCTATCTATCTATTCATCCACTATCTATTTATTTATTCACTCTATATATCACTATATATCTCACACTACTATATCTTTTCACTATAATTTCTAATAATTTATATGCTTAAGAATTTTTTCAAATGTAAATTTAACATTTTTTTCTGCCACCGCCTGCTTCATCTCTTCCGTCACCTTCTCTCAACCTCCACCGCCTGCTTTCTTTATCGCATTCCCCTATCTATCTATTCATCCACTATCTATTTATTTATTCACTCTATATCTCACTATATATCTCACTCTACTATATCTTTTCACTATAATTTCTTATAATTTATATGCTTAAGATGTTTTTTGCTGCCACCGCCTGCTTCATCTCTTCCGTCACCTCCTCTCTTCTCTCAACCTCCACCGCCTGCTTTCTTTATCGCATTCCCTTATCTATCTATTCATCCACTATCTATTTATTTATTCACTTTATATCTCACTATATATCTCACTCTACTATATCTTTTCACTAAAATTTCTTATAATTTATATGCTTAACATTTTTTTCAAATGTAAATTTACATTTTTTTATACCACCGCCTGCTTCATCTCTTCCGTCACCTCCTCTCTTCTCTCAACCTCCACCGCCTGCTTTCTTTATCGCATTACCCTATCTATCTATTCATCCACTATCTATTTATTCACTCTATATCTCACTTTATATCTCACTCTACTATATCTTTTCACTATAATTTCTTATAATTTATATGCTTAACATTTTTTTCATATGTAAATTTAACATTTTTTCTGCCACCGCCTGCTTCATCTGTTCCGTCACCTCCTCTCTTCTCTCAACCTCCACCGCCTGCTTTTTTTATCGCATTCCCCTATCTATCTATTCATCCACTATCTATTTATTCACTTTATATCTCACTATATATCTCACTCTACTATATCTTTTCACTATAATTTCTTATAATTTATATGCTTAAAATGTTTTTTGCTGCCACCGCATTCTTCATCTCTTCCGTCACCTCCTCTCTTCTCTCAACCTCCACCACCTGCTTTCTTTATCGCATTCCCTTATCTGTCTATTCATCCACTATCGATTTATTTATTTACTCTATATCTCACTATATATCTCACTCTACTATATATTTTTACTATAATTTCTTATCATTTATATGCTTACAATTTATTTTTGCTGCCACCGCCTGCTTCATCTCTTCTGTCACCTCCTCTCTTCTCTCAACCTCCACCGCCAGCTTTCTTTATTGCATTCCTCTATCTATCTATTCATCCACTATCTATTTATTTATTCACTCTATATATCACTATATATCTCACACTACTATATCTTTTAACTATAATTTCTTATAATTTATATGCTTAAAAAATTTTTCAAATGTAAATTTAACATTTTTTTCTGCCAACGCCTGCTTCATCTCTTCCGTCACCTTCTCTCAACCTCCACCGCCTGCTTTCTTTATCGCATTCCCCTATCTATCTATTCATCCACTATCTATTTATTTATTCACTCTATATCGCACTATATATCTCACTCTACTATATCTTTTCACTATAATTTCTGATAATTGATATGCTTAAAATGTTTTTTTTGCTGCCACCGCCTGCTTCGTCTCTTCCGTCACCTCCTCTCTTCTCTCAACCTCCACCGCCTGCTTTCTTTATCGCATTCCATTATCTATCTATTCATCCACTATCTATTTATTTATTCACTCTATATCTCACTATATATCTCACTCTACTATATCTTTTCACTATAATTTCTTATAATTTATATGCTTAACATTTTTTTCAAATGTAAATTTAAATTTTTTTCTGCCACCGCCTGCTTAATTTCTTCCGTCACCTCCTCTCTTCTCTCAACCTCCACCGCCTGCTTTCTTTATCGCATTCCCCTATCTATCTATTCATCCACTATCTATTTATTCACTCTATATCTCACTATATATCTCACTCTACTATATCTTTTCACTATAATTTCTTATAATTTATATGCTTAAAATGTTTTTTGCTGCCACCGCCTTCTTCATCTCTTCCGTCACCTCCTCTCTTCTCTCAACCTCCACCGCCTGCTTTCTTTATCGCATTCCCCTATCTATCTATCTATTCATCCACTATCTGTTTATTTATTCACTCTATATCTCACTATATATCTCACTCTACTATATGTTTTCACTAAAATTTTTTTTTAACTTATATGCTTAAAAAAAATGTTTTGCTGCCACCGCCTGCTTCATCTCTTCTGTCACCTCCTCTCTTCTCTCAACCTCCACCGCCTGCTTTCTTTATCGCATTCCCTTATCTGTCTATTCATCCACTATCTATTTATTTATTTACTCTATATCTCACTATATATCTCACTCTACTATATCTTTTCACTATAATTTCTTATAATTTATATGCTTAAAATGATTTTTTTTGCTGCCACCGCCTGCTTCATCTCTTCTGTCACCTCCACTCTTCTCTCAACCTCCACCGCGTGCTTTCTTTATCGCATTCCCTTATCTATCTATTCATCCACTATCTATTTATTCACTCTATATCTCACTATATATCTCACTCTACTATATCTTTTCACTATAATTTCTTATAATTTATATGCTTAACATTTTTTTTAAATGTCAATTTAAAAAAATTTCTGCCACCGCCTGCTTCATCTCTTTCGTCACCTCCTCTCTTCTCTCAATCTCCACTGCCTGCTTTCTTTATTGCATTCCCCTATCTATCTATTCATCCACTATCTATTTATTCACTCTATATCACACTATATATCTCACTCTACTATATCTTTTCACTATAATTTCTTATAATTTATATGCTTAAAATGTTTTTTTTTGCGGCCACCGCCTGCTTCATCTCTTCTGTCACCTCCTCTCTTCTCTCAACCTCCACCGCCTGCTTTCTTTATCGCATTCCCCTATCTATCTATCTATCTATTCATCCACTATCTATTTATTTATTTATTCACTCTATATCTCACTATATATCTCACTCTACTATATGTTTTTACTATAATTTTTTATAACTTATATGCTTAACATTTTTTTCAAATGTAAATTTAAATTTTTTTGCTGCCACCGCCTGCTTCATCTCTTCTGTCACCTCCTCTCTTCTCTCAACCTCCACCGCCTGCTTTCTTTATCGCATTCCCTTATCTGTCTATCAATCCACTATCTATTTATTTATTCACTCTATATCTCACTATATATCTCACTCTACTATATGTTTTCACTATAATTTTTTATAACTTATATGATTAAAAAAATTTTTGCTGCCACCGCCTGCTTCATCTTTTCCGTCACCTCCTCTCTTCTCTCAACCTCCACCGCCTGCTTTCTTTATCGCATTCCCTTATCTATCAATTCATCCACTATCTATTTATTTATTCACTCTATATCTCACTATATATCTCACTCTAGTATATCTTTTCACTAAAATTTCTTATAATTTATATGCTTAACATTTTTTAAAAATGTAAATGTAACATTTTTTCTGCCACCGCCTGCTTCATCTCTTCCGTCACCTCCTCTCTTCTCTCAACCTCCACCGCCTGCTTTCTTTATCACATTCCCCTATCTATCTATTCATCCACTATTTATTCACTCTATATCGCACTATAAATCTCACTCTACTATATATTTTCACTATAATTTCTTATAATTTATATGCTTAAAATGTTTTTTTTTTCTGCCACCGCCTGCTTCATCTCTTCCGTCACCTCCTCTCTTCTCTCACCCTCCACCACCTGCTTTCTTTATCGCATTCCCCTATCTATCTATTCATCCACTATCTATTTATTTATTCACTCTAGATCTCACTATATATCTCACTCTACTATATCTTTTCACTATAATTTCTTATAACTTATATGCTTAAAAAATGTTTTTTGCTGCCACCGCCTGCTTCATCTCTTCCGTCACCTCCTCTCTTGTCTCAACCTCCACCGCCTGCTTTCTTTATCGCATTCCCTTATCTGTCTATTCATCCACTATTTATTCACTGTATATCTCACTCTACTAAATCTTTTCACTATAATTTCTTATAATTTATATGCTTAAAATTTTTTTCAAATCTAAATTTAAAGAAATTTCTGCCACCGCCTGCTTCATCTCTTCCGCCACCTCCTCTCTTCTCTCTACTGCCACCGCCTGCATTTTTTATCCCATTCTGTCACCTCCTCTCCTCTATTTACTGCCACCGCCTGCTTAATACATCTAATTTCCCATCTTCTCCTCTCCTTTCTATGCTGCCACAGCCTATATTCTGCGTCTCATTCCCTATCACCTCCTCTCTTTGCTGACACCGCCTGCTTTCTTCATCCCATTCCTCTCCTTTCTTTGCTGCCACCACCACCTTTCTGCCTCCTTCTGCATCCTAGTCCCAAACTGCTCTTACCAGCGTCATCACCAAATACAAAGGTCTCATACTACCTGACCGGTGTGTAGCCTTATCCACTGTAGATCACACTCCTTCAAATCTTACCTGTTGACATCCATCCTCTTACCTTCTGTATTTCAGCTGATGTTCTATATGATAACAAAAGTACATTGTACCTATTACAACATGTGCATTCTGGTCACATTTATAACAAGATACAAAATAGCATAATATATATCTTTGGTTCCACGATGAAATCTATAGACACTTGGATAAGTTACTAGCATATAACATTACGGGACTGCAGAGCATAAGCTGCTTTGTGACGCTTCTGTTTGCACTAATGCGCTCATCTGTAGAGTAAGCACCTGGACCTGCACATCAGGGGTTTCTATGGGGAGGGGCCACATCTTAATGGGAAATGGTGGATGGGACAGAGTGTTTGTAAGTAATTGTTGGCTGGCTGCATTTACAGGATATAATATGTAAATGAGACTGAAGGGGTACAGACTGAGTATATTTAGTTACAGAGAGGTTGCAGTGTCTGCCACCCCACCCCCTCCCTCGCACGCCGCGATCCCCGGTATGGCTGCGACTAGATATGCATAATAATCCGTCCGCAGCCGGGGAGAAATCACTCGATGGTCGGCAACCATCGAATGATTTCTCGAGCGCTCGTAGATCAGAGACACCTGTATGAAGGTACCATTGGAATGCCCAGCGTGTTAGTTGGGGTGGTGCTTACCCATTCACTAGGCAGCGAGTGTACACTGCCTAGAGATCAGGTCTGAATCAGGCCCAGGGTGATCATAATGAATAGCAGGTAGGAAATAAATATGTGGTACACAAAAGTGGCAAGTTGCTCAAATGAACTTATTGGTCCATTGCAAGTGCTTGCAAGGGAGGGGCTAGTTCAGGCAAGGGAGGAGCTAGTTCAGGCAACGGAGGGGCTAAACAAGGCAAGAGAATCACATAATTCCCCCACCCTACAGGATAGTAGTAATGCAGATAAATCCGTCTATTTCTCTTTCGCTCCATAGGGATATATGTACACTGAGTTCTCTGCATTACTACTATCATACATGTATTCCAATACACTGATTAATACTTTTGCTGTACATACCATCTATGTATATTACATGCCGCATAGATAATGTAGTGCTGGAATAAATTCACCAGCACATGTAGGCGCAGTTTCTAGTGAGATCACTGAGAGAATGACCTGAAATCTCCCCGGGTGTATGCCCCTTTAGTGTACAACTTTCCATTCTAAACATGTATTATTGGTTATTATAATACTGCTATACCCAGATCTAGCTCCCTTTTTCTTTCTTTATCATGCCCCCATTTAAAGTTGAAGTCTTCAATCAAACATGCTTAAAAATAATAAGAAAAATGAAGATATAATGTACTTACATGCAGAACCTGGCATGGTCGCATCCAGCAGTGCCTCTGCCTCACTAGATGAACTTAGACCAGGTGGATTTGGGAAGGTTCTCCAGCTGGAGGTAATTGACGAGAACCCCGTAAATTTTGCCTGCTCCGCCGCTGTAATTGGTGGGTAATTGGCCTCTTCTGCCTCCATTAGTTCTAGATGGTTATTACTGGAGGCAGAGGGTGGAAAGAATGCCTACAGAAATAAGAAGTAACGGTGTATATCAGTGATTATTACATCTACAATAGGACTGTGTAAGACAGACATAGGCATTTAGCAAACTTCTTTATGTAAAGGTTATTTATAGTAGTTTCCATTAAATGTAAAAAGGTGTCGCTCAGACCATGTATATATATAACCACAGCATTACAGTAGATGTGAGGTCGCTATGGTGCAATTACAGGTGTTCATCTACTCTGTGCTAGCAAGAGATATCTATATACTCTAGAAGTGCAGAGAGGAAAATGACATTCCAGAAGCTCACTATGGAAAGTGTAACCTGTGCTCTATAGTCCACTTTGTCTCCTTATTAGCTTATTATTAGGCGCTGGATTATCAATTATATTAGTAAAATGTCAGAAGATGTAACGGAGCTCACATCTGGGGCAATAAGAAAGTATTGGTAACATAGTAATTATGTCCTTTCTACTTGTGTGTCCCCTGCTAGAAAGAAAACTAAAAATGTGTCTTTGTCAGTGATCTTTATGTAACCCTGAGCACAAGAATAACTGTGTTAGGGAACTTTACACTGTTAAGGCCCCCATACGCTACGTGATTTGGGCCAGAGGATCCAGCAGATTGTCTTTGACATCTGATCGGATCCGATGCGCAGTCCCGTGCGCATCGGATTAGAGCTCGGACGGGCTGCACATAAAATACATCTTATGTGTAGCAGTCAGCAGGACATCCAGGGTGCGGTGAGCAGGGTGCGGCAGGTGGCATGGAGAATTGAAAAATCCTATTTAAAAGACTTGGTGGCCACTGTTTGGCTGAGAGATCTCTTTCAGCCAATCAGCAGCCACCTGGTCTTTTGAATAGTATTTTTCAATTCATACACCCCATGCCTGCAGCTCTCCGAGATTATATGTGATAAATCGCATGTAATTCATGTGTAAGAGGGTTAAGGTCAGGGTTAGTCTGCAGAAGAGGACAGTTAGGGTAAGGTACTAGGGGGCAGTTAGGATTAAGGTCAGGGTCAGGCTGCAGAAGGGGAGAGTTAGGCTTAGACACTGGGGTGGATAGTTAGGGTTAGGCATTAGGGGGAGGAGTAGGGCTAAAATGACTAAAACTTGACAATTTGTCAGTTAAATGTTTCACCCTGTCTATCCTAGACACTGTCTAATTAGTGACCCTGTCAGCCTATTGCATGCTGACATAATGGCTGTCTATATAGACAGAGCCGATCCCTTAATCCACACCCCATGTATGTGTTTGGCACTTATACATTATCTGCTGACCAGCAATGAGTAGCTCATGGAAGTTCTGTTTTATACTTACAGGGAAGTATGGGGGCTCCATCCCAAGGGATTCCATGGCGACCCAATCGATGTGCTGGAAGAAGGGGTGGTGGCGGATGTTGTCAGTAACTCCTGGTTCTTGGCCCAGATGGTTATTGACAAGCTGAAAAAGGTATTTGGATGTAATTATACAGCACAGTTGCTCAATACAATCATTGTACAAACATTTTTGCTGCCGGCACAGAATAATATAAAGGGATTTCTCCTTGGCCACAGTATGTTACTACTGACATTCTGGGGGAAATTTACTAATATGAATTCGTAAAAAATAGGTGTATTCGTAGGCAGAAATACACCTATTTTTTACACATTTGTATTTTCGGGATTTACTATCCCAAAAATACAGCAATTCGTATTCCTAAAGATGGGACATTCGTATTTGTATTTACAAATACGAATGGGTACACCATCGATAGGATATGAAAGGAATCACCATTCAAAAGAATGGTGGTTCCTGATTTACTAAGCAGACTTTTTGATAATACGGCTGCTAATTGGCGTGAAACAGCCACGAAAATACGGCAGGAAAATACACCTTGATTTCCCTGTCGTATTTGCTTTAAGCCTGCATGGATCAGTCAGATCCGTGCAGGCTTCAGTGTAAAAAAAATTGAAAAATAAATAAATATTTAAAAAAAAAACGGCATGGGGTCCCCCACAGCCGCAACCAGCACCAGGCTGACCGAGCCGGGCCGGTAATAAAAAATCAGGGAACCCGACAAATAGGGGTTCCCCGATTTTTTTATAACCAGCCCCAGGCTCCAGGTCCGGGGCTGGTTCCCAAAATACGGGGGACAAAATGACTAGGGGTCCTCCATATTTTAAGAACCAAACCCAGGCCAAACCCGCCAGCAGGGTAATGTCACAGCCGGGGGACACTTATTATATAAGGTCCCGCAGCCAAAACATCACCGTACTGACCAGTCAGCCTGGCCAGGGGCCCTGGGGGAGTGGGGACCCCCCAATAAAGGGGTCCCCCCCCCTCCAGGACTTACCTGACCAGGCTGAAGCCTGGTGCTGTCACCGGTGGCCCTGTGCAGTGGCCACCGGGCTGATTGAAGTGTAAAAAAATAGATGAAAAACTATTGTATACAACTGTGGAACTATGAGTCCCAGCAAGCCTCCACCGCAAGCTGGGACTTGGAGAACCACAAGTCCAAGCCTGCGGGGCATTAAAGGGCCCGCTGAGTCTTGTAGTTCCACAGTAGTAAAAATAGTACAATAAATACACACTGACACAATGAAAATAAAACTTTAATACATCCATTACACACATACTGATACTTACCTATCTTGAGCCCATAGGTAGCCCCCGGTCCTGGTGTCCTGTGTCATCCTCCATGTCCATGTCGGCATCCGTGTCGTCCTCCAGGTCCATGGCGGTGTCCGGGTCCGAAGTAATCCATGGTGGAGCTGAGGAAGGAAATCCTACTCACCTGGTCCTGTGGTGAAGATGTCTTCTCTTGATCCGCCGTAGTCCAGGTATTCTTCAAGCTGTCGGCGCTCCCCGCACTCTGTGCATCGGACTGAGAAGACACGCAGAGATATTTCATACTCTGCGCCTATTCTCAGAATGATTTCTATTTGCCGCATAGCGGCCAATTAGGAGCCGACTTTCTTGGCTCCAGAGTATGAAATATCTCTGCGTGTCTTCTCAGTCCGATGCAGAGAGTGTGGGGAGCGCCGGCAGCTTGAAGAATACCTGGACTATGGCAGATCAAGAGAAGACATCTTCACCACAGGACCAGGTGAGTAGGATTTCCTTCCACATCTCCACCATGGATTACTTCGGACCCGGACACCGCCATGGACCTGGAGGACGACACGGATGCCGACATGGACATGGAGGATGACACAGGACACCGGACACCAGGCCCGGGGGCTAACTACGGGTTCAAGATAGGTAAGTATCAGTAGGTGTGTAATGGATGTATTAAAGTTTTATTTTCATTGTGTCAGTGTGTATTTATTGTACTATTTTTATTACTGTGGAACTACAAGACCCAGCGGGCCCTTTAATGCCCCGCAAGCTGGGACTTGTGGTTCTCCAAGTCCCAGCTTGCAGGGGAGGCTTGCTGGGACTCATAGTTTCACAGTTTTAAACAATAGTTTTTCATCTAGTTTTTTACACTGAAATCAGCCCGGTGGCCACCGCACAGGGCCACCGGGGACAGCACCAGGCTTCTGCCTGGTCAGGTAAGTCCTGGAGGAGGGACCCCTTTATTGGGGGGGTCCCCACTCCCCCAGGGCCCCTGGCCAGGCTGACTGGTCAGTAGGGTGATGTTTTGGCCGCGGGACCTTATATAATAAGTGTCCCCCAGCTGTGAAATTACCCTGCTGGCGGGTTTGGCCTGGGGCTGGTTCTTAAAATATGGAGGACCCCTAGTAATTTTGTCCCCCGTATTTTGGGAACCAGCCCCGGACCTGGAGCCTGGGGCTGGATATAAAAAATCGGGGAACCCCTATTTGTCGGGTTCCCTGATTTTTTATTACCGGCCCCGGCTCCTTCAGCCTGGTGCTGGTTACGGCTGTGGGGGGGGGGACCCCACGCTGTTTTTTTATTTATTTATTCTATTTTTTTTACACCTTGCAGCCTGCACGGATCTAACTGATCCGTGCAGACTGCCTGAAGAATTCGTATTAGCGGCCGTATATATGGCCAGCTAATACGAATTAGTACGACATCGAAAGGTTACAAACCAGTCGTATATGACTGCTTTGTAAATTCCCCTTCGGAACACGACTTTGCATACGGCAGTCGTAGGAAAAATACTAATACGAATTTCTAGGGAATTCATATTAGTAAATTTCCCCCTCTATCTGGGATCTGTTGTGTGTCTCACATTACATTCCCCATTCCAAGAACATGTAACCATTCTGCCATTTCCTGTCATATGTGTCCTAAAGGTCCATACGCACTGGGCCAGGGGCGGATCCAGGATAAAATGACAGGGGGGGCACCATGATAAAAGAGGGTTTAGGTGGGGGAGGGGCGGTGTTAGTGGTGCCAGTGTACATGCTAAGAGAGCAGCAGAGAGAGGGTGGGAATGGGATTAAAAATAGGCCCTGGCATTTAAAGTACGCAGGCCCACCATGGTGACAAAAGTGAAGGATGTAGTTGTGCGCGCGCCGAAGGCGCGCTCCGGAAAATGGGGTGTGGCCACGCAACAGGGGGCGTGTCCTTGAGTGTAGTGTACAACACATATACAACTTCTACACATTATGCAACAAAATTCTAGACCCCATCATACTTGTCCCTTACACATGATGCCAAATGGAATGAGCCAAAATTCACATAATGCCACACGGATTGAGCCAAATTTCAAATAATGCCACATGGATTGTGTCAAAATTTACATCAAGCCACATGGATTGAGCCAAAATTCACATAATGCCACATGGATTGATCCAGAATTCAAATAGTACCACATGGATTGTGTCAAAATTCACATAATGCCACACGGATTGAGCCAAAATTTACATAATAACACACGGATTGAGCCAAAATTCACATAATGCCAAATGGATTGAGCCAAAATAAACATAATGCCATATGGATTGTGTCAAAATTCACATAATGCCACACGGATTGAGCCAAAATTCACATAATGCCACACGGATTGAGCCAAAATTCACATAATGCCACACGTATTGAGCCAAAATTCACATAATGCCACACGGATTGTGACAAAATTCACATAATGCCACACGGATTTAGCCAAAATTCACATAATGCCACACGGATTGTGACAAAATTCACATAATGCCACACGGATTTAGCCAAAATTCACATAATGCCACACGGATTGAGCCAGAATTCACATAATGCCACACAGATTAAGCCAAAATTCACAATGCATTTCATAAACAGGAACATTGTCCACCAAAGGCGCGCATTAAACATTTACACCATAATGTCCATTACACGTTAAGTTACACGCCATTATGTCCATTATGTATTATGTCAAACACCATAATGCCTATTAAAAATTATGCTACATAAGTGCTGCTTATCTACATGCTCATTGCCAAGGGTCCCATGCTCATTGCCAGAGGTTCCATGCTCATTGCCATGTGGGATTACATGCTCATTGCCAAGGGGAATACATGCTCGCGGAAAATGGGGGACAGCCGCCAGGCAGAAGTGATAGCCACTGACAGTGGCAGAGCCTGGCTGTATTCAGAGCACTGCAGGTCCCGGCTATTTGAAATAATACCCCTTTCACACCAGAAAATGCATTCCCAGGTTGGCCCCTTTTACACCAGCCTAGTCCCTGCATTTTCTGGTGTGAGGGGGAGAGAAAACCACCCCTCCCCCCTTTAACCAGTTATCTTATTTAACCGGCTATATCTTCGGAACCAACTGATCCATTTACATGAGACAAGTATCATATTGAAGAACTTTTGAGTGGGCTTTGAATGATTTTGGTCCAGTGAAACTGGATCATTTGGTTCCAGAGTAATCTGCCCTCAAAGAACATGAACAGCCATGAAATTACATTTCAAAAATAAAAAAAATTAGTTTACACGTAATATCTCTAGAACCGATTGACCGATATGGACCAGCCTGGTATCATATTGAAGGCCCAGCGATTTGGAATTGAATGAAATCAACCACAAGCTTCTGTAATGCTAGGGGGGGAACTGGTAGCCGTCGGAACCGGGTGGGGGTCGGAATTGACGGGTCCCATATAATCCTATGGGGAAAAAACGTTACAGCTTTGCCAGGCGATATCTCTGGTTCCCGGGGGGCTAGAGACACAGGGCTGGGCTCGTTGGAAAGCCCTGGTCCTCAGCTATAAAATGAATGACAGGGGGGGCACGTGCCCGGGTGCCCCCCCCCCCTGAATCCGCCACTGCACTGGGCTATTATGCCCAGTTGGTGTGCACAGTGATGATCGCTATCATCGCTGAGGGGGAAAGCCGCTCAGTGCATACACACTGGGCGGCTTTCCCCCTGCCCTGCGGGGGAGGGCGGCTTTGCATAGTGCAGAGCTATGCAAAGCCGTCCTCAAAGCCGCTCATCTGCTTGTAATAGCAGCAGATGAACGGCTTTCCTGGCGATGATGCGGGAGCATGCAGCAGCGCTCACCACTCATCGCCGGGCATACACACTGGGCGGCTTTGAACTGAAAGCCGCTCAAACCTGCTGTTTTGAGCGACTTTCAGCTTAAAGTTGCCCAGTGTCTATGGGCCTTAATACTGATGTGTCTGTGTAACAATGGCTGCTCAGGTCTTGCTTGGCAATTGTATATACATTTGTAAATAAGACTACATGCATTACTTACATACATCTTATAGATATACACAACATATAACATAGGCATGGGGCACTAAGTGGACTCGGCCAGAACTTTCTATACCTGTTATCATTAGAAATATATGTATTGGTGTTTGATAGAAACATATCTGTACATTGTTATATTGTCACTATACAACAGTCTAACGTTACTTATCTGATTATTGTCTGTCTAACAGGAATGACTGCAGAGAAACCAGAGGGATGATGCAGGTAAGGGGCAAACACACGGGCGATTTATGCCCTATTTCTATGCGATCTGTCTAGAACACTTAGAAATGAAGCTCAGATCGCTTCCTTTGTACATCCTATAGCTATGGTGGTTCGCAGCCCTGCACGTCACTATCGCCCACAAATATAGACAGTGCATGCACGTTCTATCCTGCTTACATCACCAGTCCGCATAGGCAAACACTGCTCAGCACAGATTGCTCAGCACATATAGCAGGTGGTTCCCATGTGTGCAGCGATGTGTGCTGAGCCACCTGTGCTTAAGCAGCACAGGACTCAAGTCGCCCCGTGTGCAACAGGGCTTTAGTTGAGTATGTACTCCATTGTGATGCTCTTTATATTTATTAATTCTATTTATAAAATTCAGAAAAAGTCACCTCTCAATAAAAAAACACCCATGTAGATCTTTTACTTATCTGCCAATAGTTATAGCATAGCTAACAGCTGCGTCAGCCGTCGCCAGAGAAAAGATTCAGCTATTTTCCATAAAGCCACAATCTTTATTCACTGCTGCATGATACGCGGCATAGCGGGGCATATGGTATGCGTACACTCCCGCTATGCATACACTTATATAGGAGCTGGCTGGTGCGGGCGCATGCACCCTGCTGCTTTATGGGAGCCTGCTGCGATGCGCTCACACTGCAATCCCACTACAGCAAGCTGCTATACGTAGCAAAGCTGTAGCAGGACACATCTGTAGTCAGTAATAGTGGCCGGCTGTCAGAGTGCAGAGTTTACTTGTAGCAGTAATTGGACAGTAGAGTAGATCACATACTCTGGTTTTCAATATAGATCAGAGGACTGAACAAATTGATCCTATAACACAGTGACTAATGGTTACTTACATCCAACTTCTTATAAAGTTATATACAACCAATGACATCATTTATATTAATCATTTATAAATGTAATATCATATTTACCATGTGAATGAGGTCCATGGCGGCAGATTCTGTTGCGCAGAATCTTGAGTGAGCAGCATGACCTCCGGTTATCATTTCGTTCAGGATGACTCCAAATGAGAACCAGTCTTCGCCAATCATGTACTCCTTGCCGAAATACAGCTACCAGAAGAGAGCAATTGGTTACCAACATTTTAGCAATCACTTTATTTATTTATTTTTAATTAACAAAATAGCGGTAAAGATAACCCCTACATGTTATAGTAACAGCAGCAATATTTTATATTGTTTATAAATAATAAGTACTTCGCTGTTTTTAGGTATATTGTGACCCGAGTTATTGCTCTTTCACTTGTATATGCTAGTTCACGTACTATATATTGTTTACAGCAGCTGTCCTGCCAACACACGGCAACAGTCTCACGCCATCTTCCCCTGGTAAGAGCCGTACCGGAAGTCGCATGTACCCATTCCCATGGAGGACACTACGGTGGAGGGTAGTCACTTAAGGTGATTTTGCTCAGTCCCATCAATGTCGATGCAATTTAGTCAGATTTTATGTAAATTGGGCACGTTTTGGCATGTTTTAGATCCGATTCCGATCTGATGGTTACCCTTTGAGCGCTTATTGTATGTAGACACTATTTCCATCTTTATCACTCTTGGGATTATTACTTTGTGCATGATATGTTTGCAGCACTTTGGGTTCAGCTGCGCACTTTGGTCTGATTTGTATTTTTCAATCATGATCATTCCGGTGTGCACCCAACATAAGAGTCGTATTGTTTACTGTTAATTCTGCACCAGACCCAGAAGTCCAATGCCAGAGCTGCATCGCAATTGAAAGCTCTTATGGAAAGAGCTGTCCTCTGCATTAATAATCGCATATGTTAGTGCATATGGGATTATTAATAATGTGTACCCGGGGAATGCTGGTGATGTGGTGGTGGGGGGGGGGATGTTAGTGCATATGGGATTATTAATAATGCGGTACCCAGGGAATGCTGGTGATGTGGTGGTGGGGGTCGGGATGTTAGTGCATCTTCCACATGGAGAGAAATTGCCAACACCTGGCAGAATCAGAATTACCCAGAAATGTGCAACGATGCATGTGCGTGCTACAGTGAATGCCCTTTTTACCCAACTTGGCTATATGCCGTCACATACGGGGTTGGAATCAGGCCCCATGTACATAGTTACATGAGGAAACAGTAGGAAACCCTTTGCATTTACCTCAGGAATAATGACACCACACCTTCTAGCACAGCCAGTAACACCCTCGTCTCTAGGCGTGATCTCAAGGGCCAGACCGAAGTCGGCGATCTTGAGATGTCCTGTTGGAGTCACCAAGATGTTCTCTGGTTTTAGGTCGCTGTGAAGAAAATAAAATCTTTGTTTTCATACAAACAGGAATTATTTGGTACATAGATTATATTGCATGTTACATGTATACATTCTAACTAATAGTAGTTTTATATGTTTGGGAGCAAGGACTAATGTAATCATATTTAGGTTAGTGTCCATGTGATTCCACCATGTCATGTACATCTGTATGTGTTCTGCAGACATCTAGGTTATTTAATAGTGGAACCTTCCTCAGCCCAATAACCCCTGTGATACTAATATGTGTGGTTACAGCATACTGTAAATAACTAGTGATATTGATGTCATAGGAAGCAGCAAATGGAGGCTGATGCTGGTCGTTCCCAGCTGGGGATGGGGAGCAGCTTATAAATGGGGTCAGTTTATTCTTATTTGTAACCAGAAAATAAATAATAACAATACACTGACACGTGGGCCAGGCAGCACATTGTGCTTATTGTGCTGTTATTCCCTGAGTGCAGCCGCTGCAATTTATCATTGGGGATTGTAAGCTTTTAGGGGTAATGGGCCTTATTCAGATCTGAGCTCATTACTAATTTGTTTGGAAAATGGGCAAAACCATGTGCACTGCAGGTGGAGCAGATGATACCTGTGCAGAGAGAGTTAAATTTGGGTGGGGTGTGCTGAAACTGAAATCTAAATTGCAGTGTAAAAATAAAGCCAGTATTTACCCTGCACAAAATAACTCACACAAATCTAACTCTCGATACATGTTACATTTGCCCCACCTGCAGTGCACATGGTTTTGCCCATTTTCCAAACAAATTTGTACTGAGCTCAGATCTGAATAAGGCCCAATGGGTGAGTTATTTACCTGTGTAGTGAGTGCCAGATACTGTACCTTTAGATTCATATAAATAGCAATTGGAGATGGAAGTAAAGGAACCATATTAGGTGAAGTTATCCAACCTGTGTCCATCCACCTCTTCCGCATATTATTTATTTTAGCTTTCCTTAATTTGTCACCTGTCACTCCTGCTCCTCTTACTTACACCTCTCATAACCTCCGTCCTCCTCTTTTTTATGTACCTCCCACTCCTTTCAACTCATTACCCTGCACCTCCCACACTCTCCCTCCACCTCCTTCCCCTCCACCTTCCACTTCTTTCTCCTCTGCACCTCCCACTCCCTCCCTCCACATGCTTCTCCTGCACCTCTCACTACCTACTTCCTCCTCCTTCCTCTGCACCTCCCCCTCCACTTCCTTCCCCTGCACTTCTTACTCCATCCTTCCACCTCCTTCCCCTGCATCTCTCACTCCCTCTTTCTTCCTCTACACCTCCCACTCCCTTCATCTACCTCCTTCCCCTGCACTTCTTACTCCATCCTTCCACCTCCTTCCTCTGCACCTCTCACTCCCTCTTTCCTCCTCTACACCTCCAACTCCCTTCCTCCACCTCCCTCCTCTGCACCTCTCACTCCCTCCCACCTCCTTCCCCTGCACTTCTCAGCACCTCCTTCCCCTGCACTTCTCACTCCCTACTCAATACTCTCCTCAGCCATAATTGACAATAAAAGCATAAAACAATTGTGCAGAGACAGCCTCTGTGGCTACTGAGAGCTGTAGATAACGATTATACATCACTATGTAAAGGAGGCCATGTAACATGTAAGTGGGAAATATGTGCTAATTGGTAACATGTATAGCGTGTAGGAAGCAGACATGATCAGCATATTACATTCTGCATTATACACTCCATAGTAATATTGCTTTATTATACTATTATCATACAGTAACTATATAATTACCCATGGACTATTCCCTTGGAATGGAGGAATTGAATCCCGCATACTATCTCTGCTGCATAGAACCTGTTGGATAGAAAACAGGTTAATGTTACATTGTAGGATGTATAAATAATGGGTGTGGTATAGGGGTCCGACAGTCGGGATCCCGACAGTCATTAGCCCGACATCGGAATCCCGACTGTCCGGACTCAGACAGCATGGTGAGCGCAACAGAGCCCCTTGCGGGCTCGCTGTGCTCGCCACGCTGGGGACACGGAGGTTCTCTACGCTTGCCACCTATTGTATTCTTCCTCTATGGGGGTTGTGGACCCCCCGAAGGGAGAATAGGCGGTGGCCGTCGGGCATATGAGGTTAATATGAGGATTCTGTTTTTGTGCATTGGTGCAATTCCTTCATATTGGGGGTTATTCTGGTTGATTCCCAAGGCTATGAATTCGCAGCCTTGCGAATCCATGTAACCCCACAGTTCGAATGGTGGTACGTCATCCCACCATTTGCAAGGGCGATTCGCTGGCAGGGACTGCGAATGGATGTTACACAGTAACATCCATTCGCTGCCTTGTGCGATCAGCCCATATAATTCCATGGTCAACGACAGCAGCTGTATAATCCTGCCACATCTGACATGTGTCATTTCCCAAACCACATACACAGCTGCCCCTTAGTACACGGCCACCTTCATGTTGCTGCACACAGTGATGACAGCAGCTGTATAATCCTGTCACATCTGACGTGTGTCATTTCCCACATACACAGCTGCCCCTTAGTACACGGCCACCTTCATGTTGCTGCACACAGTGATGACAGCAGCTGTATAATCCTGTCACATCTGACGTGTGTCATTTCCCAAACCACATACACAGCTGCCCCTTAGTAACGGCCACCTTCATGTTGCTGCACACAGTGATGACAGCAGCTGTATGATCCTGTCACATCTGACGTGTGTCATTTCCCAAACCACATACACAGCTGCCCCTTAGTACATGGCCACCTTCATGTTGCTGCACACAGTGATAACAGCATCTGTATAATCCTGTCACATCTGACGTGTGTCATTTCCCAAACCACATACACAGCTGCCCCTTAGTACACGTCCACCTTCATGTTGCTGCACATAGTGATGACAGCATCTGTATAATCCTGTCACATCTGACGTGTGTCATTTCCCAAACCACATACACAGCTGCCCCTTAGTACACGTCCACCTTCATGTTGCTGCACACAGTGATGACAGCAGCTGTATAATCCTGTCACATATGACATGTCATTTCCCAAACCACATCTCGCACCTCACACTAGCCCACCCACACCACCCATAAGCACCCCCACTTGCATACCTCTGCCACACACCATACTACAACACACACAACATCACCGCACCCGCTCCTCCACCACCACCCACAGCACCCCGCCATCCACTTGCGCAAACAGGACAACCGCCCATCATACACCGCCACTACGCCCACACCCCCCCCCCCTCCCCCATCAACGCTACACCGGCCTTTAACAAATCCACAACATGCCCAAACCCCTTCCCTAACCCACCCCAAAACCCCACAACCGCCCCTCCAACACTGGCGTCAACCACCCCCCACCCAACTACAACACTCTCACACCCGCACCTCACACAACCACACCACCCACATGCACCTCCAACTCCACCACTCTCAAAAAAAATACCCCTCCAACGACACCAAGCCCCCCCTTTCACCACACGCAGCACCCTTACATCCACCTGCCAAAACACTGCACCTGCCCTCTCCATTTCGCATTACCCCTGCAACCAGCCACACCAACACCACAGACGCCCATCGTCTGTAAGCCCTGTTCATACCAACAAAATAACATACTCCCTCTTCACAATCAAACGCCCTTTTCATCTTAAAAATGAAACCTCTAACTATAGTACCAATACAGGTCATCCTCTATATAATTCAATGCAGATTTTACACACTAAAGGCATTCACATGTTAAGTGGGCGGAGCCCCTTACAACGGTGTGAAGAGCGCCTGTAGGGCGAGATGAATCACCTAGTGCTTTTATATACTGTATTATCTATTGATACATCAGAACCCTTCTGACTGAATACAAAATGTATATGTATAATATATAATCTATCAGTAAGTCATCCCTCTAACAGCGGCTGTAACAACACATTACTCTATATCCTCACCTTGCACTGGAGATGTCCATGGGCCCATTCCTCATCAGGAGACTACGGAAGTCTCCGCCACTGGCATACTCCATCCCAAAGAACACGTGATTCTGTGTATGGTAGAAACAATAGTGTTATTATATACATGGCAGGACAGAGCTAGGGCGAGGGGAATGTCACCTTTGTCCGAAATAACTAAGTAAGGGGAAATTCTATACATTATTCATTCACTTCTCATCTTCTCATGGGAATATAATGGACAGTCATGGGGAGGGGATGGGACCAGGGGGGCGGTGCCTAGGTCAACAGTACATAAGTGGACAGTCATTAGGCTGACCACTATAGGTCAATAGTCAATAGGTCAACACATGAAATATGTCGACCTGCATTAGGTGGACATGATGAAAAGGTTGACACAAGCATTAGGTCGACATGTAAAAGATCAGAGTCAGTCACAGCCGTACCGTGCTCTGATGGGAGAAGTAGCCATGGATGAGGAATGGGCACCCAGATGCAAGGTCTAGCACTTTTCTTTCCATGAATGCATGTTCTACGCCGATCTCTAGGAGCCATCTCTTGCTCATGACCTTCACAGCCAACAACTGGCTGTGAGCTGAGTGTGAGGCCAGGAGAACCTAGAGGAAATATTACAGTGTTAACCTCATAACCACAGTGTCCTGGTGACGTCATCCCTTGTGGGTCCCTAACACTAAGCTGAAAGGCCCCATACACTAGTCCAATTTGGGCCAATTTCATCCAAATCTGATGGACATTGGCCTAAATTGGATGTGTATGACATGCCATTGGGTCCGGTGCGTGGTCCCCTATCATAATGGAGGCCAGACCTGCAGGTCTGACTCTGACCCCCTCACCACGGGGGGGGGGGGGGGGGGGGGTGTTGTTGCTTGCGATATATCACATGTGAAAGGATCATATGCAATGTATTGCTTGTGATGTTGCCGTCTAGGAAAATCCGGGGCAGCTCCGGGGGGGGGGGGGGGGGGTGGCCATACACTTCTGCGATACATCGCAATAGTGTATGGCCAGCTTTACATCTGGGGCACGGAATCCCCCCATACCGGTAAAGCCCAGCCACCACCGGGCACCACCCTAGAAATATGCTTTTGTGTTACTGTTAATAAGAAAAACTATGTGCTGAGTGATACATAAGTGATGGACATAAATTAATGCCCCAAGCAGCCAGGCCGTGCCCACTCTGGAGTATTATATAATACTTTTACTGCCATAGATTTTGCACCTTGCAGGTTGCGTTTCAGTGAAGCAGCATCTTCTACACAATGTAAAGATGTTTCACACGTATATAAGTGCCACATGTAATACAGGCAACATTCCCTGATGTTCTAGCTGATGCTGCACTGATAATGTAAGAAAAGGGGCCACTCTATAGCGGTAGGAGGTCACACATTACACAGTGCGTCTATCCTTCCATGCTTCTATCACCCCACATACTGTAACCTTATTACAGTGACTACTAGAAGAGGTCGCCCTACCCGAACCATCGGACACTGTAGTGTTATATTATAGCGGGGGAATGTTACACATCATGCAGTTATACTGTGTGCAATATCATTACATGGAATGGTGAATCACAACTGACATTGACTGATATTGCACTGCAGCCTTGTTCACCTCTAATAATATGGAGACATATAGTAATTCCCCTGTGACATTTGAAACCTCATTGCTTACCTTCCCAAAACCACCTTGGCCTAACTGATGGTGAAACGTCAGTCCCTGGATGGTACGAGAGACTGCATCTCTGAGGCAGGATGATGGAGCACTGCTGGTTTCTAATGGAGAGAGAAGCCAGAGGAGAACATTTAAACAGTGCCCATATATGATAGAACATGAATTAAGGTGACATTTATATTACCATGCCCCCCAACTTTGGCAGAGAAGGAAGAGGGATGCTTGTGTGTGCCCAAATTTCTGTGGGCGTGGCCTCATGCTCCATGGGTGTGACCTATGCTCATGGAACTGCTGCGAGGCACGCCCCATCTATGCAGCTCTGGGGGCATGTCCAGCACTTTGTGAGCTACTGGCCATGCTCCCAGCCCCTCTGTCTGCCTGAATAGATGCTGTGCACAGGCACACAGCATTTATTCCCCGCTGAGCAGCGGCAGGCAGGGGGAATTCCCTGTTGCCGCACCATCACCACTGCGGAATGCTGCCGGCCCTGGGTGGGATGGCAGACTATCACAAAAAACGGGATGGTTTAGCGAAAATCAGGACAGTTTGGAAGAATGTATTACAGCAGAAAACAGGGTAAAGTGACCAGAAAATCAGCCAAGTGACATAAAGATTTCCATTCAGTTATCCTACTGAGGAAAATGTTAGTCCAGTAGCATCAAGAGACTAAGCTATTTTGCTTAGAGATTTTCTTTTATGAAAACAGGACAGAGCGATGCACATTGTCATATGCACACGTGTTCAGCTCTGACGGGAGAAGTACATATCCAACTCCACCAACTGTATCTTGTCCCCATTGGGTAATGCTATCTTCAGATAGGGGGGCGTGTGCAACAAATAATTACTGGCTGATTAAGTTACATGGTCAGAGGAATTATTGTATGGTTGGATGGAGACCACATCTGGTGGACACTTCGTCCCTCCCTTATTGGTTGGGTATAGGAGACGGATGCCAGCAGCTGTTTATGCAATTGACCCATCATGCTTTTTATGTTTAATCTGAGGAAGGGGCTGGAGGGGAGGAGCTTATGTACCGCTCTCATTAAGTGCTGACTACCTTTATCTACACCTCTATCTGCTTCTCTCACAGAGGGCGGGATGTATTAAAATACATCGCCGCCCATCGCGGCCCCCCCGCCGCGATGCCGCCGCATATGTACTAACATATGCGGCTGGCATCGCGATGCGGTGACGGAGGCCCCCCGCGATACCTGGAATGTGGTGTGCGGGGGGTCTCCGTCACCTCTCTGCCCCCTTCTGCATCCCTCACGCCGGGGACAGCTATGCAAGCTGTCCCCGGCGCCTCTTCCTCCTCCCTGCAGCCGGAAGGACGTCCGGCTGCGTCACTAGGGGGAGGAAGGTGTTACCTTCTGGGTCCAGGAGGACCTGGACCAGGTAAGAGAGGGAGGGGGAGAGGGGGGTCGGCGGGTTTTTCGGCGGAGGCTTCGGGCGGCGAAAAGAAGCCCATAGGCTTCTATAGGGTATCGCCACCCAAAGGTGGCGATACCCTACACTGCGGTGACGGTGCGGTCGGGTAATAGTACATAGGAAAATGCGGTAAAACGGGGGTTTTACCGCATTTTCCCTTTAGTACATCTCGCCCAGACAGTGATCAGCGCTGGGCCTTACCCACTTACACTACCTATAATCAAGGCCGGAGCGCCCCAGGGGGGAGGGGCGCCCGGCGCTCACCCGCTCCATGGGGTGGAGGGTGCCCTGCTGCCGTGCTGCTCCGGGGGAGGGGGTGCCTGGCCGCCATGCTGCTCCCGGGGAGGGGTATGTGGAATGTGATGATGCCGCGTTCTGTCTGCCGTGCTGCCTGCGGGGGGTTGCCGTCCTGCTCGGGGGGGGGGTGGATGCCGTGCCGCACACTCACAAAGAAGCATCTTCATTCCGCCAGGCTTGAGATATGTGGGTGCGGCCGCTATCTATGAGTGGGCTCCAGGGGTGGCGGTGCGGCTCGCTCACCTGCTCCCAGGGGCTTTCCTCCTGCTCTCCTGGGTGTCGGCGGGACCTTTCCTGCTGCTGCTGCTCCTCCTGCAGCTCACTACCGCCCTCTAGTGCCCGGCGCCCTAGGCAAAAGCCTAAACCTGCCTAGTGGTGGCCCTGCCTATAATGACTATTATACAACTGCCACTAAAATTAAAATTAAACATGATTTACAGAAATCATTTATAAAACTGATGGGATAACTAGTCTGTTAAATCAATACAAACAAGCATAGGTCAAAAACAGCAGAAATACCTCCTTTACTGTCAGCAAGAAAAGCGCTGCTGCTGGCAGAGAGAGGGAGTCACACTGCAGGGGGGGCAGACTGCAGGAGGGAGTCATGCTGCGGCGGGGGGGGGGCAGACTGCAGGAGGAAGTCACGCTGCAAGGGGGAACAGACTGCAGGACAGAGTCACGCTGTGGCGGGGACACAAACTGTGGGATGGAGTTACGCTGCGGGGGGAGACAGACTGCAGGAGGAAGTCACAGGGGTGAGACTGGTGCATGGGGGAGTCACGCTGCGGGGTGGGAGACATACTGTGGGGGGAGTCACGCTGCAGGGGGGGACAGACTACAGGAGGGAGTCACGGGATGAGACCGGTGCATGGGGGAATCACGCTGCAAAAAGAAGGCTGTAAAGCTGAAACGCGTTGGTGACACACACAGGATTCGGAAGGAACATACCACCCACACCTGAGACGGAAGCAGAACCAAGCGCCGGGACAGGGTAAGTAGGAGGCTATGAGCGGGCAGTGAGGCAGGAGGGATCCCGGCAAAAGTAAGTGAGACGGCGCCTACGGCTACAAGGTCAGCCGTGATGCCGGTCCACTGAAACAAGTCCCTGCTTCAGCCGCAGAGGGCATCGGCAGAAGTATACAGTATCCCCCACATGTGTGCGACGCCGCAGCAACACGGCACCAAGCAGAAGTGACACCGGTCATCCTAAACTGTACCTACCGCACACTCCTCCGAAAACCTAGGAGTGACATCAGGCTGTTAAAGGGGTACCCGAAGAATCCACTAGCTTATCTGACAGCGGGACGCCGCACTCAGATAACCCTAAGAGACTATTATCCAAGTGCTCTCACCAGAGACTTATCAGACTGTTCCTAAAGTTTACGCAATCCTAGGGGGGAATCACCAACCTTTGATACGCACAGTTAGGACTGAGCATACAGACTATCCAACTTATGCTTATGACCAATTGACCCTTTTTGTGGCCAATTGTGTACATTTTAATTGAATCCTTGTTTGAAGTAAATTACAATTGCGAACATACTGAGTCTATTACCAATTTCTACTGTATACAGCCATATGCACCCATATATATGTATATTCACTGCATATTGATTAATAATTAAGACAGAGCGCGACACTAACCCACAAAAATGATATACGTTCAAAAAGATTGGATCCCAGTCAGATCCATAAGTGTTCGCAGCTAGTCATAACATCAATCTCAGTGCGCAGATACAACAAGAAATTCTCTACCACTGATAATCTGCCAAAGCAGGTGATCTCCAGTGCAGTGCCGGATTATTGTGGTATACCTGTACTGCTATATCTAAGCATTATTGTATTTAACAACAAGGTAGATATCACTGAATTAGATTTGGATACAAGTAACTGAGCATGTTGTACATAAATTCATAGAGATGTATTTTGTAATATAAGTAGTAGACACAGAGGCCTCAGCACCTAGCTCCTATACTACAGCTACCAAACTACGGGTTCGGATCATTTGGTCGAATGCATTATGGTAGAATGTCATTACATCGAATCCATTAGGTCGAATTGCTTAAAGGTCGACATGATTCTAGGTCGACATGGGAAAAGGTCGAAATGATTCTAGGTCGAAAGGTCATTAGTTCGACAGGTCATTAGGTCGACAAGGTCATTAGGTCGACATTGTCTAGGTCGACATTCACAAAGTCGACATGGGGTTTTTCACTGTTTTTTTACCTGAATGTCAACACAGTCGACATGGACACAGTTTAAAGTGCACTGCATCCCCTCGCATCGCTCGCTGCGCTCGCTATGCGTCGGGCACGGTGCCTCGCTACGCTCGGCACACTATTTTATTCTCCCACCACGCCCTAGTGGATGGTAGGGCATGAAATACCGCCTGTCGGCACATGTCAGCTCAAAAAACAGTGGAAAACCCCATGTCGACTTTGTGAATGTCGACCTAGACAATGTCGACCTAATGACCTTGTCGACCTAATGACCTGTCGAACTAATGACCTTTTGACCTAGAATCATTTCGACCTTTTCCCATGTCGACCTAATGGACAATTCGACCTAATGGATTCGATGTAATGACATTCTACCATAATGCATTCGACCAAATGACCGCATCCCCAAACTACATTCAGTGCCTGTATAACCACCGTGTGTGTGTATGTATCACTTACTTCTTCGGTCTGCATCTGCTTGTGGGTCTTCTCTCTTCTTTCTTACCGCGCTGGTCTCCGAGCAGGGTGATGTCCTCCTGCAGATCTTCTTTCTCCTTGTGGCCGCCTTCCTCCTCGTCGCCGTCCTTTTCTGCATGCCAAAACTCCACTTGGCCTTCCACCGCTTGGCCATGCTCCACCTGGTCATCCTCTGCATGGCCATGCTCCACATCGAAGTCTTCATTGCCGTCTTCTTCATCTTTTCTCTCTGCAAAGCTGTCCTCCTCCACGTAGCGATCTTGCCTGTAGCTCTCCTCCACATCTATAGCTACCAACTGTCATCTGGCTACCAACTGCCACTTGCAGCAGAGGGTGGAAAGTAAACAGCTTGGTTGCCATGACAACATTCAAAGCAGCAAGTGCTGTGCTGTGGCATTACCCAGTTATATCTGTGCACTACATACAAGTTGTATATGTTATATCAATTGGGGGGTATGTGTGATATTAGCATTGGATTTAATAGTGATTTCCTAAACTATGGTGGGGGGACATTTTTATAAGCAGACTGATTAGATTACAATTTATATATATTGAGGTACATATTTGGTTATGTTTGTCACTTCTATTAGAAAAAAATTTCTTAGAAACATTCATTTATATTAGGGATGTGCACCGGCCACGTTTTGGGTTTTGGGTTCTGAGTACTTTGAGGTTTTGGGTTCTAATGGGTTTTGGCAAAACACCTCCTAAGTGTTTTGTGTTTGGATTTTTTGGGTTTTGGGTTCTGATTTTTTGTTAAAAAAAGCATAAAAACTGCTAAAATCGCAGAATTTTGGTTTTTATTTTTTGCTCCTACGCTATATTAACCTCAATAACATTCATTTCCACTCATTTTCAGTCTATTCTGAACAGCTCACACCTTTTTTAGAGCAAAAGGTTGCACCGAGGTAGCTGGATAACTATGATAAGCCACACAAGTGTGCGGCACAAACACTAGACTGATATGGCACACTTAGCATCCCCTCTAGGCTGATACTGCACACCTAGCATCACCCCTGGACTGATATGGCACGCTTAGCATCACCCCTGGACTGATATGGCACAGGTAGCATCACCCCTGGACTGATATGGCACAGGTAGCATCACCCCTGGACTGATACGGCACATTTAGCATCACCCCTGGACTGATATGGCACACAGCATCCCCCCTAGTCTGATACTGCACACCTAGCATCACCCCTGGACTGATATGGCACGCTTAGCATCACCCCTGGACTAATACAGCACACTTGGCAGCACCCCATGAATTATACGGCAGACTTGGCTCACCCCAGGAATTATTTGGGAGACTTGGCTCGCCCCTGGACTGATATGGCACACTTAGCATCACCCCTGGACTGATACGGCACACTTGGCAGCACCCCATCAATTATACGGCAGACTTGCTTACCCCAGGAATTATACGGCACAGATGGTGGCACCCCTGACCTGATACAGCACACATAGAATTATACGGCACAGATGGCGGCACCCCTGGACTGATACGGCACACATGGCGGCAGGCATGGAATTATACGGCAGACAAATTCCTGCAGTAAAAATAAAAATTTGTATTCTTTTAATTATAAAAAAGAGCAGCACACCTTACTTAGCAACACCCCATGAATTATACAGCACTCTTGGCTTACCCCTGGACTACAGCGCATTTAACAGCCCTGGCAGTAAACAAAAACACCTTATTTTTATTTTCATTAAAAAAGGGCAGCTTCCCTGGTCTGATATGGGACACATGGGGCACCCCTGGAATTATACGGCACATATGCGGGCACCCCAGGACTGATACAGGACACATAGGGGCACCCATGGAATTATATGGCACACATGCCGGCACCCCTGGACTGATACAGGACACAAGGGAGCACCCATAGAATTATACGGCACACATGCGGGCACCCCTGGACTGATACAGCACACATGTGGGCACCCTTGGATGGATACAGTACATATGCGGGCACCCCTGGACTGATACAGCACACATGTGGGCACCCCTGGACAAATACAGCACACATGTGGGCACCCCTGGATGGATACAGTACACATGCGGGCACCCCTGGACTGATACAGCACAAATGTGGGCACCCCTGGACAAATACAGCACACATGTGGGCACCCCTGGATGGATACAGTACACATGCGGGCACCCCTGGACTTATACAGCACAAATGTGGGCACCCCTGGACAAATATAGTACACATGTGGGCACCCCTGGATGGATACAGTACAAATGTGGGCACCCTGAACTGATGCAGCACACATGCGGGCACCCCTGGACTGATACAGCACACATGTGGGCACCCTTGGATGGATACAGTACATATTCGGGCACCCCTGGACTGATACAGCACACATGTGGGCACCCCTGGACAAATACAGCACACATGTGGGCACCCCTGGATGGATACAGTACACATGCGGGCACCCCTGGACTGATACAGCACAAATGTGGGCACCCCTGGACAAATATAGTACACATGTGGGCACCCCTGGATGGATACAGTACAAATGTGGGCACCCTGAACTGATGCAGCACACATGCGGGCACCCCTGGACTGATACAGCACACATGTGGGCACCCTTGGATGGATACAGTACACATGCGGGCACCCCTGGACTTATACAGCACAAATGTGGGCACCCCTGGACAAATACAGCACACATGTGGGCACCCCTGGATGGATACAGTACAAATGTGGGCACCCTGGACTGATGCAGCACACATGCAGCCACCCTGGACTTATACTGGATGGATACAGTACACATGCGGGCACCCCTGGACTTATACAGCACAAATGTGGGCACCCCTGGACAAATATAGTACACATGTGGGCACCCCTGGATGGATACAGTACAAATGTGGGCACCCTGAACTGATGCAGCACACATGCGGGCACCCCTGGACTGATACAGCACACATGTGGGCACCCTTGGATGGATACAGTACATATGCGGGCACCCCTGGACTGATACAGCACACATGTGGGCACCCCTGGACAAATACAGCACACATGTGGGCACCCCTGGATGGATACAGTACACATGCGGGCACCCCTGGACTGATACAGCACAAATGTGGGCACCCCTGGACAAATACAGCACACATGTGGGCACCCCTGGATGGATACAGTACACATGCGGGCACCCCTGGACTTATACAGCACAAATGTGGGCACCCCTGGACAAATACAGCACACATGTGGGCACCCCTGGATGGATACAGTACAAATGTGGGCACCCTGAACTGATGCAGCACACATGCGGGCACCCTGGACTGATGCAGCATACATGCAGCCACCCTGGACTTATACTGTGCACTGGCAGCAGTCATTTAAAAATAATATAATGTAGCCCCCTCTTTAGCACTAGCAGCAGCCCCCCTATGCATAAATCATCCCCCCCCCCCCAACATTTCATCTCCCCAGCATGTTTCCCCAGCAGCTCAGCTCAGCAGACACCACGGACACATCCGTGCTGTCTGAAATCACCAGCCTGTTTGAAAATGGCGCAGACCGCCAGGAACTATATATCCCCAGGTCTCGCGAGAATCCGACAGCAGGAAGATGACGTCTGGCCTCGTTTTGAACTCAGAAAAATGGCGGCGACCATCGAACTCCCGGGATCCGGCCTCGGATCAGGTAAGTCCGTGGGGGTTTGGATCTCTAGGATCCGAACCCTCTCATCTCTAATTTATATTCCTATTTTATTTATGACCAGTTACTTCTATATGTAGCTCATTTTAGAGCAGTGATTCCCAACCTCAGCCCCCAGTCCCCCTATCAGCTTTCATATTCCAGGTTACCTGTGGATTTTTGAAATGTGACCGTTGCTGATACACAGAGCACCTGCTGGGTGACCTGGAATAGGTAGTAGCTTGTGGGCCAGATGCACTAAGCTTCAAAAGTAATAAAATGGAGAGTGATAAACAACCAACCAATCAGCCGTTGCCTGACATTTTTTGTCTGTGACATTGAATTTAGGAGCTGATTGACTGGCTGTTGCATCTGGCCCACAATCTACTATCTATCACATGCACACGCAGTGTATAATAATACCAAATAGTCACTAAAATGATACATACAGAACACACAGATGCACTGACAGCTGAGCACAGAAGCATCTAAAGCTGGGTACACACTAATAGATATATCTACAGACGGATTGGGCATTGTGTTCTCCATGCCCGCTACCTGATCCGTCGGGACTAACATCACAAATGGGCGGGGATTTACATGCGCGCACCCACTAAGCTGTCAATCACTGTGGCGCTCCTTGATATATCAAGCATCGGCTGTGGTGCATAATGATGCGATATATCTGTGAACGACGCAGTTCACAGAAATATATCGCTCGTACACATCAGCCAATGGTGCATCGATATATCAACCATTCAATAGTACTATAGGAGGCAAGTGCTGAGGCCTCTATTTCTACTACTACCATTTATAAATACATTTCCATGAATTTATGTACAACCCGCTCAGTTACTCGCACCATAGGGTCATTTAGTGCTATTGGCCTTGTTGGTAAATGTAATAATGCTTATAAATAGAAGTCATGGGCGTGTTGCACATGTGTGATGTATGTGCCTCTGAGCTGATGCAGCAGATCCTGTGTGTTCTCACATCGGGAATGCACCAACACTTACAGTACCCAAGTATGAGTGATGCAGAGGTGTATGTAGTATGCTCACAGGATGCTGTCACATAGGTACCGTACAGTGCGGGCGTGTGGGCAGGACAGGCGGCTATGCAGCACTCAGCTTTGTCTAGTTCCAGGTATATATCTTACAGCATGTGGTCATTAGGTCGACAGTCAAAAGGTCTACATGGTCATAAGGACAACACAAGCTGAAGGTCGACATGAAAAAGGTCGACCCTGAGTTTTTCATGATTTTTCTTTATGACTTGTTCATACTTTACCACACCAGTGGGCATAGAGGGAGGGTATAATCAGGGCCGGTTCTACCATTAGGCAGCTTTAGGCATCTGCATAGGGCGCCAGAATCTAGGGGGGCGCCAGCAAGTCTGCAAAGCAAAACCTCAAGGCTGTCTATGAGGATCCTTGTTGTACTTAATGCAGGTGGTTGCTGTGGAACTTCTAAGACCTCACCTCCATACTTTCCCTTGAGGCATACTTCCCTACTTTGCTGCCACCTCTTCCCTGCACTCTGCTGTGGGTGGCAAAGGGGAGAGTGCGGGGGGCTTCCAGGGAGAGCAGGGGACTTGCCCACGTTCCAGGGGGGCTGGGAGGACCACACAATTGTTTGGGAGCCTCCCTGCCATTCCAGAATGTTAGGCAGGTATGCCTTAAGGGATATTGGTGGCAGTATGGGGTGCACTAGGTTGAAGTTTTGCCTGGGGTGCTGAGAAGCCTTACACCGGCCCTGGGTATAATAGTGTAATTAGCGCAGCATGGCTCACACAAGGGGATGCGGTAGACTGATGCAGTGCCCATGTCGACCTATGTCAACATAGACACCAAAACAATGAAAACTGCCCATGGAAACGCCCATGGAACGCTGGGCGTTCCCATATGGTAATGGGGCAGCCCGGCGCTCCCCGCCCATCTCCGCCCACCCCCCCCCCTCCCTGCTTTCGGGTCGCAGGGTGCACGCACCATGCGCCTGCACATGCGCAGAAACACGCCTGCGCATGCGCAGACACACAACATCGGTACTGCGTGCGAATGCGCGCAGTACCAATGAAATCTGAATAAGGCCCCAGGTCTCTGCGGATTCCAATGGGTCTGGCCATCCGTGTGGAATCTACTGAAAATGTCCTTCCCAAAATGTCCGCTGCCTTTTAGAAGACAGATGCTATAGAGGTCCTACTGGACAGATGGATAGATGCTAGAGGTCCTACTGGGTAGCGTATATCGCTACCCGGAATTTATATATATATCCCCCCGGAAATGAGTATGATAACCCTAGCAATGGCGTGTAAACCCTGTTAACAAGCATTTAAATCCCATCAATGATCATAAAACCCTTTGCAATGATATTTTAGGTATATCAAATTATAATAAATGTATGGGGCGGGGGGCAGACATTTTTGAGGCGGGGGGGGGGGCGCAACATTTCTAGTTCCGCAACTGCATGACACACTTTATCCGTCGGAAAGTTTATAGGGGTTATGGAGGGTAAACGGAGTAGAGGAAAGCGGAGTTTTACGAGGAGGGATGGAAATCTTTGAAGAAAAGGTGAGGGATAAGTGCACATTTGAAGTTGGTGAGACTTGTCAGTAGTGGCCATAAGACATGTTCTGTTTTGCTGCCAGCAATGCTGATGAGCAGAAACCAAGGGCGAAATTTAATAGGGGTCGAATTTTACTCACCCAGGTCCTCTGGAGAACATCCCGACATCTTCTCCATCTTCGCCGTCTCCGCCGCCGGTACCCGATGGACTTTGAGAGGCGCAGAGATGTTTCATCTTCAGCGCCTCTCATCCGAATGATTCTATTGGCTGCCTAGCGGCCAATCAGGAGCCGACATTCTCGGCTCCTGATTGGCCGCTAGGCTGCGAATAGAATCATTTGGATGAGAGGCGCTGAAGATGAAACATCTCTGCACCTTTCACTCCAAGCGTGTAGCGGAGACGGAGAAGAAGAAGAAGATGGAGAATATGTTGGGATGTTTTCCAGAGGACCTGGATGAGTAGGATTTCCCTCCACAGGTCCCCCATGGATTTCTTCGGATCCAGGACCCCGGACTCTTCAGCCCTGGAGCCCCGGACCAGCGCCGGAACCGAGCCCCCAGACCGGACCCAGGGACCTACCAACGGGCTCAAGATAGGTAAGTATCAGTATTTGTGGGCTTTGTATGTATTAAAGTTTTATTTTTACTGGGTGTCAGTGTGTTTATTTAACTATTTATTTTACTGTGGAACTACAAGTGCCAGCGGGCCCTTTAATGCCCCGCATGCTGGGACTTGTGGTTCTCCAAGTCCCAGCATGCGGGGGAGGCTTGCTGGGACTCCTAGCTCCATGGTATAAGACAATAGTTTTTCATCTATTTTTTACACCAAATATCAGCTCGATGCCCACCGCCCAGGGGCATCGAGGACAGCCCCGGGCTTCAGCATGGGCAGGTAAGTTCTGGAGGGGGGGGAGACCCCTTCTTTGGAGGGTCCCCACTTCCCCAGGACCCCTGCCCCTGCTGACCGGTCAGGGGGATAAATGCTTTGGCCGGGTAGACTTGTATAAAAAGTGTTCCCCCCCCCCCCCGGCTGTGGCATTACCCTGCTGGCTGGTTGGGCCCGGTGCTGGTTTTTGAAATACGGGGGACGCCTACTCATTTTGTCCCCCGTATTTTGGGAACCAGTATCGGCCCTTGAGCCTGGTGCTGGTTTTGTAAAATCCAGGGGAACTCTATTTGTTCTGCCCCGTGATTTTATGAAACCAGGACCGGCTCTTTGAGCCCGGGGCTGGTTATGCTCAGGAGGGGGACCCCACGCAGTTTTTTTTTTTTTAGTTTTTTTTACACCAAAATTCACACATTTCATAAAATGTGCCGATTTTCATGACTGAAAATCGCACATTTTCATGACTGAAAATCGCACTATGGGCTTTATTCTAGTTCACTCTTAGAGGCAAATTCCTTCTCAGATGGACAAAACCATGTGCACTGCAGGAGGCAGATGTAACAGGTGGAGATAGAATTCAATTTGGGTGAGTTATTTTGTTTCTGTGCAGGGTAAATACTGACTGCTTTATTTTTACACTGCAATATAGATCTCACTTTGAAGAAAAACCCCACCCAAATCTAACTCTCTCTACGCCTGTTACATCTGCACCACCTACAGTGCACATGGTTTTGTCCATTTGAGAAGGAATTTACCTCTAAGAGTGAACTAGAATAAGGCCCTATATCGCACTTTATCGTGCTATTTTGCCGCAAATTCGCATCTCATTAAATATGCGAAAATCGGCCCAATAATGCGATTTTAAAAAGTGCAATTTTGTGCGATTTTAAAACATGCCTAAAAATTGGCCCCTATTAAATTTCGCCCCAAGTGTCTGATGCTCCTGATGGGAAGAAGATCACAGCTGAAGATGGAATCTAAGGACTAGAAAGCTTAGTGTCAGGGACCAGGCCAGGTGTGTGTCTAATCATTATGCCATATGGGGCAAGAACTAACATAAATCCTTTCTCATCTTCTGAAGCTGCTTCAACTAACTTCTTGGCATGGGCGAAACTACGGAGTGAGCATTGTGCTCATCATACCACCTAATACTAAGAGGGACAAGCAGGACAACAACATCTGCCCATATTGTGCTGCTCTCCTGTGCGTGTCACTATATTCTATTATGGCTGAAATGGAACCTGCTACACATGTCCAACTGCAGAAGCTCATCAATTCACCCATTGCTGGCACTTAGTTGGGACTCTGGGCCTTATTCTGTTTGGTACGGTGGGAC
Source organism: Crinia signifera (assembly GCF_055691185.1). Taxonomy (NCBI): domain Eukaryota; kingdom Metazoa; phylum Chordata; class Amphibia; order Anura; family Myobatrachidae; genus Crinia; species Crinia signifera. The sequence continues at coordinate 137,582,021 of NC_139224.1, read as the reverse complement.
TGTATACGGGCGGATCTGTTTTTTTTTTCATCTGTGCATGCGTATTTTTCGCAATGCACATGTGCGGCGCCCTCACACCGCTCACGGACGGGTCTCTTCGTTCGAAAAAACCTGTCCGCAAGAGGACAGGTATTTATCGCCGGGGCACACTCCCATCACTGGCAATATGGTCGCCAGTGACCATATTCCCAGCGAGATCAGCCCCTATCGCCCCCCTGTGTACACAACTTAACAAAGGATCCCAACATCTGCCTATCACACTCTAAAGTCTTATGTTGAACAATATTAGAACATGTTTGCACACATACCATTTTGTCATGCTTGGTTGACTGACATCTTTAACACACAAAGGCGTAACTACCATAGGTGCAAGAGGTGCAACTGCTATGGGGCCCACAGATGAAGGGGGCCCATCTTTACAGTCTAAGGCAGTGGTAGCCAACCCTAGCCCTCGAGAGCTACCAACAGTTCACATTTTCCAGACAACCTAGCTGCTGCACAGCTGCACTCATTACTCACTGACACATCATAAATGATCCACAGGTGGAACTAATTACTTCACTTGTGATTCTGTGAGGAGACCTAGAAAAAATGCACTGTTGGTAGCTCTCGAGGACTGGAGTTGGCTACCCCAGGTCTAAGGTATATGTACTATATTCATTTATTACCAAAAGTTGCTAAATAGGGGGCCCATACAAACTTTTGCTATGGGGCCTACAAATCTCTAGTTACGCCTCTGTTAACACACCTGTACCAAGAACTATGGGGAGTCATCACTGTTTGTTTTTGGAGGACACATGCATTCCTACACAAATGTCACTTTTCCCTCTTGTTTGCCTACCTCATCCACTCCATGAGGAACTCATTGTTCTAATTATGGACATAATTTAGTACATACACACAAACACCAACATGACTTTATTTAAAAGTTAATCCAATGTGGGGACACATAGATAGTGAGTAAAATGCCACATTAGAACATAATGAATATACATGTAAGGAGGATTAAAAAGTTGTTTTATTAGGGTGTTTATTAAGGTAGATAATTGAGGTAATAGAAAACAATGATTAAATAACACTTGGAATAATTAAGTATTTGTCTTAATTCTACTTCAAAGGGAATATTTGCAGGCCCATATATGTGAAGGGTACACCACCGTGCACGGACGTACGCTTCCTCTCACGATCGGTGACACACGCAAGTTTTCCATTGTAAAAAGCTGAGAGCCGTCCGTGCACTGTGCATTACGCTCAGATATACGGAAAGTGTCGATGGAAAAATGGATGAGATCCGCCCGTGCACTGTGGCGTACGCTCTGATGTACGCCAGGTATCGGTGGCTAAGAGGGAGATCTATCCATACATAGTGGCGTACGCTCAAGTGTACACCACTACCCATTGTCAGTGTTTGTGACCGTCCATGTGTGGCTATTCTGTGGGCGGACTTACGCTCACCGCGAGCGTACGGTGTGACGGACCGTACGTACGTTTCATCGTACCAACCAGAATAACCCCCTCAGTGTGGCCTGCCGTGTGGACCAATTCAGTGTGTAGCATAATGCGAGCATGTGGGCACTACTGTTTGGCCAAATATGAGCTGTGGCCATTACTGTTTTCCTATAAGAGCATGCCAAAACTGTCAGGGCATGCTGGGACATGTAGTTCTACAACATCTGGAGGGCCACAGTTTGAAGACCCATGCACTAGGCTGTCATCCCCACAACAGCTGGAGCTGCTGCTGGGCCCTTCTGCTGGTTGCAAGGCTGTGTTTCCCACCACTGATCCCCTTAAAAAACCCCGCTGGAGCCCACCCCATCCCCACTACTGCTGTCGTACCGCCGGACTCCATCACTGGACCCCTGGTAGGTAGGCTTGCAAATTAAATAGCCCACTATAATGCATCTCTGTCCCTACATCCCCACCATCTCTGTCCCTGCATCCCCGCCATCTCTGTCCCTGCATCCCCGCCATCTCTGTCTCTGCATCCCCGCCATCTCTGTCCCTGCATCCCCGCCATCTCTGTCCCTGCATCCCCGCCATCTCTGTCCCTGCATCCCCGCCATCTCTGTCCCTGCATCCCCGCCATCTCTGTCCCTGCATCCCCGCCATCTCTGTCCCTGCATCCCCGCCATCTCTGTCCCTGCATCCCCGCCATTACTGTCCCTGCATCCCCACCATCTCTGTCCCTGCGTCCCCGCCATCTCTGTCCCTGCATCCCCGCCATCTCTGTCCCTGCATCCCCGCCATCTCTGTCCCTGCATCCCCGCCATCTCTGTCCCTGCATCCCCGCCATCACTGTCCCTGCATCCCCACCATCTCTGTCCCTGCGTCCCCGCCATCTCTGTCCCTGCGTCCCCGCCATCTCTGTCCCTGCGTCGTCGCCATCTCTGTCCCTGCGTCGTCGCCATCTCTGTCCCTGCGTCCCCGCCATGTCTGTCTCTATGTCCATGGCGTCTCTGTCTCTGCATCCCCGCCGTATCACCATGTGGAATAATGTGAATTTGGGCTCAATTTATGTGACGTAACGGGAATTTTGTCTCATGCTGTGTTTTTTGGGTTATTCTGTGAGGCATAATGTGAATTTTGGCTCATTCCTTGTAGCATAATGTGTAAGGGGGTTTACTATTGTATTGAATAAGGGGTATAAGGTGTGGTACACTACACTCAAAGATATGCCCCCCTTTGAGTGGCCACACCCCTTGAACGTAACATGTGCCTTAAGCGCACATTTTACTTCAACCTTCACTTTTCCATCCTGCTATGTGCTAAACATGCCCCCAAAAAGATGTGGTCTCACCCCCTCCAGCGGGGCCCTGGGAAGCTGTTGTACCGGGGCCCAGGATTTCTCTTGGCAGCCCTGGGTATATAGGGCCTGATTCTAGATAATTCGGTCCCTCGCATGTTCACATGGGGGACCGATGGTGGTACCCTGCACATACGCATAATCAGCACTGTCAGCGTGGGGGGAGGGGGGGAGCGAGTGGTGGCGGCTATGCTCCATCGGAATGCCCAGCGTTTCATGGACGTTGCCGGGAGCAGGTGGCTGACGTCACATGATGTCAGCCTCTCGCCCTGTCTTCGGCCGGAAGCCCTTAAATATAACTCAGTCTCCACTGACTTATATTTGGGAGCCCTGCAGAAATCATTAGACGGTCGCCAACCATCGAATGATTTCTCCAGCAGCGGGACATGTAAGGGGATGTGTTTTCATACCATGGTTGTGAAGGCATGGTATCGTTTCGAAGAGGATACAGCGGCGGGAGGTCAGCAATTTGTGGGAGCCTGCAAACTGGGACTCGATAAGCTGCGAGCTTTGCAATTTACTGAGTTAACCAGAATCAGGCCCATAGTGTACTGATGTACAGCGGAGTATAGGGGATATGTATTGTACTGATGTAGTATGGAGTATAAATGGTATATAGTGTAGTGATGTAGTATGGAGTATAGGGGGTATATAGTGTAGTGATGTACTGCGGAGTATAGGGGATATGTATTGTACTGATGTAGTATGGAGTATAAATGGTATATAGTGTAGTGATGTAGTATGGAGTATAGGGGGTATATAGTGTACTGATGTACAGCGGAGTATAGGGGATATGTATTGTACTGATGTAGTATGGAGTATAAATGGTATATAGTGTAGTGATGTAGTATGGAGTATAGGGGGTATATAGTGTAGTGATGTACTGCGGAGTATAGGGGATATGTATTGTACTGATGTAGTATGGAGTATAAATGGTATATAGTGTAGTGATGTAGTATGGAGTATATAGTGTAGTGATGTACTGCAGAGTATAGGGGATATGTATTGTACTGATGTAGTATGGAGTATAAATGGTATATAGTGTAGTGATGTAGTATGGAGTATATAGTGTAGTGATGTACTGCAGAGTATAGGGGATATGTATTGTACTGATGTAGTATGGAGTATAAATGGTATATAGTGTAGTGATGTAGTATGGAGTATAGGTGGTATATAGTGTAGTGATGTACTGCAGAGTATAGGGGGTATGTATTGTAGTGCTGTAGTATGGATTATAGAGGGTATATAGGGCCTGATTCAGATCCGTTCGGTACTGCGTGCATTCGAACGCAGTACCGATGTTGTGCGTCTGCGCATACGCAGGCGGGTATCTGCGCATGTGCAGGATGGGCCGGCTCTACCACTAGGCAGCTTTAGGCAGCTGCCTAGGGCGCCAGGTTCTGGGGGGCGCCACCAAGTCTGCAAATCAAAAAAGCAAGGCTGTCTATGAGGATCCTTGCTGTACTTAATGCAGGTGGTGGCTGTGGAACTTCTAAGACCTCACCTCTATACTTTCCCTTGAGTCATACTTCCTACATTGCTGCACCCTCCTCCACTCTGTTGTGGGTGGCAAAGGGGAGGGTGCAGAGGACCTCCAGGAAAAGCAAGGGACTTGGCCACCTTTCCATATGGGACGCCCAGCGTTCCATGGGCGTTCCCATGAGAACGCTGGGCGTTGTCATGGTAATGAGGCAGTGACGCACGTGTGGGGGGCGGATAGCTGACATCACCGGATGTCAGCTGCCCAGGATGTATCCACGCCAGCATGCACGCATATATACGCAACTGAAAAGTCACTTATATATGCGTGCACGCTAAACATCATTCGATGGTCGGTGACCATCGAAAGATGTGGGTGGTTACCCGAGCCATGCGAATGGATGTTTATCCACATCCATTCGCAGCTGTTCGGGCGAAGCCGCACTTTGAGGGGGCCGCAGGGGGGGGGGGGGGGGGGGGGGGCGGTCGTTCGCCGGGCGGGGTTTGGTGGACTCGCAAGGCTGAATCTGAATAACCCCCATAGTGTAGTGATGTGGTGCGGAGTATAGGAGTTATATAGAGTAGTGATGTAGTATGGAGTATAGAGGGTATAAAGTGTAGTGATGTAGTGCGGAGTATAGGGGGTATATATTGTAGTGATGTTATGCAAAACATCCATTCGCAGCTGTACCAGTGAATTCGGCGAACGAAGGAGGGGGGGCGCCGTTTAATCCACATAGTGTAGTGGTGTATTGCGGCATGTAGGAGGTATTTAGTGCAATGATGTAGTGCGGAGTATAGGGGTATATAGTGCAGTGATGTAGTGTGGAGTGTAGGGGTATATAGTGTAGTAATGTAGTGCGGGTATATAGTGTAGTGTTGTAGTGTGGCGTACAGGGGGTATATAGTGTAGCGATGTAGTGCAGAGAATATTGGTTATACAGGGCCAGATGGAGCTGCCGCTCCAGGCCTACACATAAAGTATGCCCATCATCGTGGCACAATGATGATCACCAGCTGGGCACAATGTGGGCCATAAATCAAACCATCTTCGTCCGCATACCCATCTCCATCATTGGCATCTAGCCTCTAGTTGTATGTTGATTGAGTCCTCACTACTTATATCCAAGCTGTAATGTGTATTGAACTGTGGCGCTCTTTATTTGTACTGTATTTTTGTTATTTATTCAATGTTATGCCAAGCTTTGTCTCCCTGTATTGTTCCTTTGTACGGCGCTGCGAAACACTTGTGGCGCCTTATAAATAATAAAATCATGTTTGTATTTTGATGTGTTTAGGGAGACATTGGTGCTTATAGTGTACGGGTTCTACATGGCATTGGCCTCACCTCCTCCACTTCTCATAATAGGCTCTTGTACATTATTAGCCAGGCCCGTGACTAGGGTGGCCAATCCCGGGATCGGGATCGGCGGGATCCTGGGATTTGGGCCCAATATTGCCCAATATTTCAGGATTAGTCTAATGCTGGGCAGCGTCTGAGCACTTGCTCAGACGCTGCCTGGCTGCTCCGAGTCCTGTGCCGGCTGTGCAGCTCAGACACGCAGCGTGATGTGGTCAGAGGTCATGCTGGGCGTCACACTGTGCAGCCAACCGAACACGCCCCCCCGCACCGCCGCCGCTCTCTACAACTGGAGGCTCTTCGCTGAACGGAGGACTTTGGTGTTTATTTGTGTAATCCCAAATTGGATCTGGACTTCCTTTACCGACCGCAGAGAACTTTGGATGACGGATTCCGGACCATCATCCTTTGTATTTCAAGCGCTTTTGAGAACTGATTCTATTCAGATTCTCCATTCCATCCGGTACTTATATTTTCTTTTCTTGTACTATCACATCACATGTTTGTCGTATATCAATAAAAGTGGTATTGCACCATATGTATCTTTTCTACATTTATTTTGGGGCCTCATCCGGACCGAGATAAATGATCTATGGGTGTGAGGATTGGTGTTCCACTATCCAAATAAGCAGTCGATTTGGGAGAAGAGGAGAAGCTATCAGGACAGGAGGAACGTATGGTTATATATATCTGTATATGCTAGCCAGTATTTGGAGAAGAGGAACGTTCCTATATATCTATGGACAGATTTTAAATTCACAAGGGCGCCGGTGGAGGGAACATGCCATCTTTTGTCACTTTTTCCACTGTTTCTTGGGGGTCCAGGGTTACCCTTGTTGGATGTACCCACCATAGGCTGCCCAGGCGCACAGAACTTACTCTCTACCTTTCTTTCTTCGCTGAACTGGCCTGCTGCTGTGACCAGGTTAGGCATGACTGTGTGCGGCCGGGAGAGGTCGGGCGGCAAGCGAGTTGTGACACTGGAGCTGCAGCGCTGTAGCCTGCGCAGAGTGACCTATGGGACACACCTATGGGTCACGCTGCGCAGGCCGCAGCACCGAACCCGCTCGCCGCCCGACTTCTCCCGGCTGCACAGTCTAGTGACACACTGACCTCCCTCCGGCATCACACTCGCAGCCTGCCTCCATTCCGCTGCCACCTGCCCCGCTTAAAGTAAGGCAACGTCAGGGGAGGCAGTGCCTCCCCTGTCATTAATGATAATCAATAATGATAAACATATAAAAGTAAATGCTTTATATTATTCTATTCATTTTTATGCCATAATTATTATTTTTTTTATTGGTTTCGGCGGCACTGGGAACAGTGCCTCCTGCTGATAATGTTCAGGTTCCAGAAACAGGGGCGGCCAGGGGGCGGGGCCAAGCAGCAGACTGCAAAATCACATTAAAAAAACCTATATAGGCGGCACCTATAGCGGGGTCTCAGTGACGGGGGGGGGGGGTGCTTTCTGCCTTTATTATAGCACGCCCCTGTCACTCAGACAGCTATGATTGGTTTCACTGACTCTCTGCTGCCTATGCCGGTCAGTGCAGCAGCACCCTCTGCATCCCCCTTTCCCCACTCAGCAGGTGCACGGACCTCCGCACCCACCCCCGCTTCCCCACCCGGCGGATGCACGGACCCGCATACCTTCTCCCTCTCCTGGTGTGTGCATAACGGAACATTGCAAACCCTCCTTCCCAACCCGGTGGCGGCAGCACGGACCCCCACACCTTCTCTTTCCCCTGGCGGGTGCATTCCAGAACTTCGCAAGGCTTTCTTCCCTGTCGGACCGGGTGCACGGATCTCCGCATCTCAGCCCTCCTCCCCGCATGTCTGGCATAGGCTGCTCCCAACCCCGTGGGTGCCTCTGCTATGTATTTCAGGGGGACACCCAAGAGCTATGCCTGGAGCCGGGTAAGTAGTAGCCCCAGGGCAGGGACTGGGCAGATGGGAGAAAGCCAGAGGCGGGAGGGTAGTAGCCAGGGGGAATGCAGGTGCCGTGTGCCACCTGTCTGGAAGTTGGATCCCGGCTGCTGCTAAGTAAGAGCAAGGGAGCAGACAGTGGGGATGTGTAAGGTGCATTATATGCATAAGGGCAATTAATAATATGGGGCAAAAGTAAGAGATTATGTGGGGCATTATGTATAAAGGAGCATTGAATAATGTGGGGCATATGTAAAGGACATTATGTGTAAGGTGCATTATGTGAATAAGGGCATAAATAATTAGAGATGAGCGGGTCCGGATCCCCGAGATCCGACAGATCCGAATATCGGGGATACGGGCCAGATCCGAGCCGGCTCGGGAGTTCCCGCCTGAATTCCGGACCAATAACGAGGCCGAACGTCATAATCGCGCTGTCGGATTATCGCGGGAGCGGGATCTTATAAAAGACGCACGCGCGCCCCGCCATCTTCACTCCAATCTTGGAGAGGGAAGAGGGTGGTTGGGAAGCTCTGTGTGCTCCGTGCTGTGCTCTGTGCCATGTGCTCCGTGCTGTGCTCCGTGACCTGCCCTGTGCCCTCACTGCCCTGTGTTGTGCTCCGTGCCATGTGCTCCATGCTGCGCTGTGCTCCGTGACCTGCCCTGTGCCCTCACTGCCCTGTGCTGTGCTCCGTGACCTGCCCTGTGCCCTCACTGCCCTGTGCTGTGCTCCGTGACGTGCCCTGTGCCCTCACTGCCCTGTGCTGTGCTCCGTGACCTGCCCTGTGCCCTCACTGCCCTGTGCTGTGCTCCGTGACCTGCCCTGTGCCCTCACTGCCCTGTGTTGTAGACTTGAGAGTCAGTGACTGATTATAGGCCTGAGCCCTGTAGTGTTAACTAACTAGGTGCTGCAGTGCTCACACGCAGGGGCTGCAGTGTCCACTGTCCAGGGGCTGTCCTGTGGCCCGTGCCCTGTTGTGATTTATTTAGCCCTAAGCCCTGTGTTGTGATTTATTTAGCCCTGAACCCTGTGTTTTTTGTGATTTAACTAACTAACTCAGTGCTGCAGTGCTCACACGCAGGGGCTGCAGTGCTGCTGAGTAGTACACTGTGTACAGGGGCTGCAGTAATACAAGGGGCTGTGTCCAGTGTGACGGCCTATATCTTATCCATTGTCCAGTGTCACGAGTCACTCACGACATATATCCTATGTCCTGTGTGACAACATATCCTGTGTCCAGTGTGACGACATATATCCTGTGTCCAGTGTGACGACATATATCCAGTGTCCAGTGTGACGACAATATATCCTGTGTCCAGTGTCACAAGTCACAACATATATCCTGTGTCCAGTGTGACATGTAATGTGTGCCGGCATATATCCTGTGTCCAGCATGACATATATCCAGTGTCCAGTATGATGACATATATCCAGTGTCCAGTGTGACGACATATATCCAGTGTCCAGTGTGACGACATATATCCTGTGTCCAGTGTGACGACATATATCCTGTGTCCAGTGTGACGACATATATCCAGTGGCCAGTGTGACATCTAACCATTGTGTGACGGCATATATCCAGTGTCCAGTGTGACATATGTCCATTGTCCAGTGTACAGGAGCTGTGTCCAGGGGCGGTGTCCAGAGGCTGTGTCCAGTGTGACGGCTGTGTCCATTGTCCAGGGACTGTGTCCAGTGTGACGGCTGTGTCCAGTGTACAGGAGCTGTGTCCAGAGGCTGTGTCCATTGTCCAGGGGCTGTGTCCAGTGTGACGGCTGTGTCCAGTGTACAGGAGCTGTGTCCAGAGGCTGTGTCCATTGTCCAGGGGCTGTGTCCAGGGTGACAGGCTGTGTCCAGTGTCCAGGGGCTGTGTCCAGGGGCAGTGTCCAGTGTCCAAGGGGCTGTGTCCAGTGTGACAGGCTGTGTCCAGTGTAAAGTAAGAAAAAGAAATAAAAGTAATAAATAAAATAAAAACACATTTTTGGAGGATGATGGAGGAGGAAATAGTGGGAGTGCTGAAGCTGCTACCACCAGTCATGACAAGGCCGATACCTCTTTGTATTTGCTGTTTGGAGCATTTCTCTTTTTTTGGGATAGTTTATTAAACTGCCACCCTGTCTGCCCCTGCAGTGCCGCTCTGCCAGGTTGGAAGTGTAAGGTCCACATGTATGTGATGCCGACTGCTGTCGCTTAGCTTAGTCATCCAGCTACCTCGGTATACCCTTTTGGCCCAACTACAGTAAATGAAAACAATTTTGTAAGCTGTGAAGTGATCAAAATTGACTAGAAATGAGTGGAAACTAATGTTATTGAGGTTAATAATACTTTAGGGGCAAAAACAGGCCCAAATTCTGTTATTTTAGAATTTTTTAGCATTTTTTCATAAAAATCCGGATCCAAAACCAAAACCAAAACACACAAGGGTGGTTTTGCCAAAACCAATCCAGATCCAAAACACGAAGGGAGATCCAGATCCAAAACCAAAACCCGAAAAAGTGGCCGCCGCACATCTCTATAAATAATGTGGGGCATACAGTATGTGTAAAAGGCCTTATATGTATATGGGCATTAATCATGTGGGGCATATGTGTAAGGTGCATTATGTGTATAAGGGCATAAGTAATATGTAGGAAGTAGTTTGTGTATGGGGGAATTATTTGAATCAGTGGATTAATAAGATGTGCCATATGTGTAAGGTGCTTTACTGTGGCAATATGTGTATATGGTGTATTACTACGTATAAGGGTACGACTTGGAGGTTGAGCGCAGTGGCATAACTATCAAAGGTGCAGGATATGCGGCTGCTATGGCGCCCTTAATGTTTGTAGGACCCACCGCTCCCCTGCACCAGTGCCTCACCAACCGCTGACCTCACCGCACGTCACTGGGCAACGTGGGGGAGAGGGGGGTGGTCTTCTTTTAGGGATGCCAATCCCGGGATTGAGCATTTTTCAATCACGGTTTCCGGGATTGGAAAAATGCCCCGGGATTGGCATCCCTACCCGTGAGGTCCTGAAACTGTCCCTGGTCCTATGAATAGCGGGTGTGAGATCTGTGTGCACAAGTCACAGAGAGGGTTAATCTCTGCAGCTGTTGCACTTAGTTACATTGTTGCAGAAGCTGAGCTGGGAGCTGTAATCATGGACCAGCTGCACTCATTTCTCCTATATATAACACAGCATCAGGGCCAGGCCTCCGCTTAAAATAGGCCCACCATTGTGGCAGCATGATGATCACCAGGCAGAATAGCGCTGCCTCTTCCTGCCTCTTGTACTTCCTGGTAAGACTCTGAGACAGTCAGAGGCTCCGCCTCCCAGACGAGGAGGGGCAGTCTCACTGAGAGAATGGTGATCCCAGTACGGGGTCTCTGCAGAGCCAGATTAAGGTCGAAATGGGCCTGGAGCTGAAAATTATCAATGGCCTATTATGCACAATAATAGGGGTTGTGGCCAGCACCTAATAATGTGGGGGGGCGTGACCAGTGTTCTGTTTGGGTGGTCTGCTCATGGGTGTGTCTGTATTTGTGTAAATACTTTCAACTAATTATATATGCCTGGAAAAGGCAGGGGGCTGGCATAAGAAAAATGCAGGGAGATATATTGGCGGGTGCCCTCCAAAGGTGCACATGCAGGATACCGATGTTCTAAGATACTTGCAGGGTGAGGCAGCATTCCAGTCATAAAAAAAATACTGAAAGCCGAAACTTGGTAGACAACATTTCAGCACCTTTTATGTGGCTACCTAAATTTACCACACCATATACCACTTATACAAATCATGCAACACAATAGTAACCCCCTTATACTGTACTTGCCTCTTACACATTGTGCCACATGGAATGAGCCAAAATTCACACTGACTGAGCCAAAATTCACACTATGGCACACAGATTGAGTCAAAATTCACGTTATGTCACACAGATTAAGGCAAAATACACATTTTGCCACATGGATTGAGCCAAAATACACATTATTATACCAAACAGATTGAGCAATAATGCACAATATGCTTCATAAATAGGGGCATTGAGCGCGCATTAAAAATTTACACCATAATGCCCATTACATGTTAAGCCAAACACCATATTCTCCATTACGTATTATGCCAAACACCATAATGCCTATGAAAAATTATGCTACTTAAGTGTTGCTTACCAACATGTTCATTGCCAGGGGTTCTATGCTTATTGCCAGGGGTTCCATGCTCATTGCCATGTGGGATTACATGCTCATTGCCAAGGGGGAATACATGCTTGCGGTAACTGGGGGATAGCCGCCGTCGGGCAGAAATGACAGCCATTGACAGCTGGGCAGAGAGCAGGGGGCTGCCTGGCTGTATTCAGAGCACTGCATGTCCCGGCTATTTGAAATAATACCCCTTTCACACCAGAAAATGCAGGGATTTACCCGGGAATATGGCCCCAAGATCATGCAGGGACATTCCCGGACTGGACCGTTTTACACCAGCCTAGTCCCTGCATTTTTTTGTGTGAGGGGGAGAGAAAACAACCCCCGCCCCCCTTTAAACAACCAGCTACATCTTCGGAACCAACTGACCGATTTACATGTAGGCTTCAAATGATTTTGGTCCCGTGAAACTGGGCCATTTGGTTCCAGAGAAATCTGTCAAACAACATGAACAGCCATGAAATTACATTTCAGAAATGAAAAAAAATTGGTTTACCCGCAATATCTCTAGAACCAATGAACCCATATGGACCAGGTATCAGATTGAAGGCCCAGCGATTTGGGTTAGACTGAGATCAACCTCAAGCTTCTGTAATGCCGGAGGGGGAACTGGCAGCCGTTGGAACCGGGTGGAGGTCGGAATTAGCGGGTCCCATGTTATCCTATGGGGAAAACGTTCCAGGTTTGCCTGTCGGTATCTCCGGTTCCCGGGGGGCTACCGACACGGGGCTGGGCTCGTTGGAAATCTCTGGCCCTCAGCTACAGAATGGGCCTATTTGGAGAATGGGCCTGGAGCTGTAGCTCCATCAGCCCCATTGTTAATCCGGCCCTGGGTCTCTGGGGGTGTGTGTCACTGGAAAAAAAAAGAAAAAAAACAAGAAAAAGCAGCGCTCACATTCATTAATGAGTGATTCAAGATTTAGTCTAAAATGTAAGCAATTTATTATATATCATAATATGTTTGCACATATATTATCAAGCACATCTAAACACATATAAAAGTGTACACTGTAGCAAAAAAATGTAAAAAATGTAGTTTTAAAAACAATGAAATGGAACCAGATCTCACGTTATCCGGGCAGTCCCCAAACGGGGTGGAGGAATAATGAATCCTGCAATGTCCACACTGTATTTGTAATCCCAGTATTTGGATGGAGTCCAAAAACGGCAGAGAGTGTCCCTGTGGGCACACTGAGGGAGTGGCTAATGTTGTTGCTAGCCTACCTACAACCTCGCGGCCAAATGTCCAGGTCTGTTGTTGTAATTAGCCGTGAACTTCCAATTCTTCGTCCGGGGAGCGCAGTGGTCACAGAATTAAGCAGGTAGGTCCTCCATAAATTACCCAGGATCTGGTGTCCAGCAGTACCAACGCGTTTCGCTGTTCTAACGTCAGCTTTGTCAAGGTATACCTCCACCCCGTTTGGGGACTGCCCGGATAACGTGAGATCTGGTTCCATTTCATTGTTTTTAAAACTACATTTTGTACATTTTTTTGCTACAGTGTACACTTTTATATGTGTTTAGATGTGCTTGATAATATATGTGCAAACATATTATGATATATAATAAATTGCTTACATTTTAGACTAAATCTTGAATCACTCATTAATGAATGTGAGCGCTGCTTTTTCTTGGTTTTTTTCTTTTTTTGCAATTTTGTGGAGACTGACCCTCTCCACTTAAGCAGCTGCTTCAATTGAGTCAGCATCTCTAGATACAAGCGCTCCCAGGGTTATACACACTAAGTGTAGTAACCCAATTTTTGGTACTGTGTGTGTCACTGGCCCTGACTACTTAAAAAGGATTCTTGCAGTGTAATTTGTCCCACGGAGAGACACAGGAACGAGGAGCTGCCAATATTGTCACTATGTAAGTTATGAAGAACATTCAATTATATTGTGTCTGTGTAATTACACCGTGTAGGCATCTGTATATGTGTTAGTGTATAGGTGTCTGTGTAATGGTAACGTGTATCTGTAACTCTGAATCTATGGGGGAAATTTACCAATATGAAAAACCTAGTTTTTCGTATTGGTATTTTCCCTACGACTGCATACGACTGTTTAAGTCGTATGCAAAGTCGTGTTCCAGAGGATCAGTTACAAAGCAGTCAGATACGACTGCTTTGTAACCCTCCGATGGTGTAATGATTCGTATTAGCGGCCGTATATACGGCTGCTAATACGAATTATTTCTAGCAGTCTGCACGGATCAGTCAGATCCGTGCAGGCTGCAAGGTGTAAAAAAAAATTGAAAAATAAATAAATAAAAAAAAAACGGCGTGGGGTCCCCCCACAGCCGAAACCAGCACCAGGCTGACAGAGCCTGGAGCCGGTAATTAAAAATCAGGGAACCCGACAAATAGGGGTTCCCTGATTTTTAACAACCAGCCCCAGGCTCCTGCTCTGGGGCTGGTTCCCAAAATACGGGGGACAAAATGAGTAGGGGTCCCCCGTATTTTAAGAACCAGCCCCAGGCAAAACCAGCCAGCAGGGTAATGCCACAGCCGGGGGGAGACTTTTTATGCAAGTCCCCCCGGCCAAAGCATTAACCCTACCGACCAGTCAGCCTGGCCAGGGGCCCTGGGGGAGTGGGGACCCCCCCAATAAAGGGTCCCCCCCCTCCAGGACTTACCTGACCAGGCTGAAGCCTGGTGCTGTCCTCGATGCCCCTGGGCGGTGGGCATCGAGCTGATAGTTGTGTAAAAAATAGAACAAACTATTGTTTTTTACTGTGGCACTACAAGTGCCAGCAAGCTGGGACTTGGAGAACCACAAGTCCCAGCCTGCTGGGCATTAAAGGGCCCGCTGGGTCTTGTAGTGCCACAGTAAAAAAAAATAGTTAAATAAAACACACTGACACCCATTTTAAATAAAAGTTTAATACACACATTACATACATACTGATACTTACCTTTCTTGATCCCGTAGGTAGCCCTGGTCCTGATGTCCTGTGTCGTCCTCCAGGTCCATGTCGGCTGTCTGCGTCGTCCTCCAGGTCCATGTCGACGGTCCGTGTCGTCCTCCAGGTCCATGGCGGTGTCCGGGTCCGAAGAAATCCATGTTGGAGCTGTGGAAGGAAATCCTACTCACCTGTTCCTGCGCTGAAGATGTCTTCTCTTGATCCGACGTAATCCAGGTAATCTTCATGCTGTCGGCGCTCCCCGCTGTCTGCGCTGTCTCTGCATCGCGCTGAGGAGAGATGCTGAGATGTTTCATATTCGGCGCCTCTCCTCAGACTGAATTCTATTGGCCGCCTAGCAGGCCAATCAGGAGCCGAGAAAGTCGGCTCCTGTTTGGCCTGCTAGGCGGCCAATAGAATTCAGTCTGAGGAGAGGCGCCGAATATGAAACATCTCAGCATCTCTCCTCAGCGCGATGCAGAGACAGCGCAGACAGCGGGGAGCGCCGACAGCATGAAGATTACCTGGATTACGTCAGATCAAGAGAAGACTTCTTCAGCGCAGGAACAGGTGAGTAGGATTTCCTTCCACAGCTCCAACATGGATTTCTTCGGACCCGGACACCGCCATGGACCTGGAGGACGACACGGACGTCGACATGGACCTGGAGGACGACGCAGACAGCCGACATGGACCTGGAGGACGACACAGGACATCAGGACCAGGGCTACCTACGGGATCAAGAAAGGTAAGTATCAGTATGTATGTAATGTGTGTATTAAACTTTTATTTAAAATTGGTGTCAGTGTGTTTTATTTAACTATTTTTTTTACTGTGGCACTACAAGACCCAGCGGGCCCTTTAATGCCCAGCAGGCTGGAACTTGTGGTTCTCCAAGTCCCAGCTTGCTGGGGAGGCTTGCTGGCACTTGTAGTGCCACAGTAAAAAACAATAGTTTGTTCTATTTTTTACACAACTATCAGCTCGATGCCCACCGCCCAGGGGCAATCGAGGACAGCACCAGGCTTCAGCCTGGTCAGGTAAGTCCTGGAGGGGGGGGACCCCTTTATTGGGGGGGTCCCCCCTCCCCCAGGGCCCCTGGCCAGGCTGACTGGTCGGTAGGGTTAATGCTTTGGCCGGGGGGACTTGCATAAAAAGTCTCCCCCCGGCTGTGGCATTACCCTGCTGGCTGGTTTTGCCTGGGGCTGGTTCCTAAAATACGGGGGACCCCTACTCATTTTGTCCCCCGTATTTTGGGAACCAGCCCCAGAGCAGGAGCCTGGGGCTGGTTGTTAAAAATCAGGGAACCCCCATTTGTCGGGTTCCCTGATTTTTAATTACCGGCTCCAGCCTCTGTCAGCCTGGTGCTGGTTTCGGCTGTGGGGGGGACCCCACGCCGTTTTTTTTTTAAATTTATTTAATTTTTCTATTTTTTTACACTGAAGCCTGCACGGATCTGACTGATCCGTGCAGGCTAAAACGCAAATACGACATGAAAATGGTGTTCTATTTTCCTGTCGTATTTGCGTGGGTGTTTTACACCACTAAGCAGCCGTATTATCAGTACGGCTGCTTAGTAAATCAGAAACCACCATTCTTTTGAATGGTGATTTCTGTCGTATTCTATCGATGGTGTAGACATTCGTATTTGTAAATACAAATACGAATGTTCCATCTTTAGGACTACTAATTGTTGTATTTTTGGGATTGTAAATCCCGAAAATACAAATTCGTAAAAAAAAAGGTGTATTTCTCCCTACGAATACACCTTTTTTCTACTAATCCATTTTGGTAAATGTCCCCCTATGTGTCTGTGACTACATGACGATGTAGAGTGTGGGGAGTCGGTTCTGGCAGGCACTGTGACACTGTGTAATAGGGCAGGCACTCTCTGTAATAAGGCGGTCACTGTGACACTTTCTGGAATAATGCGGGCACTGCGACACTCTCTGTATGAAGGCGGGCACTACGACACTTTCTGAAAGAAGGCAGGCACTGTGACACTTTCTGTAATAAGGCAGGCACTGCGAAACTCTGTAAGAAGGTGGGCACTGCAACACTTTCTGTAATAATGCGGGCACTGCGACACTCTGTACGAAGGCGGGCACTGCGACACTTTCTCAAAGAAGGCAGGCACTGTGACGCTCTCTGTAATAAGGTGGGCACTGCGACGCTCTCTGTAATAAGTTGGGAACTGCGACACTCTCTTTAAGAAGGCGGGCACTGCGACACTCTCTGTAAAAAGGCAGGCATTGCAACACTACATAAAAAGGCAGGCACTGTGAAACTCTGTAATTATTTATTCATAAACAGTTTCTTATATAGTGCATACATATTGAGCATCGCTTTGGCACTGTGATACTCTGTAATAAGGCGGGCACTGCAACACTCTGTAAGACTGTGTAATAAGGCATGCACTGTGAAATTGTCTGTAATAAGGTGGGCACTGTGACACTCTCTGTAATAAGGTGGGCACTGGGACACTCTCTGTAATAAGGTAGGCAATGCACCACTCTCTATGTAATAAGGAGGGCACTGCGACACTCTGCGTAATAAGGAGGGCACTCTGACACTGTCAACACAATAAGGAGGGCACTCTGACACTGTCAACACACTGCAACACTTTCTGTAATAATGCGGGCACTCCGAGACTGTAATAAGGAGGGCACTGTAACACTGTTTAAGTATGCGGGCACTGCAACACTTACTGTAATAATTGCGGGCACTGCGACACTCTGTAATAATGCGGGCACTGGGACACTCTATGTAATAAGGTGGGTACTTCAACATAAGGTGGGCACTTCAACACTCTGTGTAATAAGGTGGGCACTGCGACATTCTCTGTGTAATAAAGGGGGCACTGTGACACTATGGGGGTGTCACGTTTCGTGAGCTTGCTGAAGCACCAGCCGGAGTGTAACGGAGGCTGGGTGCTTTAATGTATGGCTGTTGCATGAACGACAGAATTAAGTGAAGCAATTGAATAAAATTAAACCTTTTTTAATGAAGATACTGCGGTACAAAGATATGGATGATGGCACAATGAAATAACTGTAGATATTGGTTGAATGACAGAAGACAATAAGGATAATATTTATTGAAGAAGCTTGAAGATGATTGGAAGATTGGATGGTTGGAAGATTGGATGATTGAAAGATTGGATGGTTGGGTGATTGGGTGGTTGGAAGATTAGATGTGTGAATGATAACAAAGAAGAAATGGAAATAAGATGAAGTCCAGTAGTAGTTCTTGCTGTATGAGGTCGTGGCTGCCAGGATACCAGGGATACTGGCCACGGATATTGACTGTCAGGATTGCAGGAGGAAGATGACACCTTTGGGGTGTTTAACCTTGTCCTTATCCTAAGAGGCGGCCGATGAGTTCCGTGGGAGGATATGGCTTGAGCAATGGACGACCAGCAGGAATAGTCACGATAGACTTCACCCAGAAGTTAGAGGAGTCAGCCTGCAGCGGATACTGCAGGAATTGTCAGGGATGCACAGAGATGCTATCTGGTGGACAACATTTTACTGACTGCCGGTCTGGCCCGGCTAGTCAATATTTAAGTGCTGAGCTGAATGGGGATTGGGCGCAAGAGTGACATCACAGCTGGAGCCGCGCAGCATAGGTTGTGGACACCAACAAGATGGCCGCCGCCCATTGTGGCGACAGAAACCAGCCGGCGGAGAATACTACGCGGAGGCGCTGCGGCCGGCTCTTCCCAGCCTGAGGCCTAGAAGGACGCGGACACCATCATGGTGGATCATGCCTCACGCCACCCGGAGCCAGCACGCCAAGACACTGCACACCAGAACTGACACCCGGCGAATGGACATGGCGCCTGGGTGACAGAGTGACAGAATGCAGCAGGTCGGCGTCGGTATTAGCAGCGGAGGTGAGCGCCAGGGCAGAGGGCATAGCGTCAGAGGTCTGCAGGGCTGGAACAGCACAGGGAGCACGGGTAGCTGCAATGGTGGTCGTGACAGGGGGAAATTTACTAAGAATACGAATACAAAAAATCGTATTCATATTCTTAATATGAATCACTATGACTGCACACGGCTGTTTCAGCCGTATGCAAAGTCATGTTCCGGAGGGGAATTTACAAAGCAGTCAAATACGACTGCTTTGTAATCCCCGATGTCATATTGATTCGTTTTAACGGCTGTATATATGACCGCTAATATGAATTTGTGCAGGCAGTCTGCACGGATAAGTCAGATCCGTGCAGGCTGCAATGTGTAGAAAAAAATAGAAAAATAAATAAAAAAATTCGGCATGGGGTCCCCCCCACAGCCGTAACCAGCACCAGGCTGAAAGAGCGGGGGCTGGTAATAAAAAATCAGGAAACCCGGCAAATAGGGGTTCCCCGGTTTTTTACAACCAGCCCCAGGCTCCAGGTCCGGGGCTGGTTCCCAAAATACAGGGGACAAATGAGTAGGGGTCCCCCGTACTTTAAGAACCAGCTCTAGGCCAAACCAGCAGGGTAATGCCACAGCCGGGGGGATACTTTTTATACAAGTACCCCGGCCAAAGCATTAACCCTACCGACCAGTCAGCCTGGCCAGGGGTCCCCCCCTCCAATAAAGGCCCCCTCCCTCCAGGACTTACCTGACCAGGCTGAAGCCTGGTGCTGTCCCCGGTGACCCTGGAGCGGTGGTCACGGGGCTGATTCTGTGTAAAAAAATAAAATAAACTATTGTTTAATACTGTGGAACTATGAGTCCCAGCAAGCCTCCCCCGCAAGCTGAGACTTGGAGAACCACAAGTCCCAGCATGCGGGGCATTAAAGGGCCTGCTGGCACTTGTAGTTCCACAGTAATAAAAATAGTCAAATAAACACACACACAGACACAATAAAAAAAGGGATTTTTGTTTGAATCCCTTTCTCTGATATGGTCCTGGTGACACAGCTCAACATTGGGATGTAGGAGGGTCCGTAGGAGCCAGGCACCTATCCTAAAGCTTTTGGAGGGTAGGCTCCTCCCTTCTGCATCCCAGACTCCTCAGTTCAATCTTTCAAAGCCACTGGAATACATTAACTCAGTACAAACGCCTGCACATATTATATGCACAATTTCAAAAATAACTTTTCAACCATATATAACATGAAACATCATGAACACTGGCATACTTACTGAGCGTAAGGGAGGGATCGCTGTGTTAACATGACCATATCAGAGAAAGGAATTCGAACGGTAAGTTCTTACAAAAATCCCTTTTTCTCTTTCAATGGTCCTGGTGACACAGCTCAACATTGGGACGTTCCAGAGCCGGTCCTTTGGGTGGGTACGCTCAGGTCTGCAGCTCTCATCACTGCTCGCCCAAATGATGCGTCCTCCGACGCAAACTCATGGAACCTATAGAATTTGGCAAAAGTGTGAACAGATGACCAAGTGGCGGCCCTGCAAACCTGCTCAGCTGTGGCCCCATGTCGAACCGCCCAAGAGGTGGCGACCGACCTGGTGGTATGCGCATTAATTCTGGCCGGCACAGGCCTACCAACCTTAGTATATGCAAAGGCAATGACAGAACGCAACCACCTAGCAATGGTCTGCTTAGAGGCAGGCCAACCAATCTTGTGCACATCATACAAGACTAGCGAAGTGTCAGTCTTCCTGACACCCTTCACCCTGTCCACATAAATGCGCAAGGTGCGCACAACATCCAAATTCCTCAATTTGTCCCATTTTCTTGAACCCTTTGGGGGTTGAAACACAGGCAGAACTATCTCCTGATTAAGATGAAAAGCAGAGACTACTTTTGGCAAAAATTGGGGTACTGTTCAAAGAACAGCCCTGTCAACATGAAAAATAAGAAAAGGAGACTTGCATGACAACGCTCCCAACTCTGATACTCTCTTTGCTGACGCAACAGCCAACAAAAATACAAGTTTCCATATAAGGAACTTAAGGTCAGCAGCTCAAAGGGCGCCTTTTGAAGACACTCCAGTACCAGCGATAAATCCCATGGAGCCACTGGTTGCTTGTAGGGAGGTTTCAATCGTGAAACCCCTTGCAGGAAAGTTTGCACCTCTGGTAGCAAAGCTATCCTTTTCTGGAAATAAATCGACAAGGCCGATATCTGTACCTTGAGTGATTGAAGGCTTAACCCAGACGAAAAACCATCCTGCAAAAACTCCAACCATTTTGAAAGTCGCAAGCCGCGATGTATGCGACTTCTGCCTATCACACCACCTAATATAGGTCTTCCAGACCCTATAATAGTTTGCTGAAGACACTGACTTCCTAGCTTTTACCATGGTGTTAACCACAGCCTCCGAGAAACCCTTGTTCTTCAAGATGGCGGTTTCAATAGCCAAGCCGTCAAATTTAGCCGAGCTGAATCCATGTGTAAGAACGGCCCTTGGTTTAACAGATCTGACCTCAGAGGTAGACGCCACGAGTCCACAGACAATCTCTGAAGCCTCGAGTACCAGGACCTCTTTGGCCAATCCAGGGCTACTAGAATCACCGGAATTCCTTGGGACTGGATTCTTTTCAATACTCTCGCCAGCATTGGAAACGGCGGAAAGGCATAAAGCAGATTCCCCTCCCAGGGAATAGTCATTGCATCCACTGCTTCGGCCAGTGGATCTCTTGTCCTGGCATAGAACCTGGGCACCTGATGATTTAACCTCGATGCCATCAGGTCCACCTCCGGAGTTCCCCACTTCAGTGTAATCTGATGAAACACCTGTGGGTTCAGGCTCCATTCCCCTTCTAGCAGCTCCTCCCTGCTCAGGAAATCGGCCTCGATATTCTCCACCCCCGGGATGAATATCGTTGACAACGCTGGAACATTCTGTTCCGCCCACAAGAAGATCCGGGAAACCTCCCACATGGCCAGCTTGCTGCGTGTGCCTCCCTGATGATTCAGGTACGCCACAGTCGTGGCGTTGTCGGTCTGAATCCTGAAAGAAAGAAACTGCAATCTTTCTCCTGCCAGGGATATCACTTTCCACACAGCCCGCAGTTCCAGGATATTGATCGGCAAGGCAGACTCCTCTGAGGTCTATAAGCCCTGGAGGCGCAGGTCCAAAACCACTGCCCCCCAGTCCCTGAGACTGGCGTCGGTAGTGACTACCAGCCAGTCCCAGGACTGCAGAGAACAACCCCACTGAAGGGAATCCACCTCCATCCACCAATGCAGGGAAGACCGTGTCTCTGGAGACAACGCTATGTGCTCTGACTTCATGGTCTGAGTATTCCCTGACCAAGATGTCAGGATGTTCCACTGGAACACTCGAGAGTGGAACCTGGCGAACTGTAGCGTCTCGAAAGTCGCCACCATTTTCCCCAACAGTTTGAGACACCTCCAAATCGATGGGCTCTGAGACGCCAGGATCTCCCGCACCAAGAAGGCCAGGTCCCTGGCCTTTGTCTCTGGTAGGAATACCCGATGTAGATGGGTATCCAGGACAACTCCCATGAACTGGAGTCTCGGTGGCGGCACCAACTGAGACTTTTGTAAATTTAAAAGCCAACCGTGAGCCTGCAAAAACCTGATGGCTTCTGCCAAGTGACTCTGCAACTTTTCCGCCGACTCTGCTTTGAACAGCAGGTCGTCCAAATACGGAATCACAATGATTCCCCTCAGTCAGAGGGCCGCCGCCATTACTGACATTATTTTGGTGAATACCCTTGGTGCTGTGGCCAGACCAAAGGGCAACGCCTGGAATTGCAAATGCAGATCTCCTACAGTATCACAAACCTCAAGAGAGCCTGATGTTCCGGATGGATTGGCACATGAAGATATGCGTCCTGGACATCCATGGACGCCAAAAATTCTCCCTGGTCCAGGCTTAGCAGCACAGACCGTAGAGATTCCATCTTGAAATGGTCTACCCACAGATGGAGATTCAAGGACTTTAGATTTAAGATTGGTCTGAAAGACATGTCTGGCTTGGGCACCAAAAACAGAGTGGAATAAAAGCCTTTCTTCCACTCCGCTCGAGGGACCGGGATAACCACCCCTTTCTCTAAGAGAGATTGAGCCGCCGCCAATAGAGCAACACGGAGCTGCGACTCCTTTGGCAGTGGTGTAGGAATGAATCTTCTCGGAGGAAGACCTTTGAAGGGAATTCTGTAACCCTGGGATACAATGTCTAGCACCCAGGAATCCGGTCCAACAATGCCCACGCAGCCCTGAACCATCTCAGACGCCCCCCCCCACCTTGACCACCGCTGGGGTATTCCCCAGGTAATCATGCGGAGGGCTTGTCCTCTCCTTTGGTGCTTGGTTTCTTATGAAAGGAACCGAACTTTGACTTTGGGGCCTTGCCCCTGGAGGACTGAAACTTTCCCCTAAAAGACTGTCCTCGAAAGGACGCACCCCCTCTAGGGGAGGGCCAAAAGGACGGCCTAAAAGCAGAAAACCTTGAGGCCTGCTTAGCTGCAGGAGCCGGCAGGAAGGTACTTTTGCCTCCCGTGGCCTGCTTAATAATTTCTTCCAGCTCTGAACCAAACAACAGCTTTCCTTTAAAATCTAATGCCTCTAAGGGCTTTTTTAAATCATTATCCGCCTCCCAGGCTTTAAGCCAAAGCACTCTCCTGTCATTGACGGACACTCAGCCTCAAGCACATACTCCGCAGCTGCTTTAAGCTTCTCAGCAAGCAGCAACACACATGGATCAGCATGTAAAATTGTACACAGGTCATTGGCCCACACAATCATGGCCTTAGAGACCCAGGCTGATGCTATAAGAGGGCGTAAAGTGTAGCCTACCCCCTCAAATATTGCCTTGAGGTTACCTTCCAGCTTCTTGTCTACGGGGTCCTTAAAGGCTGCCCCCCCCCCCTGGACAGGTAGCACCGTGGCTTTAGAAAGCCGTGCCACAGAAGCATCTACCACCGGAACTTTTTCCCAGAGGTCTGCATGAGCCTCAGGCATGGGGTATAGACTTAAAAATCTCTTAGGCATCTGCAGCCTTTTATCGGGCGTTTTCCAAGCCCCTTCCAATAAATCCTGTAAACCTTCATCCGCAGGAAAGGTAACCGTTTCCTTACGCTGCCTTTTAAAAACACCTTTTGCAGGAGTTTTATCCTCCACAGACAAGTTCAAAGCCTGTTTAACAGCAGTAATCAAATCCTCCACCCCTGAGGCCGAGGAATCCTCAGAGTCATCACCCTGATCCCAGGGGATGTCTGTGTACTCTCCCTCCTCTTCAGCAACAAGCAATGGCACTGAATAAGACCTTTTAGGGGTCCCCACAGTATCACCATCAAATTTGTCTAACAAATCATTAAACCTGCTGATCCCCTTAGCAGTATCCTGCATGACCTGTAAGAAGCCAGGATCTGCCTGGGTCAGAGTCAAGGAGCCAGAGGACTGCTGAGATGATGACATAGGTCTCGGGAAAGCTACCAACACATCACTCTGCCTGTCCAGCAATTGCACTAAGGCATTCACAGACCTGCCCAGGGCACTGGCCCACGCAGGTTCCGATTGCTCTACCCTCTGGGTTCACTCCCCATGGGTCTCACAGCAGCGCAAGTAATACACAAGCCCCCCCCCCTGGCCATCTTCTCAGGGACAAAATTCAGTGTACAAACACTGCAGGCGCTCAATGCATTAAGGGCTCCCTCCCCCAAAGCCACAGACTGTTGCTCAGACATGATGTAAAATTAACACCGTAACAGTACAAAATGTACAGGCGTTTTATACAGAGCCAATGTACTCAGTCACTTATCTGTCTGAAGCGTTCACAGTGGGGAAAACAATGCCCAGGAAATCCAATCACTCTGCCAGGATCTTTCAGCCAGGTCAGCTCCGCTGCAAGCGTTCCGAATGGTGCCAAAACAGAGTGAGGGAAGAGACCAAGTCCCTGCTTCTGCGGGGTCCATGGCTTTTGGCGCCAACCACCCCCAGACAGCCGCTCCCACTGCAGAATCTCCAAGTTCCAGTGTCTCCCCCTCTGCTGGGGACCACTTGGAACATGCCTGTAACACACTGCTGTCCTCTCATATAGGAGCTCAGTGTGTAAGCTCCGCAGAAAATGGCCGCCGCCATCACGGAGCGCCTGTCCCCCATGATCCCCACCTAGCATGAAGCCGGTTTCAGATCGATCCGGAGCCCAGGCAGCTTCTTAATAGAAGCTGTAAGCGCTGCACAGGGAGACCAGACAGCATCTCCCCCGTGCACAGTGAGCTGATAGGACGCGCTTCTGTCAGCTCCTGCTGCGCTGTCAGTGTGAGGATTCAGTGAGAAATCCTCACACTGTGCCTACCTAGCTAGTGTAAAAGTTAATAAAATAAAAACTCCTAACTAACTCTAATCCTTCGGCTGCTCCTGCAGCCCTTTAGAATAGCACCCAATCCAGTGGGCACCTAACATGAACTGAGGAGTCTGTGATGCAGAAGGGAGGAGCCTACCCTCCAAAAGCTTTAGGATAGGTGCCTGGCTCCTACGGACCTTCCTACATCCCAATGTTGAGCTGTGTCACCAGGACCATTGAAAGAGAAATAAAACTTTAATGCATCCAAAGCCCACACATACTGATACTTACCTATCTCGAGCCCGTCGGTAGGTCCCTGGGTCCGGTGGTCCAGGGCTCCAGGGTCTGGTGCCTTGGTTCCTGGGTCCAGGGCTGCAGAGTCCGGGGTCCGGGGCCTTGGTTTCTGGGGCTGGTCCGTGGCTCCAGGGCTGAAGAGTCCGGGGTCCTGGATCCGAAGAAATCCATGGGGGACCTGTGGAAGGAAATCCTACTCACCAAGCTCCTCCTGCGAAGATCTGTCCTCTTCATTCCAAAGTAGTCCAGGTCTTCTGCCAAATGCCGGCGATTCCGGCAGCTCCCCGGATCGGACTGAGGAGAGAAGCAGAGATGTTTCATCTTCCGCGCCTCTCCTCCAAATGGTTCTATTGGCCGCCTAGCGGCCAATCAGGAGCCAAGAAAGGAGCCAATGAAACATCTCTGCGTCTCTCCTCAGTCCGATGCACGGTCCGATGAGGCACGGGCCAAGAGGCGGCACCTGTTATGAGCAGCAGCTGGCCATCCCTCCCTTGCACCCTTTAAAGTTTTTTTTCCAATATAATGCGCGCTGCGGGCAGTGCAGTCCCGTGCTCCCTCCTTCAGCATCGCAGATGCAGTCCCTCTCACCAGCCCATGCTCCACTCACTGGGGCTAGTGAGAGAAAGACCTCCAGCAGACGGGGATATTGAGTCCCCTGCAACCCCCCCTCCCCTCCAGCACTGCCCCAGTCCCACGCTCACCCTGCTGCAGGGCATTGCCCAGCGGCACCTCCTCAGTCTCGCTCTCCCCCCTCCAGCACCGCAGCTGAAGTCATGCTCCTGCCACCACCGTCCCATGCTCCCCCCGCCGGCGCTGGTGAGAGGGACCTACCAGATCCAGTGAGCCACGGTCCCATTGTACTCCAGCGTCGTCACTTCAGTCCTGCGATCCTCCCTCCAGCACCTTACGTACCGTTCCATCCTCCCCCGCCAGCACTGGTGAGAGGGAGAAAAGCTGAGCTGCCGGAGCCAGTGAAGGAGCCGGCGACCATGTGCGACCCCGGCCGACCCTGTGCTGCAATGGCTTTCAGGTACACTGTAGTACCACCAATACAGAAGGGGAAGAGGGGGGCGGCACAGTGAAGTCTGTACTGAAGGGGAGGGGGGGGGAGTGGTGGACATATGTAATATGTGTTCCAAACACCTGCGCGCTCTTTCTGTCTCCCCAGCCCTCTTCTCTATTTTACTTTCATCTCTTCTGTGCTTTCTCCACCTTCCCGACCTCTCTCTTTCTCTCTTCTCTTGTCTCCTCTCTTTCCCTGTAACTACCCCCATCTCTCCCCCAGCCCCCCTCACGCCTAATAAGGGGGGGGGGGGCAAAAAAGTTGTGGCTAGGGGCGGCTTGACTCATAAATCCGCTCCTGGCTCGACAGTCAATAAGTTGTCAATTATGGGCAACATACAAAATGGTGGACATGGTCAAAATGTCAACACAAGCAAGAGGTCGACATTGACATGAACACATGACACGTTTCACATGATTTTTTAAATATTTTTTTCCAACCCCGTGGACTCGGATTGGGAACGTTAAAGTACCGAGCACAGTGTGACGAGGCACCTGGCCTGAAGCATGCCAGTACACTACCTGGCTCAGGTATCGATATTAACACTTTTTATGGGTGACATTCTATGGGATGCGATTTGCGTTTTTTGGCATTAATTAGACCACAAAATGGCGATATCGCATTTTTCCATTAAATCGCTAATTTAATGGGATGCGCTAAGGGACTGAAATCGCATATTATGTGCGTTAAGGTATGCTGAGTAAAAGTGCGAGATTAATTCGCATTTTTATCGCATCCAGATGTTTTCGTACAGATAAGTATACAAATCGCTTATTTAATACAATGCGCATTTGCACATCGCACTTTTTAGGTGTCTAATTAGCGCAACTATTTCAGACCAGGTTCTGTTTGGCGAAATAGCCAGAACCCTGCACAGATCGCAATGTTCTGTGCAGGGTTCTGCTGTAAAAAATAAAACAAAGGGTTAAAATAAAAAAAAAACGAGCGCGGGGTCCCCCGCCAGAGCATAACCAGCCCCGGGCTCACTGAGCCGGTGCTGGTGACATAAAATCAGGGTCCCCGACAAATAGGGGTCCCCTTGATTTCATGAAACCAGCACCAGGCTCAAGGTTCGGCGCTGGTTCCCAAAATACGGGGGACAAAATGACTAGGGGTCCCCCGTATTTTAAGAACCAGCACCGGACACAACCAGCCAGCAGGGTAATGCCACAGCCAGGGGAAACTTATTATATAAGCTCCTGGGGAAGTGGGGACCCCCCCCAAATGAAGGGGTCCCCCCCTCCAGGACTTACCAGCCCATGCTGATAGTCCGGGGCTGTCCCGATGTCCCTGGGCGGTGGGCATCGGGCTGATGGCTTGTGTAAAAAAAAGAATAAAAACTATTGTTTTGTACTGGCGAACTATGAGTCCCAGCAAGCCTACCCCGCATGCTGGGACTTGGAGAACCACAAGTCCCAGCATGCGGGGCATTAAAGGGCCCCCTGGCACTTGTAGTTCTGCAGTACAAAAAATAGTTACCAAAAACACACTGACACACTGTAAAATAAAAGTTTAATACACACAAAACACACACTGATACTTACCTACCTTGAGCCGGTAGGTCGGTCCCTGGATCCTGGGTCCGGCCTCCGGGGCTCCAGGGCAGAAGAGTCCGGTTCCGGGGCCTTGGTCCTGGTTCCGGGGCTGGTCCTGGGGTTCCGGGGATCCTGGGCTGCAGAATCCGGGGTCCGGGATCCGAGGTAGTCCCCAGGGGTACCTAAGGAAGGAAATCCAACTCACCTGGTCCCCGGCGACGACCTCGGCATCCTCTCCGGTGACAGCGCTGCTCCCATCTGGTACCCGGCTCGCAGGACTTTGACAGGCGCAGAGATGTTTCCTCCTCTGCGTCTCTAGTCAGAATGATTTCTGGCCAATCAGGAGCCGAGAAAGCCTGATTTACTTTGCGCTGTCCTGCAAACGTGCGATTTTCAGACATGAAAATCGCACATTTTCAGGACTAAAGACAGCGCACCACTTCGCCGCAAATCGCCCCTCTTCGCACTTTTCAGCCTCCAATGCGCATCATATTAAATATGCGAACTTTTACTGAAAAGTGCGATTTGAAAAAGGGCGATTTGCGGCGATGAGGTGCTCGAAAAAAACATGCGCATTTAGCGCAAACCATAGAATGTCACCCCAAGTGTCAATGTTTTCTGTGTTGACCTATTGCTTGAATCAACATTTTTGCTGTGTTGACTTTAGGTATAATTTTCTTCCATTTTGCTGTTCGCTCTGCATGGACCCTCAGGTATTAGTGCACATTGCTCTGTGTGTGTATTACTGTATGTCTCACATAACTGAGGAGAACAGACTGCAAATGCTAATTGTGGGACACACCTTAGACCCAGTGATTCTTCTCTGCCATTAACTGAGAATATACCACATTGTTCTTTTTCTAGGTGTTTTCTTTAAAGTTGAATGAAATAATGTAAATAATCCCCCACCCCCCCCCCCCCCCCCCTCAAAAAAAGAAAAATAGCAGGGGAAATACCGTATTTGTGCATGTCTGCAGAGCCATGCACATTTTTAGATGCTTACACCTATGCAAATGTGGCGTGTATATGAACCTGCTCTGTGGCCCCATACAAAGAAGCAATTTTGGCTCAATTTTACATGATTCCAACGGATTGGGATGGGAAATCATGTGAAATTGTACCAAATCGCATTGTGTTTGACATCCCCTCTCTGACCCGATGTGTGGCCCGCGTGCATTGGGTCAGAGTTGGTGATTGGACTTGCTGCATATAACATAAATCATATGCATCTTGCAGAAACCAACATAAACCTCTATTCCACGTTTACGTACTGTAAGCTAGACTGCATGCAGGGTGCTCTGTATGGCAATATCAACCTCCAGGCAATGGGCACGTACCAATATTAGTGTCCAGGCAATAAGCACTGTATTGTATATTGGCCTCCAGACAGTGGGCTCTGTATTCCATATTATACTCCAAGCAGTGAGCTCTGTGTTGCATATTATCATCCAGGCAGCGGGCACTGTATTATACAGTATATTATCCTACAGGCAGCGGGCACTGTATTGTACAGTATATTATCCTCCAGGCAGTGGGCACTGTATTGTACAGTATATTATCCTCCAGGCAGTGGGCACTGTATTGCATATTATCCTCCAGGCAGTGGGCACTGTATTGCATATTATCCTACAGGCAATGAGCACTGTATTTAATATTATCCTCCAGGCAGTGGGCACTGTATTGCATATTATCCTCCAGGCAGTGGGCACTCTATTACATATTATCCTGCAGGCAATGTACTGTAATATTAGTCTCCAGGCAACGTGCACTGTGTTGTATATAAGATTAAGCCTCCAGGCAATGGACTTTACTGCAATACAACTGTATTGCATTTAATCAACCTGCTCTGAGGACAGTGGCAGGTTGGGGGTTTGACAGGGACGGTACACTTCTCAAACCATAATGCGTGTTAGGCTTCAGACAATGGGCTCTTATGTACACTAATCTTGTATACTACACTACCAGGCATATAGTAATGATTTCTGTATTGTATACTAGAATAGCACACGGGAAGTAAGGGGTTCTGTATTGTATACAAGAATACCAGACGGGATTGGTATGAAATCCCGCTGCCAGAATCCCGACCGCCGAAATCCTGACATGGTGGGGACGTGGATCACCCCCCCCCCCCCCCTCTTGCGGGTTCGCTTCGCTCGGCACACTAATTTATGTGTCGGAATTTTGGTGGACGGGATTCCGGTGTCGGGATTTTGACCGTCGGCATTCTAACTGCATCCCTCCTAGACATATAGTACAGGGTTGCCGACTTTCAAATGCTCCTCTCCGGGAGAAGCCCGGAGAGGAGACTTTCATTACCCGTTCGGGGGGCGGGGCTTGACTGTGACATCGTTAAGCCCCTCCCCCATTACGGGAAATAGTCCAAATCACTGATCTCCATGGAGGGGGGGGCTAAAATGACACAAGTGTGTTGTTTTAGCTCCGCCCCCTTCTCTGAGACCCGCGGATTGCGACACTTAAATGCTGCGATCGGGGGGCTCAGTGGGGGTCCCGCTGATTCTGGGAGGGTTGCCCACCCTTCCGGGGGGCCGGGAGGGGGACCCGATTTTTGGGAGACTCCTGGTAATTCTGCCAGGGTCGGCAACCCTGATATAGTAATTGTTTTGTATTGTATGCTACAATACTAGGAGGAAGTAATGGGCTCTGTATTGTATACTAGACTACCATACATATAGTAATGGGCTCAGATTGTATACTAGAATACCAGACACAAAGTAATGTTCTATGTAATATATTGTATACCAGATGTATACTAGGAAATCTAAAATAAAGTAAATTCCCCACAAAGGTGTGGGCCCTAATGACACAATAAGCCCAGCATCACCCCAACACTTCCCACCTGCTTCTCCTCTATGGGCATGACTACTTTCCTAGAATATACTGTATAGATAGATTTAATAAAGCAGTGCCTTATTTGTCTGTGTATTCTGTTTATATACATGTATATAGCAACACATATACTATATGTTAGAGTAGTGCTTCTCAGACTGTGGGGTAGATGTATGAAGCAGTGATAAGGGAGGAGAAGTAATAAAGTGCCTGGTACATTATCACCAGTCAGCTCCTGACTGTTCCTATATAAACCCAGCCTGCAACTTAACAGTGAGGATCTGATTTGCCGGAGATAAAGTACCAGGCACTTTATCGCTTCTCCTCCCTTATCGCTGCTTCATACATCTACCCCCAGAGCCGGCCCTAGGCATAGGCATACTAGGCAATTGCCTAGGGCAGCAGCCTATGCCTAGGGGCAGCACTTCGGCAGCTTTACCGGGTGTTCACTGTGGGCTAATGCGATGTTATGCGGCAGGGCGACGAGTGATGGTTCGGCACTTTGTTGTGTCCAATCCGCAGCACTGCTCCCGCCTGTGACAGGCAGCTCCCGGCGCAGGCTGCCCAATCACAGAGCTCAGAAGACAGCCGTCACTGAATCTCCAGCGCCAGCGGCTGGGACGGGCGGCTGACTTCTGAGCTCTGTGATTGGGCAGCCTGCACCGGGAGTGCAGGAAGAAGCCCAGCCTGCGCCGCAGCGCCAGGAAAGTAACCCTTCGGGAAGGAGAGAGTGACAGCCAGTTAGCTAACAACATCCTGCCCGGGTCCCCCAGATGCGCTGGTAAGTCATTTTCAATGACTACCTTCAAGAAGAGGGACCATGCAGCTGCCGTGTGAGGTCCTGCATACAAGCATAAAAGAGGTCACCACCCAGGTGTGGGATGTGAGAGGGGGGGGGGGGTGTATTTGAAATGAACAGGGGGGCTAGGGTGTATATGGGAGTAGTAAAGGATTATAGGGTGTATGAAGGTGGAATAGGGTATTTTTGGTGGGGATAAAGGGTTATGGGATGTATTTTGGGTAACAGGGACTGAAGTGCAGGATGTGTGGGGGGTAGCGGTATATGGGTGTTATGTTGGGTCAGTAGGTGGTGTGTAATGGAGGAGAGGAACATGGAGCATACTGTATGTGGGATGAAGAGGGGGAATAGGGTATATGGGAGAAAAGGATTTTAGGGTATGTGGGTGGAATAGGGTGCGTGGTGGGTATAGAGGGTTATGGGGTGTATGTTGGGGGACAGGAACTGAAATACAGGATGTGTTTGGGGGTAGCAGTATATGGGGTGTTTGTAGGAAATAGGGGGAGTAAGGTACGTTAGGAGTAGAGGTGTATGGTCTGCATGTTGGAAGACATGGGCAGTAGGTTATGTAAGGGTAGAGCCATATGGGGTGTATGTGGGTGGACAGGGGGAGTAGTGTGTGTGGTGGGTATAGGGGTATGGAGAGAGCTGTTTGGGGTGTATGTGGGCTGGCAGCTGTGACAAGGGGGGTGGAGAAGTGCAGGGGTAACAGGGG
Source organism: Crinia signifera (assembly GCF_055691185.1). Classification (NCBI taxonomy): domain Eukaryota; kingdom Metazoa; phylum Chordata; class Amphibia; order Anura; family Myobatrachidae; genus Crinia; species Crinia signifera. The sequence continues at coordinate 137,549,895 of NC_139224.1, read as the reverse complement.
GCGCCGAGGTGCAGGTGGACGGAGAGGTTCATCGCTGACAGTGAGATGCAAGGGTGATGGGGACGGAGAGGTGGAGGGAGTGAGAGATGCAGAGTGACGGAGATGGAGAGATGCAAGGGTGACGGTCCTGGAGAGGTGAAAGGAGTGAGAGATACAGAGGTGACTGGGATGGAGAGGTACGATGGGGCGGAGAGGTGTCTAAAACACTAAGTTTGGTGGTGGTATCATCTGCTAGGGGGCACAAACAAAAATCTTGCCTAGGGCATCAAATTAGATAAGGCCGGCTCTGTCTACCCCTCAGTTCTCAGGATCCCCCCAGGCTGAGTACACACCTATAGATTTATCTGAAGACCAGTCATGTATCTGCAGTAGCATTGGGCAGTGTGTTCTGCATACATGCTGCCGGATCAGTCTTGGCTGATGTCATAACTTGATGGTCATTTACAAGGGTCTTTCCAGTTGCGCTGTCAACCTCCAATTTCTGCAGTGGGTGTACGGGTGGTTCAATTGAACAGCCAATATATTGGTCAGTGTTTGCCCAGCACAACAGTTCACACAGGTCAAGTCTCCTGGCTGATGCACAGGTGTATTCATTATTACCTGTCTCTGAGCTGTCAGCGGTTTTGAACTAGTTTGAAGAACACTGTGCTAGAGTATAGCTATCCATCAAACCTCAGTCGTAGCCTGAAACTAGTGGGCCCCATAGAAACATTTTGAAGGGGCCCCTGTCCCAGTGCTTGTATAGAGACACCACTTTGCATCAGTTGTTATGTATATACCCCATAATAGTACCCTAGTTCATTTTCTGAACCATGTTAGTGCCCTAGTTAATATTATGCTCCATAATAGTGCCCTACTGTAGTTCCTTTTCTGAACTATAATAGTGCCCTAGTTAATGTTATGCCCCATAGTAGTGCACTAGTTCCTTTTCTGAACTATAATAGTGCCCTAGTTAATGTTATGCCCCATAGAAGTGCACTAGTTCCTTTTCTGAACTATAATAGTGCCCTAGTTAATGTTATGCCCCATAGAAGTGCACTAGTTCCTTTTCTGAACTATAATAGTGCCCTAGTTAATGTTATGCCCCATAGAAGTGCACTAGTTCCTTTTCTGAATTATAGTAGTGTCCTAATTAATGTTATGCCCCATAATAGTGCACTGGTTCCTTTTCTGAACTATAGTAGTGCCCTAGTTAATAGTGCCCTATTTCCTTTTCTGCACTATAGTAGTGCCGTTGTTAATGCTATGCCCCATAATAGTGCCCTAGTTCCTTTTCTGAACTATAGTAGTGCCCTATTTAATGTTATGCCCCATTGTAATGGCCTCGTTCACATGAAGTCACATTGTACAGCTGCCAGTACACATTATTCCACACTTTTTCTAATTCATATCATGCCATACAGTGTCCCCAGTTCATATCATGCCATACATTGTCCCCAGTTCATATTATGATATACAGTACTGCTTACACTTCATTTTGTGCCATATTACAGTTCTTCAGTTTATATTATGTAACATCAGGGCCGGCGCCACCACTAGGCAGCTCTAGGCATTTGCCTAGGGCGCCGGCCACTGGAGGGCCGTGGCAGCCTGCTGCCGCAAACTCCAGCACCCCCCCTCATGTACAGCGGCCAGGGGGCGGGTGAGCACCGGAGCGCCCCCCCCCACACACACACACACACACACACCTGGGGTGCTCCGGTGCCTCGCAACGGCACTGAGTAACATTATAATGCCCTTCAGTCCATTGTATACCACACTACACTGAGCAGGTCCAGAGGTACTGTACATTGTAGGTAAATCCCAGCACATGTAACACGTGGGCCCGGGTGTGTATTATTAGATAGGCAGCGGGGAATTTAGTAAGATGGGAGTTCTATTTCACATGGGATGTTGCTATGGGCAACCAATCAGAATCTATTTAGCATATTCTAGAAGATAATAGATGGTATCTGATTGGTTGCCCATAGCAACATCCCATGTGAAATAGAACTCCCATCTTAGTAAATTTCCCCCCACATGGTCTATCCAAAAGGTCGACATTCAATACGCCAACAGTGTCAAAAGGTCGACATGGGAAAGGTGGACAGGGTCAAAAGTTTGACATGGAAAAAGGTAGACCCATGAAAAGGTAGACATGAGGGGGGAAATATACTAATATGGATTCGTAGAAAAAAAGGTGTATTCGTAGGGAGAAATATACCTTTTTTTTACGAATTTGTATTTTCGGGATTTACTATTCCGAAAATACAACAATTCGTAGTCCTAGGGATGGAACATTCGTATTTGTATTTACAAATACGAATGTCTACACCAGTGGTTCTCAACCTTTTTTCTCTCCTGTACCCCTTGATTAGGCTTTTCATTGATGAGTACCCCTCCTCTCAATTTAAAATATAGACAGTACTTATGAGTGGAGTGGAAGTGAGCGGTATGCGTATTCTTATGCATGTCCTTATATTAAGGAGTAGCGGACAGGAATTGTGCCCTTCCATGTCTGGCCGTTCGTTGTGTATTGTCTCCAGGGTTCCCACTTACACCTGTAGGATTAATGCCACTGCTTCTTCCACCCGTGTCAGTGCAGGGCAGATGATCGCTGATGTCTGAGGGCAGCATGGGTAGCTCCCATTGGATTGCTGGTCAGGCAAAAGCACAATGAGATGCTGATGACGCTGATCACAGAACCATAAGTGACACAACATGGTTCTTCTCCATAGCAATGGGTCTTCTTCTTCTGCTAAAAAAAAAGACTTTTTCATCTTCCGCCATTACCAATATTATTTTCAAGTACCCCCAACTGGTCTGCAGAGTACCCCCAGGTGTACTAGTACCCCAGGTTGGGAACCACTGGACTACACCATCGATAGAATACGACAGAAATCACCATTCAAAAGAATGGTGGTTCCTGATTTACTAAGCAGCCGTATAGAAAATACCGCTGCTTTTGCCCACGAAAATACGGCAGAAAAATAGAACACCATTTTCCTGTCGTATTTGCGTTTTAGCCTGCAAGGATCAGTCTGATCCGTGCAGGCTGCAGTGTAAAAATAAACAAAAATAAAAAAACGGCGTGGGGTCCCCCCCACAGCCGAAACCAGCACCAGGCTGACTGAGCCTGGAGCCGGTAATTAAAAATCAGGGAACCCGACAAATAGGGGTTCCCTGATTTTTAACAACCAGCCCCAGGCACCTGCTCTGGGGCTGGTTCCCAAAATAAGGGGGACAAAATGACTGGGGGTCCCCCGTATCTTAAGAACCAGCCCCAGGCAAAACCAGCCAGCAGGGTAATGCCACAGCCGGGGGGAGACTTTTTATGCAAGTCCCCCCGGCCAAAGCATTAACCCTACCGACCAGTCAGCCTGGCCAGGGGCCCTGGGGGAGTGGGGACCCCACCCAATAAAGGGGTCCCCCCCCTCCAGGACTTACCTGACCAGGCTGAAGCCAGGTACTGTCACGAGGCCCCTGGGCGGTGGGCATCGGGCTGATTATGGTGTAAAAAAAAAGATAAAACTATTGTTTTTTTACTGTGGCACTACAAGTGCCAGCAAGCCTCCCCAGCAAGCTGGGACTTGGAGAACCACAAGTCCCAGCCTGCTGGGCATTAAAGGGCCCGCTGGGTCTTGTAGTGCCACAGTATTAAAAATAGTACAATAAAACACACTGACACATACTTAAAATAAAACTTTAATACATACAAAGCCCACACATACTAATACTTACCTATCTTTTTTCCGTAGGTAGCCCTGGTCCTGTGTCGTCTTCTGGTCCTGTGTCGTCTTCTGGTCCATGTCGACGTCGCTGTCTATGTCGGCGATGGCGTCCCCGTCCGGATCCGACGAAATCCATGGAGGAAGCTGTGGAAGGAAATCATACTCACCTGTCCCGGGGCGACGTAGTCCAGGTAAGGGTCATGGCAAAAAACAAACCGACACCCGAAACCAGCCGGACAGCAGGCAGCCGCACGGTGTTTGTGTACATTGTGCGGCTCCGCCTCCCGAATGCCGCTATTGGCCACCTTGCGGCCTAGCGGCTCCTGATTGGCCGCTAGGCCGCAAGACGGCCAATAGCGGCATTCGGGAGGCGGAGCCGCACGATGTACACAAACACCGTGCGGTTCGCTGCTGTCCGGCTTGTTTCGGGTGTCGGTTTGTTTTTTTGCCAAGACCCTTACCTGGACTACGTCGCCCCGGGACAGGTGAGTATGGTTTCCTTCCACAGCTTCCTCCATGGATTTCGTCGGATCCGGACGGGGACGCCATCGCCGACATGGACAGTGATGTCGACATGGACCAGAAGACGACACAGGACCTGAAGACGACACAGAACCAGGGCTACCTACGGAAAGAAGATAGGTAAGTATCAGTATGTAAGGGCTTTGTATGTATTAAAGTTTTATTTTAAGTATGTGTCAGTGTGTTTTATTGTACTATTTTTAATACTGTGGCACTACAAGACCCAGCGGGCCCCTCTAATGCCCCGCAGGCTGAGACTTGTGGTTCTCCAAGTCCCAGCTTGCGGGGGAGGCTTGCTGGGACTCATAGTGCCCCAGTATTAGACAATAGTTTAATCTTTTTTTTTACACCATTTATCAGCTCGATGCCCACCGCCCAGGGGCATCGAGGACAGCACCAGGCTTCAGCCTGGTCAGGTAAGTCCTGGAGGGGGGAGGGCCCTTTATTGGGGGGGTCCCCACTCCCCCAGGGCCCCTGGCCAGGCTGACTGGTCGGTAGGGTTAATGCTTTGGCCGGGGGGACTTGTATAAAAAGTCTCCCCCCGGCTGAGGCATTACCCTGCTGGCTGGTTGTGCCTGGGGCTGGTTCTTGAAATACAGGGGACCCCTAGTCATTTTTTCCCCCATATTTTGAGAACCAGCCCCGGACCTGGAGCTGGTTGTTAAAAATCGGGGAACCCCTATTTGTCGGGTTCCCTGATTTTTAATTACCGGCCCCGGCTCTGTCAGCCTGGTGCTGGTTACATTTTTTTTCTATTTTTTTTACACTCTGCAGCCTGCACGGATCTGACTGATCCGTGCAGACTGCCTGTACGAATTTGTATTAGCGGCCGTATATATGGCCAGCTAATACGAATGGTTACACCATCGGAGGGTTACAAAGCAGTCGTATCTGACTGCTTTGTAATTTCCCCTCCGGAACACGACTTTGCAAACGACTGAAACAGTCGTATGCAGCCGTAGGGGAAATACCAATACGAAAAACTAAGTTTTTCTTATTGGTAAATTTCCCCCGAGGTTTCAAATTTTTGGGCTGTCAATGTCGACAATTGTCGACACGGACCCCCAATTTTTTTAAGGCGTACCCTCGTATGACTCGCTTTGCTTTCCATGCTTCGGGTCGGTGCCTTGCTACACTTGGCACACTATTATTTTTTCCTTTTATTCCGACATGGGTGGTGAAGTAAGTAAGTGAACAAGTTGGTTTGAAAACAATACACAAAAAACTCATGTCATGTGTCTACCTTTTTTCATGCCGAACTATTGCATGTCAACCTTTTGGGGTAGACCTATTGGTATGATAATGATGAATGATAATGACTTATAACAGCTTGACATTGTAGGTCTTCATATTTCATCTGGTCAATGACTGTGATTCCACTTGCAGAACCTCATCTGAGGTGAGACTCCTCGACACTCCCCGATATCCCCCGGTAAGGTCCTACATGTCCTCTTATGAAGTCAGTCGCTTTGTGCAGAGGTGCCAGAAGGAAAGGGAGGATGCCCTCCGCAGGGAGGAGTCATCCAGGGACAAACTGAAATCTCTTGAAGTCTCATCACGCAGCCAGATCCAGGAACTGAAAGCCAAGCTGAAAGAGCTGACCAATGAGAACAAAGCGCTGCATAGAACAGTGAAGAAACTCCGAGTGGACTTGGGTCTGGAGGGGAACCCCAAATTCAGAGGCAAGATGACCAAGGATATCATCAAGGAGCTGCACGAGAAGGAAGACCAGTGTTCCTAAATAAAGGAGGAAAACCAAATGCTCTCTGTGCAGCTCCGAGAGATGGTCCCGAGCATTGTGAAGACTCAGAAGCAGAAAGCTGAACTGCAGGCTCAGCTTGGGGGCATGGAAAGCAAGGTTTGGGATCTGTCAAACAAGAACAGCCAGCTCTCCCAGCTTCTGCAGGAGACCCAGCAAGAGAGAGATGATTTAGAGAAGGCATACCTCATGTATATAAAATCCGTAGAGGACAATAAAAAAGTTACAAGCCGCTCGGTACAGACCATTACCTCCATCCCTGTCATTTTACAAAGCACCTATAAGAAAGTTTCCAGACAATCTTCCAGCTCACAGGCATCACAAGTCACGTCGGATAAGGGAAAAGTCTCTCTGGAAACCAGTAACTCTCCTCCAATCACTGCAGACAACAAACAAAAAACATACAATCGAACCACACGCAACCAATCCTGACGAATGGTCGTCCAAAATTGTACTTTATTTTTGGAGAACTTTTCCCAATCTGCTGCATATGATTCAGTTATTTATAATAAAATATAAATCACATGCAAGTTTCCAGTTATGAGTTTAACAAAACATGCTAGTAATCATCACCTGCACTCACTGGTAATCCAAATGATGGACCGTGTATACGTCAATATAGTCAGTAGGCTAACACAATATAGATAACAGGTCGCATGGGCAGTACGGATGGTGTAATGGTTAGCATTACTGCCTCACAGTGCTGAGGTCATGGGTTCCATTCCCACCATGGCTCTAACTGTGCAGAGTTTGTATATTCTCCCCCATTGTGGGTTTCCTCCGGGTACTCTGGTTTCCTCCCACATTCCAAAATATACAGGTAGGTTAATTGGCTCCTAACAAAATTAACCCTAGAATTGTGCAGAGGTGCCAATGTGTGCGTGTACATGTGGTAGGGGATATGGATTGTAAGATCCACTGGGACAGGGACTGATGTGAATGTTCATATAATCTCTGTACAGCGCTGCGGAATATGTGTGCGCTATATAAGAAACTGTTAATAATAAATAAATAAGCAGAGATTACAGGGGACATGGTCAACATGACAACGGTCAACACACGAGTGGTTGATATACTGAATGTTTTTGCTTTTTTTTCCCCCATGTTGCCCCAAATTTAGGTTTTGCTTTCCACAATTACTACAATTGGAAATCATAACCTGGGGGAGCAGAGGGTAACGAGCGAAGCAAACCCACCAGGGTATATGTTTCTAATGATGGTGGTCACATATTACCAATCATACAAGATGTGACCCCAAAAAATGGAAACAAATTACAGTATGTACTTTCCAACCTTAACCACTGTCGGCCCTTTTATCAGTCAACTATTTTGTATTTGTCGACCTAATGCAGTGGTTCTCAAAGTTGACCCCCCAGGACCACACACAGATCCCATTTTCCAGACCACCTAACAGGTGCACATTATTAACTTAAGGTGCCCACAGACGCATCGATCCCGGCATGCGTTCTGTGCTTAACTAGCACACAGAGCATCGCATCGTATGCCTTGTGCATGCGATGTGCCTGCAATGCCATGCGATAAAAAGCTAGTACAAAAAAGTATGTGCAGCACATAATTTTTGTACTGTGCGATGAGGTGCCGCGGGAGCGCGCACCCCATCGCATAGCATCGCACCGCCGGGATCGGTGCGTGTGTGGGCACCATAACACATTTGAAAAGATCCACAGGTGAAGATAATTATTTCACTTGTAATTTTGAGACCTGCAAAGCATTCTCCTGTGAAGTACTGTACTTAGGGTTGACACCTCTTCCGGATTTCCGGGATTCTCCTGGATTTGGTGGCAACCCTCCAGTAGGCTTTTCCATTCACCCAGATTCCGGGATTCTCAAGGAATTCGGGTGACTGGAAATTCCTGGACAGCCTCGCGCTGCACTACCGGTAATGGCGGAAGCCTGTCTTAAAGACGGAGCTTCATCGCCTCACATCCGTCTCCAGCATCAGCGGCGCCTCCTGGTCGGCTCTGCAGCGTTTCCTGCATACTTCACAACAGGATCTGCTGGCCCATGAAGAGGGACAGATGGAAGAAGCCAGGAAAGCTCCTTCTCTGCAGGGTGAGGTGGGCAGTGGCGAACAGCAGGCAGCGGGCAGTCTTGGCTATGTGGGAAGTGCTGCTAGCAGGAGATCAGCCTATCCAGGGTCAGGCAGCTTTGTTCTGGTGCAAAACAGGATTAGCCAACACTCCTCCTCATGTGCGCTGTGCATGGGGCACCGCATCTCGGTTCCCTGCTCTGTTCCCTGTGTCACTGTCACCTCATGCTGTCCCAGTGTTCTCATCACTACAGTAGCTAGCAGCATTAGATCACTGGGGACAAAGGGGGAGCAGCCTGTAGGGTCCTATTATTATACAGTTGGAGCAGCCTGTGGTATCCTATTTTTATTATTATACAGGGGAGTAGCCTGTGGTGTCCTGTAATTATTATACAGGGGGAGCAGCCTACAGTGTTATTATTATTATTATTATTATAGAGGTGTAGCCATCTGTGGTGTCCTGCTGTTATTATTTCCCAGTCCCCCCCCCCCCCCCCCCCCCCCTCCCACCACCACCGCACCTCTGATGGAGCAAGTGTTTGGGATCAAAGCCCTGTCCTCTTTCTGAATTACGAATTACTTACCCCACAATATTTTTTTATTTGGGGGGGAGGGGGGGGGGTCAAATGCACTAAGCTGTGCTAAAGTGGAGAGACATTATTATTAACCCAACCCAACCCACTGCACTCTCTATAGTTGGTAAGTATCCCAGCATGATACTGGGATCATCCCTCCGTTGTCTGTCCTTCATCATATCTCCTTGCAGCAGCCACAGTGACACCTATAGAGGGGCTGGCTGCCTGTAGTCCCAGGGCTGCCATGAGGGAGTATTGTATCATGCTCAGGATTATTTCTATACTGCGCTCTAGGGATGGGTAATCATATGATGTTTCATCGGTAACATCGGATTTATGCTTTCAATGTTCGATGTTTAATCCTGCAATGTTAAGGATCCAATGTTTCCTCAACATCGCTAGATTTCTCCCCCGATGTTTTTCTCAATTTTCCCATTTTTGTTTTTTTGTGTGTGTGTCACTGTGGGGGTTATTCTAGTTCATTCTTTCTGACAAAATACTTCTTAGATGGACAAAACCATGTGCACTGCGGGTGGAGCAGATGTAACTTGAGCAGAGAGAATTAGATTTGGGTGGGTTTTTTCTTCAAAGTTAGATCTATATTGCAGTGTAAAATAAAGCAGTCAGTATTTTCTCTGCACAGAAACAAAATAACTCACCCAAATCTAATTCTCTCTGCACATGTTACATCTGCCCCCCTGCAGTGCACATGGTTTTGTCCATCTAAGAAGGATTTTGTCAGAAAGAATGAACTAGAATAAACCCGTGTGTGGTGCTGTAACTGTTTACGGCAGCAAGCTCACTCCTTGTTTTATGTTCATAGACAACTTAAAAAACATACAAAACAGTAACACACACTGGGCCATATGTACTAATCTTCAAAAGTTATAAAATGGAGAGTGATAAACCACCAGCCAATCAGCTCCTACCTGCCATGTCACAGACGGTGTTTAAAAAATGTGAGGCAGGAGCTGATTGGCTGGTGGTTTATCACTCTCCATTTTATCACTTTTGAAGCTTAGTGCATCTGTGTGGTGATGATACAGACTTCAGTTGAGAGAAGATAAGAGAGAGAAAAAGATTAACTAAAGAGAAAGTGGGAACATTAAAGCTACTGTATAGTATACTCCTAATATTGCAACAAATATTAAGGTACAGTATGTTCTATTTTGCACTGTATGGACAGTTTCTTGTTATTTTCTATGTTCAACTTAAGTTATTAGCCTGTTGCTACTGTTAAAAATGAAGTTAAAAATGTTACTTCCTCATCTTTGCGGCCACCGCTTATGCTACGGAACATACATAGCATATAGCAAGCTGCAAGAGTTATTTTCGGGGTCCACGCCACCATCTATTACCTTTAGTAATGTTGTGGCAAGCGAAGCACAGTGAGCCACCTAGCCCGAAACATGGTGGAGGGGACAATCGCGATTCACGTAGCGGCTAACGTAACTGGTGTAAGCAGTGGCCGCAAAGATAAGGAAGAACCTTAAAAATATTTAAAAATAGCAGATTTTACCACATAACATGAATGATTTATCCATACTTGCCTACCCTCCCGCATTTAGCGGGAGTCTCCCGGTTTTTCAATCCTTCTCCCGCCCCCCGCAAATCCCTTGGTTCCTCCCGCTTTTTGTCCCCTTTGCAAAAAAAAAAAACCTGAGTGCGCATGCGCGAACGCGATGTTGCGGGGGCGGGGCCTGAATGCGCGACGTTGTGATGTTATTATGACGGCCACCGTGGGCTGTGTGGGACTGGGTAGCGCTGGCCGAGGGCGGCGTGGTACAGCAGCAAGAGCTTGGGCGGGGGCTTGGAAGCGGCAGAGGACTGCGTGGATGAAATGTGAGCCGGGAGGCTGGGAGCACGAGTGTCAGGAGCGGCAGCTGCAGTAAGTATAACTCTGTTATACAGCAGCCTGACTCACCGGTTCTCACAACGTGTGAGAGTGATCAGACCGGTGCCAGCATCTCCTCTCTGGCTCCTGATCCTCATTGCTGCCAAGCTCCGCAAGCTGCTGGGCTGTTCTCTCCGTCCCTCCTCCTTCTCCTCCCTGCTGTGTCTCACTCTACTGACAGTCTCACACATACGTACTCTCACTGAGCTGCTTCCTATGTCATTGTGCTGATACCCAGCACACGTACACTGCACCTCTATAAATAGAGAAAAGCATATATATATTTATCTTTCTCTAGTTTCCATTTAAAATAAATAATTGTTCTAGCCACAGAAGTAAAATTGATATGTCCATCCTAAGCACTACACTTTTTGTTATGTGTAGTAAGGTCACAGCATAATCAGGTCATTATGGTTTCTCTTCTTAAATAAATAAAACCCCGATTGTCCTGTATAATCTAGATGAAAATGACTACTCCAGCCACCAGGAGCTGTACCTAATTAATTCTATAAATATTGTCATTTATTAAGCTTGAACTCCTCCTTCCTTTTGATGTTTCGTTTAATATCTGCCGTTACACAGTAAAATTCTTTACAGCACAAGGGTTAATCGGCCATCTTTAATTAGTACACCAATTAAGTATAGAATGGTCAAAGATAGACCAGGTCTGTATAATAAAATTCCTGCTTTCCAAAAAAAGTTTTTCTGTGCAGCATAACAAGGGTTAATCGGCCATTTTGGTTTTAGTGCATTATAGCCGTGTATAGACTAGGTCTGCAAGCACTGTTTCACAATTTTGTATTCCTGTATTTGCACTCAAACCGCAACATAGAAATATTAGAATAAAGAGTGACTTCTTTATTATTTAAGTCCTGGCGTGAAAATATATATATATATATATATATATATATAATATATATATATTAGTGTGTCAATAAGTGGAGTCACTCACCAGTCTTCAAGTGGGATTCAGTATTAAATCCCGGCGGTCGGGATCCCGGCGTTCAGAATCCCGACGCTGGAATCCTGACCGCAGAAATCCCGACAAGGGGGGGACGTGGATCTCCTCCCCCCTTGCGGGCTCGCTGCGCTCGCCACGCAGCGGGCCCGGTGCCTCGCTACGCTCGGCACACTAATTTATTCTCCCTCCGGGGGTGTCGTGGACACCCCCGGAGGGAGAAAGTGTCGGGATTTCAGCGGTCAGGATTCTGAACACCAGGATCCCGACCGCCGGGATTTACACTGCATCCCTTCAAGTGATATGAAGGGGTTTAAATCAGGCAGCATGGCAATACAAGGCGGGCATCTGCGATGCCCGCCTTGTATTGCCATGCTGCCTGATTAAAACCCCTTCATATCACTTCATATCACTTGAAGACTGGTGAGTGACTCCACTTATTGACACTATACAAGTAGTGATCTTCTAGCAAGCTCCCTATACCCGGAATGTCACCCCAGCAAAATATTTAATACAGATGTGAGTGCCAGTACTATGAACTGTATAAGTATATATATAAATATATATATATATATGTAGTGTTCCCGCTAGGCTTATTTCACAGGGCGCTGCGCCCTGCCCCTTTAAAAGCCGACAAATTCCACCCTGCCCGTCTTTTGCTGCCCTGCTGTGATCCTGCTGTTTTTTTATTTTATTTTTTTAAATGCACACTTAAAAAGAAAAATCTGGGGTCTCACTTTCTGTTGATTTGTCTCCATACCTCCTCCCCCATGTCACCTTAACCCCTCGCCCCATTACCTCAGCTTGTCACGCCACCCATCACTTCACCCCATAACCTAAACATCTCTCGCCCCTTCATCTCATCCCCTGTACCCTGTCTCCAGGTGTCATTTTAGAAGTCTGGGGAGTGACACCTATTCTCTACTGTATATAAATAAATAGAAAACAGTAAATGTGTATGTCCAACACGCAGGATGATATTCCGTAGGTTGCCGAGGTGTACAGTGTGGGGCTTAATGTGTAATGGGCTTTACAGCATGTGACAATGTGTAATAGGCATTACAGTGCGAGGTATAATATGTAATGTGCATTACGGTGTGTGGCATAATGTGTTGTGGGCATTACAGTGTGCGGCATAATGTGTAATTGGCATTTATGGCATGTAGCATACTGTGTCATAGGCATTAAAGCATGTGGTATAATATGTAATGAGTATTATGGTGGGAAGCCGGGGGCCCTGCCTATTGTGTCTGTCCCGGGCCCCACAATTTCTGATGGCAGCCCTGCCGGCAGTCTCCCTAGCTGCGCTGACAGTCCCTCCCTTCTAAGCCCTGGTGGCCATATTTACACAACTTCTCAGTGTATGGTGGGTCAGGTCGTGTCAAGAGCTTCACCCCCTCTGTGTCCTGGGCTAATAAATAGGTAGTAATAATGCTACATACCTCCCAACTGTCCTAATTACTGCGGGGCAGTCCCACTAATTGGAGACTGTCCTCCTGTTCCTCCTGTGGGTGGCAGTGTCCTGCGGGCTGGGGGCAGTTGGGGGAGCTGGAGATCTCAGCTACCCTACCGAGCAGCCGGTGATCACTGAAGAGATGCCATTCACATGTTCACGGCATCTCCAGTGCAGGGAGAAAGCCAGGGGCTGCTTAGGGAGCGCTGGGCAAGCTCCTAAAGTGACAAAAACAGGGTTGTGGTGCTAGGCCCTGGACCAGTCCTTAGACCATGCCCCTTTCATCTGAGCCACACCCATTTTCAAGTTGGCCGCGCCTTCGGCGCAGCAGATTGCAACTTCTATAATGCCAAACTAGGGAGGTATGCTGTTATGTCTTTCTGTGCCCATATGATTTTCTATTATCATTTTTCAGCCTGACTGAAAACATGAACTTATTTATATGAAAATATTTCATGACCATTGAACACATTGCAACCACACATAATCGCTGGTTTCAATTGTACAGCTTCTGCTCGTAGGTTGCCCATATACAAACTTGCTCTGGTGGTATGCGGCTCTTCATATTTTTTTTCCACCAGCCACTGCAGGACACACCCCTGGGTGGAAATAGATACGCCCATATGTGTCACTAGACACGCCCTGAAATATGACACACCCATTCAATGGTGCGCGACACTGCACTCGGTGCAAATCTCCCTCATTTTGCTTTTCAAAAGTAGGCAAGTATGGATTTATCCAATGTGTGTGTAAACTCTAAGCCACCAATAAGATGAACTTAATAGAAGGATTATTTATCATTTCAGAAGTTTATTAGTGTATTATATGCTTAAGTAGGCAGTTTATTAGAAAATATATAGAAACATTGGTTAACATCGGCTTCAGAGTACCAATGTTTAGGTATATATGATGTTTTGTAACCAAAGTTGAAAAACATCATTCAACTGATGTTTTCTTTTGATGTCCCATCCCTACTGTGCTCCCCCCTGTC